>NC_143253.1:35180000-35805000 GCF_984573655.1 Nuphar pumila | reverse complement strand
AGGCAGGGTGTTGAATCCCGCATTTCCCAGCAATATCTTATCGCCATTCGTGAGTTGGAAAAAAAAAGTTAAAATAATTTAAAATTCCTTCTCATACACACTCTACCGTTCGTTCAAATAATGCAATACCTTTAGGCGTTCGTTCGTTCCCAGCAATATCTTTACGCGTTCGTTCAATTAATGCATGTCTTCAGCCGTCTTTACATACACACTCTACCGCGGGCTCCACCATCCGCGCGATGCACGCTGTCACGATGAGACTCCTGACATATGGCCGTCGTTCGTTCACGTGGTTAACTTACTAAGTTAACCCCATTCTTTTACTAATTCCAGTTGGCTCCTCAGCACGTATCGTATCGGTAGAAAATCGATAAGCATCAACTTAAATCGGCTGTTTTTAATAAATAAAAATACTAAAATTAAGTTTTTAATATTTTTTTTTTTTTTTTTTGGCTGATACAGAAGGATTCACTTGAGCATCCTATACAGCTGAATCGTCGGCCAAACGGGGCTATTAGCACCAAGTCCATTTAGCAGCGAGCGTTTGAGGCAATTGGTCACCGGAAAGAAACATTAAACAAAACACCAAATCCCCAACCGAACCTCCCAAGATATGTTATTTTCACACCATGCTCTTTCATTTCCAAACTGACTCAAACAAAATCCACAAGGGCAATTACGTCATATCATTCACTTCAACGTACGCACCCAACAAACAAACCGTAAAAGAAGAAAAAGCTCCGCAAATTCTCTACGAATGGGGTACTTCACAGCCTTACAGCTCTTCAACACGCCTTTTAAAAAAAAAAAAAAACAGGCTAAATCCACCGGCAGGCTAGATCTAGAAAGCAAACCCTAGCATCGCTAAAAGCAGGCAGGCGAGGGCGAGGCAGCTGCAGTCGCCGGCCCAGCGCCATCGAGTGAGGGCGGATCCGGGTGCGCCGGACTTGGAGGCAGCGGTCGCGTTGAGGGGAGAAAGGGCGGGGAGCTTCTGGACGAAGACGGTGACCTTCATGCCGTTGAAGCACATGCCGTTGCCGCAGATAAAGTAGTAGCGCTTGGACTGGTCGAGCTCGATGAAATCCTTGCCGCTGCTCCAGTTCCCCAGCGCCCCCTCCGTCGTGCAGTTGTCGTACCCAGTCTTGTTCACCATGAACACGTTGTACTGCCCCATCTTCGGATACCGGAAAGCTTCACCGGCAGACAAAGATTAAGAGAGGAGAGGAGAGGAAGAGTGCGGAGATTTTAGGAGAAAGGCAGAGGGTGGTTTGGGAACCGAACTTACAGATGAGATCTCCGACGTAGAACGTGTGGTTAGCGGCCCAGGCGGTGAAGTTGACGCCGGCGTTCCAGCCGTGGTTGTCTCCCACAATGTGGTCGGTGGCGAGGGCAAAACGAGCATCCTGGAGAGCGAGGAGGAGCGGCAGCACGACGATGGGGAAGGGGACGAGGGAGCGCAGATCCATTCCGCTTCTTCTAGAGGCTTCCGTTCCTCTCTCTCTCTCTCTCTCTCTCTCTCTCTCTCTCTCTCTCTCCTTTGTTGTGAGTGACAGACAGGGAGGAGCATTATAAATAAGTGGAGATGATGAAATTACTAAACTACCCTCTTTCTTTTGAAATAATGAAGAAGGTGAATCTTGGATGGAATACATTTCCTTACTCGGTGATTATGAAAGGGGATTGCTTTTCTTTTTCCCCAAACCTTCCCTCCCATGTGAGTTCGAAAACAAGGTTGCGTTTGGATACTTTGGAAAAGAGCATTATCAATGTGTATATATAAACTCAGGTGTGCTCAAATGATTTTCTTCCCTGTAAAAGCGGCAAGAGAAATTTATATCTACTCAAATTGCTCCATTCTTCAAACGGCCCTCCCCCCATAAGAAATTGATTCTCAAATCCATTCAATAGGTACCTTCAGTTTGTTAAATCTGTTGAAACAATAACCCACAATTTTTAAAATGTTCATCCTTATTTGCACAAATTCCTAGAAATTTGAACCTCAAGATATTCTATCTCAATTCTTCAAGAGATCCTCCGCTTACACTATTTCTGGAAAGGCACCCAATACCCACTAAAATTCCGGCCAAATGCCGGCGTTAGAAAATCCGTTACAAAATCACTCATGCCGTATGATTCAGAAAATCCTTTGCAAATTTCTCTGAGGAAAACCCCAGAAATCTTGCCGGCCATAAGTTTTATGATTCAAAGAGAGGAGGTAATAATACCAGGGTTATCTGAAAGCGTTATAAAGACTTGGGGAAGCGGAAGTGCATTTAGGAAGCGCTAAAGGTAGCAGTTGCAAAATGTGCTGGAAAAAAAAATGTGCATTAATGAGAAGCTCTCGTCTTCTTAGTTTTTTTTATTTTTTGTTTTTCATTCTTATTTTTCTTTTCACTTCTCCCTTACTTTTCCTCACTTCTTAGGTAGCTTCTGGTTAGCTTCTCTTCTCTCGTGCTTTTCATTTCTTAAAATTTTGAAAGTATCTCGCTTTTCGCTCCTGCTTTCTTACTGGTAATGCTGAATAATACTTTTCATCAAAGAAAAAAAAAACTAAACTAAACACGAAGATGATTCTTTGACGGGTGCAATAATTAGAGTTCCCACGTAAGGAGGTGGGAACTCTAAACATTGAATTTTAGGGACTTAGAGTTGGAATTACCAACTCAGAAAAAAGATCCAAACAAGTGAATCCGATGTGGCATGGAGGGGGTTAAATTTCAAATTCTATTTTCCTCAAATTTGATTGAATCTAAACTCACCCTAAGTTCTCAGTAGGGATGGTAGCAGATCAGGGCCGGGGCAGGGGACAAAGTCTCCACCCCCGCCCCCTCTCAAAATTCTGTCCTCTGTCCCCGCCTCCATTCTCCCCACTGGTTTTGATTTTAACTTTCATCCCCCATTTCATGTCCCCAATCCTCAGTCCAAATGGGGGTGAGGCCGAGCAAGGCCCCGTTTCTCTACTGTCCACTGCCATCCTTAAAGACATTTGAATTATTTTACTAACAGAGATAGTAGATCAGGGATCGAGGATGAGGAGGGGGCAAGAGTGAAAGAAAGCGTAAGTCCATCCTCACATGGATTTTGATTTTAACCTTCATCCCTACTTCCATCCCCGTTTCACGTCTTACATCCCCAGTCCAAACGGCCCTGTTTTCTCCTGGTCCACTGCCATCTCTAGCTCCCAAGCTAGTTTTCTGCCGCTCACGGCTGCATGGAGTATGCTTGAGGAAAGTCTTCTTTCCCTTTTCACTATTGTTAATATTAGGACTGGTAAATGAGTAAACGAACCAAACAGTTGTTTTGGCTCATTTCTTGTGGCAAACCAAGCTGAGCTTGAGTTCATGAAAAGCTCCGGGCATGTGCAGGCTCTCATATATATATATATATATATATATATATATATATATATATATATATATATATATATATATAAAAGTTGAAAACAATATGATTTAAGCCCTAAACCTACTAAGCCAAACTCAAACTAACTCATGTATAAAAATATATAATTAAATTATAAACTTATTGCTTGCAAGCCAAACATTTTAAATATCTTTATTCTATACAACAACAACAACTACACCTTCATCCTAAAACAATTGGGGTCGGCCATACGAACCAACAAAGAAAATCATTTTGGGTCTTCCACGTGAATCCTTCTCCTCTGATCATTTATATCCAATGTCATGTCCTTGGTGAGGTTCAAAGCATTCATATCATTTTCTATCATCTCCATCCAAGTCTTCCTAGGCTTACCCTGACTTCTTTTAACTAATATATTTTCTCATTTCTCCATCCGAGCATCATTAGGCCTTCGCCGAATATGTCCAAACCACCATAAACGATTCTCTCTCATCTTATTTTCAATGGGTGCAATGCCTACCTTCTTACGTATCTCCTCGTTCTGAATCTTATCTTTTATTGTATTTTCACGCATCCATCAAAGCATACGCATCTCAGCTATACTCATTTTTTGAATATGATGTCTCTTGGCAGCCCAACATTTTGTACCATATCTTTATTCTATAATATAAAATATATGTAAGATATATTTATTATTAATAAATGAGCCTTTACGAGTTTAACCGAGATGAACATTAGTTGTTCATACTTGAGCTTGTTGACCCTATTTCACGAGTGTGAACGAGCACTTTACAAGCTGAGCAACGAGCGACTCATCTTGTTTCCCAGCCTTGTCGTGCATATTGCTAAGGGAAAGTGAAAACAAGACCATAAATGCTTGTTTTTACCCTTTAATTCTGAAAAAAAAAATTGCATTAAAAAATCATTCTTATCAGTATTTTTGAGAAACTATTTTAAATTGAAAATAAATAAAAATTTACATATTTCAAGCTCTTCCCTACATTTTTCAGTGTTTTGTTTAGTTTAGAACTTTTCAATTATTAGTCTAATTAGTTTAAAAGTGTTTAATTAATATTTTATTTTTTTTATAAGTCCCTTTTTTAAAACACATTTTTGGAGAGGTGTCTTTTGGAATTTTCAAAAATTAATGGGGGTTTTCAGGAAAAAAATATGACTTAATTTTTTATTATAAATACTGTTTTTTCAGCCATGAAAAGTGTTTTTGCCTCTTAAAAAAATGCAGGTATCTTCTCCCTCTTCTATTCTCTCCCCCCTCCTTCTCGTTCCCAATCGGTTCTCCCTCGATCTCTTTCTTTCTCCTTCATTTTTCGTCTCGCTTCTAATGTTTATTTGGCATTGGTTCTTCTTACCCCCTCTCAATGGAGGCACGTGCAGCTAAAAGGTAAGACCACGTTTTTTTGCTCAACCCCTCCACCGAAAATGGATCATGAGGTATGTTTCTTCTCTCTCATTTCTCCATAGTTTTTAGTTAGATCAATGTTTCATTACATAAAGCATGGCATATTCATTGTATATTGTTTGTATTTAGATAGTTGCAGAGTAGTTTCTTTTTATGATCTTCATGATTTTTAATTAGTTTAGATTCAAATTTAATGTAGATTTAATTTACATTAGGTTTTTGGTTATCCAGTATTTTTTGGCATAGTTAATTATTTTTTAATCTAGCTGATTTAGATAAAGAATAATTCTTTTTTATTAACAGTATTCAATTTTATGTTAATTCATTTTCGTATTGATTAGATTAGAAGTGTACTTAGTTTAATTATATTAGAAGTAAATCAGTTTAAATTAGATCGAGCAAACTGGCTTAACAAAACAAAAAAAAAACTAAAGAAAACAGAAACCTAACTCACTTTTATAGGAATCACAGTTGCATTTAGTGTATGCAACAAGCCTTTTAAATCTTTGGGTTACCTCAGTGGATGAGTAAGGTCTCGTGAGGGTTTGCAGTGACGCTATTCATAAACATTTCTGTCATGTATGCATATATATTTAAATTCCCAAAAGTGTTAGCAACTAAGGAGTTTGTTTTCACAAATACTTCATGCCATTATACTTTTAAAACATAATTAGAGTCTTTTACATGTCATCACAGAGTAAATTTGTTTCTTGTACTTTTTTGAGAAAACCATAATCATTTATACTTTATTCTTGGAAAATCAAATATACACATGTCATTATTTACTTATTCTTACTCATATATTTTTTGCACGAGTTTTCTCAATACTTATTCCTAAGTAGTGAACTTTTTCTTTCTTGCTCTTAATTTTCTTTTTTTTTCTTTTTTCACATTTTTTCTTTTTTTATTAAGCACTATTTCAAATTTTCAGTTTTCGTGACCTGTGTAATGAGCTTTGAGTCAATGACTCTCAGGCCAGATGACCTTAGGGCACCAGATACAAAGTATCCCTCAAACTTAATTGTTCAAGTCACTAGACTTTCAATTTTTATAGTTTTACATATAGTTTGCTTTTTGTCATGTGCAATGTTAACATCTATGAGGATCTCTATAAAATCTATGTAACGGGCTTTCAGACCAGTAGCTCTCAAACCAGATGGTTTTAGGGCACCATGTGTAAACATCCATCAGACTCTACTTGCTCAAACAAAATAGGCCACAGATACTAACTTAGAAAAAGAAATGACTTCCTTCGTTATCCTTTTCGACATGAGAATCACGCACTTCAACTTATGTCTGAGCCCAGCTACTAAGAAATACAAAGAGATCAAACAACTAAACATATGATCTTTTTTACTTTTTGAGCTCTTATTTTTAATGTTGTTTATTTACTTAGTTTTTCAAAAATAAAACTGTGCATATTCATACTTGTGATTCAAGATAAACTCTAACATGCATCTATCAATATTTCTTAAAAATACACATAAATAACCATGTTTTTCTATATTCGTGTTAGAAAATTTTTTTATGGGGCCTAAAAATTCTCTAAAAATATTAGATTATATAAAGCATTTATATAAGGTCAAACTCAATCCTTAAAAGCCCAATTTTTATGAGTTTTCATCAATGTGCAAGTACAACGATACAAAAAATTTGGGTGTGCAAACTACACCTTAAATTTCATGCAACTTTTTCCAAATAGCTTTTTAAAAATATTTTTTCAATAAAAACATTTGTGCAAACTGTGTATCAAATAATAAAAACCGGTTCACACTAGTGGTGAAGTCCGGGTCAAACTAAGGGGATGGGAAAAGCACTTTTGTACCCTACACAATACTACTTTGTTACCTTAAAAAGAAAATTAATTAATTAATTAAAATAAATAAAAGGGAGTGTTACCCTCTGCGGAGGGCTTATAAAAGAGTAATAGACAATTTTATTAAAGACCTAAATTAATAAAAAAAATAAAAATCCTAATCTAAAATAAAGAGAAAAAATGTCCTTCTATGCTTGAGCTTTATGTCTCTTCATTATCCTTCAGTGTTTATGATCTCTCTTCTTTTTCTTCACCAATCCCTTTTCTATTTCTTGAAGGGCTCCTTGAGGGGCTCTGAGGAGCCTGAAGGGTCTTTTGAGGAAACCTTTTCAGGACCTCAGAGGGCTCTTCGGGGGTACTTTCGAGGGCTCACTGCATGTCTGAATGTTCTCCTGTAAGAAAAAACAAACAAAACACAAAAAATATGAAAGAAACTATGAGAAAATTACAGGTTAGTTTTAAGAAAATTCATAAAAACACTAAACAACTATGAAATACACTGCACTAAAAGACAAAAACACATAACTAATATGAAACTAACATGAAATAACTATGAATCAAACTAGCTAGAGGACAAATTATCATAGCTAATTAACTACTTAACAAGAAACAAACTATGGAATTAACTAAAAGCAAATAACAAGAAAGAAACTAAGCTAATTAATTGATTAAAAGAAAACATGAACTATAACTAATATAAACTAAATTAATTTATCTTAAATGTTATAGTAACCAAATTTAAAAAGGAATTGAATTAACTAATTAACAAAGCAATCAACAAATTAACTATCTACATAATTTAATTTGATAATTTAATACAATAAAGAAAATTGATTAATTGTACTTAAATCAAATTAAATTAACTAATTAATTCTAACTAATCTACTGACATAAACTGAACTTAAATTAATCTAATTGCTATAGAAAAATCAAATTTAACATGGAACTAAATTCAACTAGTTAATTGGAAGAAATTAAATCTACCTAAATTGGTTAATCTAATTCTATCCAGGAAAAAAATGATAATGAATAAATAATAACTAAATTAAAATCTAAATGTTGGAAATATAAATTCTAGAAATTTAAATAAACTAAACTAATTTCTCAAAATAAGAATTAATTCTAATCCATTTTGCTGAAAAAATAAATAATTAATTAAATTATCTACTCTACTTAATCTAACGAGCCATCTAACTATTCTATAATTCAGAAAATTCACATGAATCAATCAATTAAACTAAATTAGCATATTAAAGCACACTAACTAAGAAGTAAATAATTAATTAATTTGTTAATAACAAAAAAAAATGTTAGCTTTATTAAACTAAAAAAGTTTAAAATAATAAGAAAAATACAGAGACTAAAAAAAAATTATTTAGTTAATGCGATTATTCCAAGTTATTTCTAATTAAATTAATTCTTAAAACTAAACTAATTAAAAAACAACAACAAATAACGTGAGTCAAAATCAGAAATTAAACTAAACCTACGATTATCTACTTACATGCAATCCAAGAAAAATGCTTATTTTTATTATTTTCTATTTTTTTTCTTTTCTTCTTTTCCAAAATGATAAACAATGGATATATGATATGCTAAAATTAAATCATGCAATATGCCATGAAAATCATGAAAATTTAACTACAATGCATGGTATGAAACTAAACTATGAAGAAAGGGGAAGAAGAAGAAATTGGTTTTTACCTGTGCAAACAAACAAACTTTGCTCTCTCTGATAGAGAGGATGCGAGAAATCAGCAACAACGATGTTTAGAAGAAGTGAAAAGCATAAGAAGCAAGAATATAGAGGTAGGCAACCGATCGATCAAACAAGGGGGAGAAATGAAGAAAGGGAGGCAAAGAGGAGAGAGAGAGAGGGAGGCATAGGCTACACACAGAAAAAAAATGTTTTCTTTGGTCCTCAAAGATTCTATTTATAGTGTGTAATTAGGTTTTGATAAATTATTTAAAAAAGAGTTCAATAAATTTTCAATATTTCCAAAAGGCCTCTCTTTTAAAAAGTAATTTCTAAAAACTTAATTATTCTCCCCTAATTACTCCAACAAGGCTCAAATTTGCTCAAACAATAATTTTGATAAAAATGTGAAAATTTGTGCAAACAAGCATTTTTAATCAATTATCGCATATGTTCATGCATAAAAATGTATGAATTTGTGCATAAAAAGTATACATGATCAGCTTGGGAGTCACTGGCCTAAATATTGTTACATGGGTCATGAAATCTGAAAAGTAACATAATGCTTAATTGAAAAAAGAAAAATAAAAAGAGTTTAGAGAAAAAAATTTGCATGAAAATTTTCACAAAATAGTGCAAAAGTGTTTATGTAATGATAAATAGAGGATGACATGAGTAAACAAGTTTTTCTAAAAATAAAACATACATGATATAGAAGTCTAAAGAGATAGAAAGAAAATTTTCTACTGTGGAGGCATGGATGATTTAATAAATGAAAAAGAATGTGAATATCTGAAATGTATTTGTTAAAAAGAGCTTTTTACTTGCCTGATATTTGAGAAAATTATAAAAAATATGCATGACAGAGATGTTTATGGGTAGCATCACTGAAACCCCTCACGAGAGCTTACTCATCCACTGGGGTAACTCAAGGGTTTAAAGGGCTTTTTGCATATGCTAAATGCAGTTGTGATTCTTATAAAAGTGAGTTAGGTATTTTTATTTTAGCTTTTGCATTTTAAAATGAAGCTTTTATGTTTTTTTTTAGCCTAGAGTAGTGTTTGCTCGATGACTAGCAAACAATAAGCATGGGGGAATTTGATAATGCATTCATTCTTAATACATAAAATTATGCATTTAAGCATCTTTTATTGGACTTTATTTCATGCTTATAATGTTTCATGATTAAATAAGTCACGGTTCGAATCATGCGAAATTCAAAGTTAAAACGAGGAAGTGATGGTTGTTTTATGGTTTTAAAGCGAATCCCAATGCAATTCGGACCTTGATCCAATCCAAAACATGTTAATTGGATCATGGATCTAATTTTAATGTGTTCAGCAAACCTTTTTAACCAATTTCATTTCAATGTTTTAAAAAAATCTATTTTGAAAATGGTACCAAGCAATTCTTTTCATTTTAAGCCTCTTTTTAGAATTTTATAAAAACTTGGACTTAATTGTAATTTTTTTAAACACTCTTATAAATATCACACAAGGGCTTGAGTGAAAGGCATCTTTATCCCATTCATGCCTACTCTCCTCTTTCTTCTTCACCCCTTCTTGAATATCCAAACTCTCCCTCTTGCTTATTTTCTCTCTTCTTTTTTCAATGCTTCTTCTTCTTCTTTTCTTTTCTTTTCTTATCAAGCAAGAGAGATCCACAAAGAAGCCAACTCGGAGGAGGGCTGGACATACTCTATTAGTTGAAGATCATTCTTCTATACCCCTAATCGTTGAATTCTCAAGAAATTGGTGAATCTTCCTTTACCTCTCTCTTTTTAATCCATGCAAGAAATTGCATGGATTTGTATTTGAAAGTTTCTTTTGATTTTTTATTTCTTTTAGTTGATTTCATTATTCTATAATTTTAATTTTTGTAATTTCTATTTTAATTCTGTAATTAGATCATCTAGATATTAGATCTTAGTCCATGAATCTCGAATTTGTCATCCTTTGATCTAATTCAATAGATCAAAGTGTGAAAATCAAAATACTAGAAATTCATTTTTTTAATTTTCTATAGCTTATTGTTTTGATCATAAATCAAGTTTCTGAAATCCAAATCATGATCCGTAAATTGGATCTAATTTGTGCTTGATTCCTCTTGCTCTCTACAAAAATTCAGTATGATTGGATTCTGATTCATGTGTCGTTCTGAGCTTTTTTCGATCATATATTTCAGCATCTCTATTTTCTATAGAATTTTATTTCTTAATTTTTTTCTGTTTTTGTTTTTTATATATCTAGAGCTTTCAAAATCCAAAACTGTAAAATGGATTGGATTCATGAATGAATCTAATTTCTGCTGTGAATTTTTTATTCATTTTTAATTTGTTTTACTATACTAAATTTATTAAATACTAGAAGCTGTCAGAAATTTTGACAACAATTTCAAGAGTTTTAAAGTTATTTATTTATTAATAAATCAAGTTCTACGTTGAATTTTATAATTCTATAAATTGGATTATCTTTATTCATGTTTTGATAACATATATGAAAATTTTGAGAAGGATTTGAATTCAATTGCTATTTGATTCTGTCAAATTACAAAAACTTGTTATGACAGAAAATTATGTAATAGCTAGTGACAAAATTGCAATTTCGTATAGTAATTCAAATTAGTATAGATTTTGCATTTTGTGTGTTTTTGTTATTGTTTTTGTATAAAATTGCATCATTTGTTGATTCCACATTGTTAAAGTAAAGTGGATTTGATGTTAAAGTGAAGAAGCAAAGACAAAAAAGCTCCATTTTTAGTTTTTAGCATTTTTAATTCCTAGTTAAGTAGGGCCTTTTTGGCCACATTTAAGCTTTATAATTAATTCCAATTTTAGCATTATTTGCGGTCTGTAATAATCATTTAATTCTTATTTTATAATTACTTTTAATTACTTTGTTTTTTCTTTTTAAGGTAATAAATAAATTCGCTTTGAGTGAAATACAAAGTTTTATCAACTCATTCATCGAGTTCAATCCCAGTTCTCACTACTTGTAAGAGTTGGATTTTTAAAATTTGGTAACCAACTTTTATAAATACTTTTCATCAAAATACTTTTAAAAATACATTGATAAAGGGAACACCATTAGTTAAGAAGATTATATAGCCTAAGTAAATTTTTATTAATAGTTATTTCCAGATCTAATGATCTGTACAATAGATAGTAATTGTTAATTAGTTAATTAGTTAGTTTGTTTGTTTTTTGTTTGTCATTTAGCTAGTTATTTGTTAAATTCAATTCTTGATTTAAGTTAATTTTATTTATTTCTAGATTGTTAAATTTGTTATTTCCGTATAGTAGTGGTTAGATATTAGGTTAGTTAGTTCTTGTTAGTTTTTGTTATTTATTAATGTTAGATTAATTAATTAGTTAGTTATTTATATTATTTTTAATTCCTTTTTTTATTTTCAGCTAGTTTACTTTCTTGATTTAGTAAGATTGTTATTAGTTTATTACAAATTAGTTTCTTTCTTGTTAGTTAGTTTTGCTATTTTGTCATTTAGTATTTTAGTTTGTTATATATTAGTTCATAGTTGTTACATGTAGTTAGTTTGTTATAGGTTAATTAGATTCTTGTTTTTGTGATTTTCCTTTGAATTAACATTGAATTTTTGTCTAGTTCTTCTGTGTTTTGATCTTATTTTGTGTTATTGTTTTGCAGAGAAGAGGTTGGGCATGTGGTGAACCCTCAAAAATACCCCTGAAGAGCCCTCGGAGATCCCCAAAAGGTCCCTTCAAAGAGTCCCTCAAGGGAGCCCTTCATGAATAGGAAATAAAGAACATAAATCAAAGACATCAAAGGGACTAGAAGCTCAAGCATTGATGACCCTTCCACTTTCAATTTTAGCTTAGGGTTTATTTTATTTAATTCATTAGGTTTTTAATAAGGCCACTTTATTATTTTTATTTGTTTAAACCCTCTGCAGAGGGCCATACTCTTAGTTAATTAACTAATTAATTTTTTTTATTTTTCAAGAAAATAAAGAGTAGATTAGTATTCTATATAATTTAAAGTTTTCTCTTGTTCCCTGAGTTTGACTCGAACTTCACCCTACTGTGAGCCGGTTTTTAGTATTTGGTGTTTGGCTTTCACATTGTTTTATTGAAAATATTATTTTAAAAATCTATTTCATAAAACTTACACCAAATTTTTGGTCATGCATATGTTTTGCATTTTATTCATACTATTTTATGCATGATCCAGTGAAAAATTGCATTAAAAACTCATTCTAATCAGTGTTTTTGAGAAACTGCTTTAAATTGAAAATAAAGAAAAATTTACATATTTCAAGCTCTTCTCTGCATTTTTCAGTGTTTTGTTTGATTTAGAACATTTTAATTATTAGTCTAATTAGTTTAGAAGTGTTTAATTAATATTTTAGTTTGTTTAGAAATCCTTTTTTCAAAACATATTTTTAGAGAGGTGTCTTTCAGAATTTTTGAAAATTAACAAGGGTTTTTAGGAAAAATCATGTGACCTAATTTTTTATTATAAATACTGTTTTTCCAGCCATGGAAATTGTTTTTGCTTCTTGAGAAAATGCAGGCCTCTTCTCCCTCTTCTCTTCTCTTCCTCTTCCTCGTTCTCAATCGGTTCTCTCCCGTTCTCTTCCTTTCTCTCTCATTTTTGTCTTGCATATAACCTTTTTTGGCATTGGTTCTTCTTACCTCCTCTCAAGAGAGGTACATGCAACTCAAAGATAAGACCATGTTAGTGAAAATGTAAAACGGATTGGAAGGTACGTTTCTTCTCCCCCGTCTCTTTGTAGTTTAGTAGTTTTAGTTTCTACATACATACATCATATCATTGCATATAGTTTATTTGATCATTGAATATTTAGTGCATATAGATTAGATTAGTTTTATTTTTAATATCTAAAAATATAAAAAGAAAAAAAATATAAAATAGTTTAGTGTAGCCATTTTCTCGATTTACGTGTCAAGTTAGATAGTAGTTTTTTTTATATAGTTAATTCATAATTTTAAATTCACGTCAGCTGCTATTTTTATCAAAATTTATTAGTTACTTTCATTAGACATAAATTAGTGTAATTAAAATTTAGTTTAGATTTAATCACATTAGCCAATTAGGGTTTCTTGTCTTAGTTTTGATTCTTCTCAATATTAGATTGTTAGTTTTTTTTATGCATGTATTTACGTTTATTAGATGAATTTATATTCAGTTAGATCATGTTCTTATATTAGTTTAGTAAATTTAATTATGTTAATTAGTTTTTACTTAAATTATCGTCAATCTAGATAATCGATAGTTAAAGTAGATTAGAATAATTAGATCTTTTAATTTAGCCGATTTTAATAGAGCATGTGATTTGTTGTTCTTTATCAATTATTCATGTTATTTTAATTTCAGCATGTATTTCTTTTTAGTTTAGAAAATAGTGTTAATCATAATTATCATTTTTTTAAATTAGATTTCTTAATTTTTAGCCAATTTACTCTTTCATCTAATCATCATTTTCTTTAATAGTCATGTGTTTTCTTTTAATATTTTAGCTTAAGCATAATTTATGTAGATAACATTATTTAGAGTTACAAAGTTAGATTAGATTCATTTATGTTAATCTTAGTTAGATTTAATTTTTAATTTTGCATGTAAAGTAGAATAGTTAGTTTAAATACATAATAGCCGATTTAGATGTTAGTGCAACTATCATTTTCTTTCTAGCATAGTTAATTTTTTTGTTTGCAATAGTATTAGTTGTAGAGAGGTAGTTTTAAATTCAGTTAGATTAGAATATTTAATCTACGTCAACTTAGTTCAGTTTTAATCTTGCAATTAAATTAGTTAGTTTGTTAAAAATTATTAGACAGATTCTTGCTTTCTTTTTAATTCATAGTTTTAATTTGATTTAACTAATTAGATAGGTTAGTAGGTTAGCTTTTATCTTATTTCCAGATTTTGTCATTATCTTACATTCATATTCTGTATAGCATATAGTTTTTGTTAAATTCATTTAGTTTGCTATTAGTTTTTTTGTCTTTTAGTTAGATTGTTATTATTTTGTTGCATAAATTAATTAATTTCTCATTTAGTTAGTTTTGTTATTTGTCATTTAATGCTTTAGTTTGTTATAGGTAGTCTCTTTCATGTTAGTTTGTTAAATTAGTTTATTAGATTCTTGTTTTGTTGATTTTTTATTTAACTAACCTTAAGTTTTTGTCAAGTTTTGCGTTATTTTTGTTTTGTTTTGTGTTATTGCTTTGCACGGAAGTTGTTGGACATGCGGTGAGCCCTCAAAAGTACCCCTGAAGAGCCCTCTGAGGTCCCCAAAAGGCCCCTCAAAAGGTCCCTTCAAGCCCTCCAGAGATCCCCTCAAGGAAGACCTTCATGAATTGGAAAGAAAGAGCATAAATCAAAGACATCAAAGGGACTAAAAGCTAGAGCATTGAAGACCCTTCTTCTTTTATTTTTAGCTTAGGTTTATTTATTTTATTAATTTGAATTTATAAAAGGCATGCAACTAATTATTATTTGTTTAAGTCTTTTGCAGAGGGCCATACTCTCAGTAGATTAGTTAATTAATTATTTTTATTTTCAAGACAATAAAGAGTAGATTTCTGTGGAATATAAAGTTTTCTCCCGTTCTCTGAGTTTGACCTGAACTCCACCCTAGTGTGAGCTAGTTTTTATTATTTGGTGTCTGGCTTTCACAAACCTTTTTATCAAAAATATCTTTTTAAAATATCATTTCATAAAACTTACACCAAATTTTTGGCACCATTAACGGAGAACGACGATAGAAATGAGTATTCACTTTATTGTCTCCTGTGTGTTCTCATTTTACTTAGGATTGTGAGTTTCTTTCTGCATAATATTTTGGATTGTTAGTTTATTTTTCCTAATCATTAACTAGGACTGCTAGTTTTTTTTTTGTATTTAGGATTTTTAGAACCACGTTTCTTGTGAGCACTAGAGACCAGTTCGCATTTCTTGCATGGCCCACCTAGTAGGTTTCCACCTAGGAGGTGACTCTGCATGATTGGTGTAACATATGTGATTTTCTTGATTTTTGTATTTTCTTGATTTTTTTCTTAGGAGGTAACTGTGCACGAGTGATCATGCATAATTTTTATGTATAATTTCATACATTTTCATGCATGATCATGTGCGATAATTTATTAAAAATACTTGTTTGCGAAGGTTTTCATTGTTTTTATCAAAAATATAATTTGAGTAAACTGAGCCTTTTTGGAGTAATTTGAGAAAAATAATTAAGTTTTTAGAAATTACTTTTTGAAAGAGAGGTCTTTTGGAAATATTAAAACTTCATTGGACTCTTTTTGAAATAATCTCTAAAAACCTAATTAGCAACTATAAAAAGGAATTTTTGAGCCAGAGGGGGACGTTATTCCCTCTTGGATCCTGCCCCCCTCCCTTCTCTCTCCTCTCTACCGCTTCTTTCTCTTCTTTTTCCCCTTTTTCTTCTTCATCCAGTTTTCTTCCATCTTTATTCTTTCTTCTTCTTCTTCTTTGTTCTTGCTTCTAAACCTCGTCGTCGCTGGTTCTTCTTGCCCTCATCATCGGAGAGATTGGAGGTGCGTATGATTCTAATGGAGAAACTATCTTCTTCTTCTCAACCCCTCCGTCAAAAGCGAGCCATCAAGGTAAACCTCTTCTCCCCCGGTTCTCCATAGTTTAGCATCTAGATTAGATCTATTTTAGTCGTTGAATAGATAAAATAGTTTTTGTTTTCTTTTAGCATATCATTTAGTATAAATTGTTTTCTGTATTATCATAATCTAGCGTAGAATAGGATTTAAAATTTCTACAACATTTAGCTAATGATTTGTATTTTCATTGTTTCAGTTGTTTTGGTGGTTGACGTTAAATTTTGTTGAGAAATACTTATAGCATGAAATCATCTTACGTTCATTGAATAAGCCTACATGATTCACGTGTCATACAATTCTGTTGGGACATTGGGATGTGCGTATAGTGTGCGTGAAACAGAGCGTAAGCGAACCTCAATCAACATATCTTAGTTACAACTGTATCTTTCTTTTGTTGATCGCATGTTCGATTCACACCAAGATAGATCTGATCATCCCATTAAGATGCGGGTTTGATTCTCAAATCACGCTACTCATTAGATTTCGTTGATTGTGATATAGTTTTTCACATGTGATCTGTGGTATTTTCACGCCCAACCTGATCAACATCTTTGTGTATTGAAGATATTTATTCATTGAATATTGATCATGCCTGCAACCACAACCTACTCGATCTAGCATAAACACGCAAGTGAACAAGTCGTTTAAAATTTTTCTTCGTCGGACTGTCAGCAAGTTGTGTGCTTCATGTAGATCACACACGAGTTATTGATGTTAAACTCAATATCCAACAAGCGTGTTCAAGTTCAACTGATTCATTTATTTTTTTATTAGCTATTTGTTGACATTAGTTTTAGTTTAAACTCATTTAGATTCATAAGCTCGATTAGTTATTTTGAATCCACTTCTTTTAGGATAGTTAGATTCAATTAATTTGTTAGCTTTTTTGTTAGTTCATTAATGATCTTGTTTACATAGTTTATTTTAGTTTTGTTCATCATTATATAGATTTAATTAGAATGTTTATTTAGTTAATCTGATATTTGACATTTTCTTGAATAGTAGAAGTTCAAGTTGGTAAGTTATTTACATAGTTGGTTACGTAGTTATTAAGTAGTTTCATAATTTGTTACTAGTTGTTACATCGATTTGTCTTCTTGTTAGTAGTTAGTGGTTGTACTTTTTGCAATGATAATTTTAAAAATGATATTTTTAAATAAGGTTTTGAAAATCGACAACCAAATAAATAAAAACTGACTTTCCATAAAGGTGGCAAGTACAGGTCGAATCCACAGAGAACAAGACAATATTCAAATTAACTCAAAATATTTGAATTTATTAATAATTTAAAAAATCTATAATACAAGTGCAAGTTACTTCACAACCTAAAATAAAGAAAATTCTAACTAAAAAAAAATGTTAAACGCCTAAACTATGTTGTGCAAGCTTTCTTCAGTCTCAAGGGTATTTTCATCCTTTTGCATATGTCATAATTGATTCTCCAATGCAAATACACCTTCCAAATTGCAGTATGCTTGTCAACCTAAGCAAACAAAATTAAAAAGTCAGCACATAAAATCAAGAATCAAATTAGCATTAAATCTAAAAATCACTACTACTAATTCATAAATTAACTTTAACTATGCTAAAATGGAAAAATCTAATAAAAATCACTAATGCATGCTAGAACTAATTATACTAACTCAAGAATCAACTTAGTTATGATGCAGCAAACTATGAAAGATCACATAAAATTATCTAACTAGTGAAATGTCTATTTTGCCCTCGCTAAAGTGCAAAAATGATTTTCTGACAGGTTTTAAAAAACAAACAGTTTGAAGGAGAAAACAAAGTCCAAAATTGATGAACTTTATTTTGTTTGATTTCTGACACGTGCAAAAATCTGCCAGTTTTTACATAATTCAAAAATTCATCCAGAAATGCCAGATATAAGTGTTTCAAAATCAGTCAAAATCTAGAATTTTGCCTATCTCAAAATTAGAAATCCCAAAAACCTTTTTTTGAAAGACACTTACAAATGCGACCAAATCAGCTCTGACTAAGATGAAATTTATCTACAGGCAGTCAATGCGTAAATGAAGATAATGAAACTAGTTTCTCTAAAAAACCTTGATAATTTTGGCGAGAAACGATAGGGGTGACAGACTGCAAATTCGGGTTTTGAAATTCAATTCATTTCAATCAAGGCAACGAAATCCATGCATTCCTAGCACTATGCAGTTGCAATAGCATGCATTTTAATGTTAACCTATTGCTAAAACACTGAATACATAGGCTACTAAATTTAATTTAATCTAAAATAGTTAACTGAAGGTAATTAAGAACTAATCTAACAACTAATTATTAGCTAAGCTATCATAACACCAACTAAACAAACATATATTACTCTAGAGACCATTAAAACATGTACTTAACTAACATGAACAATGACTTAAAATGAATTAAAATAATACAAGCAACTTCTAATATCAATTGAATGCAAGGATTAACTCTAAACTAAGTTACAAGCATAGAAGGAGAATAAATAAATGAATAGGCTGATTCGAAATTTAAGTCGGACCCATACAATCTTACCTTAGAGAACAAATGGAAAATTTTAAGATAAAAAATGACAGCCCTAAGGAGCCCACACGATTTTGATCAAAATCTTCTTAACACCTGCTTTGTGGTTTGGCTGCTTTGCACGTTAGGTAGATAGAAAACTAGTTCCTTAGTACGGTTGCTACACCGGTCTACTCGAAAGTGTATGCAAGGGCGACACTCGCTTGACCCCGAGCTTATAGAGACTTTAAAGGCCTCAAGTCCCTCATTAGGATAGCCCACAGACCTGACTCCATGATTGAGGATCAACAATTGACATGTTCTCTCAGAGAATACTTCATTCTCAATGTTTACACTCCCACCTCCTACATCATGAGACCTGATATAGGAGCCAATCATTTTGAAATCAAGGCCAATGTCATTCAAATGCTACCCACTTTTTATAGCCTTAGTAACGAAGACCCTGCCACCATCTCGATGAATTCTTCAAGATCTGCTCTATAGTGCAGATCAATAATTTCGGAGATGACACATTAAGGTTAACGTTGTTTCCTTTCTCCCTTAAAGACAAAGCCAAGCACTGGCTGAAGGCTCTAGATACAGTTTAGATTACCGCTTGGGAACACATGCAAAGAGAGTTCCTCAAGAAATACTTCCTGATTGGTAGGATGAATCAATATAAAAAAACCATCACCAGCTTTTCGCAAATTAAGGGAGAAATATTTTATAAGACATGAGAGAGGATGAAAGATCTTCTCCATAAGTGTCCCCACCACCAGATGCCCCATTGGCAACTGGTGAAATATTTTTATGATGGGCTGACCTAGAAGAACTGTCAAATGGTTGATGTTGTCTGTGGGGACACTTTCATGTTGAAGAGTGAGGATGAGGCGTAAACCCTGTTTGAGACCCTGAGTGAGAATTTGATACACCACACTTCAGCCTCACTATATGAGAGGGCTACACCTGCCCCTATTGGAGCCTAGAAGGCTGGTATCTTTGAATTAGGGACAAACCTTGAGTTGCATAACAAGGTCGATCTGTTGACCCAAAAATTGGACAAGCTATTGTTGAATCCCTCCCTAACCATGCAGGTGTATACGCTGTGTGCTAGCCCAACACACCATGTCTTTGACTGTCTTGTGGCACCACAGTACCCTAAGTTTTCCAGGAGCAAGCTCAGATGGCGCAAAGTTTCTCCAAGCCCTCACCCAACCCATTTTTCAACACCTATAACATAAGTTGGCATAACCATCCTAATTTCTCATAGAGAAATCCACAAGTCCAACCCCCCATTCCTTCTCAGAACCAACCCAGGCAAGGCGGTTATGTGCCTGGTTTTCAAAGATTTAACTACCCCCCAACCCAGCCTTCCTATAGTCAGCTTCCGTCCAAGGAGCTTGCTTCTAGCCAGTCCTTCGACGACAAGATACTACAAGCCTTTTCGAACCTTAAGGTAAACTTGAGTTCCCATACACAGTCCATTGCGAAACTTGAAACACAGATGTGATAGCTAGCTGAGGCGCTTAGCAGGCGAAGCGAGGGGGTGTTACCTAGCCATCTGTTGGTTAACCCTAGGGGTAAAGAGCCAATGCATGGCATGCACATGACAGATATACATCAAGAGCAGGCTCAAGCAATTATAACCCTTAGGAATGGGAAGCAATATCGAGCGAGGGAGGCTGTAGAAGAAAGAGAGAGACCTAGTGAAAAGCAGTCAGTTCCTACTTTCATACCTTAGAAAAGCAAGAAGGCTTTCCCATCTAAGACTTTCAGGTCCTATATCCCCAAAGCCCCCTTTCCTAAGGCGTTAGAGAGACTGAAGTCGTTCGACAAGCAGAGAGTAAACATGCAAGAGATGCTTAAAATTTTCAAACATGTTCAGATAAATCTCTTCTTGCTAGATGCAATTCAGCAAGTCTCTGCATACGCAAAGTTCTTGAAGGATCTTTGTACGCAGAAGAGGAAGTTGAGGTCCTATGTGTTGAAGAAGATCTATCTTACTGAGCAGGTGAGTGTGGTACTATAGCACTAAACCCCACCTAAGCTCAAGGACCCAGGGACTCCCAGTATTTCGTCTGTCATAGGAGACATCATTGTTGAGCGTGTCTTGCTCAACCTTGGGGTAAGTGTGAAAATCTTGCCAGTTTTTTTTTATGACAAGTTCGAACTAAAAGAGATGAAGCCGACACTTATGACTCTATAGTTGGCAGATAGATTGATCAAGGTCCTGCGAGGGATTCTTGAAGATGTTCTGGTCAAGGTGAAAGACTTCTACTTCCCTGTTGACTTTATCATCTTGGATATGGAGGGAGTGAATAATATGAGGCAGACCCTCATCATTTTAGGTTGCCCCTTCCTGGCCACCACCAATGCATGCATTAATTGTTGCACAGGCATAATGGATGTTTCAGTCGGCAACAAGAAAATGAGGTTGAATAGCTGATGATGCTTCTTTTGAGGTCGATCTCTGTAAAACCCATGAATTTTAAGAAATTTTCAATGAAATAAAAACATGTGTTTATGTAAAATAATATGGTTTATGAAATATTCAATATGATTTTGAGGCTTGCGGGCCAGTAGAGCGAACCCGGTAAAGAAAGGGTACTTGGATCCGAACTTTAGCAAGATCCGATGATCTAACTCGGTTCACGAGGCCAAGTAAGAAAATTGATGGTTTCAGGATGATAGCGTGAGATCCGAAGCACATTTAAAGTAAGCGAGTGCAAGTTTAAAACCAACGGGTGAAAAATTCACTTGAAAATGGAAGAAATCCATCAACAAGGAAAAACGTCCCAATATGACATAAAAAGAATATTTTTGCAAAAGTAAACACCAAGTGATGGTGTGGTGTTGTGGTAGGACACACGGTGTGTGATACCACAACCCAAGTTCAAAACCCCTTGTGCACAAATTATTTTTTTTGTGAAGAAAGTGATGATTTCTACTTTGGTGAAAAAGGTAAAAACGTGGGCTCAAATTAAACCCTACCTTTTTGGCCTCTCTTTACCAAAAACGTGAGCAACTCCTCTCACCTTACCCAAAAAAAGGAGAATCTCATGCATCATGGGATGAGGGGTACCACAATAAGGAAAAAAGAGAGTGGAAGTTGAAAAAAATGACACATGGAGTAAAGGGCAAAATCGGAAGAGATGCTATCCCAACAAAAATCGTGGGATTTGGAGGAGATTTTTGAGGGTTGAGTTTTGAAACTCCACCTAAGAAAGAGGAGACAAATCAAGAAGTTTTTTTTTTTAGAAATCGTGAAACACGATTTTCTATCTCTCTCTCTCTCTTTCTCTCTTTCTCTCTCCCTCTCTCCCTCTCTTGGGTGATCAGACCTCCATAGTTGGTGGTGGAGTTTTCTATTGCTGCACGACTGGACTTTCATTGGCAAACGTAGTGTGCTACTCCAACGAAGGAAGAAGTGTTGCTTCGTTCGCTTGACGCTCCAACAAGAGGTAAGGAGCATTGCTATTTGTATGTAAGTGGTTGATGCCTTGTTGCACATCTATATTGCAATATCATGGAGTTTACGCGACAAACACCACCTATATGTGGGTGCGTTTAGGGCCTCGAGACCGAGGTGGCATGAGCTGAAACACCTACTCGCCAATAGGTCAATATGGAGTGGTTCAGCCAATGGTTCTCACCCTTGGCCAACGTTGGGGCACTGTGGTGTTCTTAGTAATGGCATTATGTTCCTATGTATATGCCTGGTGATGTGTAGTACTCATATCAAAATCTATAGTTCAAATATATGTAGGAAAATACATATATTTTGGTGTGGGCGTTAGCCATAACGGATCCAAGGTCGAAACAATCTTAGGTAGGCGAATGGCATGGAACCTATGAGGGGTTGCCGGAAAATGCCTTGGTCTGTGCATCGATCCACTCTATACAATGGAATCAGTAGTATTAGCCTTGTATTGAACGCTCATAAAGAAAAAAATAAAAAAAATGAAAAGTCACGCCCTTTTAAAAAGTTACAGAAAAACAACAAAATTAGTCGACTGGAACAGTAGTTAGTCGACTGATAATATCATCAGTCGACTGATAAACCGTTCAGTCGACTGCTGCTAAATTTTCCAGAAAACAGACATTCTGTCCGGTCGACTGATAAAACTTTCGGTCGACTAATTTTTTATGATCAGTCGATTGATAAACCCTTCAGTCGACTGCTGCTAAATTTTCCAGAAAACAAACATTCTGTCCGGTCGACTGATAAAACTTTCGGTCGACTAATTTTATGATCAGTCGACTGATAAACCCTTCAGTCGACTGCTGCTAAAATTTCCAGAAAACAGACATTCTGTTTGGTCGACTGATAAAACTTTCGATTGACTAATTTTATAAAAAAGTAACGTTTCTGCTTAGAAGATTTGAAGCAAAAAGGTTGGTCGACCGATGAGTCTATTGGTCGACTAATAAACATGAAAAATTAAGTAAAAGGTTTTTTAAATGACTTTCATGAAGGGTTCTTTTAGAAAAGTTTTTCTAAAGACTTTTTAGGTGAAATGCAATTGAAATGTCTATGAAGTAAATAGTACGATGATAAACTAAATATGTGATTCACATATGGACTTTAGGATTATGTCCAATACATGGAACACACATGATACACAATGAAGATCATTTCTTGTTCAGGATAATATAAGTGTTCAAAATTGAACATGTGGTTTCGCTAAGTGCTGGGAGTGCCAAACATGCACTTAATAATTGATAAAGTTAGATAATGCCATGTTGCGGCGTAACCAGTGGGGGTATGAAACATACACTCGAGCTCATAAACAAATCTTAAAATGCTGAATGTATAAGTACTCGACACAAAGTTAAACCAGAATTCTGAGAAATTATGGTTGTCGCCTATTGGGCTTCTAGTGAGTAATGTGCATACACTAAGATCACCCCGAATGTGGGTTGGGATTTTGGAAAACCATTATGGTCCAATGACTCACACTAAGAATTTAACAAAATACAAAATATGCATTACATAACCTAAATATGGGATTCTGAGTATACCTGAAAGATGGTATATGTTACTGGTTTCCCAGGGTTCTGGGTACATCTGAAAGACGATGTATGTTACTAGACCCAAACAAACAAGAATGAAAATTTTGCACATATATAATAATTATGAGACTCTGGGTATACCTGAAAGACGGTATATGTTGTTGGTTTCTCGGGATACTGGGTATACCTAAAAACGGTATATATTACTGGTTTCCCAGGGCTCTGGGTTCACCTGAAAGATGGTGTATGTTACCAGACCCTTTGTAGTGCGATAGCTCGCACTTGGTTATAAAGAAAATGTAAAATGAAATATAAAACCTTCGAGACTCTGGGTATACCTAAAAGACGGTATATGTTACCAAATTCTTTGGGCTCTGGGTACACCTAAAAGATGGTGTATGTTATTGGACCCGTGGTCTACCTTGGAGAGGGTAGGTGGTACAAACTTCGTGGACGTTCGTGTTTTCGTGAGAGCTAGGCGTCTTACCGTATGGTCTTGGTCCGCTACGAGGTCTATGCTTGTGCGTACCCACAGGATAAGAGTAAGTTAAGCATTAAATAATTTAAGTTGACTGGAAACTTATCTCTGAAGAATTATATATTGTTGATTTGGCTTTAGTGAAATTTGTGGAATCTACAGCTTGTACTAATGTAGATAAGTATATCTTTAGTTCAATCATCTTTTGCACTGTATCATGAATTAGAAATCATAATTATCTTCTTAGAATGATATAAACTTCCATGCTAGTTATATCTGCAGTTGTTGCACATATTTGTACACAGGACACTGAGCACCACATATAAATACATTGCTTCTTACGCAGACAGGGGAGTCTGACCCTTCTACTTTAAATGTTTTCAGGCAACGCATAAATAGAGCATTGTGGCGTCGCATTTGGAAGTAGTCAAGAGATCTCAGTTTTTTAGTGTTTTTTGTTTGAACTCTGATTAGTAGATTTACATTTTTGTAATGGGATGTAATTAATGGCATTAATGCTTTAATTAATGAATGGTATGTTTTTAGTACTTCTCTGTTTTTACCCTGTAATGCACCCGACTTGTGTTTTTCGCAATTCTGCAATTTAAAAAAAAAAATTTACTCCAAAATTTTCACTATAAAAAGTTGGGGCGTTACAATCTCATTCAGGACCTCGTAAAAGCGAAGCATGTTTGGACATTGAGTGATCCACCTCAGGAGGAGGTTGATTAATCACTCGAGGGAGAGAAACTTGGATCGATTGATAAACTGTCCGGTGAGCTAAATTGGACTTAGCACTTTGACTCACTCCCTGAGTTGGCAGAGAAGTCTGTCCGACCTTCCATTGAGAGTCAGTCTGAACTTGAGTTAAAGCCCTTACTATCTTTGCTTAAGTATGTCTTTCTAAGCAAGGATCAGACTCTCCCCGTCATCATTTTTGTAGACATGACTGACACTCAGGAGTGTCAGCTTCTGCAGGTTTTGCATGCACATAAAGAGACGATTGGATGGTCGATGGCGAATCTAAAGGGGATAGACCCCTCCTTTTGCATGCATCAGATTATCATGGATGATTGTGTCAATCCCTTAAGAGAGATTCAAAGGAGGTTAAATCCCTATATAAAAGAAGTGGTAATGAAGGAAGTAGTTAAATGGTTGGATGTATGGATCATTTATCCCATCTTCGATAGTCAGTGGGTGAGCCCCGCCCAGGTTGTTCTAAAAAAGGTTGGGCTCACTGTTACGGTCAATGAGAAAGGATAAAGCATCCCCATGAGGACTACTAAGGGGTGGCGAGTGTGCATTGATTATAGGAAGTTAAATAGTGCAACTAGGAAAAATCACTTTCCTTTATCGTTTATCGATCAGATTTTGGAGAAACTCGCCAGTCAACATTATTTATGCTTCCTGAATGGTTATTCAAGATACAATCAGGTGGTCGTTCACCCCAAGGTCTAAGAGAAGAGGATGTTCACCTACCTGTATGGCACTTTTGCATTTAAAAGAACGTCGTTCGGACTCTGCAATACTTCGACAATATTTCAGCAATGTATGATGGTGATTTTCTCCCACATGGTTGATGACATTCTTGAGATTTTCATGGATGACTTTTTGATTTATGGCTCTTCATTTGACGATTGTCTCCAAAAGTTATCGAGAGTATTGAAGCATTGTATGGAGATAAATCTTGTGCTCAGTTGGGAGAAGAGTCATTTTATGTTACAACAAGAGATTCTTCTTGGACATATTGTATCCGAGAAAGGAATTGAGGCCGATAAGGCTAAAGTTGAGTTGATTGTCAGATTATCTTCATCGACCTTTGTGCAGAAGGTTCATTTATTCTTAGGTCATGCAGGTTTCTATAGGCGGTTCATCAAGGATTTTAGCAGGATTTTTCGATGGTTATGCAACTTGCTCTCTAAAGATCGTCCGTTTTGTTTTTATGATGCTGTCTGAAGACATTTCTGTCTCTGAAGGAGGCCCTGACCACAACTCCTATCCTTCATTCCCCTGATTAGTCAGTATTGTTCGAGATCATGTGTCATGCTTCTGATTACGCGGTTGGAGCCATTTTGGGCCAGAAGATAGAACAAATGTCTCATGTCATTTATTATGCTAACAGGACCCTCTCTGATGCTCAGATGCATTATACAATCACTGAAAAAGAACTGATAGCTTACGTATTTTCCCTCAAGAAGTTTTGTTCGTATTTATTGGGCTCCAAGGTCATCGTTTACTCACATCATGATGCTCATCGGTACTTGATGAGTACAAAGGATGCCAAGTCATGACTCATTCATTGGATCCTCTTGCTAAAAGAATTTGATCTTGAGATTCGAGATAAGAGTGGATGTGAGAACCTTGTAGCAAACCATCTGTTCAGACTGACAGTGGAGATATCCATTGATCAGGCACAAATTGATGATTCATTCCTGGATGTGTCAAGTGTTTGCCTTGGTTTGCAGACATAATCAACTATATGGTGACAGATCAGTAACCTGCACATTGGGCCAAGAATGCGCGAGATCATTTTCTGGCGTAGGTGAAACATTATTTCTGGGAGGATCCAGAGTTGTTTCGATTATGTCCCAATCAGGTGATTCAATGATGCATCCCTGAGGAAGAGTACGACTCCATTTTGTCTTTCTGTCATTTTTTGGCCTGTGAAGGCCATTTTTTCAATTGAAAGACCGCTACGAAGGTCCTCCAATCTGGATTTTAGTGGCTGACACTACATAGAGACGCTCATGAGTTTTGTAGGAGGTTCTTATGATGTCAGCAGACAAGGCGCATTTTCAAGCATGATATGATGCCCCTTCTTCCCATTCTTGTTGTCAAGATCTTTGATGTCTGGGGCATCGATTTCATGGATCCCTTCCAGCCATCGTTTGGTTTTGTTTACATTTTAGTGGTGGTTGATTATGTTTCCAAATGGGTCGTTACCGTAGCCACACGAACCAATGATCATAAAGAGGTATTTTGATTTATCAAGTATATATCTTTAGTCAGTTCAGTGTTCTGAAAGTGATGATTTATAAACCCCAAGAATTTTTGATATTTTTGTGAGAGCGAATGAAATAGGATTTTGACTCTTGACATTGCCCAAAAAGATTTCCATTGAAGAACATACGAGGGAATCCGAGAACTGGAATGTAGGAGAGATACCCCAGTCTATTTGTTTAGTCTTTATAATGAATTTTGGGGATGAAATTCATTTTAAGGGGGAAAGGATGTAAAACCTGTAAAATTTTGGCAATTATCAAAATAAATAAAAGTGAATTTTCTTCAGAATAAATATGATAATATGACATGGATTTGATCTAAATGGAACTTAGATCCAAACAGATCGAATAGATCTAGTATTTGGATTCTGATATGGCAAGTGGATTTGTATCCTAGATGGATCCAAAAACTAATTGAAATTCAATTAGATCTTAATGGATCCAAATATCGTAGAATCTCAATCAAGATAAAAAAAATCCAGTTAGAGAGCTCAGAAGATCCAAAGTATATTGAAGATCCAATTTGCATGTGAAATCTGTTCAAAAACTCATTCGTACATAAATGAATTAATGAGGACAAAGATGATACAAGATATAAAGTGGTGTTGTGGTGAGGTGTATTGCCTAGTGGTGAGACAACCTGAGTTCAAATCCCATTAACTTCACTCACACGGTTTTAATAAAGAAGACACCATTCTTCCTTTTTATAAAAAAAATATATAACGTTTATACGTATGTAAGTAAATTAAATATGATGAAAATTGCAATGAAATGAACATTGGTGTGGTGGAGAGGTTTGTTGCCTCTTTGGGGACAAAACAAAGTTTGAATCCCCCCATGCATAGGGTGCTTTTTGGCAATACACAACTGTGATTTTTGGACAAAAAGACTACACGTTAATTTAATTGAGAATTCACATTTACAAATTTAAAACATTGTAACATTCTACAAGTAGCCACACACATTTTTCTTTTTATTGTTGATTAAGTTAGAATGAAATAAAAAGGGAAGCAAAGTGAGAAAGATGAAATAGGGAATTGAAATTTCAATAAGGTAAGTATTGACCCCTCCTTAAATTCATGTTTATTCTCAAGATTAACTGCCATATATGCATGGGTGGAAAAGTGTGCAATAAATAAGGTAAGGTAACTCAACTTTTGGTATTCAAAATGGGATTCACGATAAGGATTTGAAATTTTAAACTTCAGACTTTGAAACATTCAACAAATAGCATGTTTTCTCTTTGGTAATTAAGGTAGAATTAAATAGAAAAAAGATTTTAAGTCAGAACACAAGTTAAAATCTAAAAATTTAAGATTTAAAATTCAAAACTTAATTTTGAAATTCAATACCTATAATTTTATTTAAAATTCAAATTCAAGTACAAAGTCATAACTCAAATTCAAACTCAAATGAAACCTTAAAAATCAAATTCAAACTTAAATTCATAATTTAAATTAAAAATCTAGAATTATCATTCAATTTCAAATCTAAATTATAGTCAATGATTGAATGTAATATTAAATTCATCTGAAATTCAAAATCAAACTCGAATTCACACCCAAATTAATCAATGAATTATAATATTTAAATTAGTTGTCCTAAAAACATAATTCACATATATAACAAATTAATCATGAATTGTAATATTCAAATACTTATCTAACATATATGTTTCACACACACACACACACACACACACACACACACACACACACATATATATATATATATATATATATATATATATATATATATATATATATATATATATATATATATATATATATATATATATATATATATATATATATATATATATATATATATATAACATTTTAAAGATTGAATTACAAGAATCGACACAAATACATATATGATCACTTAATCAATGTTAGAATATAGCATTTAAATTGATTGTGAATATGTTACAAACATATTGCACAAAATCACAAATGAAGAAAGTACATGTCTAGAAGCACTGGACCTTGTTCCTCAAAATTTTTAATTTGACATAAATGAAAATTTGCAACCAAATTTTTTTTTAAATACAATACACAATGGAAGTAGTTTTGGTTTTCAAAATTTGACAACTCTGGGCAGGTTATAGAGACTAATAACAATAATATTGAAAAGTTGATTCCATAAGAATAAAAGCAAAGACATAATATCATTTCATCATAAATTAAATGTATTTAAAATATTGGATCATGTCCATCACAGTCACCAAAACATCTCTATTTAATTGAGATACAAAATCCTAGGATCAACAAAAAGATATAAATGGGTCCCTGGCCTCACCACCATATCATGACATTGCATTGTCATTCAATCATCACATGTATCCCCATAAAACAAGGACACTTTTTTGAGCAGGTAAGTATAAACCAATAACAAAATATTGTACATGATAGAACATTCATCACAATCATAATATCACCGTTCAATAATATCATCATGTCATGATATTACAGAAGTAAAGAGCAAGCATGAAACTCAATATTATCTAACTATGAACAACCACCATTGAAAAATCGAATTTCATGATATCTAACTATGAACATGTATTAAAATAAAACTCTACCATTAAAAATTGAAATACATGAGATTCAACTATGAATATGTATTAAAAATGAAACTTTACCATAAAAAATTAAAATACATGAGATTGAACCATAAACATGTATTACAAATAAAACTCTATAATTAAAAAACAAAATACATGAGATTCAATCATGAACATGTATAAAAAAATAAACTCTACTATTAAAAATTGAAATGCATGAGATTAAACTATAACCATGTATTAAAAATGAATCACCATCAACATATTCAATCAAGTATCAACTCATGGAAATGCATAGACCACTCAGGGTCACAATACACAATAACAATGCTCAAATCTCCATGACTTAGCTTATATTGCGAGAGCCTCCTTAGGACTACAAGTTGAACATTTTGCTTAAGTCTCTACAACGTGGCGTGAGCCTCTTCAGGGCCTCAATTGAACTCTTACGAGTCTCAATTGGAACATTAAACTTAAGTCTCCATGAATTTGCACATTTGTATCCCACGAACTCAAGCGTGAGCTCCTCGAGCTTAGCTTAGTCGTGCGGATACAACATGAGTCTTTTCCCTATCGGTTCAGTAGTATACCGATTATGACACATTTCTCAAGGTTATGCAAGACTTGACAGAACATCAATTCATTTATATATTCATACATCGGTGAACCTAGAACTAATGCATTGTTTTGATATTAACTCATTCACCCCCTGGTACATGGGAGAAGCTAGAACTCAAGTATTAACGCAACGTTTTGGGGGTTTATTATTCCATGTATTTTAGATACCCCAGAGGCTTGTTGACCCAAAATCAAAATACATGAGATTCAACCATGAACATGTATTAAAAATGACTGCCATTAAAAAATGAAATACATGAGATTCAACCATGAATATGTGTTAAAAATAAAACTCTACCATTAAAAAATGAAATACATAAGATTCAATCATGAACATATATAAAAAATAAAACTTTATAATTAAAAATCAAAATACAAATACTCTACTAAAGACAATATCTAGAAGCATGTAAATGGGTTTTTATCATGCTTATCCATACTCGCACCTTGTATTACTATATAAATACATGTATGTGGATGAAAGCTAAAACATGAACAAGAGTTATTAGAAAATTGTTTACATTTTTTTTAGTATCAAAGTCTCTCAAAAGCACAAACACTAGAGGAAACCTCCTTCACAAAAATATGTAGAATGAAGTCCCTTGATGGTACCTCACCCTACACACTAGAGAGGAGATTAAAGCTTCACAAAAGCACCAAGCCCAAAAACATTGAAAGGGAAGAGAGAGAGAGATTTAGAAAATAATAAGAGTGGCCCTTCTTCACCTTTTTTGCCTATATTTATAGAGTTGTTCTAGAGTTTGAGATAGATGTGTGGGTAAGATTCAAAGTATGAGATGGAGGGTTGAGATGAAATCAAGCCCTTCTCTCAAAATGACTTTTTCAAGTCAAAAATCACTTTTACAAGTTTCACAAAAATAGAAAAATGCTTTATCTACTTTGGGAGGAGCTTTGAGATCCATACCTAGGCTCTTGGAATATGAATGAGAGGAGGAATCTCTCATGCATTTCTCAATGCACACCTCTCTCTATATGCACACGACATAGGGGAAAGCTCCACATGGGAGGTTGACCCCCACTTGGGTGGTTTCCAAGGTTACTTGGTGTAACCAACTAAGTGTGGTTTGTCTAATTCCAAACCAACCCCCAGTTATATTAGTTATTCATTTTTTTTCTTTAGTTACTTTTGTACATTATTTTACTTTTTTGAAACACCTACACCCCTTCACATTAGATCCCTAATTGGATCCAATCCAACCCACTAAAGATTAAAGAAATTGATATATAGGATTTTCACTACATATAAATTTTTTATTTGATTTAACTGCATATTTAACTATGTTCTGACAGAGTGACTAGCCATCTTAACCAATTTAATTCAATCATATAATTAATAATTTAATTTATTTAATAATTAAATAAATTATTCATAATTTATTTGTCAAATGACCCCTAATTGTCAGTTGTTTGAAAAACAAGCCAAAAAATAGAAATTAAATACCTAATCACTCACATAGGTCAATCCAACTAAAAACAAAAAAATTCTCATTGATCAAGAATTTTCAATAACAATTTAAAAAATTGTATGGGTCTTACAAGCACTGCATATGGCCATGTCTCCTGCTTCCTATAATTGAGCATTGATATTAGCGACAGTCTCAGAATCGATCAATGACTCCTTCAACTTCTTCACCACTAGTTGCACACACGAATCTCCCGCCTTAGATGCTTTCGGGATGGAAGACATGATTTTGTCCATAAGCTTCTCAACCTTTTTTTTACTTAAGCAATTGTTCTTGTTGCGACTGATGGTAATGAATACTTCTTATTTGAGCATAAATTTTTGGGCTTCTGCTTACTGATATTGCATTTATTGTTATATATATTAGACACCCATATAAGTGACCACAGAGCAGGTTCCCTCTCTATCCATGTAAAACCCATAAATTTTTGATATTTTATAAGCAATAACATTGAATTAAGGCTAAAAATATTATTTGAGATTAAGATGAGAATTAATTTATAATTCAAATATTTATTAGGATTCAGAATAAATTTTCAATGAAGAATTTATTCTTAATCAAGGTTTTAATTTTTAATTGGGTTTGAATTTAATAAATATGTCTCAAATATTATAATTAGATTTGAGTTTGATTCAAATCTAAATTAAGACTTAATCAAATATTATTTCAAGTTTGAAAAATATAATAAATTATATTTTTATTAAAATTGAATCTACATTTTTAAATTTAGTTCAGAAGTAATACATGTGATTCTTTAAGGTATTTCTAATAAATAAATAATAATTTTTACAAGAAAAAAGTATAAAAATATAAATTAGCCTAAGAAGAATCATAAGAAATATCGTATGAAAACTTAAAGTTGATGAGAGTTTATTTTTATAAAATTCACATTTAGAATCAAATTTATCAAAAATATCATAATTTAATAAAATAACTAGTAATTGTCACCAAAATAAAGTTGAATATGATTTTAGACAAATTTAGGATAACTCGATATGTATGTAATGTAAATTCAATAAATTTGAATTTAGTTTCATGAGTTTGAAATCTAATCTACAAAAACATAAAAAATAAAAGACTCAAAACGATACTAAGTCCTGTTGACCCTCGTAGAGATCACTTTCAAAGTTTGCTTATCAAAAGACATTATTTTTAGAAAATAAATTAAATAGTCTAGATAATGATAATTTGATTTGAGTATAGAATATGTAGGACTTAGACAAAAAAAATTAAGTGTAAGAAACATTTCTATGTGCCCAAAGGTCTCATCGACCTTATTGAGTTTCAATTTTTTAGAAATTATTTTTGAAAATTTTGAATTAACCTCTTAAAGAATATTTAAAATAAATAATTTAAATACATGGAAATTCAAAATTTTATAGATGAAATCTATTTACATTTAAGCCTAATTCAGAGTCATTTCATCTAATTTCATATTTGAATTTGTAAAGAATTGAATTTTAATTTAATTAAGCATGAAACTACAATCTAATCATAAATAAAAAAATTTATATAGATTTGGACCTTAATTTAAGTAGTGGATTTAACTTATGATATTTAGATCAAACCCAATTAAGTTGGATATAATCCATAATATTTAGATCAATTTAGGGATAGATTAGATTGGATATAACTTAGGATATTTTGAATCATATATCATTGAATTAGACCTATGGGTCGGACGCTCTGAAAAATGTTATTATTGTTTCGATAGAAATTTTAGATGATAAGTGGCTTATCTATTAAATCCAAGTCAACCTTGATGTGCCTTATTTTGAGGACATCGAAATCGACTATTTACTTGCTCAAATTGGTGTTGATCTGAGCATTTTATCATCGACTGAAGTTCATACTCAATTGTAGGTAAAAAATTAATGTTCTTCAATGTCAACTAAATTTTCTTACTGATCTATATTCGTATGATTAAATTTAAGACCACCATGATGATCTACATTTTGAGGGCTATTGAATCAAATATTTAAATGTCAAATTCTGATAAGTCTTTAGGTCAGTAGGCGATGCAGAACATCTAAAGATTCAGAATTCAGAAGCGGAGTTGGATCCCAATCCAACTCTCCAAACCCGATCTGGGCATCGCTATTCAGTGCGATCCACACGCTTGCAGGATATCTCCTGTCCTAGTAGATTTGTAGTTTAGTCGATGCTCTCCATGCACCTTCTTTATATGTTTCGATTCCATTGCATTTTTATGGAATCATATTTTTGGATATTTTATCGACAATCTTTATTTTATGTAAATTTTTTTTAGGAGCCAGATTCTACGGATCTGAATAGTTCTGGTGCCCTGTATGATTTTTTTTGTGGTACTAGAGGGCGTATAGGGAACGTGGGTAGTTTTTATTTTTTTATAATTGTTTTTTCTAATGCATTTTGTGCGTGATCCAGTTCGCTGCACATTTGGATCTGGATCGAGATCCGTTCCCAAGAGGCTCTAGTTGGTTCCACTTGGGAATGGACCATTTTAGTCCTATTTTTGAATCTTAGTCTTGACTGGTCCAAGTCAAATATGGATGTTGGTCCCTTAATTGCCTTAGCCAAAAATAGCCTTTTCAAAACTCATTTTTTGGAGCAAGGCTTGAGAAGGTCACACCTTCTTTATGGTGCCTCTTCCCTATGCTCCAAGGTTATTAATGAAGGGAGATCTACCAAGGGAGGTGTTTCTCCTTTTTGAGAAAAAATATCTTGTTGTGTGGCTGGTTCTAGAGAGAGAAACTCGTTGGGCGAAAGAAGAACCAAATCTCATTTTTGGTGTGAAAGGTGATCTTTGAGAAGATCGACCTAGAGGTTGTTGTGTAAGCTACTTGGTTCATGTTTGCTAATCTTCAAAGGGGGTTGTTCAACCCGTTTTTCATGGTTTTCCAATTGACCTTGTTGCTTCTCAGCGACTCTCCATCATTATCATCTTCCAAATAACATAGCTTGTTTCATTTTATTATTCTCCATTGATATTTTCTGTGTTTTTTTCTTGAATATTGTTGTTTGAAAATTTGCAAACAACTATTGGCTGATTATTAGAATGAATGTTTGACATAAGTTTGTTATCAAGTGATTTTTCTATTTGCAAAATATCCAGTTTAGATTGCTATTGCATAACTCAGTTTTCCTGTCAAAACCTGGATTCCCGAATCTTGAGTTGTCTGAAATGACTCCAAATAAACACGTGTATCGATCTTGATACTGATCAGGCTTGGCATTCTTTAGCTTTCTGAAAAGCTAAGATGATTATCTACAACTTTGTAGTTGAGGCCATTTCGTGAATCGACCATTTGAGTCCCTCAAAAGTGTTGTTAAAGTGTCGGGCTGACAGAAATCCACTGTCACTAGTTTGGTTAAGAACACACCCGAAGGTGTTTGGTATTTCTTAATTATCTTGAGATTCCCTACATGAACATTTACTTTGTTTGATTATGTGGAAAGCTAGGATATATCTCTAGAAATTTCATGTTCAAAGTTTTGGTTGAATCATTGTCTAAGTATGTCAAAATTTGCAATCAATCTACTGTTACTAAAATCATGATTTGAAATCGTGTGTGTAATATCCTAATTTTAGTTTAGCGAATTTTCCTGGTTTTCTGAAAATTTCCTACATGTTTTGTGATTTTGAAACTTGCGATTATTAGTTGAGATCTTGATTAATATTAGTTCTCTACTGAGTTTCTCTTAATTTCTATATTTGCATGTCGACAGTTCTTGTGGAAGTGAATGTGTGTTTCACAACTTAAGCACATTTTACAACTAAAATACCTACTATTTTTTGTTGTTAAAACATCTATAGTGACTCATAGAGAACTTGAAAAATTCCAATCCTTGGTTTGTTGTAAAGGTATGGATCTGACCTACATTTTTTTAGTTGGTGGTTTTCACAAAATCCACTATTTGATGGGTCAAAAACTCTTGCGAACAGACTGTCTGCAAAATCCAAAAGTCTGTCATAGACTTGCTTATTAGTCTCAGTCTTGAGTCTGTGGAATGAACACCTCTAATTTGAATCCTTTGTTTTCAGATTCGTTGGAAAGTTATGCAAGTCACACACAACTTTTATTTGGACTACATTTGTCAAAGTAGAGTGCACGGGTCCCAAAAAACCTATTTTCCTGAGTCCTGTTCGGACTCATCTTCATGAAAGCTTCTACGCATATTAAGATCTGTTTGGATCTTAGATCAGTATTCACCGAGTCCATATCATTTTGGTATCAAAGCCAGAGTTGTCAGATTTTTCATTCTGACATGATTCTCGATGCAGTAGGAGGTAAAAAAAAAATTAGGTATCATTCACCAAGGTGGGTCGAATGGGCGGGCGAGGCCAAAATAATTTTAATAGAGGAAACGATGAACGTGATCATCGATATGAGGTGCGAGATTTGCAAAGACAACTCGCCGAGTTAAAGATTTAACTCATCAAATGGCCAAAAATGCTAGAGTTAACAATCTGTGAGCTGAGTGAAGTCTACACAGTTCTCGAGGAACTTATGAGACTCATTCATATGATTTTGATGATAACTTTGAGTCACACCGACGAAGTCTAGAGAGAAGAGATAACTTATAGCCTAGGATATTCCATTGGGATTCAAGCTTGCATTTTGAAATCTCAGAATTTAAGGAAACTAAAATTTTTGAAGAATTTTTAGATTGGATTAACAAAGTCCGCGAAATCCTCAAATTTAAAGAAGTCCCTGAGGATCGATGTGTGGAATTAATCTCTCTCAAATTAAAGGGTTGAGCTGCATCCTGGTGGTGACAACTCAAGAAAATGCGCATACATTAGGGTCATGCCTCGATTGAGCATTGGGAGCACATGGAGCAAAAACTTCGTGCTCAATTCCTTCCTTTGAACTATCATTGAGAACTTTATCAGAAATACCAAAGCCTTAAGCAAGGAACTCATTTGGTGGACCAATACACCAAAGAATTACATGATCTTGTTGCATGGAATGACATCCATGAGAGTGACAAACAACTTGTGTCGAAGTATATTGAAGGACTGAACTTCCAATTACAAGATATGTCGAATTTTGTAGAGTGTTGGACTGTGTATGAGGCACATCAGAAGGCACACCAATGAGAAAGGTCTACCCAAAGAAAGACCTTAGCTAGGTATGGTCCTGTGACTAGACCAGCAGTGCGGGTCCCAGCGGTCCCCACTGCAAAAGCTATCCCACCCTACTGTCACCCTAATGCTTCAAACTCACCTAGGGTTACGAGCTAGAATGATCTAATAGAAAATCAAGTGAGAACGACTAATTCAAGTACCCCCATCAAGTGCTATATTTATGAAAAACCTAATCACAAGTCCACTGAATATCGTGGCAAAGCCTTATTCGTTGAAGGAATTCATGAGGAAGAGGATGCTCGATTCAATCTCGAGTTTGATCCCATTTACGATCCTGAGATTGAATCTTTTGAAGAAGAACCAAAACAGGAGTTTGTGGATGAAAAAGTGTTGTTGCCTGATAGAGGCGAAACACTCATCACTAGGCGGATTTGTTTAGCCCCACGACAAGAAATAAATGATTGATGGCTAAGAACTCACATTTTTTAGTCTGCCTGTACCATCAATGGGAAAGTATGCAGGTTCATCATAGACTCCAGTTGTTGTGAGAACGTGATTTCGGTCGAAGCCATGATCAAGTTAGGTTTGAGTTGTAAGACTCATCTCCGTCCCTATCAGATGTCTTGGCTCCAAAAGAGCATTGATGTCCGAGTCGACCAACAATGCTTGGTTAAATTCTTCATTGGAAATATTTACTTTAATCAAGTCTGGTACGATGTGCTTCCCATGGATGTGAGTCATATCATTCTCGAAAGATCATGGAAGTATGATCGTTTTGTTATCCATAATGGTAAATCTAACTCATATTCGTTCACATTCGAAGGATGAAAGATTCATTTGAAGTCGTCCAAGGATTTACCACATTTGTCTTCATTATCTCATACTCCTTCTACCACCAAAATTTCCCACCCCACTTCATCCAAACCTGCTCCTTCGAAAGTCAAGCTTTCGAGTGCTTTTATTGCTAGACATGAGCTCCAAGAGGCTCTAAGTCAATCAAACATGTGTTATTTTCTGTTCTCAGTTGATTCTGATTCATCGTATGGTGAGTCAAAGTTTGACACCACGGATTCTAGAGTCACACTCCTATTAAAGGAGTTTCATGAAGTCTTTCCCGACGAATTACCAAATGGATTACCCCCTCCACGGAAAGTCCAACATCATGTCGATTTACAGTTTGGCGCAATATTGCCACATCCTCCGCATTATCACATGAGTCCTACGGAGTATAAAGAACTTCGTAGACAGGTTGAAGAATTGCTGACTAAGAGTCACATTCGTGAAAGTCTTAGTCCATGTGTGGTTCTTGCTCTTCTTGTGCCAAAGAAAAATGGAACATAGTGGATGTGCATTGGTAGTCGAGCTATCAATAAAATAACCATCAATTATAGGTTTCCCATTCCAAGATTGGACGATCTATTGGACCAACTGAATGGTTCAAAAATAGTTTTCAAGTTAGATCTGCGTAGCGGATATTATCAAATACGAGTTAGGCCTGGTGATGAATGAAAAACTGCATTCAAAACTCGTGATGGTATGAATGACTCGTAATGCCATTTAGTCTATCCAATGCTCCATCTACCTTCATGAGAATTATGAATCAAACTTTTTGACCTTACATCGGCAAATTCTTGGTCATTTATTTTGATGACATTCTCATATATAGTCGAACCGAGCCTGAGCATCTTGAACACTTATGTTTAGTGTTTGATATCCTCAAAAGGGAACAATTTTATGCTTCTATAGATAAGTGTGTCTTCTGGGCCATTGAAGTTTTGTTCCTCGGTTATGTGGTCTCGACGACAGGTATATTCGTTGATCCTTCAAAGGTCAAGTTGATTCGAGATTGGCATGTGCCAAACTCCATTACCATCGTTCGTAGTTTCCATGGGTTAGCGTCCTTCTATAGGAGATTCATTCCATATTTTAGCAGTATCACTGCTCCGTTGACCGATTGTATCAAAGGTAAGACCTTTCAATGGAATCTAGAAGCTCAACAATCATTTGAGCGTTTGAAATCCTATATCTGTTCAATGTCTGTGTTAGTTTTATCCAATTTTGAACTTACTTTTGAATTATCCTGTGACACATCTGGGGTAGGAATCAGTGTTGTGTTGAGTCAAGAAGGTAATCCTGTTGCTTTAGTGAGAAGTTGAATGAAGCCAAGTTGAAATATAGTACCTATAATAAAGAATTCTATGTTATCGTAAGAGCGCTAATGCACTAAAGGCATTATTTGGTGCATCAAGAATTTATCCTCCATACTGACCATGAGGCTCTCAAATACATCAACGGTCAGCATAAATTAAATGCTCGTAGAGCCAAATGGGTAGAGTACCTACAAGAATTCACATTCGTTCTAAAACATAAGGCAGGAAAGAATAATGTTGTTGCTGATGCTTTAAGCAAAAAAAAACATTTTTCTGTCTTCTATGAAGTTATCCGTTTGGGGTTTTAAGGAATTCACATCATTATATAAGACAAATAGTTATTTCTCGAAAATTATTAATGAAGTGAATAGCCAACTTTATGACAATTTCTCCCTGGTTGATGAATTTTTATTTAAGGGCAATTTGCTTTGTATCCCAGATTGTTCCCTGAGACAACGTTTGATTTCTGAGATACATAATGAAGAACACTTTGGTCAAGACATGACTATGCATTTGGTGTCTTCAACATATTTCTGGCCTCACATGCGAAAGGATGGGAATAGATTCATGGAGAAATATCATACGTGTCATATCTCGAAAGGAAATGTCACAAATGCAGTGTTATATTTGCCTTTGCCTATTCCTGAGAAACCGTGGCAAGATATAACAATGGATTTCATTTTAGGGTTGCCTAAGACCTCTCATGGTCTTGATTCTATCTTTGTGGTTGTCGATCGATACACAAAAAAAAACCTGATTTATTTCATGTAGAAAAACCATGGATGCATCTCATATTACAGATTTATTTTTCAAGAAAATTTACAAATTGCATTAAATTCCAAAAACTATCACTTCAGATAAAGATGTTAAATTTGTAGGACATTTTTTGTGACAATTATGGAAGAAGTTAAAAACCAATCTACAATTTAGCATTGTGTATCATCCTCAGATCGACGGTCAAACTGAAGTTGTTAATCGATCTTTAGAAAACTTGTTGTGAGCTTTAATTAATGATAAACCAATGTCATGGTCTCAAATAATTGCACAAGCTGAATTTGCTTTCAATAAATCTGTGAATCATTCTACTAGATTTAGCCCTTTTACTGTTTTGTATGGATTTAATCTTTGTTCTCCTGTTGACTTAGCTCATATTCCTGTTGTTGGTTCTATTTTAAATCCTATTCAAGATCGTGTTTCTTTGTTGTAAGATATTCATGAACAGGTACATCTGAATCTTCAACACAACATTAGTAAGTATAAAGCAAGTTATGATAAGAAGCATCAATAGGTATTATTTGAACTTGAAGATCTAGTATGGGTTACTCTTACTAAAGAACATTTACCTCCTGAATTACATGGTAAGTTGGTACCTAAGCGCAATGATCCCTGTGCAGTTACTGACATCATTAATTCTAATGCTTACAGGGTTCAGTTGCCGCCTCAATTCAAAACTTTGAACATGTTGAACATCAAACACTTGGAGCAGTACCATGGTGATGCAGAGGGACAGGAGTCGACTTCGAGGACAAAGACTTTTCAACTTGGGAGGGATGATGTAGAGCATCTAGAGATTTAGAATTCAGAAGTGGAGTTGGATCCCAATCCAACTCTCCAGACCCGATCCGGGCATCGCTACCCAAAGTGATCCATACGCTTGCAGGATATCTCTTGTCCTAGTGGATCTGTAGTTTGGTCAATGCTCGCCATGCTCCTTCTTTAGATGTTTTGATTCCATTGCATTTTTATGGAATCATATTTTTGGATATTTTATCAGCAGTCTTTATTTTATGTCTTTTTTTTATTTTTTTAGGAGCCAGATTCTACGGATCCAAATAGTTCTGGTGCCCTTTTTTCGTGGTACTAGAGGGTGTATGGGGAACGTGGGTAGTTTTTACTTTTTTATAATTGCTTTTTCTAATGCATTTTTGTGCAGGATCCCGTTCGCTGCACATTTGGATCTGGATCGAGATCCATTGCCAAGAGGCCCTACTTGGTGCCACTTGAGAATGGACCATTTTAGTCCTATTTTCGAATCTCAGCCTTGACTGGTCCAAGTCAAATATGGATGTTGGTCCCTTAATTGCCTTAGCCAAAAATAGCCTTTTCAAAACTCATTTTTTGGAGCAAGGCTTGGGAAGGTCACACCTCCTTTATGGTGGCTCTTCTCTATGCTCCAAGGCTATTAATGAAGGGAGGTCGACCAAGGGAGGTGCTTCTCCTCTTTGAGAAAAAATATCTTGTTGTGTGGCTGGTTCTAGAGAGAGAAACTCGTTGGGTGAAAGAAGAACCAAATCTTATTTTTGGTGTGGAAGGTGATCTTTGAGAAGATAAACCTAGAGGTTGTTGTGTAAACACTTGGTTTGTGTTTGATGATCTTCAAAGGGGTTGTTCAACCCGCTGTTCGTGGTTTTCCAAATGATGTTGTTGCTTCCCAGCGACTCTCCATTATTGTCATCTTCCGCATAACATAGCTGGTTCCATTTTTTTATTCTCCATTGATATTTCCTGTGTTTTTTTCTTGAATATTACTGTTTGAAAAATTGCAAACAACTATTGGTTGATTATTAGAATGAATGTTTGACATAGGTTTGTTATAAAGTGATTTTTTTATTTTTAAAATATCCAGTTTAGATTGCTATTGCATAGCTTTGTTTTCCTGTCAAAACCCAGGTTTTTGAATCTCGAGTTGTCTGAAATGATTCCAAATAAACACTTGTATCAACCTCGATAGTGATCAGGCTCTGACGTTCTTTAACTTTCTGGAAAGCTAAGACGATTATCTACAACTTTGTACTTGAGATCATTTCATGAATCAACCATTTGAGTCCTTGAAAAGTGTTGTTAAAGTGTCAGACTGATAGAAATCCATTGTCACCAGTTTGGTTCAGAACACACCCAGAGGTGTTCGGTATTTCTTAATTATCTCAAGATTCCTTGCATGAACATTTACTTTGTTTGATTCTGTGGAAAGCTAGAATATAGCTTTAGAACTTTTATGTTCAAAGTTTTGGTTGAATCATTGTCTAAGTATATCAAAATTTGCAATCAATCTATTGTTACTAAAATCGTGATTTAAAAACATATGTAATATCCTTATTTTAGTTTATCGAGTTTTCCTGATTTTTTGGAAATTTCCTGCATGTTCTGTGATTATGAAACTTGCAATTATTAGTTGAGATCCTGATTAATAATAGTTCTTTACTGAGTTTCTCTTAATTCCTGTATTTGCATGTTGAAACTTCTTGTGGAAGTGAATGTGTGTTTCGCAACTTAAGCACATTTTATAACTAAAACACCTATTGTTTTTTGTAGTTAAAAAAATCCATAGTGACTCATAGAGAACTCAAAAATTTCCAATCCTTAGTTTGTTGTAAAGGTCTGGATCTGACTTACGTTTTCTCAGTTGGTGGTTTTCACAAAATTCACTATCTGAGGGGTCACAAACTCCTGCGAACAGATTGTCCGCGGAATCTAGAAGTCTGTCATAGACTTGCTTATCAGTCTTGGTCCTGAGTCTATGGAATGGATACCTTTGATCTGAATCTCATGTTTTCAAATTCATTGAAAAGCTGTGCAAGTCATGCATAACTTTTATTTGGACTGCATCTGTCAAAGTAGAGTGCACAAGTCTCGAAAAACCTATTTTCTTGAGTCTTATTCAGACTCATCTTCGTGAAAGCTTCCTTACGTGTTAAGATCCGTTTGGATCTTGGATCTTGGATCTTGGATCAATATTCATTGAGTCCACATCAGTAGGCCTCACAGAAGGTTACCATGTCACTAGAGCCCAACTTGGGTAAGAAGTCCCTATTTTATTCTATAGCTTGGTTAATTTTAAAATTTAATAAGTTAGGACCTATAATTTATTTAGTAGTTTTATTAATAAAATATATTAATAGATATTAACCTCTTATATTAGAGATGTGACCCTTGTATAAGCCCATCTATAAATAAAAGCACTTATAAGGAGGATTAACAATGTTAGTTTTCTCTCCCTCTCCTATTCTCATTAGAATTATCTATCTTATTTTTCTTGTTATTCTTTCTTTCTTCCTTTTTGAAGCTTTTCTAGAAGCCATTAAAGCTCCTCTAAGGTATGAAGATGGAAAATAAAGGTCAATCTATGTTTGAGAACCCAATTAAGGTAGGGAGTTATGTACTCTACATATAAAACAGAATTCATGGGTATGAATTCCTTCATTTTTTCATAGATACAGACCCTAAACCATGCCTCCCACATATGGGTTTGGGTTAGGACTGTCTATACATGTGATAGAAAAGGGGTTTTCGAAAGAAAACACCTCTAGAAAATATTTTCTCTCAAAACTGATTCCTCAAAAAATAAAACCATAAAAACTATAAAATACGCATGTTACCCAATTATTTTTTTGTATATTTTGATTTGGATTAATAGATTATGTTTATACTGATGTGTTATAAAAATTGAAATAATTTATATGATCATTTTCATAGGAAAATACATGTTTTGTATTATGAGGTTTCTAAAAAAATTTTGGTAATTACGTATTTCTAGCCTGACACCCGACCGATAAATTGCTCAAATCTCCCTCGTTTAGAAGAGTTTTAATGAGCGGTTTATTTCATTGAAAAACTAATAAAATTTTGCATCTATTATAAAATTTTGAGCCCTATTCATGGATTGAACACATATATGTGATAGTCAGAACATAAAAGTATAGGTCAACACCAAAACATTCATAACTCCCTCATATGGCTGAATTTTTATGAATAATTCGTGGCATCAAAAAGTCGACAAAATCTTCTATAAATTGCAAAAAATTCAGATCTGACCACCAACTGAAAAAAATTCTACAACTTATGTAACAGTCAAATAGAGTTTGACTTTTCACAAATTTGGGGAAAGGTTCTTTCTTGTTATTTGTTTTAGCATGTTTAATAGGTTAATATTAAGTTTTATTGATAAAATATAGGTTTTAAAAGTTCTATAAACTTGTTATATGCATGAATCCATGTTCTTGTATGCGAAAAATCATTTTAAAAAAAGTTTTGGCAAAAAATATTTTTAGGGTTTCGATGTTTTTTTATAAAGAAAGTTGATCTGAGCATATATGATGGATTATTTTATGTTTAGCAAGATTAAACAACATGCTATTGCATAAAGAATCCATATTTTCATGATTGTTTAGGGTTTTTTGTAATTCTTGCATATATGAAATCATATTTGAGTTATTTCTTGAAGATTTTATGGTTCTTGGATGATATATGTTATTGTTTTAGCAAGATTAGCATGAATCTGATCAAATGTGCATTATATGATGATATAACAATGTTTAGAGTGTCAAAAATCATGATTGTATGGATTTTTACCTTGAATCTTGTTCTTACTTGATGGATCTTGCATGAGTTTGAATCTTAGCTTTTTTGTCCTCATTTTTTATCCTGAATGTTTAAGAAAAAATTTGATATCTCTATGAAAATAAAGCTAATAAAAAAAATATTACAGTATTTTACACATCCAGGGTTTGAATTTAGAATCTTGTTTTACTTTGTTTGGATCAATATTGAGGCTAAAACATTTATTCTAAAAGAGCACATGTTTTCTGCCCTATCTACGAGACTGTTCTGACCCACATTTTTTATGGTTGTAAAGACCAACAAAGATTGATTAAAATAAATTGGCAAGGATTTGGGTGAAAGCTAACCTATATAAGATGATTCTGTCAAAAGGGTTTTATGAAAATATTTCTCTGTAGGCCTAGAGAAATTTATGAAACTTGGATAAATTTCTATAGATGACAGGATCTATCTGGTATTTTTTCTAAACAGGGTTTAGTCCCTGAATTTTCTTGATTTTATTATAATAATTTTTTCAGTTATGTTCCTTGGACTATTTTTCTGAGACATAGTGGCATTCACAATAAAATTAGGAGAGTGTAATTCTATTTTTATAATTTTCAGTGATTTTTCTAAAAATGGATTAACATAGATTCGAGTTTGCACAATATGGCATGTGTGGATGCTTAATTGTATTTGATGTTGAGCATGCAAAGTTATGAAAGTTTATCATATTGTTTATGTATATATGCATATGTTTACAAAGTATGAAATATGAGCATGTTATTGAATGCAATATTCTAAATTTGCATCTATTGGTCTCAAAGTGGCTGAATCATCTTTGATAGATTCTGATATGATGTTGTATGTAAGACATTTAATGTAAATAAGTGACACATGTAATACTAAAATATGGGTTTGCAAGAAGAGGGCAAATGATACAAATGGTTTCATGGGGATATGTCTTTTAGTATGAAAGATTGCTCCTCTCCAACCACGAAAATAGGAAAAACCCACTGCAATAGACTGCAACGTAGGAGGAAGAAACTCATGAGTGAAAATCCGATGCATCAGGATGGTGATGGTGGGAGCTTCTCTTGCACTTGTCGTCCCTCACCCGGTACTGGTGAAAGGTGCCTAGTCAAGCCAAAGCTACCAATGTATGAAAACAGCGTATGCACTACGGCCTTGATCCAAGTATATGCATATGTTTATACCTACGAGACTAAGAAGAGAAACCTAAGTATGTGTGCATTAGAAATGCATGACATGCATCATATAAGAAAGAAAAGATAATTAAAGATAAGAATTGGTTCATGTATATGAATGACTTTTGCATTGGTAAATACATGCATTTTTAATTATTCATGCATTTTTACTTATTTAAGCTGAATGAATGATGAATAAATATTAACTTTTGCAATTGCATGCGTACTTGAGATATTTGCAATATTTGTTGAATTTTGTCATAATTGATTTGTTAAATGCATGAAAATCTGAAGCAATTCCTGCTTATGAATTCTAGATTACATGTTTAGTATAGTTCTACCCTATTGAGACAAGTTTTGTCTGAACCTATGAATTTTTAATGTTTTTCAAGAAGTGAGTAAACTCATGTTCGATGGAGGGAGGTTGTGACGGGGACCAAGTCATATCTTTCTCAAACCTCCAAAGTTTTGGAATAAGAACATTTTAGTTGCTAAAAAACTTTGATATTTGATTTGATTTATTTATTAGATTTTTAATATTAATGGTGGGCATGCATGAACATTTCTTTCATATATGAATGTCTAATTCCAAAGTTCAAATGCATGTGTGAATGTGAATGTAAACAAAAAGTAATGCGCCAAGTTTTAGTCTCGATCATTTTTTTTGCTGTAATTTTATAAAAGTATTTATTTATTTATTTATTTTTGAGATTTAAAATTTGGAGTGTTACAATCCACGCCCCAAACCTTTTCCATACTCTAAAGTGGAATAGATCAACCAATGAGTAATGTATTTGTTTCTTTGTTTGCTCTATTTTCATAAGTAGGTGATGGCGGAGGTGTTGTTGTCTCTGTATCAAAATCTTTAATTATTATTTTATAAAAAATAACAGAATAAATTTTTACAAAAATAAAATAAAGTACTTGCATTTCTTCTACCATTTTATTGCTTCCAAACATGCCCTTAGAGTTCATTTCTAATGAGAAATATAATCATATGAATGGGAATCAGATAGGGGCAGATGAGAGAATGATTCACATGGCAAATGATAAATGGGCTTTCTCATCTGCAAAGGAAACGAAAAATACTCTTATGCCCTGTTTTCTCATGTGCTTAGGCGTGTCAAAATGGAGTAATACTAGAATCATTCTCTCATTCTTTCATTTGTGTGGAGATTCTCATGGGGGCTAAACAAACCAGTACGTATCCGGATTCGAAATTCGGATGTAGTGGCATCTTTGAATTTTAAAAGAAATGGGATATTCCCGTAAGTTTCCATCGTCGCGTATCTCGCCGACCTTCTCTATCCCACATGGGCACCCACGTGGGGTCCGCACGTGTGTGATATCTAGTGTGCTCGTTATCCATCCCTCCTGCACTCTCAGGGGAGAGAAAGAGAGAAAGAGAGAGTTCCGTGGTGTTTGGGGAAGGAAGAAAGGAAAAGAAAGGATGACGTCCATCAACACGCTAGCGAGCCATGTGTCTCACTTGAAGCCCTTCGATCGGAGGCAGAACCCTAGTTCTTCCTCCCTCTGCTCCTGTAACCCCCTCTCTCTCTCTCTGAATCGATTTACTGTTTCTGGGTTGTTCTTGCGAATTCCGAATTGCTTTTAGGAGTTGTGATGGATTCTTCATCTTTGGTTAGATACCGATCTCTAGGGAACGAGCGTCCGAATATCTTGTTCGTATCGATGAAAAGTTTTTATTTTTCGATCATTTTCGATCTGAGAAATTGCAGTTTGGATGAAATTTGAAGCTAGTAGAAAGCCTCTCTGGAGTCTGGAGATTATGGGCGTTCTTCATCGGGGGCGTTTGTCCAATTTGGGATTGAATGTCGTAATTTGAAAATTTTCTCTTAGCTTTCAGCAATGTCGTGATTTTGGTCGCATTTTAAGTGGGCTTCGATTAAGGGTTGTCTTTGATGCCTTATGCTGACTGATTGAACTGTAACCATATTCACAAATATCGGCGACATTTGAAATAAAACTTTATTGGGGTCCTTTCAAAAGCTGATAAGGTTTTAAAAAACTTGAGGTGTTTCAAAATATCTCCTGTATTCAAAATAACGCGATTTTGGCTTGATATCAACACTTTTTTAAATGTTTAATTTTCTAACATTCTATCTATAAATTTATATGTTTTCTTATTTTTCTTAAATTTATAGATGCTGGTATTTTCTGGCTATATTTTCGAGAAAAATAACTTTTTTTTTAATGTATCACATGATTTTTCGCTGCCCTGAAAAATCCTGATGACTAGATTCGCGGCGCTAACTGTAATAGGTAGGACCCATTCTGTTGATGAAGAAGAGAAGAGAAAGAAAAGACCTGAAATTGTAGATAACATTATCAGGTCCATGTCCGCACAAATAACTATTTTGATAGATGGTATGTGCTCGTCATTGTATTGTGGAATACCTTATCATCTCAATGATTTTTATTAGCCAAAATTCGTTTATGGTGTTATACAAAACTGTGAGCCGAGATTTTTATTATGGTGTTATGGAAGTTTTAGCGTTGTTGCTCATTGGACTTGTATTGTTATCTTTTTGAGTTACCTGTTTGTGTTATTCTTCCTTCTTTTTGTCTGGTGAAAATGGACCTCAAGTAGGTTTATGGACTGTTTTCCTAACACTTCCGAGTGGGTTCTATGGAGGTGACTAAATGGAAATTTATCTTTTTATTTTCACCATTTACTTCTTACATTGACTAGCAAATTGCCCATGACTTTACCCATGGTTACCAAATGCTTCTACACATCCTTGGAAACTCAATTACAGGAAGCTGCTTCAAAAGCTGGAAATTAGGCGCTTCTGAAGCTTGTCCCCCCTATTTTATAAGAAGCACACAGTCAAGTTCATGAGATTTTTAAATACCATAGCTATACTTTTGTTAAAAAGCCAAATCTCCACATAATTAAGGAATATTGATTCCTACAGGAAAGAAACCATAGTTGATCTATTTTGGTTGATTTGAGGGATAAACCAAGGTTGTCAGACTAGGAAGCGGAAGGGAGAAGTGAGACATTTAGCGAGGAATAAAAAATCAAATTAAAAGTGAAACAAGAATAAACAAGTAAGCAATATGGGAACTGAACAGAAATCGAACAGGAAAAAAATAAAATCTAAAACAAAAAGGACAAGTAGAGAGTAGCTGCCTACCCCATTTCATGCCTACTGCAGCCTACTGTGAGCAAACGAGGGGTTTTTGGGTTGTTTTTTGCAAATCAGGCCCTGCAAATGTGCTTGACATGGTCTATTTGCTTGGAAATGACACTTGGATCATGTTTTTTTGATTAAAAAAATGTGATTTTTAAACCTTTAATATTTATGATATTTTTTAAAATTTTACACCTTGGATTTTCAAACCTCATAAAAACCGACCCATTCGTCGGAATCAGACAATGAGAGAGTTGATTCCTATAAAATCATGCACGTAGAACACATTTGTATGGTCAGATTCGAGAAAAGCAGGGAAATGAACCCTTCAAAAGCCCTGTAGGCTGCGGTAGGCAGATCGGTGCAGGCGGCTACCCTCTGCTCTAAAAGTGACTATTCTTATATTTCATAATTTTTTAGTGTAAAAACTAAATTTTGTTAAAATCTAATAATGATGATTACCAATTTAGAGAAAGCACATGGGAAGTGAGTGAAAGCGTGAGAGGAAGCGCATGAAAAGAAATGTGTGAGAAGTATATTGAAAACTTGTAGGGAAGCATGTGGGAAGCATTAGAGAAGAGTGGAAGAATTGAGATTCCCCATGAAGTTTAGGAAGGGAGGAATATCACGCTTCCGAAGTGAGTTTTTGGGAAGTGTGCTTCCGACCTACCTAAGAAGCTTCCAGTAACTCTGGGATAAATTGTAAATGATAGCCATTTTAATTTAAAAAGTGTACTTTTCTATTAAAATCAAAGGCATTTCTAGGTAATTCATTTGAAAGATTAAGTCAAGTTAGAAGTGTTCAAGATTTGCTTCTCATTATAAGAACTTGCACAAGATTACATACTTTTTTCCTATAATTAAATGTTTGTCATGCTACCAATGGGGGCTCCGCTTGTCTGTTTGGAGCAGCTAGTGCACGTTACTTTGTGTTGGGATGTTGCAAGTTCGAACCCCAATGGTATCATTGTATAACTGGTAGGGGTCTGCCTAACCCCAGCTTGCCTTTCAAAAAAAAAATGTTTGTCATGCTAAATTTTATTTGTTGTTTATTTATTTGCTAATATAATTGTGCAATTAATACTTTTCTTTGAATTTAAGCTGTTTGTACAGATTTCCATCTTTGTATCTACTACATAAGAGAACACAAGATGTTATGATTTTTAGTTACATGAATATGTTTTTTAAAAGCAAAAAAGTTTAGCTAATCATGGACATAATAGTTATATATTACTACAATTTGGACTCTTTTTCACTTTTGAATTCTAAAAATTTTCCTAATTCACATATTGAACTCAATTATTTATCACTTTCCACTCTTCATATGAACATAAAAAGTCCTTGTTTCTCGCTTATGCTGTTATGCATTCCATCTTGCCTCTCAATTCCACTTCTCTCTCTGGCAACCCTGGTTTGCATGGGCTGTGGTTATTCTCTACGAGTCCCATGGAGAGGTGAAAAAATGTGTATAATGATATAGTCATTTTTGCACATTTGGCCCGCTCACTTCAAAGACAACAACTTTATCATTAAAAATGGTGTGGTATTTCAAAAAGCATACCAAATAAAAATATCAGTTACCTATCGAAGCTGCTTTTCTCGACACACACACATGATGATTATGATGATGTTTATGGTAAGGTGAATAATTGGTTTTTATGCTGATGCTCTATGCTCATTTTAAGATTGGCATTTCTATAAATTTTAAGCTCTTAGCCATCTCTACTTTCTGTTCATGTTTTCTTTTGCTTTCTCCTATAGGTAATAGATTATTAAATAGAAGCACAAGTACAAGCAGTGTACATCTGTTAGCATGGCCTTGCAGAAGAGTCCCACATGCAAGATCTTTGGGGATCTATAGCTTATTTGGAGGAAAAAAGGATGATAATGCGAATACTGATGAAACAGCCAAAAAGGTGTATTTATCATTTTTAAACAGTTGTTTACTCATCTTCTTTATGTTTTCTGAACTGGTTTGAAAAAATTGGCTTGTTTTATTTTTTGTAGTGTATCATTTTTTTAGTAGAAGCTCTTATTTTAGTTGCACACGAATATCTAATGGTTATATTATACTATTTCTTATTTGATATTGCCATAGTTAACATCTTTTACACCTTGTTTGGGAGCTAGGCATGAAGGCATTTGGATGTTCGATGATTGATAGTGTCCAACTCAAGATTTCACAAATAGCTTCTCTCTGGATCCCGTTGGCCCGAGCCAATAATATACCTTCTTCTTTTGGAAAGCTCTCCTCAAACCTAATCCTTTGATTCGTGATCCCTCTTTTTTCCAAACGTTTGATTCCAGACAACAGAATACTCCTTCCTGCCCATAATCCTTCATTATTGATTCACTATAGACCGTTGTCCCACCTATAGATAGATACTATGTAACATAGACAACATATTTGCCGCCATACCCATGTCGACACAGGTGCAGGTACTGGACACAGTGCGGGTACGCCCTGGGTCGGGTCCCACACTGCTCCGGGTCAGGTCCCGCGCTGCTCCGGGTCGGGTCCAACTAAGACCCAATCTGAAGCCCATTTTTTTTTCTCTGTCGAAACCTTCCCCCTTTCCACCCTTGGCAGCAGCATGGAGAGAGAGAGAGAGAGAGAGAGAGAGAGAGAGAGAGAGAGAGAGAGAGAGAGAGAGAGAGAGAGAGAGAGAGAGAGAGGATGGTTAATAAGAGGGGGGATGGGGGTCACGAGGTACCCCTTCCCCTTTTATAATGAAAGAGGAATGGGGGGTCACGAGGTACCCTCTTCCCCTTTTATGATAAAAGAGAGATGCGGGGGGCCACGAGTTACCCCCTTTTCCTTTTATAATAAAAGGGGATGGGGGTTACGAGCTACCCTTCCCCTGATATAATAAAAAGGTATTTTTATTATAAAAGGGGAAAAATACAGTAAATATCATTTATTTTTAAAAATAAATATTTTAAAAAATATTAAATTATATATAGCCGTATCCCCGTATCCACATCTTTTGGTATTGCCGTGTCGTACCCTCCGTACTCGTACCCATACCCATGTGACATAGGATAGATATAATAAGATAATATAAGACTCAAATGTTGAAAAAGGTATTCATTTTTTGACCTAATCTCTCACTATCATATCTTTCTCTCTTCCTCTTTTCTACTCTATCTTCTTCTTATTCTTCTCCGATTACACTCATTTTCATGCACTTAAACTCTCACTCATCTATCACAACACTAAGGAGGTAATAACAAAGATTTTAAGTAGCACCACCAAAGATAGCACAATAAACTTCCACAAAGCATATTCTCTTGTTAAATTGAGTCCTTTATAGTGGAAGGTATGATATGATTTATATGCATTCCCTGAAATTCATATGGAATTTTTGAAATTGTTAGTAAAGAATCTTGGAGAAACAGCTTGCTGTCACTGTTGCTGTTGTCTTACAAACCATAAAAACATAAAATGTTAATTATTTACATTGTTACGGTGCAATACAATTTTGGCTGCATGTCTTTCCCCAGCTGATTGTCTATCTATCTATTTATTTCTTTCTTTATTCATTTGTTTATGTATGTATTTATTTTCCATGGCTTATCGTGAATGTTAACAGGCACTTGATTTTTATAACCACAGATTTTAAAGTTTCACAGGTAGTCATTTGTCTTGGATGGCATCATTTTGTGAGTTTATGAGATTCCTTTGTTTTGAAAAGTACCACTCTGTGATGCAGTTAAACTAAGATCATGAAATATCCTTATGTTGCTAGGAAACTTTTAATTTGTCAAGTGTGTGTGTGTGGTCCTGATAGGCTTGTGCAATATGCTGACACCTTTACTGACTGCCTTGCAACATCTTTTCTTGCAGCATCACAAACAATTATGATGACTAGTGGATGCCTTAAAATCTATTCTTTAAACTGATCACACTGTTAAATTGTAATCCATTATCATTGTAATGCCCATATATATTTTATATATATAAATAAAGATACATATACATATATATATTTCATACATATGTATATGTATGTATCTATCTATCTATCTATATATATATATCAATCATAGGGGTATTTTAGTCTTTTCTTCTCTTTACGCATATTCATCTTTTGAATATGTTTGTACATTTTTTAATTTTATTTATTTTTTATTTTTTATTTTTAATTCTTTACTTTGTGTACCTTGGCTCCAACATATAGTCGTTGGGCCCCTCCAACGGTCACATTTGTGACCTTTGGAGGGGCTCCAATGACTACATGTGGAGCCCCTCCAAGGCCCACCAAGTGATCTATAAATTGAGCCCCTCTCCCTTGTATTTTCTTATGGTTTTGGGTCAAAGCCCAAGTGTTCAATAAAGTTTTATTCTTTAATGCATTTGTGAGATTGATTGAGTTGTGCTTTTGTGCACAAGTATTCTAAGTGTTCTTATTGTGCATGTGTGCACTTGTCTTTCGTCAAGAATATTTGGTCTTGATCATATTATCTTGTTGAAGATACTTTCACATGGTATCAGAGCAAGGTTGGAGAAAGAAGATCGAGTGGTCTCTCACATTTGCTCGGTGCCTCAAAAAACATGCCCTCAAATTTTTGGAGATTGGTGTGGATTCTCTTATTCAACCAATATTTTAGAGGCCTCTTCTATCAAGAAATATCTAAAACGCTCTTGTGGTACATAACTTTTTCCCTTATTTTTCCTCTCTAATGGGTGAAAAAGACTCCTATTTTTCTCTCGGTTTCAAACTTAATGGCTTCAATTATTACGTATGGGCCAAAAACATGGAGGCTCATATTAAAGGAAAAGAGCTTTGGGGTTATCTTCAAGGCTCAATTCTGGAACCGGAGCCTAAAATCATTTTGATGGAGAGAGGAGAAATAACGATCCTTAAAGGAGAAGAAAGAGCCAAGGCGTTTGAAGACTATAGCAAGAAGCATGAAGAATGAAGAATGAAGAATGGGAGATGAAGAACTTTAAAATTCTCTCATGGATTTTCTCATCCGTTGAGACAAGAATTAATGCCAACATTATAAAGTTCAAGAAAGCCTCTCAAGCATGGTAATACCTTGAAAAAATGTACACTTCAAGGGATTTGTCCCACAAATATTACCTTAAAAAAGGGCCTTGACCCTTCAACAAAACAAAATGACTATTAGAGAGTATTTCGCGGAGTTGTCTTCCATTTGAGATGAGCTTGCTATGCTTGAGCCCAAATGGAGCGGAGAGGCTATTGAGCTTAGGCATAAACAATTAGAGGAAGATCGTTTCTTTAATTTCTTGAATGAGCTTAGGCCCGAATTCGAGCAAATTTGATCTTCTCTACTATCCGCTTTCACTTCCTCCTCTATTGAAGATGTAATTACTAAACTAAGTGGGGAAGAGACTCGTATGGGTATAAGTAAGAATAACTCAAGTGTTCTAGCAACATCTTCCAATAATGAAGAAAATGAAGGTGTTAATGCCGTCTCAAGACCGAGAAGTAACTTAAGGACCTACAAGCCTCCCCACTTCAAGAATCAAAACTAAAGCTCAAGTGGTCAAGGTGGAAAGAGGGATTATAGCAAGCTTGTGTGCCATTTTTGTAAAGAACCGGGGCACATCAAACCGATTTGCCCAAAGTGGAAGAAGTTTCTAGCTATGACTACCACATCCCAACCTCAAAAGGAAGAGTGATCATCATCTTTAAATGCAACTCTTTCACTACAACAAATTGTGGATGCACTTTAACCTCTTCTCAATGGAGCTATTTCCGGAGCCGCTATGACAAACTCTTCTCCTTCCGGTAAGACTTCGTGGCTTTTAAATTCGGGTACTTCATTCCACATGTCTCCAAGTATTAGTTCTTTTTCCGAATACTCAAATAGTCTTTTTCCATCCTTTGTTTCAACTGCGGATGGAACATCTCTTGAAGTAAAAGGAATTGAAAATTTTGAAAAACAAGGGTTCTTTATTCAAAAAATTAGATTTATGCCCAAATTAAACTTAAATTTGCTTTCCGCTTCTCAACTCTCGGATCATGTATATGATATAAAATTTTCTTCTAACAAATGTTGGATGCAGGATCGCCGATCCGGGAGGTTGATTGGGGAAGGCTCTAGGAAAGAGGATTTATACTATGTTGATTTTCTTCAAATTCTAAAGAACATGTTTTGTAATGTTGTCCAACAAAAGGATATTAATGTATGACACAAGAGACTTGGACATCCAAAGATTGTAAAAAATTTTCATTTATCTTTTGTTAAAAATCTATGTAAATGTGATTTCACTTGTAACAGTGTATTATTGGAAAAATGAAAAAATTACCTTTTTGTTAAAGATCTATGTTTACAACAAGACCTTTTGAAATTGTCCATTCAGATGCATGGGGACCGGCACCTGTTTTATCAAAAGGGGTTTTTGCATATTATGTCATTTTTGTTGACGACTACACGAGATATTGTTGGATATGTTTTCTTAAACACAAATATGAAGTTTTCTTGACCTTTAAAACCTATAATATGATGATTAAAAATCACTTTAATGAAAACCTAAATTTTTTTAGAACTGACTCTGGTGGAGAATACCTTTCAAGTGAATTCAAAAATTATCTTGAAAACAAAGTAAAATTCATTTAAAATTTAAACTCATAATTAAAATTTATATTTGAACTCATAATCCCAATGCAAACTCAAGTTTAAACTCAATTTCTTAATTTAAAAGTTAAATGCAAATTCAAATTTAAAGTCATAATTCAATTTTAAATGCAAATTTAAAATTTAAAATTTAAAATTATGATTCAAATACAAACTTATAATTCAAATTTAAATTCAAATTATAATCTAAGCAAAAAATTCAATTTAAAATTCAAAATAAATTAAAATTAAAATTAAAATTAAAATTAAAATTAAAATTAAAATATAAATAAACATTCTAATACAAATCCAAACTACTAAATTCAAAATCCAATTCAAATCAAAACTCATAATTTAAACTCCACCTCCTCCTCTTCCACCACGATAATGAAAAACCTTCAAAAGCAGCAGCAAGGGCACCACCACTACCATCACCGTGATAATCATCTCAACAACGCCACATACTTGTTCCATCCTCCACTGCAACCCACTTCATCTCCTCCCCTGCTTCCGTCTCCTCCTCTCCTTCCTTTTCCTTCCGACCACTCTCAAGCGAGTCATCAATGGAAACATGGAGCGTTTCTTGCAGTCGGCGTCAACAACTCCTCTTCCTTCTTCACCACAAGGTAATGTTCTTTATTACTTTCATGATGAAGCGATCCGCAAGTTGATGCAGAAATTGTAAAAAGTTGAAATACTTGCTGATGAAATTAGCACAGCTGCCTCGGTTAGGGACACAAACTGTGTCGAATAGTTTTTGCTACGTGAAGAGTTATAGGTAGGGAAACAACCAAAATGGCATCGAGCTGAGCACGGTGACAAATTCATGACACCGTAAAATCGTTTTCGCGTTATTCTGCAACATGGTGATGAGCACCCATCATCTTTCTGGGATTCCCTCTTCTTTTCTAATAGATGGACGCTGACGTGTTGTGTAAAACCAACAAAGTTGAGTTTGTTTTCAACATTCCACTGGTTGGTGATTTTGAGTATCTGGTTGAAAGGTTGTATTTGTATTCTTATTTCGGGAAAAGCAAGGAAAGTTGGGGTCTTTTCTTTCCTTTCCCCTTTGCAGTACTGAATGTATGACAATTTTCCCCTCCCATTCTTTCCCTTTTAAACAATAAATTGGACGCTGCTGGTGCTTCTTTTCTTTGTTATTCTTTTTCTCTTGGAGGTCACATTTAGTGGGGTTCTTGCAGTTGATTCACTCTTGAGACAAATGTATGCCTTTTGATTGTTGTCATACTCTTGCCTTTTAAAACAGTTGGTGAAGGACCAACAGAGCAAGTGAGCTCCGTCACAGTGGATGGTATAACCATGGCTGCTGCCTCTGTATCTCAAGGTAAGCAACAACTAGACACGGATTCTCAACCTCTAGTGGCAATGAGGAGGCCTGATTCTGGTGGAAGGCTAGGAATTCCGATCCCTCTTGTTGCAAACCACTTCCTGGTTGAATTCTGTCCTTCCCAGCAGATGTATCATTACGACGTCAACATATCACCATATCCATCGAAAGAGATTTTGAGGCTTATCGAGCGCAAACTTGTCAAAGAACACCCGCTTCTCCTTTCTGGCAGCCTCCCAGTGTTTGATGGTAGAAGAAATCTCTATAGCCCCATCAGGTTCCAGAGTGATAGACTAGAGTTCCTGATCAATCTGCCCATTCCTGCCCCCCCCCATCCAGTGGATGTGCTCATCTGCCGCAGAAACATAAGCTTTTCAAGGTGACCATCAAGCTGGCATCAAAGCTCAAGGGGGAAGACTTGAATCACTACTTGAAGAGCGATGAGCATCATGTCCCTCTTCCTCAGGAATATCTTCATGCCTTGGATGTCGTCTTGAGGGAGAGCCCGACCGAGAAATGCATCCCAATGAACCGATCTTTCTACTCGAGATCGATGGGGGAGGAGAAGAACATTGGTGGAGGAGCTGTCGGATTGAGAGGATTCTTTCAGAGCCTTCGGCCGACGCAACAAGGCCTCGCTCTCAATGTTGATTTCTCTGTGGCCGCTTTCCATGAGAGCATTGGAATAATTCAGTATCTTTAGAAGCGTTGCGATTTTATGAGGGACTTATCTCAGAGGAAGACAAGAGGTCTGATCGATGAGGAGCGAAAAGAGGTCGAGAAGGCCCTGAGAAACATCAGGATCTTCGTGTGCCACAGGGATACTGATCGGAGGTTCAAGGTTTGTAGCTTGACAAGTGAAATCACAGAGAATCTAAAATTCGAGGGCAAGGATGGCAATGATCTTGTTCAAAGACCCCTCAACAAAATGGATTAGCCGAAAGAAAGCATAGACACATAATAGAGACAACTCGAACCCTACTTATTTCTCAAAACATCCCAAAATGTTTTTGGGCCGAAGCTGCCTTAGCGTCTGTCTGATAAATCGGCTAACTTTCTAAAAATTTGAATAATATCTCGCCTTTTGAAATGTTGAATACCAAAGAACCCGACTATAGTCGGTTGAGAATTTTCGGTTGCAAGTGTTTTGTTCTTACTGACAAGAACGACAAGCTTTCACCAAAAGCTATTGAATGTGACTTTCTTGGATATTCTGAAACCCCAAAAGGGTTTCGGCGTTATGATATCAAGAATGCTAAGTTATATGTTTCCAAAAATGTGATTTTTCTGTAAATGTTAACTGTTTTGAGAGGAGTGAACCTTATAAAGAAAACATGGATTACTTTTTTTTATTTGAATTGTTAGCACAAAATGATGATAGTGATGATGAACTCACTCATAATGATGCTAATGATAAAGAAGATAAAAAAAATATTTCCTCTCATCCACCTATTTTCTAACATAGTGATGAAGGGACATCGAGAGACCCTATAACATACACTCATAGAGACAAAAACGGTTTTAGAAGTGCAATAGAAAAATACAATGAACCTAGTGGCCCCACTTCAATAAATGAAGAAAACCTACGAAGAACTGAGAGAAATAAAAAGGTGCCTTCTAGGTTCATCTCATATGATTCCTTTACATCTAAACATAGAGTTTGTCTTAGCACCATTCACTCCTATGTAGAGCCCAAAAACTTTGAAGAAGCAAAAAACAATGATGAATGGTTAAAAGCAATGAAATGTGAGCTTACGACTCTCAATACGGCGAAAACTTGGGAATTCCAAGATGTTTCCAAGGGTAAGAAATCAATAGGGTATAGATGGGTATTTAAGGTAAAAACTAAGAGCGACGGATCTCTTGAGAGATATAAAACTTGACTAGTTGCGAAGGCATATAGTCAAGAATACGAGATTGACTATGAAGAAACATTTGCCCCTGTGGCCCGAATGGTCACTGTCAAATGCCTCATCACCGTTGCCTCAATTTATAAATGAAATATCTATCAAATGGATGTCAAAAATGCCTTTTTAAATGGTGATCTGAATGTAGAAGTATATATGGATGCCCCACCTAGAATGAAGACTCCCAAAGGTAAAGTGCTTCATCTTCAAAAGCACTGTATGCTTTAAAACAAGCCCCCAAGGCTTGGTATGATAGATTTAATTCTATATGTGGATGATGTGCTAATAACTTAAAGTGATACTAAAGGACTTAAAAGCATAAAATCAATCTTAAAGGATAGATTCAAAATGTCTGATTTGAGATTTCTAACCTATTTTTGGGTATTGAAGTAGCATACTCTCATAGAGGGTATTTTTTATCTCAAACTAAGTTTTCCAATGAGATTCTTGATAGGTCAGGTATTACTGATGCTAAAGTTTATGAAACTCCTGTTATAGTAGGAGCCAAAATGAAAATTGATGATGACATTTCTCTCTCTGATCTCACTCCCTATAGGCAGTTTGTGGGATCACTGATATATCTGAGTATTACTAAACCAGATATTTCTCATGCAGTTCATACTACAAGTCAATTTTAACATGCACCAATATCGGTTCACATGAGTGCCATTTTGCGGATCATCAGATACGTAAAAGGTACACTAAATAAGAGAGTATTCTTATCCTCTTCTTATGAATTAAAATTAATTGCTTATACTGACTCTGACTGGAGAGGTGATCCAAATAACTGTCACTCCACTACTGGTTTTTGTGTGTTTTTGGGAGACTCGTTGATCTCATGGAGATGCAAGAAACAACAAAAAATGTCTTTATCCTCTATTGAAGCTGAATATCGAGCCATGACAACTACTACCATGAAAATTGTATGGATTCATCAGTTATTAGAAGATATGGGGATCAATGTTGAAGGGCCCACCAAGCTATCTTGTAACAAGAGTACAATTTATATTGCCAAAAATCATACATTTCATGAGCGGACTAAACACATTGAGATAGACTGTCACTATGTTCGAGAATCATATCTCAAAAGAGTCATAGATCTTCGTATATAACTTCAGAACACCAGTTGACAGATTTCTTCACCAAAGCTTTGTGTTCTTCGCGGTTTAACTTCCTTCTTGGCAAATTTTTTGTAATCATGCCCTGAGTTTGAGGGGGGGGGGTGTTAAATTGTAATCCATTATCATTGTAATGCCCATATATATTTTATATATATAAAGAAAGATACATATACATATATATATGTATCTATCTAATTATATATATAAATATATATCTGCCATAGGGGTATTTATGCATGTTCTATCTTTTGAATATGTTTATACATTTTTTATTTTTATTTTTTTTCTTTTTTTATTTTTAATTCTTTACTTTGTGTACCTTGGGGGGCCCACATATAGTCGTTGGGCCCCTCCAACGGTCACATTTGTGACCGTTGGAGGGGCTCCAACGACTACATGTGGAGCCCCTCCAAGGCCCACCAAGTGCTCTATAAATTGAGCCCCTCTCCCTTGTATTTTCTTATGGCTTTGGGTCAAAGCCAAAGTGTTCAATAAAGTTTTATTCTTTAATGCATTTGTGAGATTGATTGAGTTGTGCTTTTGTGCACAGTGTTCTAAGTCTTCTTATTGTGCATGTGTGCACTTGTCTTTCATCAAGAATATTGGATCTTGATCATAGTATCTTGTTGAAGATACTTTCACACACACATAGTATACAAGAACTATACTTTGGAAGTTCAGATGAACATTAAATTACTTGATCATATCATGATCCATAATTGAAACGTTTCGCTTCTTTTCTTTTGTAAAATTTCGATAATTGTTGATTATGTGGAAAATTGAGTTTTTACAATAAATGTTTTCCTATCATGCGAGTTTACATTTTTCTTTTTGTATTGTCATTTTATTTTTTAACTAATACTAGTGATCAAAAATTTGTTTTGTGTGTCTCATGCATGTGTTTGCAGGCAGGTTTGTTTGGAAATATGCAAGGCCTGTATGAGACTGTGAAGAAGGCTCAGATGGTTGTCCAGGTTGAGGCAGTGCGTGTTCAAAAGGAACTTGCTGCGTATGTGTCATTTGTGTAGTTCTAATTTACTACTGTGACCGTCTTTTTCATTTTCTTGAGATGGCTTGGGTTTGTCTGTTTTACAGTGCAGAATTTGATGGCTATTGTGAAGGTGAGCTCATTAAGGTATGCCTAATGTTTGGACGTTATCTTTGTTTGGGAGAGAGAGAGATTATATACATGCACGTGTGTGTTGTGTTGCAGTTTAGTTATCTGCTGAAAGTATCGAACATTATAAATAAATCAATGGTGCTGGATGTGTACTTGTGTCATGAATGTAGGATCATTTGAGTGTGTAAAGTAAACTAGGATATGCCGTTATTTGTGTAAAGTGAACTATGATAGTGTGATGTGTAGAGGAAAAGTTAATCCATGTGTATCAGGAGAAAAGGTGTGAGTGCAAAACAAAGTAGGATGTTATTAACATTTGACAAGTGCAAAACAAAGTAGGATGTTAATCCACAAAATAATCTTTATTGCCTTAAATGAAAAGTAAATAAAATGTGCTACCCTCTGCGGAGGGCTTAAACAAAAATAAAAAGAATTATTACAACCCCACTTAATCAAATGGCCTGTGGCCCAAAAAAATAAAAATAAAGAAAGAAAAAATCTGCAGGGCTCTTTTCTTTCGCGATCTAGCTTCTTTTCCTTCGCAGGGGCACTACCCTCACGATAATGGTCCCTTCGCGCACACGGAGAATTACCTGCAAAACATGAAATGGAAAAACACAAAACAAAAGAAAAGAAAAATGCAGAAACCGATTTCTAACTAATGAAGGTTAGTTACAAAAGAATTAAAATCAACTAAATCTAAACTAACTATTCAACATAATCTAACTAACTAATATGTAACAAACTAAAGATTCTAACTAACAAATTGCAAAACAAATCAAAACACACTAAACTAACTAACTATGAAATGCTAGCTTAATAACTAATTAATAAAAACGTTAAAATAAGTTAACTAACTGATGATGTAAAGCAATAAAATAAATTCTGATCTAACGACAATGAATGATTAAAATAATAAAACTATGAAAAATATTTAAAATCTAAAGTAAACTAAATAACTAAAACATGCTTGCTACAGTCAAAGAAAATTTTAATTAACATCAATCACGCTGGATTGCGTGAGACACTGATGACCTGAAACACGCCCAATCAGTTAGTGCGTGATCTGATCAGCCACACGGTCTGCTGAAGGCGTTCCCGCGTAGAAAGGATTTATTTTGAACAACGTGTTCGTTGGTTTCTCGCAGACCGAGATTCTTTTTTTTTTCTCAGATCAGCAACAATGTTTAGAAACCTTAGATCCACACTACATCTATCAAACACGCTATCCTGCTTGATTTTGAAAGATCACGTGAATAACAGTATTCATCGAATTTGTCAAAGAAAAAAGAATCTTTGTGCTAACTCTTTTTTGACAAAACTTCATACTTTGTTTTTGATGAATTTTTCTATAAAAGCCTGAAAGCATGTTTTAGTATTATGAATTATGTAATATGTTATTTATATATGTATGTGTTATTATGCTTCTTGGAAAGGTTGAAAGCATATTTTGTTGATTATGCTGAATATGTTATGAATAATTGAAATATATATATATATATATATATATATATATTGTGTGTGTGTGTACAATTATATATAGGTATATTATAGTTATGTATATTAATATATTTTGTGAAAGCATTAGTAATTTTATAAAGGTAATGCTCCTTGAAATATAGAGTTTATCATTTTTAAAATCATAGCATCTAAATCCTTTCTGGTTTTCACCGTAACCAAGAAAAACACAAAGAATGGCTCATGGAGAAAGTTTGCCATTTTTATTTGTAAGGACAAAACATTTGTACCGAAAAATTCTTAGTCTAAAATAATCAGGAGTGATTTTAGAAAGTTTTCATAGGGAGAAATGTTTTAAATTTTTGTTGAAGAAGTCGATTTATGAGATAAACAACAGTAAGTGCAGCTTCAGCCAAAAAGTATTTTGAAAGTTTTCAAAACTTCATGTTTGTGCCTAAAAAAGTAAATCCAAGTGAAACAAGAGTAATCATCTATTGAGTACAACCCCATATGTCCGAGTGAATTAATTCAAGTGGTTTGGAAGCAAAAAATGTTCTTTTAATAAGGATTTGCTTTCATTTTCCCAAGAATGCAATCAAAACATTGAATCTTTTCATTACAAATTTTTCTCAAGTGAGATACATTGGATAACTTAGGGATGCTAGGGTGACTTAGTCTTTAATGCCAAAAAAAAATATCCAACTTTTGTGCATTGAGACAAAAAGTATATTTGGGAATGATCAACAGGTCCATGCAGTAGAGATCTCCTTCTCTATGCCCTTTCCCAATCTGCATCGAGGATTGAAGATCTTGTACCAAACATTGGTCAGATGTGAAGGAGATACTATAACCATGATCGGTAATTTGGGAAACTGAAAGAAGATTCAAATTAGGTTTTGGAACAAATCTGACTTCTGGAATAGAAAAACTTTAATTTTTAAAATTTTCAATTCTTTTGATATCAAGAGAGGATCCATTCGCGGTAAGGACATTAAATCTACTTGAATTACCACTATAATTAGATAACACAAAATTATTGGAGGTCATATGGAAGGAAGCATCGGAATCTATGAGCCAAGAGATCTTATTGAGAGACGAGGAAGAGGAGACCGTAGCATCAGTAATGGAGGATGAGCTTTTAAGGAGCTGTTGAAGAACTTTCACTAGTTGGGACAAAGACATGCTTCCAACAAATTTTGGATCTCTACTGGTAGTGTATTTATCTTCTTGAGAAGATTCTAGAGTAGCTACTATTTTCTTGTACCTTTTCCTTGAATTTAGGGCAATAAGGCTTGATGTGCCTTGGTTCTCCATAGTTATGGCAAATGATTTTTTTCTTTCTTCCATCGTTTCTCCCATCATTGCTTCGTTGGTTCCTAAAGTTATTTCTATTGAAATGAAGAGGCTTGTAAAAGTGAGTGTTGGCTCTGGGTTTAAAAGCCGCCAACACATTATCTTTGATCTCCTTCGATTTGCTCATAGATTTTAGCCTTGTTTCTTTCGTGCAAACTTGGGCTAAAATCTCGTGCAACGGTGGAAGCTCCTCGTGCTTATGGTGGATGATGTTTCTCCGAACTTGCTCAAACTCAGGTCTTAGGCTTCTCATGAATTGAAAGAATTGCTCCCCAAGGATTTGATTTTTCATACGGCGAGCATCGTTGGGACTATCCCAAATTGGCTCCATCTTAGCTATTTGGTCCCATAATCTTTTGAGAGTTTTATAATACTTTTCAACACTCTTCTCCCTTTGTTTACAATTATAAATTTTGTCTTGCAATTCCCATTTATGGGCGTCATCATTTTTGAGTGTAGGTTTGTTTAATAAAATCCCATGCTTCATCGGCCCTCTCAAAGTTCAATATATTTTCACACGGTTCTTCACACATACTTCCCATAAATAGGGACAAAACTCCAACTTCCCATGCTTTAATGTCCTTTTTGTAGTCCAAAAGAGTCTTTTCTCTCTCGTTTCCCTCAAGGGTTTCTTCTTTGTCAACTCCATTGTCTCCACAAATGGATTTAGTGAGAATAGGTTGAGGTTCCGGTAAGGAGCCATCAACATATTTTCACAAATCTTTGCATATCAAAATCTGCTTAATAACAGTTGCCCACATATTATAGTTTTTCCCATCAAATTTGATGGGAACGGTAACCACTTCTTTTTTGGTCATCATATCAAGAGAGAAGGGAGAAGAGATCAAGGTAAAGAGAAGTGGTTGATGAAGTGCATTCCAAAGCAATGAAGTTCATGAACACTCGTTCCTCTCACGTACTTTTGAGTGGATGCTCCTTCACCTTTTTCACTTCCAAGATGCCTCTAGCTATGATGCCATGTAATGAAATACAAAAAGAACAATAGGATGCCACTAATGGGCAAGAGACGAGGTAAAAAATATAAATCCTTGTTAGAATAATTTGCTTAAGACAAGCATACATTGAGGGAAGGGGGAGATCTCCTTTATATACAATAACGAAGCTCAGTAGAGCTGTTCGGATGCAAACGGCTAGAAATAGAGTTGTTGGGAGCTCCTAACAGCTCTATTTGGTCATTGACCAAATAGCCCCTATGAAAAGGGAAAAAAAGAACATAAAAAATAAAGAAAAGATGAATGTGCCCTAATGGGCACAGTCTATTACAGTTGACTGAAATGACAAAAATACCCCTAATAGGTATTACCTATTACATCTTTGTAAATACACACACACATTATATATATATATATATATATATATATATATATTGTGTGTGTGTGTGTGTGGAGTAAAATCATAGTTTTATTTTTTCTCACATCTAACACTGTAGATGTGATCTATAGGTTTTGTTTAGTGGGAACCAGCTTTTGGATCTTCGGAATCTGACCTGTATACAGGTTTTTCCGGTGATCTAAAATCAATGGCTATGAAGGTACCAGTTTTTCCCGACTCATAAAATCATGTTTGTTCATCGAAAAAACATGTTCCAAGAGTCGATTCCCACTAAATCGATCATGCTTAACACATTTAATGGTTCAGATCTATCATATAGGGCAGAACGAGAAATGAAGCCTAATATGTTCAGTTCTCATATATGTGTGTGTATACACATAAAGTATATATATATACTTCAACACATTGGTATTAGAGAAACTCAAAGAAGTTCAATAGAAAACACAAGTTACACAACAGGGAAAGGAGAAAAACAGTTTGTTAACTCAGTTTTCTTCCTGGTATCCATCCAAGATTCATCTTGCAGCGATTCCTGTGCATCAAATTGATACTATCAGATGTTCAGAATAGAGGGACCAGTAAAATCAAAGGATGAAGATGCTGGCATTGGGACCACGGTGTATCATCAAATACTCACTCTCAGGCAGTGAGTTGAACTTATTATGAATTCTTCAACTAGGACTGACCAAGGGCTCTATCCAATCGAGGGGCATACACCTTCCTTTCATTATTTTATATTTGAGTCTAGTTATTTTTTGGTTCTAGGTATTTCTCACTAATTTATAAATAACTTCTAACTTCAGTGACGATGTAACTTCGAAATTGGACTTACACCACAACTGAACTTGGACCATCTTTGAGTAGAATAATTAACCATGACTTCTTTTCAGAATGCCTAATTTGGACGTGTCAATACTCATCGTCTGAAACCTCAGAATGCTTAAGTGTCTGCATGTGCATTAGCTTATGTTGATCAGGTTTGTCCACAAGAAATTTTGTTCTAGATCTCAGTCCATGCTTAGACAGGACCCAGTTGGACTAAGGTTGAAGACTTCAGGAGTTTGATCAAGACCTGTCAAGCCATGCTTCTAAGGACTTTAGGGTTCCTATGATGGTTCTCAATGTGTCAATTAAAAGGTTAGCTGTTGGTTGTCTTGGATTGAGGAAAACATGCAAACAAATATAAAACCTTTCTAGTGCATAAAATGATGCTCATAATTTATGTTGGAAAAATGACAAATGGAATAATCACCTTTCAGCTTTGGAAAGTGGTTCTGGTTTTGCATCATCTAATGTTGCTATGTATACCTATCTGGCAGTTGGCCCAGATGGTATACCTATCGAGGCTTGGAAATGCTTGGGAGAGAAAGGTTTAGAATGGTTGACAAATCTTTTTAACAAGATTTGGCGGACTAATAAGATGCCTAATGAGTGGAGGAAGAGTACTTTGGTGCCTCTATATAAGAATAAGGGTGATATACAAGATTGCACAAACTATCGTGGTATAAAACTCATGAGTCATACTATGAAACTTTGGGAGAGGGTGATTGAGTCTAGGTTGAGGAAGGTTGTTATGATATCGGAGAATCAATTTGGTTTTATGCCTGGAAGATCTACTATGGAAGCTATACATCTTCTTAGACAACTTATTGAGAGAAATAGAGAGAGGAACAAAGATTTGCATATGGTTTTTATTGATTTGGAGAAGGCTTACGATAGAGTACCTAGAGACATTCTCTGGTGGACAATGATGAAGAAAGGTGTTTCTCTCAAGTACATTAGTATAATTAAAGATATGTATGAAGGAGTAGTAACCAATGTCCGCACTTGTGGAGGGGTGACAACCAATTTTCCTATAACGGTTGGGTTACATCAAGGATCTGCTTTAAGCCTTTTCCTATTTGCTATAGTGATGGATGAGCTTACGAGATCAATTCAAGAAAATGTGTCGTGGTGTATGTTGTTTGCTGATGATATTGTTTTGATTGATGAGTCTAGAGTTGGGGTTAATGCTAAGTTAGAATTACGGAGACAGACATTGGAAGCAAGAGGTTTTAAGTTGAGTAAGAGTAAGACAGAATACATGGAATGTCGATTTAGTAAGCAACGAAATAGAGATGGGAGTGTAGTGAAGTTTGGTGAGAAAGAAATACCGGTGGATGATTCTTTCAAATATTTGGGATCTATCATTCAAAAGTATGGAGAAATTGATGGAGATGTAAATCATAGGATAAAGGTTGGGTGGATGAAATGGAAGAGTGCAACTGGAGTGTTGTGCGATCATAGAATGCCATTGCGGTTGAAGGGAAAGTTTTATAGGACGACTATTAGGCCCGCTTTACTATATGGTACGGAATGTTGGGCTGCCAAGAGACATCATATTCAAAAAATGAGTGTAGCTGAGATGCGTATGCTGAGATGGATGTGTGGAAATACAATAAAAGATAAGATTCGGAACGAGGAGATACGTAAGAAGGTAGGCGTTGCACCCATTGAAAATAAGATGAGAGAGAATCGTTTACGGTGGTTTGGACATATTCGACGAAGGCCTAATGATGCTCCAGTTAGAAGGATGGAGAAATGGGAAAATATATTAGTTAAAAGAGGTCGGGGTAGGCCTAGGAAGACATGGATGGAGGTGATAGGAAAGGATATGAATGCTTTGAACCTCACCGAGGACATGGCATTGGATAGAAATGAATGGAGGAGAAGGATTCATGTGGAAGACCCAGAATGATTTTCTTTGTTGGTTCATATCGCCGACCCCAATTGTTTTGGGATGAAGGCGTAGTTGTTGTTGTTGTTTGTTGTTGTATTAGTAATTTTATACTTTTGTAATAAAAACATCTTATTAGTAAAAGAATTAAACATATTTTTATGTATATTTTGTGTACATTTTTATATTTTAATTGGGGTACCGACTAGTCTGTTTAGTCCCGCCTAGTCCTCGACTAGTCTTTTTAGGGGCCTACCAACTAGGCACCGCCTAGCGCTTTTGACTACATAGTATCAGATATGCAGGAAGTATAGCAACCTCAAAATGTGACTAACACATAATCTTGACAATTAATTTGATACAAGTACGGGCCAGCCTGAATTGAGAAGGTAAAAAAGAATTAGACATCCCATCGAGAGGTGGGTAAGTTATAAGAATTTTAGCATGGATCATCAAATGTTATTCATGCTAATTGACAAGCAAGAAGAGCCTACTTCCTACGTCCAAGTATCTTGAAATAAGAAGATTGAAGCTATGAATGAAGAGATGAGAGCATTGCATGAATGTCAAACGTGGGAGGTTGTAAAAAGGCATCTTGATAAAAATGTGGTAAGATCAAAATGGGTTTATAAAATCAAATATAAATTGGATGATTGTATTGAAAGGTATAAAACCTGGTTAATAGCAAAAGACTTTACTCACAAACATAGAATGGACTATGACGAGACTTTTAGTCCAGTGGTGAAGATGGGGACCATACAAATTATACTGTCACTTGCAATTGATCATGGTTGGGAATTAATGTCTACAATAAATCATATTTAACTTAGCTTGAAGTAAGCAGTTGTGTATTTTTTATGTATTTTGCACTAGTAAACTGTTACTGTGTGGAATAATATGAACAAAAGATCCTTTTTTTTGTTAGAGAAATTTGCTATGATATGCTAAAACAATGTGATAACTATTAAATAAGTTAAACAGGATGTGGTAAGCGAAAAATTCTGGTTGGGATGTGACATTATCCTTTCATCCTCATCTTGAATAGGCCCAAATGTTTTGCTTCTAGTGGTGGTTGAGCTATAGAAACATTGTTATGTGAAATTGTTATATAAAACTTTAGGTACCCAATGTCTATAGGCTGCCTGTATAACATAATATAGTCCTAGAGAGGAAGGACTATAAGTAGTCAATAGTTAGCTTCTAAGCTATGTCACACGGACTCGGCTCCAAGGTCGCCGCACCCGCGTCGACATGCACCGACACGGGTGCGGCTCGGACTCGGTCAACCCGACCCTGGGCGCACCCAGGGTCATTTTGGTCCATTTTTTGATTTTTTTTTTAAATTTTCTGGGCTACAGAATTTAAGGAAAAAAACCCTGAATCAGGCTTCACAACTCATCACCTGTCCCCTAATGGGCACAACTTTGATCGAGTCTTATATATATATATATATATATATATATATATATATATATATATATATATATATATATATATATATATATAGCCGAGTCCCCGTGTAATTTTTGAAATTGCGCCGCACCCGTGTCGCACCTGCACCCGCACCCATGTGACATAGCTTCTAAGTTATTAATGGTAGAAGTGCCCAAGAGCTTGCATGCTAGTATAGGCACTAAGATCCATGTGGCATATATGAAGCTGACTCCTTTTGATAATGTACTCTCAAGATGAAAGACATTCAACATTTTGTTTTCTTTGGCAGTACTTTCAGCAGATTTTTTCTCAGATTTCTAACAGGAGTCTCTTCCAGGTAACACTTTCTGGAAATCAACAACCTGTTCGTACTGAAATTACTGAGGCTGCAATGGAGTTAGGACCAGAAGTAAGTGATCTTTTATCTGTTCCTTCCCGACTGTCTTTGTTTCTCAATAGACATCTTTCTGGAAATATATCATAAAGTTATGGACTATGTAGTCGTACTATCATTCAAGATCTTGGATGTTTGGCAATATTTTCCTTCACAGAGCTAACCCCTGTGCAATTGAAAAAAAAGGAATTGTTAATTTTGCTGGTGTCAAACTGATCTTGTTAATTCATTTGTGTGAATCGATTAACTGTGTAAAGGATGGTTGTCTAACTGAACCTAGGCTCATTCTTGAGGCCTATGATTTTTTCAAACTAAAAGCACATCTTTTTTGTTTTCTCACCATTTTTACGAAGGCAACTGAACTTTTCTGTTCTTCCAACCTGCTATGATTAAATAAAATGTCACTGGTGGTTGTTGTGGCTTCAGTAAAATATTAGAATCCTGGTTTCATCTATACTATTTATAAAGGAGCTATGAGGGGCATTAGAGAGCAAAAAATTAGTTGTACTGTAACATAACATTTTAAAAATGCTGTAGGGAAGTAGTTTGGGTTGAATGTAATTTACTATTTTTTTTGTTTTTATAGTACCCACATCACACAACATTTTATAAATGACAAAATTGAGTTCTGTGATTTTTATTGTCATTTACTAAATTGATTGTGGTATAAACGTATTTTAATAAAGAGAAATTAGGAAAGCTACTTGCATGGGATTCTATGGATGAGAGAGAGCTATTTACATGGTATCCTATGGGAGAGAGAAATTAGGAAAGCTACCTAAATAGAGAACTTATGGACACGTAATATATATATATATATATATATATATATATATATATATATATATATATATATATATATAGAGAGAGAGAGAGAGAGAGAGAGAGAGAGAGAGAGAGAGAGAGAGAGAGAGAGAGAGCTTTACTCATCATATTTGATCAGTGTGTGTGTTTTACTCATCACGTTTGGTCTGTGTGGGTGTTTTACTCATCAGGTTTGGTCTTTGTGTGGGTGTGTGCCTGTACTTGACCCATTCATAAGGATGGACCATTTTCTAGTATTTTATTATGGAATCTTTATTTTGTGTAATAAATTATATTTTCTACTGCCATAATGAATTATATTTGCTAGTGGTGAGTTTGTGACTTTATGCATGCATGCATTTGGTATGGTACGCTTTTGTATTTTATTTGCAACCTTATTTGTAGGGTTTGTTAGTGTTCATATGATATGGTTTGAATGGAGCTAAACGGGATGTTCCTTTTCCATCTTCCTGTTGGTTCAAGCAGTAGCGGTATCAGAGGATGTCATATGCATTTCATGTCTGAGCCCTCCAACACTTGGGGCCATATTTGGAAATGATTGTGGAGGCCAGAAATGTGAAATGTGAGTGACATACAAGTTGGTTCCAGTTGGAGAAACGAACTTGAAGTGAGCTTTTGGCTCACTTTCTCCCTATGTCACATGGGTGCGGGTGCGACACAATTTCAAAAAATTCAGACACGGGGACTCGGCTATATATATATATATTTTTAAATATATATAATTATATATATAACAATAAATTAACATATAAAGATTGTAAATTTTAAAGCAAAAATAAAAAAACAATTCTTAACAACACAAACTTACCAAAATATAACACATAAAGAAGCTTGTGAGTGTGATAAACAACAAAACTTATCATAAATTTGCCTCATCGTCTGAATTTGAGGGAAGAACATGATCGATGTAGTCCATGTTGAGAGTATGCAAATTATGTTCTCCCTCCAAGTCAAAATCTTCTGGATTTACATCCCAATTCTTGGATGGTCCACAACTGCATCAAAAAATGACTATATTAGTATCTAACTTAAAACTTTGAATACAAATATTTAAATACAAACTTTGAATATAAAGAAAAAAAAATACCTATACTCTTTTTTGGTGCGGCGAGAAATTAATCGTAGATTAGAGTGAACATAAACCAAATCCTCTGCTTTTTTACTAGTGAGTTTGTTTCTTTTAATGTTGTAAATTTGAGCATATGTACTCTTTCACAACAAGATAATGTAGCAGGTTAGGATAATAACTTCATTGCAAGACATTGCAGATTTGGTGTCTCTGATCCATATGTTGCCCACCAATTAAGGGGATCTTCCTCGTCCCTTGCCACGAGTGCTGCTAAAGAATCAAATCTTCGAGTAGAAAACTTGCCAAATTCACTATTTACAACCTTAAACATGTGAGGATCATTAAAAAGTCTTCCCAAAATATCATTCTATTTTTTGATATCTCAGGATCTTCATTTGGAGAAACACGACCAACACCTGTTGTCAACCATTTTTTTGCATAGTATTTTGGATTGAGAGAGTGTGATATGCAATGCAAAGGTGTATTGCTTTTATCCCATCTTCTCACTAAAACTGAATATACATGATTGTAAAATTCAGAATCATCAAGTGCAATATCTTTCTTCTCATGTTTAAAAATGATACTTTGAACTTTTTCAATCATATTGTCCCACATTTCATAAATTCTCTGAAGCATGGGTACATCTCTGTCAACTTCTCTTAACATTTCCCAAATAGGCTCTGTAAATTCAACAAAATATGTAATTTTATCCTACCAAAAATCATCACAAATGCATTTTTTGATAGCTTGAGCCTTGACATCATCTTCAGTACTATAAAAATCCCAATCTTGATCAGCCACTATCATCATCAATGCATTCTTGAGTTGCTTAATTCTTTTCATCATAACAATGAGAGAAGCAAAACGAGTTTCAACAACTTTCAGTAACTTGAGATCAGAATGCCTATTAAATATAGAAAGGGCATGATGATGGTTTACAACAAAATTTCTAATATTTCGAACATCATGCTCTATTTCCTCAATCCATAAGCACATTTCATGTGCATGTGCATCATCTTTTAATGGATTGCATATACTCTTAAGTGCCAAATTTAAACTGTGTGCTGCACAAGGAGTCCAAAAAATATGTGAATATGTATCTTCACTTGCCAAATTCATTCTTGCACGACTGCAAACTGGAGTATTGTCAGTAATGATTTGCACCACACTTTCTTCACCCACTTTTTTTATCACTTCGACAAATAATCTCTTTAAATATTCAACATCTTTATACTCTCCAGATGCATCAACAATCTTTAAAAAGATTGACCCATTAAGTGAGTAAGCAATGAAGTTTATCAGTGGTCGCCTTTGTATATCAGTCCACCCATCAGAAACAATCGACACTCCATGTCGTTTCCATGCAAATTTTTGGGTCTCTAACAAGTCTTCAATTCTGTTTTTTTTCTTTGCAAGAATGACTGTTTTTAGTTTTTTTGAACTAGGAAGCACATAACCACTCAAATTACAATTAGCCAAATATGTAATCATTATCTTTCCAGTATGGACTTCTAGCTACATTAAAAGGAATTGAGCTTGAGTAAAAGAATCAACCAATCTTTTTATCAATTTCTTCTCTTGCCATGTTTTTGAATGATGCTTGTATTTTTTATTGCTTTCCATCTTTCTTTTATTTAAAATCTCTTCTTGTATATCACTAGCAATAGGAAAAGACAGATTAATCGAATCATTTCTGATCTCTGCAATTTTCTTCTTTTCAGCTTCCTCTTGTTCTTTCTTTAATTGCTTTAACATGTCTTTGTCAACCTTAGAACATGACCTAATTTCTTGACCACGAATATGCAAAAGATGTGCTTTCACACGCGTATAAGAACCTGTGAAAACAGTCTTACATAGATTACAATGAAACTGCACATTCCCACCACCACCACTAGCTTTTATCCCTTTTGTCACAAGCCTCCAAAGTGGTTGAGAATCTTCTAATTCAGGGTTAGAACTTGAACTAAATGTATTGACACTACTGCTAGAACTTGCCATTATATCTGAAAAGTGAAAACTAAAAAGAAAATAAGTAAATAAAATAGAATCTTCTAATTCAAGCCCCTGCTAAACCTTGTCGAGCCCCTCTTCTGCGAGTAGAGGGTGCAGGGAAGGGGGGGGGGCTGTCGAAAAATAAGAACGAGGCAGGGGCAGAGCCCACTGCCTCGTTACTTTTTCTGGCAGGGATGCCCGACAGGTGTAAGAAGGAGTGTGGGGGAAGGAGGGGGCTCGGCTGACAGGCCGAGCCGATCCTTGCCCCGCCGGACAGAAGGGAAACGAGGAGGGGCCGAACAAAATGGAAATGAGGAGTGGTCGAGCCCCTCCTCATTTCCCTTCTGTCCGACAGGGCAAGGCTCGGCCTGTCAGTCGAGCCCCCTCCTTCCCCCACTCCTCCTCCTTACCCCTACCGGATAAATGGGAAACGAGGAGGGGCCGAGCCCCTCCTCTGTGAATCGGAGGCACAGGGACCCCTCTTCTGCGAGCAGAGGGTGCAGGGAAGGGCTGCCAAAAAATGAGAACGAGGCAGGGGCGGAGCACCCTGCCTCGTTTTTTTTCTTCTGGCAGGGGGCGGAGGCAAGGGGCTCCTCCACCTGCCGGAAAATGAGGAAGGGGGAGCCCCCTGCCGGACGAAGAGGAGAGAGTGAGAATGGGGGGCATACCTGTTGACGGAGGAAAGGGGGAGGCGGTGGCTGGCGTCGCTTGCGGCTACGGTCGTCGGACTGGATCGCCGGCGTGAGGAAACTACAGGGGATGGGGAGAGGCAAAATCGACAGGGTAAGCCCCTCCCCCTGTCGTAAACCCCTTTTAGGGTTCGAAAGAAAATTTGGATCTGGGTCAGGTCCAGATCCGGACCCGACCCAGATCCAAAACATATTTCAAAAATCGATATTTTTGGACTCGGTCAACATTGACCGAGTCCAAAACGAGGACGGACTCGGCTTCGACTCGTTGACCAAGTTTGACTCAGCGTTGATCGAGTCCGGGCCGTGTCCTAAGCCGCACCCGTGTCGGGGTGTGTCGACTCGGGTGTGGCACCTCCCTAGCCGAGTGTGTGACATAGCTTTCTCCACATATTGCACCACTTCACCAATTCAGTAATCCCTTTATTCATGTTTAGCAGTTTTGCAGATGGAATGTACATACTGCAATCATGATTGAATGGGAGCATCATTGAGGAATTGAGTTTCTGAGCTTAAACAACATAGAAAGTTGGACAGGGCATATGCATGAACCAGAAATGTTTATTAGGAAAATGGTCTTGTTATTGGAGGTGAAGAAGTATGAGAGTGAGTAAAGTAGTGCATGCCATTGGAAGCCATCACAATGTTGTTTCAACAGGAAATGGAGAGAATGAGAATGAGAAAGGGATGCAAAGGAAAAAGACAGCCTCACTTGCAATAGGCATGCCCTAATGCTATTATATGCAACACAATATACATTGGGTTTAGAATACAAATAAATTACAAAGCATGCCATTACAATATAAAACGTGATTACGTGACCAGACACACGGATCTGGATCCAATCCAGATCCAATTACGCCTAATTACATTTTATCAATAATGGTTCTCGTAGCTCATGATATGATGGTGCTTTCATTCCAGGGCCAAATTTCCCTATTACCTCAATCATTGTCTGAAAACTTGGCAATCTTGCAGCATTGAATTCCATCCTAGCTTGGTAAAACCACCTACTGATACTCACATGCACGTTTCCTTTCTTCCTTATACCAGGTTGCTTTATCCTTGTAATCCCTATTGAATACTTTTTCTTCTCTAGATCGGTTCAAAAGTATCCATCTAGTGGTCCTTTAGGCTGTGGAGGTTTCAATTGGATGCCTCTACTTCTATTTCTGATCCTCCGCTTCCAAGCATATTAACTGATCTCTCATATACCTCAATTATTTCATTCTTTTCATCCTTCTTCCTTTTGGAAGCATTCTTGTAGTCTGAAACTTTTTTCTTGACCTTTGTGTTACTCTGCTACATGCCTTACAATTGCCTCCTATGCCAAGTCGATATTGCTTAATTCTGTATATCCTGCCAGAATATGTTCCAAGCAACACTCATCTGCACTCATCTCACTTCTGGTTCTGACGTGTGTTCATTAGAGATATGCCCATAAAATATGCATGAATATAGACAATAGGTCACATTTTTTTTCAATATGCAGAAACCTTAACTGGCTTAATAACGTTCCTCTCTCTTTCTCTCTCTAAATGTAGAACCAAGGGCATCAGTGATCTTGTTTTTTGCATCATTAACTTCCTTGCTTCCTAGACTGAATTTTGTCCATGGCTTAGTTCATATTCTTTATGTTTGTTCGTGTGAACAGTTTCTAAGATTAAAGAGAATTGTGAAAGATTTGATGGAATAATTTTGAAGCAGGTCAGGCAAAAAAAAGGGTCTTTTGAGGACAAGCTGTTGGATAGAAGTTGATCAAGAAAAGTGGATGACATCGTTACTTGGTTTGCTGGCTTGGAGTGAAAAAAATCTGTTTTGGACTATCCTGAGGAAGAAAATATTAGTGATCTGCGTCTCATGCAGTTGGATGTAGGTATTACCAAGTCCAACCTGTATGGATCTATGTTAATCAGAGACGGGTGGTGATCCATGTCAACTTGGATATCAGCCAACCAAATGCAAATCTGAATAGACAAATGGAAAAATGGATCCAACCAGTTGGAATCCTGTTAACAATGAATCCGGTACTTGGTTTAGAATGTACTCATTCAATCTTAACTTTAGAAAAGGCTTCATGGCAACAATTTCCGTTTGTAAGACACTTCTCAAATCTCATGTTGGGTTGAAAATAACCTTGTAGTTTCTGGTGTGCATTAGAGTCAGGTCACTCAGTTATTTGTCAGATCTACGAGAGTTTACAAAACCCAAGTAAATGGGTTTGGGCCTGTCAAGACATCCAACCTAATACCCATGCTGCTGATATCCCCAGAGACTACTTAAAGTGATGCAGGACAAGCAGAAATTTATTCCTAAAAAAGTGTTTATTTTTCTTATGTTCTGAGTGCAAACATTGAAAAGGACAAAAATATTAGGCATAGGAGGAAGGAAATAAAAGAAAAGAAAATAACATCGTAGGAAAAGGGAATAAGCAGACCTATAAAAGGGACATGCACAATATGGAAAGATTCAGGTGGGTGGTATTTGCAGGGGTCTGAAGTAAAATAAAAAGATCTGATCGTATGAAAGTGTTTGTGGACAGTTATCTTCTGGAGAAAGAAACAAAAAGAAAACCATTATTTTTTAACTAATTGCAACTCTAAAAAATATGCTTACTTTCATTCTTGTGTTGCATGTTTATCTGCGTGATTATTTTATGTGGTAATAGGTTGTCTGGCTTCCATCTGTTCATGCATTACTTCAGGTTGAAAGACTGCTTTTTGAATGTTTGTAATTGAACTTGTATGGTGATTTTCATGATAACATTGATCGTATGATATGACCAACGGATCATGTACTTTAATATTTGAGTTTTTATTTGTTTAAAATTATGCATATTACTCCTGTCAACCTGTATAATTTGATTTTTGTCAAATATTTTCAGTAGCCCTGTGGAACTTTAACAATTCTCTAGCGTTTAGACTACAGTTTAATTGCCACAAAATGTTTCCTAGACTAGTTCCACGAGTTTTCTTGCACATCCTGTTAGGCTTCTGTGTTTAGGAATCCAGCAATCTTTAAACCTATCTTGATTTTAGCTAGCCTCATTAACATCAGTTTTGTTTTTGCAGAAGCTCTCTCTTTTGGTGACCGAGGCCTACAAAGATGCACATCAAAAGAGCGTACAGGTGCAACTCAGATTCTTTTGATTGTTTTGGTGTGCTCTTCCTTTTTTTCAGCTAAACCCAATATGGACCATTCACAGGCTATGAAAGAGAGAATGAGCAATCTTGCCCAGAGCCTAGGCATGCCACCAGGCCTCAGCGAGGGGCTTAAATGATCAGTGTATGTCGATCTACTGGTGATGAGAGTTTCAATTTTGTATGCTGGCATTCCAAATTGGGCAAGCGCTCATTTTCCTCTGGTTTGGTTATTTTCTGAGTGCTGCATTCTCAAGTTTCCTAATGAGGGGAGGCATCGCTCTTTATTATCGCAAGGAAGAGTAAATTCAACATTATATTCTGTTTAGCAGCATCTTCTGAAAGCTTACAATTACTTGTTGCTCTCTCTCTCGCGTGCCCTCCCGCACGCTCTTAATTTGTTGGTGAAAAAGTTGCTATTTGGTCTTGTCAGTCAGGTGGACCTTTTGTGGTTGCCATTACTTTTAGGTCACCCGTTATCTATCTGGCTCTGTTTGCGGCGTATGGTTCAAGCGATGACCTTATGCGAGCTTGGTATTGACATATGCTCGTGCAATTATCATGACACTTTTAGTGCATATTGGGATGTATTCGCAATCTGGTACTGTGGTATTGGTTGTGGCCAAAATGGACTACTGTCTTGAATACTGGGGATTCAAGGTTATAAATTTTGGCAAAATGTTGGTCCCCTCTATCGAAGCACAATAAGCAAGAGAGAGAGAGAGAGAGAGAGAGAGAGAGAGAGAGAGAGAGAGAGAGAAAAGCACATAGAGGAAAACTTCATTCAATAGAGAAAATGAGAATACACTACAACATATGGGGTTCGTCCCTTTTTCGTTAATGTTCGACCTATTCTGGACCAACATGATCTTCTTACATTGACCATTACACTTTGGAATGATAAAATACAAAATTGCATCCATGCTTACATAGTAATACATTAAGGCAACTCATGTGCTGCCCACGTGTGACGCCAATGATTTTGACGTTTATTGGCCGGTCGATCTTTTAGTGATTGTTGGCAGGTTGTATATTACCTGCCATTTTCATTAATATATCACATCATTGCTTATTGATATTATTTTTTAACCATCCCACGAAACAGTGTATTTTTCTTTATTATTTTTAATAATTGACATTGATAAATCACATTACTATCTCTTTCTCTGCCAAAAAAGAAAGAAAAGAAAGAAATGTATATTTTTGAACACATGACACGACAAAAAAAAAAAGATATAGCTAGATGTTAAAAAAACTTCACCGTAGTAGGTAAAAATTGAGAAAAAGTATCAGGTATCCTTCATGGGCACATAACTTAACAAAAAGATGACATGTGATAAGACCCACAATAAGGAGTACTTGGCATAGGAAAATAACTGCATGTATCACAAAAATATGAACGAATTAGAAGGAACACGAAGAATAAAGATTAGGCTCATTAATGTCATCTTGTTGATTATTCATTGTCCTGATTGACAATGCAATCTTGTACATTAAAGTATTTACATAATACAATATGTTTATAGTAAAGATACTACAAATTACAAAATGATGCAAAGAGTAAAGACTGCCATTATCCAAGCCATTTTGTTGACTCATCGTTGACAGTACAATCTTGTTAGGCATGAGAGCTGATGATCAAAGTTGAGCCATGAATGAAGTGATTATGAGCCTGACCATATGCAAAAATGTGGGCACTGAAATCTCACTTAGGTTGCTAAGTGTGGTGTGTTGCAGAGATGAAAAGCCAGAGAGAAGCAAAATGTAAAGAGGCATGAGAGAGATAGACACAAAGAGAGTGAAATAATACAACAATGGAGTTTATAGTAAAAAAATAAAAATTTATGTAACAGAGTAATAATTGAGGAAAAATATGACCAAATTGATTGATTGTAACACTCAAGATTTTTTTTGATATTAAATAAATAAAGATGCATTTTTATGTCCAATATTGTATGAATTTTAAATTAAAATTTGTTTTTGGATCTCAGATAATATCATTAATTGATCTAAATTCTAATGCTTGAATCCAATATGGTTTTAAATTAATACATTGGATTTTGACTCTTAAATTAAGAGTTTGAGTTAAAAATTAATTAATGCTAATTGGATTTTGTTATCATTGCAAAATTTTATTTTTTCAAGTCAAACCGACCGTTGAAAAAGATTTTGAAAATAACTCGCCTCCGTTTTAAAATGCAGGATAATTCTGAAGAATGAGACTCGCCTGTCGGTACGAGGTTCAACCGTTCCTGGCACCTTCACCAGGGGTAATTGAACCAAGGATCAATCATGTACTTTGCTTTACTCAACTTGTCTAAATCGATGTTCTATTTCTTAAATGCACAAAGAATCATGCATGTGCTATGACTTAGAGAAATTTTTGATTGAAAATCATGATGTATGCTTCAAAGATTTGAAATACTTGAAAAATTCTTGAAAAAAATGACACTTTGAAAATCGTGAATCACGATAAGAGCACCTTTCTGAGGAAAAAGGAATGTCGATTTATGAGAAATCCAAGTGTTTTAGTAAAATTGATTTATGAGGAATTTCAAATGACTTTGGAGAAACTTGATTTCTCTGAATTAGAACTTTGAAGCAAAGAATCTAACTTAGAAAATCATAGATTGAATTTGAGAAAGTACTTGAAAATTCCTTGAAAGAACCAAGGGTTTTGAGAAAGTCAATTTTTGAGGAAAATCTAGCATTTTTGAGAAAAATCAACTTCTTTGAAATGAAATTGGAAAATAAGTCAAAAGAAGGGGGCGTGTAGTCCTGTGAAACTTTTATTTTTATGATGCAATATAAACCTAAATGATGTATGAATATGATTTTGAGAAAAGATTTCTAAAGATTTTTGAGAAAATTGTTTGGAAAAGAGAGTTTATGTGCCTTATAGAACTTTAATGAAGTAAATTCGCGTCATATCCCTGACTATGACCACAGATATGAATTGAATACGTCTCATTTGATTCTAAAAGGAGAAAAACATTTATAAAAGATTGAAATATGCAATGGTTTTTGAAGATAGCCTAAGAGTGTAGGCTGACTGTGGCTTAAAAGGAGATGATAAATCTGGATTTTGTTCATATTCTGACTATGGCCATAAATACGAACTTAATCGAGTTTATCAACTCCCTAGAAGCTAGTGCACGTGCCATTCATGTAGACCATGGTAATTTTGAATATGTATAAATCATCATCCATCACATATTGGCCTTATTATAAAATTAAATTATATACACATGCAAACCCTATTCTAAACAGGATTTTAAATTCTTATTCCAAACTTACAATTAATTTACATCACTAATTGAATTTAAACAAAGGAAAATAAAAGAAAATACAATCTTGAATATCCATGCAAAACTAAAAAAATTGTTAGTCACAAAAATGTTAGCTTTTCTGAATTTATCCAATAATATCTAGAAATTATTGGATTTATCTGGATATAAGCTTTTTTCTATGTTTTCCTAAGATAAACATGATAAAATATGATATAAAATTAAAGAAATAATGAAGCTAAACAACTTTGCAATTCGGAATTTGGGAAAAATTGATAAAAATATCACTGAAAACAAGACTATGGCCTTGAAATCAGGGTTTTCAAAAAATATTTTGGTAAAATCTTGGATTTAGGGCTAAAAAAGATTCAAATCAAAGCCAAATCGAATATGTAACATCCTAACATGATTATAATCATAAACAAACCCTAAAAATATAAATTGTTTTACAAAAAAATTTGAAATATCACAAAATCATGATTTTTGCCAGTGTTTCGCTCAAATCAGGACTTCGTGAGCACCTTGTTTTTGCAATTTAATCAAACCAAGCCTCAAAAGAATTTCAAAATTAGTAAAAATTAACACATGCACTTATGATAACCCTAAAATTAAACTGAAATTGAAAAAAAATATTTTTGATATTATTTTAATACAAAAATTGAATAAAACCCTAAAATATACGATTTTGCCCATGTGCAAGTACCTATTACAGTGTCAGACCCGAATCAATAATCAAATCACCATAGAATTTCATAAAATTATACAAAGATATACTAGACAAAAAAATAGAGATTTTCCTTTTTACAGACCAAAAAAATCATCTCCGGTTAGGAAGATATTGTTCCGGCAATATACGATCAGTTGTAACAAATATAAAACATATCAAAACAGGTACTTTTGGTTTTGGGTATAAGGAAATATAGAAAATCATATTAAAAAATTATAAAATTTTAGAAGTAAATAGAAAACACACAGAGAAAGACTTTAGTTTTTACAGATTGTCAATCACATCTCCGGTTAAGGAAATACGATCAACACAAGTTGACTTAAGGTTTAAACAAAGTGTAACAAGCTCTGAAAAACCGATTCTACTTTCTGACATAGGAAAAATAGCAAATAGAAACATAAAAATATGAAAAATTTATAGTATATACTAGACATCAATTCAAAGTCATTGCAACTTACGGATTGTAAATTAGATCTTGAATGACAGAAATATCGCCTCTGCAAGTTGTTCCTGAATCTTAATAGCGATTTTACGGTTTGAAAAATAGGGTTCAATTTTCTATTTTTTTGACAGAGTTCTAGATACCAAAATAATATGATTTTTTTTACAGAGCATCACTGACAAATCTGTGAACTAACCCCAAAAAAATATGATTTTTACAACAAGGATTTACCCATGAAATAATATGATTTTTACAGCTCCGGGATCAAAACACATGGATATTCAATAAAACACTAAAAACCTTAATTTAAACATGAAAATTAATGAAAAAAATATGCAAACAACATAACAAAATTGGACTTGATGCTTTAATGATCAAAATACACATTAATACAGTGAAATAAAATAAAAAAATTAGGGGAAACATGGTTAGAACTTGATTTGGCCTTCGAAAGAGGGATTCAACCTATTTAACGGGCGAATCTCATATTTTATTTGGCAAAAACATAAAAAATAAGATTCTAAACTATTTTAATGGATTAAAAACATGAAATAAGGCATAGAACAACAATAGATCATGTTCTTGATTTTGTTTTAGGGTTCTTGAAGGCAAACCATGCTTGAAATCCATAAACAAGGGGGCGCCAATGGTAGAATTTATGAAATAAACATAAAAAAAATAAAAACCATGAAAGAAAATATAAAATTTCACCTTAGGTTGCTGCAACTTCAATGGAGGAAGGAGAGGATGCTGGGAGGGGAGAGAGGCCACAAAAAATGAGAGAGAAAAGAGAGAGGAAAATATCCCCTTTGACCCTTGCCTTTGGTCCCCTTTTATAGCTTTTGAAAACACCTTAATTAGGGTTAATTTGGAGAGTTTTAAAATTTTTGGAGTTTATCAAGATAAGCTAAATGGGAAGGATGATTTTTGGTGGGTTCCTAACCCTAAAGGGATTCTAACTAACCCTAATTAAACTTCTAAATGTTTTATGAAACTTCCCAATTGTGGTGCCACATTTTATTTTTAAAACCCTAATTTTTAAAACTTTAAAAACCTAAGTTAAAATCTAAAGTGAAAATGAGGTTTTAAAATCAAGTTTTTGACTCTTCTGAAAGTGCTATAGGATCAAGGCAACGAGCACTAGAGGGGGGGGGGGGGGGTGAATAGTGCTTTTAAATAGCGTCTTTGGAATTTTGACGGATTTTGAATTTCACAAAGCAATCACACAAAGAACACAAGAATTTATCCTAGTTCGGTCTTTCCCGACCTACATCCAGTCCCCAAGCAAAACCAGCTTGAGATTTCCACTATCAACTTTGTGTAACTACAAGATCATACACAGACCAAATTTGGTCCCACTTTCAGTAACACACCTACTGAAAGCAAACAACTCCTTTAAACCAAGGAGTCCTTCCTTTTACAGAAAATTGAAATAAGTAACAACTTACAAACAACCTACGAGCCCTTCTTATAAATGCTAATGAGATGCAATTGGCTTTTGAGGTTGTTGAAATACTCAACTCACGAATTCACTGTCTCTAAAAAAGAATTTGAGTGAAAAACTGAAGTGAAAAATATCAAGTGAGTGAGAAAAAGAATATGAGTGAAAAGCAAAGAGTAATTCAATGTAATTCAATTGGATTGCATTCAATTCAATGTTTTTGAATGTAGAATGCACTCATATTTATAGTTGAAAGATTTCATACGTTGAGGGTATGAAAGAGTGTCAAAACAATCCATTTTGAACGATCAAAACGTTTGAAAAATGAAAAGACACGCCTTTTAAAAGTTACAGGAAAAACGACAAAATTAGTCGACTGGAACAATAGTTAGTCAACTGATAATTAACTATTAGTAGACTGACAGTTATCGTCGGTCGACTAATGTGTTTATCAAGCCGTTTAAAAATCTGAAGTTGTGAAACTTAGTCGACTAGAGAAAAAATTAGTTGACTGATAATATCATCAGTAGACTGAAAAACCTTTCAGTCGACTGCTGTTAAATTTTTCTGAAAATACATGTTCTATTCGGTCAACTGATAAAATCATTAGTCGACTACTGCTAAATTTCCAGAAAACAGACATTCTGTCCGGTCGACTGATAAAACCTTCGGTTGACTAATTTGACAAAAATGACATTTTATTTAGAAAATTTGGCGCGAAAGGATTAGTCGACTGGTGAGTCTATTGGTCGACTAATAAACACAAAAAATTAAATAAAGAGTTTTCTAAAAAGATTTTCATGAAGGGTTCTTTTAGAAAAGTTTTTCTAAAGACTTTTTAGGTGAAATGCAACCGAAATATGCACTTTAAGCAAGACTCTTACAAGAATTTAAGACTTTTAATGAATTTAACATTTGCACACTAGTCTTCAAAGATTTTTCATCGAATTCTTCAATTCTTGTCATCTTTCTTCATTGCCTTAGCTGAAATGCATTTGATTCACTTGTTCATCATCAAAACCGTGTACTTGAAGTATCGTGTACGGCTTCATTGTCGTAACATCTTCTAGACTCCTAACCTAATTAGAACACTGACTAACCCTAACTCTTTCAAGTGTGGCGCCACCCAGAGTGGGACCCACTTGAATTTTAAAAACGATTTTAAAACTTGAAAATGAAAGGTTTTCAAAAGAGGTTTAAAATTAGAATGAGAATTAAAAGTTTTAAAAACCAAATAGAGTTTTGACTGGATCAGGACTCTTCCAGATATGACGCCAACTGGGTGGGCCCCACATCACAGTTTTGAAAAAGTTGAAATAAAGACAGAAAATGGTTTTAAAATAGAGTTAAAATCAATAGATGAAATTCAGAGGTTTTGAAAACAGAGTCCTAGGCGGACTGAAACTCTAGACTAGAGTCCTAAACCAACTAAAACTCTGAGATTTAGGTTTTTGAAAGCCAAACAAAGAAGTTTTTGAAAGATTTTATCAAAATTAGTAAAAATAAGTAAAAAAAAACAATCACAGTTAGAGTCCTAACTCAACCAAAACTCTGAAATAGAGTCCTAAATCAATTGAAACTCTGCGAAATGAATTAATTTTTGAAAAATAAGTGAAGAGAATGAAAATGAAAGTAAAAACAGAAATCAGAGTGGAGTCCTAATCGAATTAGGACTTTGGGACAGAGTCCTGATCAGACTGAAACTCTGAATTTTTGAAAGATAAATACAAGAATTTAAAAAAGTTTTTTTTTTCAGAATTTGATAAAATGAGCTGAAAAATGAAGTTAGGGTCAGAATCTCAGTTCAACTGAAACTCTTGAAATAGAGTTCTAGATAGACTAAAACTTTACAAAATTGGATTTTTCCTCGAAAAGTAGACGAAAAGGTTTTAAAAACAAGTGTGAATGAGAGTTAAAACAAAAATCAGAACAGAGTCCTGATCTGATCAGGACTCTGAGACAGAGTCCTAATTCGACTAAAACTCTAAAAATTTTGATTTTTCTGAAAACAGACAAGAAGATTTTGAGAGCTTTTCGCGAAGACAGGTGAAAACAAGATGAAAACTAAAATCAAAATTAGAGTCCTGATCTAATCAAGACTCTGAGACAGAGTCCTAATTCGACTAAAACTTTTAAAATTTTGAACAAACAAGGAGGTTTTAAAAGCTTTTTCGCAAAAACAGATGAAAACAAGGTAAAAACTGAAATCAGAATTAGAGTCCTGATCCAACTGGGACTTTGGGACAGAGTCCTAATTCGACTAAAACTCTTAAAATTTAGGGTTTTCTAGAAAACAAATGGAAGGTTTTTAGAAAACAGGTAAAAAAAGATAGAAATTGAAGTCAGGTTCAGAGTCCTAATCCGACTAGGACTCTGAAGAAGAGTCCTAATTCGACTAGAACTCTAAGAACTTTTTGGTTTTCTGAGAAGCAAATGATGAGATTTTAAAAAGGACTTTTGAAAACAAGTAAGATGAATTAAGAAAATGAAATCAGAACAGAGTCCTGATTCGATTAGGACTCTGAGGCAGAGTCCTAGTCCAACCAAATCTCTAAAATTTTGGCCAAAATGAAGGGTTTTGAAAGGTTTTCTTGAAAAGAGGTAGAAGTAGCAGTAAAATGTAGAGTCCTAATCTGACTGGGACTCTGAAAAAGAGTCCTAATCTGACTGAAACTCTGAGATTTTGACCAAAATGATAGAAATGGACAAGGGATAAGACTGCCTCTGATTTAAAATCAAGATGGAATTTAAAAAAAAAGATTTAAAAAGTAAAAAGACAGAGTCCTGATCCAACTAGGACTCTTGAAAATTTGAGAAATTCTGAGGAATGAAGGAATCCAGAAGTGACACCACCTAAATGGGTCTCATCTGAGGTTTAAAATAGATTGAAAATTGGTTTGAAATGAATCCAGATTGTTTTTCTGAAGAAATGCTTTTTGAATGAAGCTCTGGGGGTTAACCAAATGGCAAATGTCGATTTAAAAACCCAGGTATTTGGAATTGATTTTTGAAAGAAAAGTTTTAAAATCGAATCTGGATTAGATGTTTAGAAAAACTAGAGTGCTGGATCTCGAAAATGAGATGTAATGAAATGATATGAAATGATGAGAAATGACATAGAATGTCATGTGAAATGCAAACCATAGATAAAGGATTTCAGGTATTGGACCCCGATCGACAATTGTATCAATTAAAAAGTGAAAAAATTGATAAAAATGACCAAAATGATTCAAGAAACGGTTTTTGTCCTTATAGAGCCAGGAGTAACACTAAAAAATGCGGTTTTAACTGGAATGAACTGAGTTTGAGAGTTTCAGAACTCAAATGAACCGACAAGACACTGGCTCAACTAAACTTCTAAACTAAACAATTGAGAAATGAAATCATTTCTCAAAGAAATGGTGAGAAATGATCATTGGAGTGAAGTGAGTTACGAACAAGAGCTGGGTTTGAGCTAGAACAAAGGTCAGTAGTTCTGAGATGAACTAAAACTGAAACTTAAACACTAGCTCAACTGACTGGTCTCAGCTCAATTTCAGCTGAAATGAGCTAAAATGGACTCCGACACCATGGAAAATTGGTTTGAATTGAAACTGGAGCACTTGAACTCTTGGTGAGCTCAAGCTAGACTAAGAAAAATAGGATTGACTAGGAATAACTGACTCAGAGACAATTGGCTTGGGTTTGAGCTAGAAATGAGCTCATTTCTGAGGAAATGAACAAATTTTAGTCGAAATGGTCAGAAATAAATAGGATTTACTCATCACGAGCTCAGGTGAGCAAGAAATGATTGACATTCTAACTGTTTTGAACTTAAGAATGAGCTTGGTCGGATCTGAATGACAGAGATCTAGGGTGTCCTAAGGGTAAAATGGTAATTTTCCCAGTGAAAGGGAGTAAACTGACACCTAAACCGGGACAAACTCAGAGTTGGACTCCTATACTGACCCATCGGGGCTGGCATCTGCAAGAGAGGGGGGGGGGGGGGGGGCTGTCTGAAAATGGATGAGGAAAATTTGGGGTGATTACAGATTTAATCCATTTAGATGGGATCCTAGGGTGGGAAACCCCCTAGGTAGGCCCTCCTAGCTTGTGAGAAGTTCATGTGGGTTGGACTCTCCTAAGGAATATGGGGTCCTATTTGGAATTTACAAAAGTCCTTAAGGATTGTGGACTCTTATGAAAGCCATTTAGAAGTTTTAGGACTCTCTCTCTCCCACACAATTTTGGGAGAGAATTCTAGATATACTTGACATGGGAGAGAGATTCTATATAAAGACCCTCTCATACGCCCTCCCTCATCTTTTTCATAACTCTCTCTTTCACACTAGTTTTTTTTTGAGATTCTTATTCCTCCCCATTCACTCCCTTTGGAAGGAGCTTGGATATATGGTGGTGCTGCCATTAACGTGCAGCCGAGGAAAGAGGTGAAGCTACCAGGATCCAACATTTTAGGTAGGGATTCATTGGCTTGTACGTATGCATAGCACTAAGGGTGCATATGCATGTTGAGATAATTTTTAGATGTATGATTTCATATGATATCATCCCTAAATCATACTAGGATTGATATTATATGGGTTAGGAGTTTATAAAGCTCCAACATGAGTGTTTACCAAAAACGGTTTTGGGAAAACCCTTAAAAATTATATTAATAGTGGTAAAAGTTATGTTGATGATTTTAATAACTATTCTAAATGGATATGATCAATATGTTATGCATGATAATCATGCTCAAAATCATTATGTATAATACATAACTGATTGGGGTTTAAAAAAGAAAATAAAACCCTAATTTGAGTTTTTTTTTAGGGTTTTGGAGCCTCTTTTTGGAAAATAACATTTTTATGGGGCTTATGCATTTATATTTCGTATTGAAATTCATGTACTATGTTATGCATATTTTTATTATTAGACCTGATATGATTATGCATGGCTGGAGTAAAACACCTAAATAGATTATTGTAATGAGTCTTTTTCTAAAAATAGCTTATATGTTTTTATTTATGGGTTATTTTAAATTAAATTTTTTATGATCAGATTATGCTTATTTATATTCTTGTTGGATCTGATATACATGTGCATGATTGATATGTTATTCAAAAATAAATTTTAATTTACAATACATGGTTTTAGTGTACGTATGTCTGTTTTGGAGAAAACAACTCCAATGTGTTTCAAGATTTATTTCATGAATTGGATTAAGTTATATACAACATGATTTGATTATGTTTTGCATATAAACTGATATTGATTGAGTTATGTTGAATCAATTCATGTAAAATTATATCTATGTTGTTTATTTTGTGAAAAACATAAATTAAATGTGGTATGTGTATAAAAAATATGTTGTCCAGTCATTACAGGCCCAAACATTTTCCCATAACTTTATCATATGCCCAAACGGTAAGCCTTAAAATTCTTAAATTTTAGAAGGATGTTTCAGACACATAAAGGAAGCCCCAGAAAATAATTTGGCTCCCTTTGAGGTTTGGATGAGAAAATCTAACATGGGGAAGTCCAAACAAATTTTTTGTCCAGATAAAAATTTTGTAGATGACTTTACAATCTTATGGATTTTATTTCTCATAATCTGCTATATGAATATGTCCAAAAATTTTATATGTGTTAGTCTACATATTGAAGAACTTCTAATAAAAATTTGATTCACAAATTTATTACAGTTTGCGAATTAAAAATCACGAAAGATGGTTTTGAAATTGTAAAATTTCTGAAACCTTGACGGTCCAAGAAGCTACTTCAGGGAACGAGATAAAATATGTTATATTCCACATAAAGCACACCTTTTTTGCCTTAATAAAAATAAAAATTAGGTAAATGTGCAACACAAAAGCGTGTAAAAACCTATTACAAAGTCGTGAGCTGAAAAGAAATTAACTACAACCCCAAATGTGGCCTAAGGCCCTAATTAACTAAAAAAAACTAAAAATAAAGAAAACAACAAGCTGCCTCCACTCGTGCACTGAAATCCAAATCCTTGCAAATCAATCTCGTTTATCCAACTAAGTGTTGTGCCTCCCGTCCATGGTAGCCACCTGCAAAAAATAAACACAAGACACAAAACAAACCACACTTTGCACGACTAGGTTAGTTCACAAAAATTATAGAAACAAATAAATAAAACAATGAGACAACTATAATTTCTAGACACAAATTCCAAAGGAATCAATGGGATCTGGTCTAGAACAGAGTGTCATCTATACCAAGACATGACATGACATATGGAATTTGCAAACCGAAAATCAACCAAAGCACGATCCTCGAAATCAGTCCTACATGATTTTGTAATTACCTGTCAGGAAAGGTTTCTAGAAATTGGCAGAACAGACTAGTAAATTTTGTTGATTATGTTGAAAATTTGCAGGAATGTTCCTGACACGATCAGGAATCTAACACAATTTATGGATTTGGAAAAGTCCGTGCGAAACTCCTGTAACAAACAAAAGAATAAAAAAAATTTCAGACATGATAGACAAACAAGTATTTTGGACAACTTTGTGTATTCTGCTGCGACAGTTCGTCAGTTGGGATCAAAACTTGACAAAAATTTGTAGGGTGAAAATTGATTTGTCAAGCGATCTGACCCAAGTTATGGATTCAAATTCCAAATTTGGAAGCTCTAGATATACGAAAAACAAAAAGCAGCAAAATACGAAATAAAATTGAACCTAAACTAACACTATGCTAAATGAGATTTCTATTTCAATTAACGTTTGCTAAAAAAAAACTAAATTAACTAATTGAATGGATGAGACAATGAATTAATTTAAATCCTATTTAATTTAACCAACTAACAAAAAAATATTAAATTTAAATTAATTCAGGAAAATGAGCACTAAACAAAATTGCTATTCTAAAGCTAGATCGAGGCTCGATTTGGATGATGGCCAATCTGAGCCATTAATTTGGCTTTTGTTTCACAAAAAAATTAATTAAAAATAAATCTCATAGCAACTGCAGATCTCCTACAGTTGCATACTTCTAACTAATTAATAAATTAGCGTGCAGTCAATAGCGAAGCTAGAGACCCAGATAAGACAGTTGGATGAGGCCTTGAGTAGGCAAAGTGAGGGAAGCCTCCCTAGTCAGACTGTTATCAATCCGAGGGGTAAAGAACCCATGCACCACAACCTACACCTCACAGGGTCTCACCAAGATCAGGCAAACTTTGTTATCACCCTTCAGTGTAACACCCCAAAATTTTAACCCAAACTTTTAGAGTTTTTTTTTATAATAGCGAAAATAATCATTTCATTGGGTTAAGCATTCCAGAATATTACAGTAGAGAGCAAGCAACAACATTTATTTTATTCTAAATAAATAATGGCATCAGAGTTTCCAAATAATAGGAATAATAATAAATTGAAATTTAATATGAGATTGTCCTAGGAACACAATAAATCAAGCATCTCGATTGACGCCCATCCCGCAGTCGCTGGTTGCACTTTTGGAGTTGATATTTTTAAACAATATTTTTCAATAAAAACATGGGAAAATCGTCAACCAAAGATATAAAAACCGACTTTCCACCGAAATGGCGAGTACGGGTCGAATCCACAAGGAACGGGATAATTCTGAATTAATTCTAAAATAACATTTTATTAACATAAAAAGTTTACAACTATGTCAATGAATACAAATACATTAAATAACATTCTAACTATGAAAATAAACTACAATAGGCAGCTAAATCTTCAGCAGGTCTCCAGGGGCATTTCTGTCTTTTCACATCAAGTGCAGTCGCACAGTATAATTGAATTACACCTGTGAACCTGTTCTAACTTAACAACCTACACAATAAAAACACAAAATCAGTAACTAAATCAATACTTAATCTAAATTACATCTATAACTAATTCTAAACTATTTCTACATTAAACTACAGTTAATTTAAATATATAAAACTAAAATTATACTAACTAAGTGAACTAACTAAACTAAGCAACTCTAATCACTCTAAGTACTGTTAATATACTGACTGCAATGCTAGAAAACAGTAAAACTACACGAAATCAGGCAAATAGTTAAAAGACTGTTTTGTCCCTAAATAAGGCAAAAATGGATTCTGACAGCTTTTCGCAAAACGACTGTTTGAAGGGTCAAACGAATTCCAAAATTAGTCAAATCACTTCTATTCTGTAAAAGACAGAACCAAGAATCTGAAACACTTTACAGAATTGAAAAATACGTTCTGGATCTCCAGAACGAAGCGTTTCAAAATCAGGATAATTTGGGAAATCGCTGGACCCGAAATTTCAAAATCAGAAAAAGTTGTTTTCATAATACGCTTAAAAACCAGACCAAATCAACTCGGATCGAGCTGAAATTTGGTCTGCAGACAGTTAACACACCAATGTGGAGAATAGAAAAATAATATTCAGAAAATTCACGAAAAATCCACATGAAATAACTAGTGCACGATCGGGTAAAAATTAGGGTTTTGGTTCAGTGCACTATTCATCCCTTTGAATCCACATTTGACATTTGGACATTGAATTACGTACAAAAACAGTCCTAACTGAACCAAACCTACTGTTAAACTACAGCAAAGAATAACAATTAAGTTAAGTAACAAAATATAAGAACTAACCTAACCTAAACTCACTAATACTCTAAATAAGATATCTAAATTAATCTTAACTCTAATTAAACCTAATTTATAACATCTAATATCACTAACTAAATTAACTATCTATTCTAATATTAGTTCTAACTTACGATTAGTCTAACTAGCTAAAATTACTTACTAACTAAATTAAACACTAACTATCTAATCTAAATGACAAATCTAACTAAATCTAACATACTCTAACTAACATGATTACCAATTGAACTCATTAATCTAATGTTAATTCTAACCTAATAAATCAACTACTATTCTACGGTTAAGCTAACTAGGGTTAGATTCTAACTAGGATTAGGGGTTTGACTAAGGCTAGGGTTAGTAGGGGTCGGTTAGTTCCTAACTAAGGTTGATTAAGGTTTAACTAGGGTCTAATAAGGTAGTTAGGGGTTAACTATGGTTCGGTTAAGGTTAAGAGGGTGATTAGGGTTTAGCTAACTACGGTTATTAACTAACTAGGGTTAGCTATAAGATTGGTTAATGAGGGTCGGTTAGAACTAACTAGGGGCATTAACTATAGTTAATAAAGTAGTTAAGGGGTCAACTAGGGTTTGGGTTCTAACTAAGGTTAAGTAAGGCTAGGTTTTAACTCGAGTTAGGGGTTAGCTTTTAACTTAGGTTAGTAACTAACTACCTACGATTTAATCTAACTATAGGTGCCTAACTAACTACGGTTAGGTATTAACTAAGGATATAACTAGGGCTAACTAATTAACTAGACTAAGGTTAGGGTTTAGCTAGAATCGGTGAGGGTAAACTATGGTTAGATTAGGGTTTGACTATGGTGGACAAGGGTCGGATGGGATAAAGTAGGTCGGTTAGGGTCAAGAGGGTGTAACTAGGGTTCGGTTAAGACCAACTAGGGTTTTGACTAAGCTAGGGGCGACTAGGATATTTAGGTTCTAACTAAGGGGGTTAGGTTCTAATTGGGGTTAGGATACATTAACTAAAGTTAATTGGTATTTCCTAAAACACTAAAGTAAACCTAAATTAATTCCTAAATTAAATATACATTAGAATTAGCACCTACCTAACTAGACCTACACGATTTTACAAAATCTACACTATTACTACCTAAATTAATTCATTAACACCTAATTAATGCTAACTCCTAACTAAGACAATACTAAATAGGGCTTTAAAAATAGCAATCCACGAATTTGGTATGAAACCTCTCCTCTCATTATTGTATTAATTGCATTTAGGAAAGTGTTCAACTTCAAAAACCGTCCAGCCCATTTTTCATTAAAAATATTAACTTCTTTTGAAAACCTTTCCCAAAACACCAAACACGTTTTTGGATTAGCTTTAAATGCTCATTTCAAATTTTCAATCTTTTCTAAAAACGTGTAGCCACATTTAGCATGACCTTTGGAATTCAAAAGGGGTTTCCAACTTTGAAATTGAGAAGGCATTTATGATTGGATTGGGAAATGAAGCTCTCCTCTTAATTGCCTTAAATGCATATTGAGAAAGTTCATCTTCAAAAATCGTCCAGCCCATTGGGAAATACATTTTTCATTGTTTCCATAAAGGCATTAGCTCCTTTTTTTTTTTGAAAACATTTCCCAAAGCCCTTTACACGTTTTTGGATGTCTTTAAATGCACATTTAGAATTTCAAAACTTCCACAAAACTCGTGTAAAGGCTTTTTGGAAGGACCTTTGGAATTCCAAAGGGTTTCCAAAAGTCGTGTAACCCTCATTAAAAGGCCCTTGGAATTCCAAAGGGTTGCCTTGTTGGAAAAATAAAGCATTTATAATTGTGCTAGGGAATAGAGATTTCCTTAAATGCATTTCACGATTTTAGAGGGATTGGTCTTCTACCAAAAACGGATTCCCAACTAAAGACTCAAATGCCCTTCAATACAATTTACATTATTAAATAATTACTTACTCTAAACTAAAGTTAACCTAACTAAAGTAACTATACTAAAATAATTCAAAGGACATGAATGGGAAATACGAATTGAGAAGATCTATCAACTTAAATCCTACACCAAAATGAACATACTAAATTAATGCTAAATTAACTATCATGAAAATCACGAATTATGCAACCTTGCTGGACCTCTAATGGCCGACACCCTACAATTGGAGAAGATGACTACACTAAACTCGATCTAGCTAAAGCAAATATCACATGAATAAAATGGAATTATCTAAATCTATACTACACAACCTCTAAATACTCTTAATCTATATGAATCAAACCTTACAATCTAGGATATACCGAAATTACATAAACTATGAATTAAACAAATTATTACATGACTCTACGAAACAAAACTAATAAAACTACATCAATTCTATCACTAAGACACGATAATGGCAAATCTAAATTAAACTAAGCCAATACACGATGATGACAATCTAATTAAACTAAAAATACATAGACTAAATAACTAACATGCTGGAACTTAAATCAAAACAGAAAATGACTTCTAACAAAGCCCTACAAATCGACTAAACTATGAACAAAACTGAAATTTATAAACTAAACTTCTACATGATTAAAAATCTAATAAAAACCTAACAATGATTGACAAACTAAAATTAAAATAGCAAGCAAAAACAAATGACAAACTGCTGGACGTCCTATCTAAAAATCAGAAAAACTACACTCGACTAGACAATTTTAGCAAAATCTAAAAATACACGAAACATGAAATCATCTAGAAACTTGTCCTAAGGTACTAAACTAAAACAAAACAAGAATCATTAGACTTAGAACAACTGAAAAACGCAGACATGCAGAAACCTCCTTTCAATCACACACACATACCCAAAAAGACATAAGAACTCCCAACGTTGGATTGAAAAACCTAAAAGTAAATGACCCAAACACCTAAACATCCTACGTGCTGGCTTTTGCACGAACAAAAGCTATACTAAGGCTGACAAAAATACAGAAAAATGCAGCACATTACACACGCACATGATAGGTTTTAACTAGAAGCAATGGGTGAGAAGACCAACCTTTTGGGCGATCCGAAGAGTGAGGGGATGAAGAAGAGCGGACTTTGCTTGGCTTCGCACCGTTCGGGACCTCGTTGATGCTGGAAATACGCCATGGTACCATGCTCTACAGCTGCAACACGTTGGAAATCCACCGAGGATGAAATGTGAACCGATTCTCGATCGGGGGGCGTAGAAGACCGGATGGAGGTAGAGCCGGCCCTTCTCGTTGGAGTGTTTCGCACTTCTACACGAGAATAGATGCTTCCCACCTCTGCTGCACCTGCAAAACGCAGCAACAATGGATATTAAACAACATGGAAGATAAAGAAATAAAAAGAATTGAAAGGGAGACAGGGTAGAATGCTTGGTTCTCAAGCTTTTCTCCATGTCTTCAATGGAGATGGAAGGAGGTGGAAGATGAGAAGGGGAGTGGAGCTAGAATCGTGCCCCTAGGGCACGAAAACCAAGGCAAAGACAAGCTGGAATGGGCGCCCCCTCTCCCTTTTGATGTTTTGGCCTCTTTAGGTTTAATTTCAAAAACAGTGTTAAAATAAAAATAATTCCTGGGCGCCTCTTTCTGCAGGGGGTTTTTAGAAAATATTTTTATAAAACTTAAGTGGGCTGGAGCTGGGTTAAATCCATGTAATTTGGTCTAGATCCAAAGTCCAAATGGGTGTCTGGATCCAAATCTCTCAAATCGGATCCGATATTTGACCTGTTACACTGTAAATGCCATAATTCCTTCGTTTTAAGTCTGATTTCAATGAAATTCGAACCCAAGCTCTATAATCATATTATGCACCTAAGTGTATGCTTTAAATCTATAGATGATACATTTATGCAGTGAAAACATGTTAAGAAAATGTGATATTTATGCATCATCAGTCGCTCATAACTCTATTTTTCACCTGAAAATCAGTAAATTTATAGGAATTAGACTACAACTGTATAAGTAAAAAATACTATAATTTTTCTTTTAGGTATGTTATGTGTCAAATATGTGATGTGGGTGTTGTGTGTGATTTTCAGTATATACAAGAACAAGTAAAAAATCTACACTATGACAACAACGATTTATGAAAACTAACTAATAGGTAACAACATTAGCAGAATTTGAACATCTCATAACCACATATTCCATTGCATGCTAAAAGTAAATGCCCACATGTCAAAAGTAATTGTTTATGTGTACAATTGTAAATTTGTCACTACTTACTCAGATATGATACCTAAAATGATCTAATTCAAATGTTTATCTTTAATTATCCCGTGGGTACACGTGGGCCAAGGCAACTATAACAGAATAGAACATTTGAGGGTTTATTATTCATTGGTGTTTTATTAACCTGAATATTTTAACTAAAACTGTAAATCCTAAGAGAACGGTCAGTGATCGAGAGAACCTTTCAAAGGCCCAAAACCAAAACAGGATGCATCCCTAACTTCTGTAAAAGAACAAAGAGCTATCACCTACGACACATTGGTAGTCCGGGTCCCCCAACTCTGAGGACTGTGGACCAATGAACCATTGTTGCTCGAAACAATAAACACATGTCCCCAAACTTTTGTACCACCTACCCTCTCTAAGGTAAGCCAAAAAACTGAGTGGGTTGATCTTTTCATTCATTGAAATTTTTTGATGTACAAGGGTACTTCCCCAAAATTTATTACTATAGTAGTAGATTCCCACCCTTTGTGATCTTACAAGGATATACAAACCAATTTTGTTCTATTTGATTGCACATGCCTACTCAGACGCTCTGATACCTTTAAACCAGTCAAGCATAGATGCCCCGATACCTTTAAACCAGTCAAGCCAACAAAAATTAGCATTTAGCTTTCTTCCTAGTGTAATTGAATCAGTCCAAGTACCCGCATCAGGTACCCCAACACACATTGCCCATTAGGAAAGATTCCCAACAATAACCAACTTAGTAAATTACCCATTTTGGGTACCGCAATATTATTAAACCAGTTGGGCTCTAACATTACTTATGTTTGCAGGCATTTTAGCTATCGTAGCTTCACAACCATCAATTTTCATTATGTATGAAGATAGAGAGGATGCAAACATGTAATCTGAATTTACATGTAAAGACACCAACACCTGCTTATTACATTTTAATTAGCCCACTATACACTTTGTTAATGCTACTATGTTATCATAAATCATCATGTGTCAATCCTTCCATGCGAAACATGTGATAATTTGAGTGTTTTAAATTAGGATCCAAGCAGAGGTTGGTCAAAACATTACCCTAGTCTGAGTATTTCAAATTCAGACTTTATGATAATGTAACTGTAGAACTAATCAGAAGACAATAATTTAAGCATACGCAGACGTCACTTAATCATTCCCTATACCTACGTGCATCATATTGTCTGATTCCAACAAATTTTTCTATGAGCTATAAAGTTGATCTCCCAAAATGCTGTCAACGTTTTCGAAGATGGTAAGCCAAAGACCAGAACAAGTGCAATACGTATTACTCAATATGGTCATTTTGGACTTCATAAAATCTAGATCAGCATGTGCTATTTGGTCATGAGAAGGTTTAATCCACATTTGTTTTTGTTTTTCTATTTAAAAGCTTTAGGTATGATTCATACATAAATCTATTTTATGGGGTTGGATGTTGCCCAGTCAATATCCAATCTGTATTCAATAATTGAATTGGATTTGGATATAAAGTTGGGTTTATCACATTAACATTTGGATATGGATGTGTTAGCTATGATCCAAGTTCTAACTTTTATTCAAAGTACAACCATATACTGATTACCAGAATCTTCAAACCCAAGCAAATTCAAGATATATGCCTGACGGAGTGTGAACACCCAAAATTTTCCCCCAAATCCCAAAAATTCCCTTTTTGCTACTGACTTCCGTCTTCTGAGTAATCGGGTAAATTTTTTTAACCAAAATTCCATTCATTTCGTGGATTCGCTAAAATTCGGAATCAAAGTTTCATCTCTTTCCCAGTTTTTGATCCGAATCGGATCCAAAACCCATTTTCTGAGAAAAGTTTAAAAAATAAAAGACCGAATTCTCAGGAGACACTGCCTTTGTAAATAGTTCACAAAATTAGTTTAAAATCCTCTAGTTTTTAAAGCTTTTATTCCAAAACCCCAAAAAATAGAAAATACAAAGAAATTTACAAAAAAAGATAAGTTTTTAAACCTTGTTAAAGAAAATTTTCTTTTTAGAACCTTTTTTTAGAAATTCTGAAAAACCTGCAACGGCTTCACGAACTCTCATCTCTCTCTCTCTCCCTTATTCTCTCGCATTCTCTCCCTCTGGAAGCCTCTCGCACGCATCTCTCTTTCTCTCTCTCTCGTTCTTGCTCTCCCTCTGGAGACCACCGCTGAAGATCGAAGGGCTGGCAACCTTTCGATCATCCTCACCTTGCATCCACCATCGATGCCCAACAACCTCGCCCTTTCCTCCTCCTCCGTTTATCTCCAACTTCCTCCATCGGCTTCTCTATCTTCTTCCCTCAATCGGTCGATCGATCCATCTACCGCCCATCACCAACAACCTCGACGCCTCCCCTTGACGATCTTCAACGAAATCCTCTCTTCCAAAAGCTTCCCCTTCCCTCTTTAAAAAGAGCACGCAGGGGTCTCCACTCTTTCATCCGCCTTCACCCTACCATCGCATCCTTCTCTCTCCTTCAGAACACCGTATTTCACCCAACCATGTTCTTCTTCTTCTTCATTTCCCCTCTTCTCCTGCTTTCTTCTGGTCCTGCCTATTCAACAGAAGGAGGTCGCTCAACCTCCCTACAACAATCAACTTCTCTGAAGAAAATCGACCCTCCCTGCAGCAATACACAGAAGAAACACATCTCCCCTCTGAATCGAAGCCGACCACTCCGAAGCACCTGAAGTTACAGTTTGCGTCGGTATATCCACAGCATACCCATGCTGTGTGTCGATCCCCCATTCTCTTCCTGCTTCATCAAGTTTTCTCCCATTTGTCGGATTGAGGAAAATTTCACCCCCTGTAGCGAGGAAATCCAGAGGAAGCGCCGCCTGATTGGTCAAACTTTTGTAAGATAAGGAATCAATTAAGTTCAAGTAGAAATCCCTCCCAATGTGGAATCATTTGCCAGCAATAATGAAGAGATTATTCATGATGGTTGAGCCTCTCTGCAAGAATCTTTGATTGTCATATCGACTACATGTTACACTCTGCAAGTTTGACGGTTCATATTTGCCGGTTCCTATGCTTTTTAACAATCGGCATATATTAAAAGTTGATAACAGTTGTTGTATATTGTTCGCAAATCAATTCATCATGATATGCACTATCAGTCTGGGTAGCTTTTTCATAAGGATCAAGCTGTTAGTCAAGCTATTGCAATCAGGTAAGAGTTACTCATCCCCTTTTCATTATTTACTGTATAAGATTTATGCACTGTAATATTTTCTTTTTGCATGTTAGTTGATCCTTAGTATGCTTAACATTGTAACTAATGAATTAACCTGTGTGAATGTTTACACTTGATGCAATACCTTCAGCCACCACTGCTAACATTCCATCTTCATTATATTCACCCCTGTACAGTACTTCAGCCCTCACATCTCCATTGTGCACAGTCTATGCATGGTCCACCCTTTTTACCAGTACTGCTGCACTCACATCTACTTCCTGCACATCCCAAAACCTCCATTACTCACCCACCTATCATATACAACAGTTTCTTCCATTTTTTTTAATACCAGTGTACACCATCCTCTTCCCTATTCACCTCATCCCCATCAGATGTATTCACCGCATGTCATGTTAGCCTCCACTGCATTTTTTTCATGTTCATAACATATCATTTTGATAAGCTTATAATGTATCAGTTGATAAGCTTTCAGCATACCCATAGCATAATGTGTTTGTAACGCCTCATCCTGCTAGTAAGCATATCAGGGGTGCGGGTAAGGTTTGATTCCTGCAATAAGTTACCACAATAGCATGTGCCATCATTATATAAGTATCTGTGCATTATTCATCGGCTTTTTCTCATCATATACGCATGTATCATTCCATTGTCAAGTTGTTTACTTTGACTGAAGGCATCCAAGTGCCCTGTAACAGGGAGGCCTACTGTTGATCATCTGTTGTCTCCACATTGCAACAACACTCCCTTTGCCATCCATCTTCCTCTTGTTGCATAATGCCCGCACCACCATCAGTTGTTTGCTGCTGAGATCACATATTGCAGGTTTCCTGCAAGTATTTCCAACTATCCCCCTCCTGCTAACACTCTGCACACTATGAGCACCATTACAACACAGTCCTATTTTACTCTCACTACATTGCAACCTTGCTACACTTGGCCACTTAATATACTTCACTCTCACACATCACTCCCATCTATCTCCTGCAACATATCCACCATATCGTGTATATATATTTTATCGGCCGCTCCATTACACCTATTGTAGTCAAGGCACCTCACAACATAGCACTACACTTCACATCCAGCCACTTCACTTGTGTGTTGCCATCTTTTCACAGCAACAACATTGCGCCCAAGTCCAGTTGTGTAAATCATACACATCCTCATATATTGCATTTCTCATCAAGCTTATACATTCATCTCCATATAAGCATTATATTTAGGTAATCCTCTTGAGCGTTTCTCATTAGCATGGTTCTTCACATGATCATTTTTTTTAGTAATATAGGCATATCCATCTGCATATAGGTTTTAGCATGTCATCTTCCATTGCCATCTATACTTTACGTTGTATTAATTCAGTTTTGCAGGGAATGTGGAAAATGTTATCTTCTTTCTTAGCTTAGGATTTGTAATTTCAATTTCAATTCCAATACTGTAATAGCTAAATCTTAATGAGAAACTTACAATTCCAGTTCTAGATTAGAATGAATGAACATTTTAAATATCTTAAATCTCTTGTTTTCATATCATTTTCTTCTTTTATTTCAAAAATTCAAGACTGGAAACATGAATGGCACGTGAACCATTCTAACGAGAGGTAATTAATCCTAAGCAAATGACTCACATTGATGGCCATACTCAAAATATGGGCAATGTTTAGGATTTTTATCTTTTATGAAATAACACTAGATCCACACTGGATCCCTTTGCAAAAATCATCATTTTTTAATATTTTCTTGTTTTATCAGAGTTTAACTTAAAATTGACTCAAAATATATATCAATGGCCATAGTCAGGATATATTGAGAGTTAATTTCATTTTAAACTCTATAAAGGCACCAAAATGTGTTTTATTCTTCACTTGAATTTAAATATGATTACTATATAATACATTCAATGACCATAGTCAGAGATGTATTATATCTTTAATCTTATTTTAATTCATTTATAGAATGAAATATGCTTTTCAATATCCAATTTTCAAAATTCTTTAATTCATTCATAATTTAGGATAGAATTACATCATTCTTTTTAAAAGTCCAAGTGATTTCCTTCAAATATCTTCTTCACTTCTCAAATCATATTTCAACTCTTGTAAATTCAAATACTATTCTCAGATTCTAATTTTAATTTTAAAGTCCAATTTGACTTTGGAATTTCAAATTCATTTCTATATTCAAAATTCAATTTCCAATTCAAAACCAAATTCAAAGTTCAATTTTAATTCAGATTCATTTCCGTTTTCAGTATTCGATTTTAAATTCAATTCAATATTCTAGGTTGAATTTCAAAGTTCAATTCAATTTTAAAATTCTAAATTCATTTCTAGATTCAAGTTCAAATTCAATTTAATTTCAAAGTTCAAATTCAACTTTGAAATTTCCAGGTCCATCACCTGATTTCGAAATTTAAATTTCATTCTCTATCCTTCTTTCCAAATTTTAATCTAGGATCTCTCAGATCCAATTTCAGGTTTCATCTAGATTCCCAAAGTCCAGATCCATCTTCAAATCTCATCTGGATTTCCAAGATCCAGATCCATCTTCAAATCTCATCTGGATTTCCAAGATCCAGATCCATCTTCTAATTCCATATTTGGTTCCAGATTCAACTCCATCTTGGATTCCAGATCTTGTATCCAATTCCATTAAAGACTCTAGATTTTAGATCAAATTCTATTTTTCAAATCCCATCTTAAATTCTAGATCCAATTCCATCTCAGATTCTGGATTTCAGATACAATTTCATCATGAATTCCAGATTTCACATCCAATTCTAAATTCCAAATCCCATCCAGATCTCTTCCACTTTTCATTCTGATTTCAAATTTTAAATCTAGAGTTTAACTCTATCTTTAAATTCCATCTTGATTCTCAATTTAAGATCCATTTTTGAAGTCCATATTCAACTTTTAATTCTTATTTCCTAATCTCCCTTCTTCAAAAATTAGGTTCATCTCAATCTTTGATTATTTCAAAACTCAAGATCTATTCTAAATCTTAAGTTAGAAAATCTAACTTCTCCAAGTCCGTCTTCAACTTTCAAAAACCATTTTTTCATCATATTCTTCATAATTTCAAAATCACTTGGATAAAATTTCCAAATTCTTCTCAAAAGAGCATACATCTTTTATATTTACACAAGCATGATTCTTTGTGCATTTTCTAGATTCAGAATAAATTCTTAGACAATATTTAGGCAAAGTAAAAAGGCATAAATTCGATCCTTGGTTCGATTACCCCTGGTAAAGGCGCTAGGAACGGTCAAACCTCGTACCGACGAGCGAGCCCCATCTCCCAATTTTCCCGCAAAAATTTTCAAAACGGAGGCGAGTAATCTTTTAAATCTTTTCAAAAATTAAGGTCAAGTGAGACCTTCGCGAAAGAATTCCTCTCTCTTCTTTCTTTCTTTTCTCTTCTCTCTTCTTTTCTGGCTTTTATTTCCTCTTCAAAAAGGGAAATAGCGGTTAGAAAGGGACAGAGGAGGAAGAGAGAGAAATAAAGAGGAAAAATTTTGCGATGATCACAGATTTGGCGACGGTGATGGGACTCGTCTTCGTTCGGTCGGATCTATGCCTTTGCTTTGCTTTGATATTATCTAAGTCTTTGTTCTACAAATGTCGGCTTTATTTCCATGAAAACCTTAGGAGCCTAGACTCTGTTCTAGCTGACATAAATGCATATAGGATTTAAGTATGGTTTGGTAGGACCATATTGAGGAGATTATTCCATGTTCACATTAGACTTAGGTCTGAAATACAACTCTCCTCAAATCTAGGGATTGAATGCAAACAATGTATGCAAGTGTATGCTTCTCTTCATTTAAATTCTATCTCTTTAGGGCTTGCATTAGAGCCATCTGATTTCTTGCATGATTAAACATGTTTTTGAAAAAATCCCTACCTATATTGTCCCGGTCTTCACGTTGCTGGGCTGTCTCACTGAACCATAGTTTGGGAGAGAGCCTCACAACTGGACCAGTTATTTGGGTTAACGCCCCCTACCATGTACCTAAGGGCCATAATCCGAGGTATATTGGTAGGTGCTCAAGGATGTTGGGAAGCCATTACCTTAGAACCGGAGAGATATTTCTATGCCACGTACTTCGAGCTTCATCTTAAGTATATCGGCGCACCTTGATTGAAATCAGATGATCTGAACCATAGAGTTAGGATTAAGGTCCTACAAGCCATTTCAAATATTGCATTTAGAGTCAGCTTTTTAAGGAGTGCTATTTGTGCATCCTTGTTTGTACAACTGTGATTCTGTGATATTATATTTCCTTATATTTTCCAAAGACCCTGGGTATATTATTCAAAATTTATTCTTTGTTTTCAAAACCCAGGTGTATTTTTCTTTTTCTTCTTCTGATCTGTTCAATTCTTTTGATCCTACCTGCAATTCTTCAAAATTTTAAATCTTTGCCATCTATTTTTCAAATTCTTCTTTCTTCATATCTTCCACTGTATCTTCTGATTTTATTTCAAAAATTTCTATTCACCTTTTCATAAATGAAATCTCATTTCGTCAAGAGATATCCTTTTCAAAATAGCATTTTCCTTTTAATTGTTTATTCCCTCTCATGGAGTAACAACACAATTGTCACAAACTCTGTGACGACTCAATCCCTGGTAATGGGATATCATTTTGTTGACCTAATTCCTTCTTTTGTCAAATTTTCTTTCGAAATTCTTTCTTCTAAACATCCCATTTTTAAAGTTTTCTTATTTTTCTCAAATAGCATTCTTCAAGTATTATTCTTTCTTCTCAATTATACTGGGGCATTTTTTTTATATATATAAAAATTCATTTTTCGAAAACCTGTTTGCAGGCAGAGTCAAATAAACTCTTTTCTTTTCTCAATTTTTATCAACTTCCATTTAATTTTTTGTCAATCTTATCAATTTTTATCCTTAATCATTGATTTTTCATCAATTCTTTCAATTTTTGTCAATTTTTATTCTATTTCTTTTACCCTTTCAGGTTAAGGGATAAACCTAGTGCCTCTTTCCCATGAGGTATTTCTTTATTCTTAATTTTCTCACTCAGGTTAAGGGATAAACCTGAATTTCCCGCTCAGGTTAAGGGATAAACCTGAACCTCGTCTTGTAAGGTCCTTCTTCGATCAGAATAAGGGATAATCCTGAAGTCTTTTATCGTCTTTCAAGTATCCTCAATTTTCCCATCAAATTTTACTATTTTTTACCAGATCTTTGTCAATCCTTTATTAATATTTTTTCTTTATCAATTTTATCAATTTTATTGATTTTTTATCAATTTTTTATCAATTCTTTTAATTCTTTATCAACCTTTTATTAATTTTGTCAAATTTGTCAATTTTATTCTTTTCCATTCAGGATAAAGGATAATCATGAGACCCCTTATAGGAGCAATAACGCTACCTATGAGAATTCTTTCATAAAACAAATTTTCCTTGCTTTTACAAATTTTTGTCAATTTTTTATTCCTTTTTAAAATTTTCCTCAAAATTTTATTCTTGTCCCATTCAGGATAAGGGATAATCCTGAGACCACTCATAGGAGCAACAATGCTACCTGTGAGAATTCTTTTACAAGATAATTTTCATCAATTTTCTTGATTTTTCTCTTCATTTTTGTCAAATCTTTCATCGAATTCTATCTCTTTTCATCAATTCCTCTCAAATTTTATTCTTCCCCGTTCAGGATAAGGGGTTAATCTTAAAAACTGGACCACATACAACTAACTATGATGGTCCATTCAATCCACGAGTTGAACTCTCCCTTCTTAAATTGTGATCTTTAGGTTGAACCCCTACTGATTAGCGATCTTTAGGTTGAACTCCTACGGATCCATAATCCTTAGGTTGAACCCCTTTAGGACCATTCCTTCAGTCGATCTTTACGTTGAACTCCTACAGATCCGCAATCTTTAGGACCCTTTTCCTTCAGTCAATCTTTAGGTTGAACCCCTACTAATCTGCGATCTTTAGGTTGAACTCCTACTGACTCGCTATCCTTTGGTTGAAGCCCTTTAGGACCATCCCTTCCATCGATCTTTAGGTTGAACCCCTACTGATCTGCGATCTTTAGGTTAAACTCCTACTGATTCGTAGTCCTTAGGTTGAACCTCTTTAGGACCATTTCTTCAGTTGATCTTTAGGTTGAACCCCTACTGATCCGCTATCTTTTGGGTTGAACTCCTACTGATCCGTAGTCCTTAGGTTGAACCCCTTTAGGACCATAACTTCAGTCGATCTTTAGGTTGAACCCCTACTGATTCGCGATCTTTAGGTTGAACTCCTACAGATCCGCAATCTTTAGGATCCATTCTTTCAGTCGATCTTTAGGTTGAACCCCTACTGATTAGCGATCTTTAGGTTGAACTCCTACTGATCCATAGTCCTTAGGTTGAACCCCTTTAAGACCATTCCTTCAGTCGATCTTTAGGTTGAATTTCTATTGATAAAGGCCCATAGGTTGAACTCCTCATGGACCTATGTTCTTCAAAAAGTCAATCTTTAGGTTGAATTCCTACTTATCAAAGCCCTTAGGTTAAACTCCTTTAGACCAATTTTCCTTTAATAAAATCGATCTTTAGGTTGAACTCCTCTTAGACCTATGTTCCACAAAAAATAATCTTTAGGTTGAATTCCTACTGATCAAGGCCCTTAGGTCGAATTCCTCTTGGACCTATGTTCTTCAAAAGTAGATCTTTAGGTTGAATTCCTATTGATCAAGACCCTTAGGTTGAACTCCTCTTGAACCTATGTTCTTCAAAAGTTGATCTTTAGGTTGAAGTCCTACTGGTCTCTGACCCTTAGGTTGAACTCCTTCTGAACCCATCTCATTTTCAAAAATCTATCTGTAGGTTGAATTCCTACTGATCCATATTCTTTTGAGGTTCTTAGGTTGAATTCCTATTGAACCAAATTCATTTTTTTTTTCAAAAATCCAACCCGTAGGTTGAATTCCTACTGATCTATATTCTTTTGAGGTTCTTAGGTTGAATTCCTATTGAACCAAAATTCATTTTCCAAAATTCCAGTCTGTAGGTTGAATTCCTACCAATCAAATATTCTTTTGCGGTTCTCAGGTTGAATTCCTATTGAACCAAATTCATTCTTCAAAAAATCTAATCTGTAGGTTGAATTCCTACTGATCCATATTCTTTTGAGGTTCTTAGGTTGAATTCCTATTGAACCAAATTCATTTTTTTCAAAAATTCAATCCGTAGGTTGAATTCCTACTGATCCATATTCTTTTAAGGTTCTTAGGTTGAATTCCTATTGAAACAAATTCATTTTTTTCAAAAATCCAATCTGTAGGTTGAATTCCTACTTATCCATATTCTTTTGCGGTTCTCAGGTTGAATTCCTATTGAACCAAATTCATTCTTCAAAAATCAATCTCTAGGTTGAATTCCTACTGATGTATATTCTTTTACAGTTCTTAGGTTGAATTCCTGTTGAACCAAAATTCATTTTCCAAAATTCCAGTCTGTAGGTTGAATTTCTACCAATCAAATATTCTTTTGCGGTTCTCAGGTTGAATTCCAATTTGAACCAACTTCATTTTACAAAAATTCTCTCTGTAGGTTGAATCCCTACCGATCCATCTGTCTTTTGCGGTTCTCTCGACGAATTCCTATTTGAACCAAATTCATTCTTCAAAAATCAATCTGTAGGTTGAATTCCTACTGATCTATATTCTTTTACGGTTCTTAGGTTGAATTCCTGTTGAACCAAATTCATTTTTCAAAAATTCAGTCTGTAGGATAAATTCTTATTCATCAAAACATTATTTTGCAACTATTAAGTTGACTTCCTATTGAATTAACTTCATTTTTCAAAAATTAAGTCTGTAGGATAAATCCCTACGGATCCAATATTCTTTGCGGCTCTTAGGTTGAGTCCCTGTTGAGCCAATGTTATAAAACCATTGTTTTCTTCCAAAATTCAGCTCAAGGCCCTATCAAAATCCATATTGAGTGATTATTTCATAAAGGACTCTCGAAAACTTTGCCAATCCGCTAAAAATGTGTGTTGATTCCAAATATCTTATTGCACAAAAGAATCACTTCAGATTCTTTCTAGTATTCATTCCAAAAAGGTGAAGCTTTTCGCGAAAATGGGTAATATTCAAATCTTCTCTCTGCTGATCAACAAAGAGGATGTAAGAAATTTCTTTGGTATGATTAGTGAAAGAAATATTCAATGATGTTGAAAAGCTGGAAGCGAATCGATATTGATCATAGCTATGACGCATGTTTAAAGACGACTTTCTGGCAATCATGCAGTGAAAATATCCTAAGCGATAAAAAGAATCCACTCAATCCATATCTCCTCATTTATTTAAGCCACAATCAAATATCCGCAAAGGGGATCTCTCAATTGTCGTTAAGTTGAAGGCAAATATGCGAGCTAGACCCCCGGGGTCAAAGAAGATTTGGATCATCTTCGAGATGAAGGAGTTTGTGATGGATCCTTCAAGGGAACGTTCAGATCATCGTTAAGATGAAGGCGACTGCGTCGAGCCTCCCGACAAACCCTAAAAGTTATTTGATTGCTGCTATCATCAAGAGATTTTTAACCAATGAGTCAATATCCCAAGTATAATTCCTAAGAAAAAGAAGGATCAGAGCATCTCCAAGATGAAGGAGTTTGTGACGTACTCTTCCCTCCCCCCCCCCCCCCCAAAAAAAAAAGAAAAGAAAAGCCAGGACATCTCCAAAATGAAGGATGATGCAATGAACTTCCCCCGAAACCCAAGAAATCTTAATGTCTCAAAAAGAGTGCCAAAAAGATCATTATGGAAAAAGCCTCAGGATATCAAACTGCCAAAGTTGCCAAAAATCATCTTTTCTCATGCGAAATCTTTTTATCAATATCTTTTCACTGCTTGCTTTTATGAAATTGAGAATATTTATTCTCTATTCGTGTCAAGGAAATGGATACCTTCCGTGAAGAAACTCAACAGTTTTAAAATTTGAATCTGACTCTGGGATCCGGGGAGTTAACCTCGTTGGAGGAAATACTCTAGGTAAAAGAGAGAATATCTTTCGCACATACGTGCACACTTTCAAGCATTTGAATCAATTACAGTTTCATCTTATTGGAAAAATTTTCTGGTTATCCAAAAATGAAATAAATGCTCAACATCTATTTTGATGCAACCTAGCGTTGTTTATATTTTTCAAAAAGAGTCGCCTCATTCTGTGAGGTATTTCTCTCAGTCCCATCAAGGTTTTCCCCATCAAGGAATCCATGCTTTGTACATCCATTCAAATAAATATTATACCTGAACCTCATCTCATGAGGTATTTTTCAAAAATGTCCCATCATGATTTTTCAAATATCTTCGTCCCATCCAAGTTAAGGGCTAAACCTGTGTCTTTTAAAAAATTCTTATCTTTTGTCTCAACCATGAGACTTCTTTAAAATCTCTCCTTTTTATCATTTCGGATTATTCATCCCAAAGTCCCATCTCGATTTCCTCAATTTCTTTTGTCCAAATTATTTTCTTCTTGAGAATTTCGTTTTCTTCCCAAAAACCTTTCAGAATATGGTACAAAATCTGAAAAATAAAGCTTTGCAAAACAAATTCTTCCACACCCAGTTCAGACCTTCTGACTAGGGTTTTTTTTAGAAAATTTGGTGTGTCTTCTTTGCCGCTAAGCTCGGCTTACAACCGGCTTAGCAGCAAAGAGGGGCATCTGTGAACACCCTAAAATTTCCCCAAAATCTCCAAAATTTTCTTTTTGCCCCTGACTTCCATCCCCCCCCCCCCAAAAAAAAGAAGAAAAGAAAAGCCATGACATCTCCAAAATGAAGGATGATGCAATGAACTTCCCCCAAAACCCAAGAAAGCTTAATGTCTCAAAAAGAGTGCCAGAAAGATCATTATGGAAAAAGCCTCAGGATATCAAACTGCCAAAGTTGCCAAAAATCATCTTTTCTCATGCGAAATCTTTTTATTAATATCTTTTCACTGCTTGCTTTTATGAAATTGAGAATATTTATTCTCTATTTGTGTCAAGGAAATGGATAACTTCCGTGAAGAAACTCAACAGTTTTAAAATTTGAATCTGACTCCGGGATCCGGAAAGTTAACCTCGTTGGAGAAAATACTCTAGGTAAAAGAGAGAATATCTTTCGCACATACGTGCACACTTTCAAGCATTTGAATCAATTATAGTTTTATCTTATTGGCAACATTTTTTGGTTATCCAAAAATAAAATAAATGCTCAATATCTATTTTGATGCAACCTAGCGTTGTTTATATTTTTCAAAAAGAGTTGCCTCATTCTGTGAGGTATTTCTCCCAGTCTCATCATGGTTTTCCCCATCAAGGAATCCATGCTTTGTACATCCATTCAAATAAAGATTATACTTGAACCTCGTCTCACGAGGTATTTTTCAAAAATGTCCCATTGTGATTTTTCAAATATCTTTGTCCCATCCAAGTTAAAGGCTAAACCTGTGTCTTTTAAAAAATTCTTATCTTTTGTCTCAGCCATGAGACTTTTTCAAAATCTCTCTTTTTTACCATTTCGAGTTATTCATCCCAAAGTTCCATCTCGATTTCCTTAATTTCTTTTGTCCAAATTACTTTCTTCTCGAGGATTTCGTTTTCTTCCCAAAAACCTTTCAGGATAAGGTACAAAACCTGAAAAATAAAGCTTTGCAAGACAAATTCTTCCACACCCAGTTCAGACCTTCTGACTAGGTTTTTTTTTTTTAGAAAATTTGGCGTGTCTTCTTTGCCGCTAAGATCGTCTTACAACCGGCTTAGCAGCAAAGAGGGGCATCTGTGAACACCCTAAATTTTTCCCAAAATCCCAAAAATTCCCTTTTTGCCCCTGACTTCAGTCTTTTGAGTAATCGGGTCAATTTTTTTAACCAAAATTCCGTTCATTCCGTGGATTAGCCAGAATTCGAACTCAAAGTTTCATCTCTAACCCAATTTTTGATCCGAATCGGATCCAAAACCCATTTTTTGAGAAAAGTTTCAAAAATAAAAGCCTGAATCCTCAAGAGACACTGCCTTTGTAAATATTTCACAAAATTAGTTTAAAAAACTCTAGTTTTTAAAGCTTTTATTCCAAAAAACCAAAAAATATAAAATACAAAGAAATTTACAAAAAAAGATAAGTTTTTAAACCTTGTTTAAGAAAATTTTCTTTTTAGAACATTTTTTTTTAGAAATTCTGAAAAAACTGCAATGGCTTCACGAACTCTCATCTATCTCTCTCTCTCCCTCTTTCTATCGTATTCTCTCCCTCTGGAAGCCTCTCACACACATCTGTCTTTCTCTCTCTCTCATTCCCGCTCTCCCTCTAGAGACCACCGATGAAGATCGAAGGGCTGGCAACCCTTCAATCATCCTCACCATGCATCCACCATCGATGCCCAACAACCTCACTCTTTCCTCCTCCTTCGTTCATCTCCAACTTCCTCCATCGCTTTCCCTCGATCGGTCGATCGATCCATCTACCGCCCATCACCAACAACCTCGACGCCTCCCCCCATCGATCTTCAACGAAATCCTCTCTTCCAGAAGCTTCCCCTTCCTTCTTTAAAAGGAGCACGCAGGGGTCTCCACTCTTTCATCTGCCTCCACCCTACCATTGCATCATTCTCTCTCCTTTAGAACATCGTATTTCACCCCACCATGTTCTTCTTCTTGATTTCCCCTCTTCTCCTGCTTTCTTCTGGTTCTGCCCATTCAACAGAAGGAGGTCGATCAACCCCCCTGCAACAATCAGCTTCTCTTAAGAAAATCGACCCTCCCTACAGCAATACACAGGAGAAACACATCTCCCCTCTCAATCGAAGTCGACCACTCCGAAGCACCTGAAGTTACAGTTTGCATCGATATACCCACAACGTACCCTTGATGTGTGTTGATCCCCCATTCTCTTCATGCTTCTTCTTCAAGTTTTCTCCCATTTGTCGGATTAAGGAAAATTTCACCCCCTGCAGCGAGCGAATCCAGAGGAAGCGCCGTCAGATTGGTCAAACTTTTGAAAGATAAGGAATCAATTAAGTTCAAGTAGAAATCCCTCTCAATGTGGAATCATTTGTCAACAACAATGAAGAGATTATTCATGATGGTTGAGCCTCTCTGTAAGAATCTTTGATCCTGACATATCTACATAATCCACGATCGTCCTTCTCGAGCAAATGGATCCCAACTCACCTATGTTCAGTTACATCAAGGTAGTTTATGGCTCTGATGATCAAAGAGTGTGTGATAATGGAAATCTGTGAAATAGATTCGAAACACAGAAGCCTAGATACATCGCCATATTCTCATCTTCATTTGCATATCACTTCTAAGAAAGTTGGTTTTCAAAGTCTATATCATGGTTCATGATGTGGTGCCCTTCGTGCTTTTACATGGCGAACATGGTCTCTTGTGACAACAACAATTGAATTCTAATCCAAATTGATGATTCCTGGAATATCTTTATGTTTTCTTAAGTAGTTTGCTCCTGCAGGTACATCTCTCGCCATTTCTACTTATTTGATAGTGAAGATCAAACTATGCCCTATATTTAGGGGAATATCAACGGAAGATGAAATGTCATCTCATGTCCCTGCGAAAATGATTAATACAATAGCTAGAACATACTGCAATAATTTTATTTTTGCCATCCTACTTTTGATCTGATAAAACCAGAGGCAAAAATTTATGGTTGGTCTCTAATACGATAAATCTTTGGTCAATCAAGGAAACTTTGTGGTGACAAAATATGTATTGGAAAATCCTGTGGTCCTAGGTAATTGAAGAGCAAACGGAGTTTAAAGCATTCCCATGCTATTTCATCTAGGTAACACGACTATCATTAGATAGCTTGGTCTGTTAATGCTGGGTTAACAGGGCCAAGCTAATGCTGGGTGATTGTCATATCGACTACATGTTACACTCTGCAAGTCTGACGGTTCATATTTGCCGGTTTCTATGCTTTTTAACAATGGGCATATATTAAAAGTTGATAACAGGTGTTGTACATTGTTCGATCATCATGATATGCACTATCAGTCTGGGTAGCTTTTCCATAAGGATCAAGCTGTTAGTCAGGCTACTGCAATTAGGTAAAAGTTACTCATCCCCCTTTCATTATTTACTGTTTAAGATTTATGCATTGTAATGTTTTCTTTCTGCATGTTAGTTGATCCTTAGTATGCTTAACATTGTAACTAATGAATTAACGTGTGTGAATGTTTACACTGGATGCAATACCTTCAGCCACTGCTAAGATTCCATCTTCATTATATTCACCCCTGTACAGTACTTCATCCCTCACATCTCCATTGTGCACAGTCTATGCACGGTCCACCCTTTTTACCAGTACTGCTGCACTCACATCTACTTCCTGCACATCCCAAAACCTCCATTACTCACCCACTTATCATTTAGAGCAATTTCTTACATTTTTTTTCAATACCAGTGTACAACATCCTCTTCCCTATTCACCTCATCCCCATCATATGTATTCATCGCATGTCATGTTAGCCTCCACTGCATTTTGTTCATGTTCATAACATATCATTTTGATAAGCTTATAATGCATCAGTTGATAAGCTTTCAACATATCAATCAGCATACCCATAGCATAATGTGTTTATAACGCCTCATCCCGCTAGTAAGCATATCAGGGGTGCGGGTAAGGTTTGATTCCTGCAATAAGTTACCACAATAGCATGTGCCATCATTATATAAGTATCTGTGCATTACTCATCGGCTTTTTCTCATCATACACGCATATATCATTCCATTGTCAAGTTGTTTACTTTGACTAAAGGCATCCAAGTGCCCTGTAAGAGGGGGGCCTACTGTTGATCATCTGTTGTCCCCACATTGCAGCAACACTCCCTTTACCATCCATCTCCTTGTTGTTGCATAATGCCCGCACCACCATCAGTTGTTTGCTGCTGAGATCACATATTGCAGGTTTCCTGCAAGTATTTCCAGCTACCCCCCTTCTGCTAACACTCTGCACACTATGAGCACCATTACAGCACAATCCTATTTTACTCTCACTACATTACAACCTTGCTACACTTGGCCACTTAATACACTTCACTCTCATACAACACTCCCATCTATCTCCTGCAACATATCCACCATATCGTGTATACATATTTTATCGGCCGGTCCATTCCACCTATTGTAGTCAAGGCACCTCACAACATAGCACCACACTTCGCATCCAGCCACTTCACTTGTGTGTTGCCATCTTTTCACAGCAACTACATTGCGCCCAAGTCCAGTTGTGTAAATCATATACATCCTCATATGTTGCATTTCTCATCAAGCTTATACATTCATCTCCCTATAAACATTATATTTAGGTAATCCCCTTGAGCGTTTCTCATTAGCATGGTTCTTCACATGATCATTTTTTTTAGTAATATAGGCATATCCATCTGCATATAGGTTTTAGCATGTCATCTTCCATTGTCATCTATATTTTATGTTGTATTAGATCATTTTTGCAGGGAATATGTGGAAAATGTTATCTTCTTTCTTAGCTTAGGATTTGTAATTTCAATTTCAATTCCAATACTGTAATAGCTAGATCTTAATGAGAAACTTACATTTTCAGTTCTAGATTAGAATGAATGAGCATTTTAAATATCATAAATCGTTTGTTTTCATATCATTTTCTTCTTTTATTTCAAAAATTCATGAATGAAAACACGAATGACACGTGCACCATTCTAACGAGAGGTAATTAATCCTAAGCAAATGACTCACATTAATGGCCATAGTCAAAATGTGGGCAATGTTTAGGATTTTTATCTTTTATGGAATAACACTGGATCCACACTGAATCTCTTTGCAAAAATCAATATTTTTTAATATTTTCTTCCTTTATCAGAGTTTAACTTAAAATTGACTCAAAATATATATCAATGGCCATAGTCAGGATATATTGAGAGTTAATTTCATTTTAAACTCTATAAAGGCACCAAATTGTATTTTATTCTTCACTTGAATTTAAATATGATTACTATATAATACATTCAATGACCATAGTCAGGGATGTATTATATCTTTAATCTTATTTTAATTCATTTATAAAATGAAATATGCTTTTCAATATCCAATTTTCAAAATTCTTTAATTCATTCATAATTTAGGATAGAATTACATCATTCTTTTTAAAAGTCCAAGTGATTTCCTTCAAATATCTTCTTCACTTCTGAAATCATATTTCAACTCTTGTAAATTCAAATACTATTCTCAGATTCTAACCTTAATTTTAAAGTCCAATTTGACTTTGAAATTTCAAATTCATTTCTATATTCAAAATTCAATTTTCAATTCAAAACCAAATTCAAAGTTCAATTTTAATTCAGATTCATTTCCATTTTCAGGATTCGATTTTAAATTCAATTCAATATTCTAGGTTGAATTTCAAAGTTTAATTCAATTTTAAAATTCCAAATTCATTTCTAGATTCAAGTTCAAATTCAATTTAATTTCAAAGTTCAAAATCAACTTTGAAATTTCCAGGTCTATCACCTAATTTCGAAATTTAAATTTCATTCTCTATCCTTCTATCCAAATTTTAATCTAGGATCTCTCAGATCCAATTTCAGGTTTCATCTAGATTCCCGAAGTCCAGATCCATCTTCAAATCTCATCTGGATTTCCAAGATCTAGATCCATCTTCTAATTCCATATTTGGTTCCAAATTCAACTCCATCTTGGATTCCAGACCTCGAATCCAATTCCATTTAGGACTCTAGATTTTAGATCAAATTCTACTTTTCAAATCCCATCTTGGATTCTAGATCCAATTCCATCTCAGATTCCGGATTTTAGATCCAATTTCATCATGAATTCCAGATTTCACATCCAATTCTAAATTCTAAATCCCATCCCGATCTTTTCCACCTTTTATTCTGATTTCAAATTTTAAATCTAGAGTTTCACTCTATCTTCAAATTCTATCTTGATTCTCAATTCTAGATCCATTTTTGAAGTCCATATTCAACTTTCAATTCTTATTTCCTAAACTCCTTTCTTCAAAATTTAGGTTCATCTCAATCTTTGATTATTTCAAAACTCGAGATCTATTCTAAATCTTAAGTTAGAAAATCTAACTTCTCCAAGTCCGTCTTCAACTTTCAAAAATCATTTCTTCATCATATTCTTCATAATTTCAAAATCACTTGGATAAAATTTCCAAATTCTTCTCAAAAGAGCATACATCTTTTACATTTACACAAGCATGGTTCTTTGTGCATTTTCTAGATTGAGAATAAATTCTTAGACAATATTTAGGCAAAGTAAAAAAGCATAAATTCGATCCTTGGTTCGATTACCCCTGGTAAAGGCGTCAGGAATGGTCAAACCTCGTACCAACGAGCGAGCCCCATCTCCCAATCTTCCCGCAAAATTTTTCAAAATAGAGGCGAGTAATCTTTTAAATCTTTTCAAAAATTAAGGTCAAATGAGACCTTCGCGAAAAAATTCCTCTCTTTTCTTTTCTGGCTTTTATTTCCCCTTCAAAAAGGGAAATAGAGGTTAGAAATGGACAGAGGAGGAATAGAGAGAAACAAAGAGGAAAAATTTTGCGATGATCACACGAAGAAGTCTCTAAACATCAGTTAATCTGAGGAATATCAAAAGAGATAAACAAAACTTAAGTATGCTCAGACATCGATGAATATGATAAAAATCAAAAGAATTACCCAAACTTAAGCATGTACTACCACGACTTTATCATAAGAAACCAAAATTTTATACAACAATATAAGCATGCCAACACTGCTCTATCAGGCAAAATAAAAAATTTGACATTATAACATAAGAAGGTACTACCACTGCTACCAGCAATATAGCACTTTGCAGTATAGTAAAATGCTGGACCAAGCAAATGCTTCTTGTACTGATATACAAGAAACAATCATTTCTAAGTATATAAAAATTTGTAGAACACAACCCTTGAAGATGTATTCTTATGCCGAAAATAAAAATTCCAAACATATGTCAACCCTGCAGGGCACGCATACACTACTAGTATTCATATGCAGAAAAAATGCATATTAAAACCGCAAAATATACGTATGTTATGGGTATTCATATGTCAAATTTTCTGGGTGACCCACCCATACACACCGGCCGAACAGTTTCCAAGAAACCAATTTTTTTTTTGTTTAACAGGGAACAACAATAGGTAACATTTCAGTGTTTGATGTCCATTGACAGGGTTGATAACGTGCAGTGCGGCCAAACCACAAAGCAGGTAAAAGAAAAATAACTAGAAAGCGAGAGCTGGATCCTTTGAAATACACGACCAGCGAGAGCTGGATCCTTTGAAATATGTGACCAGCGAGCTACTGGATCCTTTGAATATGCGACTAGCGAGGGCTGGATCCTTTGAAATATGCGACTAGTGAGGGATGGATCCTTTGAAATATGTGACCAGCGAGCTACTGGATCCTTTAAAATATGTGACCAGCGAGCTGCTGGATCCTTTAAAATATGTGACCAGCGAGCTGCTGAATCCTTTGAAATATGTAACCAACGAGTTGCTGGATCCTTTGAAATACACGACCAGCGAGAGTTAGATCCTTTGAAATATGTGACCAGCGAGCTGCTGGATCCTTTGAAATATGTGACCAGCGTGGGCTGGATCCTTTGAAACATGCGACCAGTGAGGGTTGGATCCTTTGAAATACATGACCAGCAAGAGATGTATCATTTGAAATATGTGACCAGCGAGTTGTTGGATCCTTTGAAATATGTGACCCTCATAGCTAGATGTATGTGATCTACTTTCAGGATTATCCCCTTATCCTAAACGGATAGTGAAAGAATTTTTGAGATAATTGATAGAGGAATTGATTTGATTTTGCCTGCATATAGAAATTTTGAAGTAAGATAAATATAAAAATAAAATGCCCCAGTACAGAAGATCATTATTATTGAAAAAGGCTCTTTGAAGAATACAAAGGCTTAATTGAACATTTTAAGTATAAAATTTCTTCAAATATAGGGCATTGACAGGATCTGGCAATTCTACCCCATCTGCATTGATCAAACGATATGCATTGCGAGGCAGTGCTTCTTTGACCACATAGGGACCTTCTCAATTGGGTGACCACTTGCCTCGTTGGCGATACTTGAGATAAGCTGTTGATCTGAGTACCAGGTCATTAACTCGAAACCTCCTTTCGATGACCGACTTGGCATAATGTCGCGCTATCCTTTGATGAGAAGCTTGAGCATGATTTGCTGCCTTGAGTCTCCTTTCATCCAATAGGTCAAGTTGTACCAACCTCTGTTGCTGATATTGACCAAGTGACAATTCTATAAGTGAAGCAAATTTGAGAGCTGTCTTCTGAATGTGGAGAGGCAAAACCACCTCAATCCCATAAACAAGCTCTGAAGGAGTGACATTGGTTGGAGTCCGAATAGTAGTTCGGTATGTCCAAAGTGCATTTTGAATTTTCTCATGCCAATCACAACCTGTTTCCACAATTCTCTCCAAAATGTGAATTAAAATCTTGTTAGTGGCCTTTGCCTGACCATTCCCTTGAGGATAGTAGGGAGCTGAGAAATGATGACAAATTTTGAATTTTGAACAGAAGGTCTTCATCCTCTCATTCTTGAAGTGACTACCATTGTTTGACACAATATCATGTAGTATGCCGAAACGACAGAGAATATTCTTGTGAATGAAAGAAACCACATGGCGTCCTTCTACCATACACAGAGTAACAACTTCAACCTATTTGGTGAAATATTCTGTTGCGGCAAGGAAATATTTGTGGCCATTAGAAGCAGAAGGAGTAATTGAACCCACCACGTCGAAGGCCCATATTGAAAAAGGCCAAGGAGAAACTACAGACTGCAAGTATGCGGCCGACGCATGGATGGAAGGTGCATGCATTTGACATTTGACGCACTTCTTTACAAATCGATGGCAATTCTGCTGCATGGTTTTCTAGTAATACCCTGCTCGACTGATCTGCTTGATGAGTGTTTTGTAGCCGACATGACCAGCACAGATTCCCTTGTGTGCCTCTTGAATAACTTCCATAACTTCGTCTCTGTCTAAGCATTTGTCGTACTCAGAACTGAACCCACGATGGTAGAGGGTATTGGTAAGGATAAAATAGCGGGCGGACATGCGCTGGATCACACGTTGCTCCTTTCTTGGCATCTTGGTGGGAATCCACCAGTTTCAATAAAGTCCTTGATGTCTTGGTACCAGGGCTTTTCTTTCTGATTGGCCTGGTTTACCTGTTCAGCTGGAATGAAAGCAGGTTGATCAAGTCTGCCAATCTCAAAGGAATGATAGGATTCACTGTCTTTGAATGACAAAATAGAGCCCAGACATGCTAGACCATCTACTATATGATTGTATTCCCTCCTGACCTGATTGAGTTGAAATTCTTCGAAGTTGCCTATGAGAGCTAAGACAATCTTTTGATAAGGGATCAATTTTGAATCTTTGACTTGCCACTCAGCATTAACTTGACTGACAACGAGCAAAGAATCTTCAAAGGCATGTACTCTCTTGACATTGAAGTCTTGTGAAATCTTGAGGCCTTGTATTAGAGCTTCATACTCGGCCATGTTGTGAGTACATTGAAAGCTAAGCTTGAGGGAATAAGGGATCATTTCCTTTTCAGGAGTGATCAATAATATTCTGATCCCTATGCCAGACATATTCTTAGCTCCATCAAAGAAAAGGGTCCAAACTGGGGAATGTTGAATGTTGTAGATGCAATCGTTGGGAAAATCATCTTCTGCCTTGATCTCTTCTGTCAGCGGAAAAGCTGTCAACTGATCTGCGATAGTTTGGCCTTTGATTGACTTCTAAGACATATACTCTAAGTCGTATTACATCAGGAGGACTTGCCATTTCGCGATCTGTCCAGTAAGAAAAGGTTGCTCGAGAACGTACTTGAGTGGATTGAGCCTTGATAGGATTTTGATTTCTGACGCTAGCAGATAATGTCTCAGCTTTTGACACATTCATACTAAGGCTAGACATGTCTTCTTGTGATTATTGCAAAATTTTTCCTCTGGTTTCCTCCATTTTCCTTCTCTTTTCCTTTCTAACCTCTATTCCCTTTTTGAAGGGAAATAAAAATATAGAAAAGAAGAGAGAAAAGAAAAAGAAAGAAGAGAAAAAGAGGAACTCTTTCGCAAAGGTCTCACTTGACCTTAATTTTGAAAATATTTTAAAATTACTCACCTCCGTTTTGAAATTTTGTGAGAAAATGGAGAGACGGGATTCGCTCGTCGGTACGAGGTTCGATCGTTCCTGGCGCCTTTATCATGGGTAATTGAACCAAGGATCGAATTTATGCCTTTTTGCTTTGCTTAAAATATTATCTAAGAATTTATTTTAAGTCTAAAATGCACAAAGAATCATGCTTGTGCAATGCAAATGCCGAAATGTATGCTTTTGAGAAAATAGTTTAGAATTTTGGGATTTTTCAAGTGATTCTGATAATATAGTGAAGAAATGATTCAAAGAGTTGAAATTGATTTGAAAAATTTAGATTTTGAATTTAACTCAGAATTTGAAATAGATCTGGAAGAAGAGACTTGAAATTCCAAGTCTCAGAATGATCAGAGACTTGAAAATAAATCTTGAATTTGAAGGAATGAAGAAAAAGGGGAGATTCAAAACTAAGATAAAATTTTGAGAAAAATGGAGTTTTCAAAGTTGAAAATGGACTTTGAATTTGAATGGATTGATTCTGAAAAAGGAAATCTTAATTTCAGAACCTGAAAGAGGAATTCAATTTGGATTTTAGATCTAGATTTCAGGATAAATTTGAATCCAAAATCTGGGATCCTAAATGGAATTGGATCTGAAGTCAGGAATCCAAGATGAGATTGGATTTGAAATCTGAAATCCTAAATGAAATTGGATTCGAAGTCTGGAATCTAAGATGGAGTTGAATCTGAAATCTAGAATCCTAAATGGAATTAGATCCAAAGTCTGGAATCCAAGATGGAGTTGAATCCAAAATCTGGAATCCTAAATGGGATTGGATCTGAAGTCTGGGATCCAAGATGGGATTGGATTTTGAAAATCTGAATTCCAGGTAGAATTGAGTTCTAAATCTAGAATCCAAGATGGAATTGGATTTTGAAAATTCAAAATGGGACTTTGAAGATGGATTTGGATTTTGGAAATCCAGTTTTGAATTTAAAAGTGGGCTTTAAACTTTAGGAAAGATTAGATTTTGAGATTTAGAATCAATCTCAAAATCTTGATTTTGAATTGAGAATCAAGACTCAATCTTTGGATAGAACTTTGAAGATTTTGAAGAATAAATTTGATTTTAAACTTGAGTTTTGAAATCAGGAGATGAATATGAGATTTCAAAGTTAAATTGAACTTTGGAATTTGATCTGAAATGCTAAATTGAAATTGAAATTGAAATTGAAATTGAATCATGAAAATGAAAATGAATTTGAATTTTCAAAGTTGAATTGAACCTTGAAATTGAATTTAAATTGAAAATTGAATTCAGAATATAGAAGTGAATTTAAATTTTCAAAGTCAAATGGGACTTTGAAATGAGATAGAAAGATGAATTGAAATAGAAATTGAAGATTGGTTTGAGAAGTGAAGAAGATAGTTTGAAGAATTATCACAAAATCACTTGGATTTTGCAAAAGAATTTTGAAAATATAATTTAATTCTATCCTAAATGATGAATGAATTTAAAAGAATTTGAAATTTGGTTTTGAAAAGCATATTTCATTCTTTAAATGAATTGAAATAAGATTAAAGATATAATACATTTCTGACTATGGTCATAAAATGTATTATATAATAATCGTATTAAGATTTAAATGAAGAATAAAACACATTTTGGGTGCCTTTATAGAGTTTTAAAATGAAATTAACTCTCAATATATCCTGACTATGGCCCTTGATATATATTTTGAATTAATTTTAAATTAAACTCTGATAAAGGAAGAAAATATTTTTAAAAATATGATGATTTCTGAAAAAGAGATCCAGTGTGGATCCAATGTTATTCCATAAAAGATGAAAATCATAAATTTTGTTCACACCCTGACTATGGTCATTGATGCAAATCATCAACTTAGGATTTAATCACCTTTTATTAGAATGGTGCATGTGCCATTCGTGTTTCCATTAGTGAATTTTTTGAAATAAAAAAGAAAATGATATGAAACAAACCTTTTTAAGAGATATACATGCTCATACATTCTAATCTACTGCTGGAAAGATAAAAATTCTCATTAAATGAGATTATTACAATTCTCAAAATTAAAAATGAATAATAATAATAATAAAACTTCTAATCCAAAATCGAAGCCAATCTTCCATGCTTCCCTGCAAAACACGAAGTAACACGAAGCAGCAAAGTACGAAATACAAGAATGTCAAGTAAAAATGTAAGAAAGAAAGCAAATATGGGAATTAAAATGCACTAAATGAGAATGAAAATGGAAATTATATTGTGAAATTGCAAATGCAACTATATGGATGTGTGAATGACAACATGAAGTGCATAATGAAATGCAGTTGAAATGAAATGATATTTAAAATGAAATGCTATGAGATTTAAATGCCATAAGAATGAAACACGGTAAGAAAATGAAATGAGGTGAGAACATAAAATGCCATGGAAGTGAAGTAGGAAAATGAAAGGCCATGAAAATGAAGTAAGAAAATGAGATGCCATGAAATTCACCTATTCTGGAAAAATCAAATTCAGCGTGATTTGGAGATAAAATGCCATGAATCAAAGTAGAATTGCAATTCCCATCGATTGCAACTCAGGTTTTTGATTTTCTTCTTTTACAGTGAATAAAAAGAAAGAACAGGAACTCGTTGATTAAAGAATCATCAACAATTTTAAAATAGAGTTAATTTTCTGTTATTTCACAACAAATTAAATGAAGGATTCCAGCAGCATTCCAATAAAGATTTTTTGGCAACTTAGATGAAATTTTTGAGGATATGGAAAAGGCGCTTAAGGCAGCTCAGATCTGCTGATCTTTGTCGGCAGATCAAAGCTAAATCCCTTGCAGGTCAAGTTAGAAAAAGGACTTCACTGTTAGTAGAGTAGATTTTATGACTGATCAGAGGAATTCTGAGCCTTGCAAATGAATTCTCCGATAGGTTGTATGAAGTTTTCGGTAAGTTAAATGAGATATTCTCAGCAGCTCAAATCTGATTTCGAATTAATCACTGCTAATGATTCAGGGATGCCAGAGAAGCAGGTTCAACCTCCGATCATAGTAGAACTATTTTCACAGCAAATCCAGACTGGATGCCAGCGGCTCTTATTTGGATCAGGAGCCGGAATAAAGTGTTGACACTAAGCTTCATAACAGACGTGAAGATACTTCCCAACAACTGAGTCAAATTTATGATTTCTTAGTAAAATGATTCTTCCGTGAAACCATGGGATTTTTCGGTGAGCAGAGGGGTTTTTCAAGGTGAACCTGAGGTTCACCGTGAAAATTTAAATTGATCAATGCTGGAGACCCGTTGATCGATTCTCAAAACAAAACTTGCAGGAGATCTCAGTAGATAGCACCCGATCAAGCCAGAAAACTCAACAAATCAGTGGTTAATCAACTCAACAAACAGTATCCCGAAACAATCAGTAAACAACGTCCCGAAAAACTCAACAAACAGCGTCCGATCGCCGGAAGTTGGATAGAGCTTCCAAAATTTGATAGCAAATCGATCTATCAAACTGATCCAGAGATCAGTAGCTCATCGTTAAAGAAAAAAATCAGTAAATCGATCAATGTCGGAGATCATTTGATCGGCTTTCAAAGCAGAGCTCGCCGGAAATCCAAACGGCAACGGTGATCAAAAGAACTCTGACAGAGATCTGATAACACTCACCGAAGATCAAATAGAACCGATTAAAATTTTCAGATATCTGATTGCTAGAATTCAATTGATCAAAATTCCAACGATCTTTAATAAGATTGGACATTAACAAGATCTCGACAGACCACATCAAGCTGATCCAGACCTCCGATTAAATCTGAGATCAAAAGATCAGGTGATCAGATCGTCGTCGGATTCTAATGCTTCATCGCCGGAAATAAACAATAATCGATCAGATAATCGATTATTCTTTATACAAATCGGTTTTCAATCGCTAGAAATCTCATAATCAATCGCCAGAGTTCCATAACTCGACTACTGGAAATCAAACCTTCGAACGACCGTAAACAATCAATCAAAATTGAAACAGTTTGATCAGTTTCTTTTAAAGAAATCACTTACCGAAAAATAAAAAATAAGAACATGAGCAAGATACGAATAGCTAATTGAAAACAGAAAATAACATGAGCACAGGAAATCGAATATTACATGAGAGACCAAGAATATAAACATAAAATCAAAACCAGGAAAGAAGTTAAACTAACAACAGGGAAATCAAAAATCAAAAAGGAAATTGCAAAAGCGAGAAAGAAATAATATGGGAATTCAAGGATTTACATTACTGTTGCACAGGGATGTGTTGGGATTGCTATAGGCAATCCAACACATCCATGGTGCGTTAACGAGGCAAATGAAAAAGGAGAATCAAGAAAAATGATGGAGAGAAGAGAAAAAGGGGCTTACCAGACTACTTGGTGTTGGGATTCTGAAGGATCTTACCTTATATGCTCTTCTTCAGCCCCCTTTTTTTTGACGCAGAAGATGAAGAGGGATCAGATGGATCCAGAGGGGATGTTCAATTCCTTCTGTAGCTTGGATGGCAAAAGAAGGGATAAGGAAAACTTGTTTGGCGAACTCCTCTTCTTCTTGGCTTACTCGAGACAAGCCAGAGGAGAGCTGGAGTTCTGCTGCGGGACTCTGAAGCTTAAAGAAGGAGAAGGCTGGGAAGGAGAGGAATATTATGCTAATGGATGCTCTGTGAATAGTTGATCGTGAAGAAGATGGGGAGGCCGAAGATGGATGATGGGAAGAGACCCATGCGCCTCCTGTTTTATAACAGGAGGTTGTTAGAAATCTTACGATTTGAGTTCGGAAATTTTCATAAGAAATGCTCTTTTTAAAAGTTTTTCTAAACTGAGGTTTTCAAGCAAAAAGAGGTTTTTTTAAAAGGAGGTTTCTAAAACAATTTTTTTTTGTATTTTTCTTCTCTATTTCTATTTTTTTTGTTCTTTTCTTTGTAATATATATATTTGTGTTTTTTAAATAAAAACTCTAAAACTATGAGAAAACAAAGGATTTTGAAATACTTTTGTGAAATTTAAAAATATTTACAAAAGAAGGATTTTATGAGAATTCAGAGTTAAACTTTGGAAATTTCTTCAGAAAATGGGTTCAGATTTGAAATTTTGAGAAAATATTCGAGTTTTTGGATCTCGAATCAAGGAATATAGAACAGTGGATCCAAACGGATACTTGATGGACTGTCTGAGCCATTCAGAAACTATTTTTGGTATTTTTGTAATTTCAATTTGAAAATTGGATAACGAGGCTCAGATTTGGATTTTGATAATGGATCTAGATCCGAAATTGAGTCAGATGTAAAACATGGATTTGACTCCTGTCAAGTTTGAGAAATAACTAGAATTTAGACTGAAACTGACTCAATTCACTCAGAAAATGGGGGCTAGGGGCAAAAAAAGGAATTTTTATAATTTTTGAAAAATTTGGGGTGTTCACACTTCTCTATATGAGAATATCTCTTCTCGTAGTCGATGAAAGTCTTGCTCAAGTAGTAGATGACATGCTCTATCTGACTGCTTTCTTCATACTGTGCGAGAAATCCACCGCAGTCATTTTGATTGATGGAAACGTATAAGAGGAGTGGCTTCCTGAGTTTTGGTGGCTTCAAAATGGGTGGATTAAGGAGATACTACTTGATGTGCTCAAATGAAAGCTGACATTCTGATCTTCATTCAAATTTTACTCCTTTTCTTAACAGGTGATTGAAAGGTTCATATCTCATGGCTAAATTGAAGATGAACCACCGAATAGACTGAATGCGCCCTTGGAGGCTTCGCAGCTCTTTGAGATTAGTCAGAGGTGGCACTTCGATGATCGCTTTTGATTTAGCAGGATCCACCTCTATTCCTTTCTCGCTGATTATGACACTGAGCAATTTACCTGATTCTACTCCAAAGACACATTTTTGGGAGTTGAGTCTTAATTTGTAGAGAATAAGCCTTTCAAAGACTTGGTCAAGAGCATCAAGATGATCCTCTTCTTCTTTGGATTTGACCAAAATGTTATCCACATAGGCATCCATGTTTTTATGCATTTGATCATGGAAAATAACGACCATTGCTCTCTGATAGGTTGCTCCAGCATTCTTGAGTCTGAATGGCATGACTGTATAGCAAAAGGTTCCCCATGGTGTGGTAAAGGAATTTTTTGACTGATCCTGAGCGGTCAGCTTGATTTGATTGTTGTCTGAATATCCATCCATAAAGGAAAATATGACGTGGCCCGCCGTGCTATCGATCAGAAGATCAATATTGGGAAGTGGATAATCATCCTTCGGGGTGGCCTTATCGAGATCTCTGAAATCAATACAAATTTGGACTTTGCCATTCTTTTTGAAAACTACCACAATATTTTCCAACCAGTCTAGATAATCAATAGTTCAGATGAACCCTGCCTTTAGTAAATCTTTGAGTACTTCTTTAACTTGCTGCTCAACTCGAGGATCCAATTTTCTTAGCTTCTGCTTGATTGGCCTGGAATCCAGTTTCAACTTGAGGTGATGCTCAACCAAATTGGGATCCAATCTTGGCATATCCTCACAAGTCCAGGCGAATACTTCTTGATGTTGCTTAAGAAAATGGAGGAGCTTTCCTTTCTCATCTGCATTTAGGACTAAGCCAATTTTGAGGATTTTTGGATCATCTTCTGAACCAATGTTGATATCTTCTTTTAGACCATGAACCAAAGACGATGGCTCGTCTTGCTTTTGAATATGAGCAAATTCTGGCAATTTTTGAATAGTCGAATCAAACTCTGTTAGCTCTTCACTTTGTTTGATTGCCTTGCTGACCTCCACTCTTACCCTTATCTTATGAATCCTTGCCGGCTTCGAGTTATTTTGAGAAAATTCAGAATTGACAACAAGCCTTTTTATCAATTTAGGAGTCATGTTTGACAGTCCTAAAAATGTCAAGAAAGGTTTTTAAGGAAAAATTCAAAAATCCAAAAATAACCTTTTGTATAGAAGCAAAGAATAATAGCATGGCCAACCTATAAGCAAGAATGATAGATATCAAGATGTGAAGACAAAATCAAATCTTCATTGATATGAACGGAACTAAAAACAATAACTGAATATTTACAAAGATTGATAAGGACCAAAAGACCGGGACTATATTGTCCCTATAAAATGATGGGGAAAACAAAGGAAGAGAAGCAGGAAGACATGGCATCATCATTCTCATTTGGATTCTTTGATGAAAATGGTTCCTTTGTCGGACGCTCGACCCGTGAACCCCAATCCTGAAGTGTTGGAATGTCGAGCGGGGATGATCGGCTCCACTATGCCATCTTCATTCTTTCCTAGTCCCCTGAAAGGCTGATAGCCATTTTTTAGCAGAAGATCAAATCCCCTTTTAGCCTTGGAGAACTGAGGGAATAAGGGATGATCTTTGAAGAAAGTACAGTTGATACGCCCTCCCAGTTTAAAGAAGTGAGGTCCTTGCCACTGGATCACTGCTGCGACATTCTCCTTTGCCTGAACATCTTTCAGCTCCAACAGTTCCAAACTGTTCTTGAGATTAACCTCATCATTTTCCCTGATACTGGGAATGTCTGCTGTAAATGTTAGACGAGGGATCATCGGTTGTTGGAGCTTCTCCTTGGGATCTTCCCCTAGAATTGTGGTGATCATGCCACTTTTAGACCATTTGAAACACTAGTGGAGGGTTGAAGGAACAACATTGGCATTATGGATCCATGTTCGTCCCAACAAAAGATTGTAGGTGGGCGGCACATTGACGACATGGAATAAAACTGTATGTACTGAGTAATTGATGAAAATTTCTAGGAAGATCTTCCCCTTGGCAGTCTGCCCATGGTTATCAAAACAATAGATTGTGATTGGGTCTGGCACATATTCTTCTTCTTTCAGGCCCAAGGCTTTGGCTGTCATTTCTGGACAAATATTGAGGTTGCTGCCTCCATCAACGAGCATATGTGGGACAGTCATGCCCCTGGTCCTTACAACAATATATAGTGCATGGTTATGAAAAGCGTGAGGTTTTGGCAAATCCTCATCAGAAAAGGTGATAGACGCATTGGTCATCGCCTGATTCACAATTTGTGCCATGTCTTCCGAAGTGGTGCCTGACTTTACTTTGATTTTTTTTAGCAGTTCATCTAGCATTTCCTGATGCTTCGGGGACTCATGAGTTAGCTCTAAGATTGACACATTGGAAAGTGTTGTAACTGGCTTCTGGGGCAGGTTAACTCTTTCTTCCGTCGCTTTGGAGGTTTCTGCTTTCTCTGCGAGACTTTGTCTTTTGATAAACTCTTTGGGGAAACATGGATTTTCTTGGTTTCTATTGGTGAGTTTATCTGATTCAACATTGATATGATGTTCATTTTCTTGGGGGCAAGCTGGGTCTGGTAAAGAACCATAACCTGATGCTGGAGACTGATGTCCTCATTAGAGCATGGACATATATGATCTTGTGGTAAAAAAGAACATTATGAGATTATTGTTGTGGAATGATTCAGGAATGGAGCTGACAGTATTTCCAGCTTACTTTCTTCTTCATCTTCTACAAGAAGGTTTTTATCGATACAGTCTTGTATGATATGCTTAAGAACAAAGTAATGCTCTATATCGTGCCCCATTGTCCTGTGAAATTTGCAAAATTGTTCTTTAAATCTTCCCATGACTACGAAAGGATCTGCGATCTTGGGGAGCCTGACCATTCCCTGAGTCAACATGTATTCCAGGACCTTTTCTAGGGGTTGATCTAAAGGAGTAAATGTGTGATCTCTACTTTAATTGATGTGTTTGGGCTTTTCTTGAAGATCCCCTTTCTGTTGGGGGCCAGTTAGAAGAAGTTTCTCATTGTTCTTAAAGAACTTTCCTTTCTGCCCCTTGTTTTGATCCACCTTTGGGCCACTGCCACTATTGTTCTTATTTCCCTTACCGCCACTGCCATGATTGTTGTCGAAGGTATCAGCTGAGCAAGTAAAATGTGCCTTTTTCTTTTGATCTTGGGCATTCTTGACCAGAGTAATGCCTTCATATACTCTATTTTTCATCCCCATTTTGAGCCATTCGGCTCGCTCTGTCAACTCGATGAATGATTTTGACGGAGAAGTGAAAATGAGGCTTCTTAATGGCTGTGAGAAATTGTTGAGAATAATTTAGAGGGCATGCTCTTCAGAGATGGGGTTTCTCATTTTGTTGCAGATATTTCTCCATTTGCGAATGAAATCCTTGGCTTTCTTATTGTTTTCCTACTTGAGGTTGTATAGATGATTGAGCATGGGTAGAGCTTTCGTGTTAAACAGGAATCGCTCAATGAACAAATTAACAACCTTGTCAAAATCTCGCAGTTCAATGGGGTTGATGTACTCTGCATACCATTTGGCAGCTACGCCTTCCAAACTGCAAGGGAAGCATAAGAAAAGAGCACGGTTGTCCTCCTTAAATCTGACACACTCCGCCAAAAACATTGCGAGGTGGGCTTTGGGATCGCCTCATCCATCGAACTTGATGAATTTCCTGGGACGGTTTTCCAAGCTTTCGTCCCCATCCAGCCCAATATAGAAGTCTTGTCTGGTATATACTTTCTTCCCCTTGTCTCAGACTTGTAAGTTCTTGACCATCTTGGTTAGCGTCTGGACTGGGTCTTTTGTAGGGATCCCCTATCTGGGTTTGTTTACTGATTTAGGCTCTTCAACCACCTTCTTGGACTGCCGCAGATGTTTTGGGATAAACACAAATTGTTCTTCTTTAGAATCCTCTTCGGCTAATTCCATATCTTCAGAGGTGTTGTCCTGCTGGACTTTCTTTTTACTGATCTTGACAGGCCTTTTCACGGGCTTCCTTCTGACCTTGCTTTTGGAGGACACTTTCTTTGGACCTGCCCCAGCTTGTTCAAATATTATCTTTGTCATCATTTTCTGGAATAGTTTATACATGGTCGGATCAACATCATCTTTCATCTCTTGGCCCTGTCTTCTGGATGATTTAGGAAAATTCATCTCTTCTGCCTCAGTGCCGCTGTGTTGCTGAACCATCTTCTTTCCTGTCCTTGTTTGAACCATGATGAAATGCCAATGTTTCCTTGGCTGAAGGAAGTGGTTAGAGCGCGGGAGAAGCTTTCAAAACCAAATTTTGAGAAAAGGGAAGAATGGGGGGAATTGGTAGACAATTTAAAAGATTATCCCATTACCAGGGATTGGGTTGCTACAAGACTTGTGACAATTGTATTATCATTTTCATGATAGCTGAAAAATGTGCCTTGTTACCTAGGCGAGGTCGTCAACCATGATAAGAGATATTTGAATAGGAAATCAGAGAGATATTTAAAAAAAATGTCCCATTACCCAGGTGCAAACACCTAAAATTTTCCTCATCCATGCTCAGACAACCCTCCTCGTGCAGTGCCAACCCTGTTAGGTCAGTGTAGGAGTCAAACCTGAGTCTGTTTCAGAAAATCACCACTTACCCATTTTCATTAGGAAAATTACAATTTTACCCCTAGGTCATCCCGGACCCCAGTCAGTCGGAGTCAACCAAGCTCATTGGTCAGTTCAGAACAGTTAGAATATTAGTCATTTCAAGCTCACCTGAGCTCACAATGAACATACCATTTTCATTTCTGACCATTCCTGCCAAAATGAGATCATTTCTTCGGAAATGAGCTCATTTCTCACTCAAATCCAAGCCAATTGTCTCCAAGTCAGTCATTCCCAGTCAATCATATTCCCCAAAGTCTAGCTTGAGCTTATCAGGAGTTCAAGCGCTCCAGTTTCAGTTCAAAAGTATTTTCAAGAGTCCAGGAGCCCATTTTAGCTCGTTTCAGCTCTCTTAGCTGAAATCGAGTTGAGTTCAGCCACTTGAGCTAGTGTTCGAGCTTCAATTTTAGTTTATGTCAGTATTACTGATCTTTGTTTTAGCTCAAACCCAACTCTAGTTTGTAATTCACTTCACTCCAGTGACCATTCCGTACCACTTCTCTAAAAATAGATGCTTTTCTTGAAAATTTAGTTGGAGAGGTCAGTTGAGTCAGTGTCTTGTTAGTCCAATTCAGTTCTGAAACCTTAAAAACCAGCTCAATCCAGTTTATTTTAGTTCAATTCAGCTAAAACCCTAATTTTTAGTGTCACTCTAACCCAGTAGAGTCCAAAAACTATTTCTTGAACCATTTTGCAAATTTTATCAATTTTAACACCTTTTGAAGTGGTACAATGGAGAAATCTTCCTCCGCCATTGTTAAAACTTTAGACTAAGCTTCCCTGGGGGCTGGTTAGGGGAATTTAGGATGATGGACATGATAAGATGTGTTGTAAAGGGGAAGAGCTTAAGAAACGAATCAAGGGAATGAGCTCTCTTCTTTGATCAGTTGAAGCACATGCGCCAACAATTTGCCAAGAACAACAGAAAGCAGGAAATGAAATTTTTGCAAGTTCAAGACATGGGACTACTAACGTCAATGAAATCTGATGAGTAATAATACAATGGGATTCATATGTATAACCCTCTGATATAATCGAAAATGATCATTCCATGGAGAAATCACGAAAATCGTAAGTAACCAAAGCAAATGAAGGATACATGAAGCTATTGTTACATAATGAAAGGGGATGTAGAGAACGATCGGAATGCATCAAAACAATTGCAGGAAATAAAATCTAAAGAAGCAGAAGAAAATTGCACGACACCAAGTTACTAGAATTAATGATGCAAGGATGCAGTGAGAATGAATCTAAGGGATCCAAGGATAATCTGTAAACAGAAATCACAATATATATATATATATAATCTGATGCCAAAGAATAAACGATACATTGAAATCAATATGAATGTTAAAAGAAGAATCCCAAAATTTGAAAACAGAAAAAGAAGGGGAGGGAGACTTCACAACATGGGGATAAAAAATTAGAGAATGTAAACAGAAAATCAAATCAAAATATCAGCCGATTATCTAAGACGAAATCAGAAGTTATATGCAAGCAGGAAATCATAGAAACAAAAGAAATAAAAGAAATAAAAAAAAAACTAAATTATAGATTGAAATGCATTGAAGATGAAATAGCAAAACTACAAAAGAAAACAAAAACAAAATATGTTGGAAATGGGACATTCGTTTGTTGTAGCAGCAGGTGGATCGATTCTGCTATATGCAGGTCGATTCCCACCACTTGTGCCTTAAAATGCAAATGAAAGAAAAGAAATGAAGAACAAAAAAGGATCAAAACAGGGAAATGCTGAAAATGAAGGGAAAGGGATGTTTACAGAAAAATAGAAAAAGAAAGGAAGACAGTTATTTACCTATAATCGCAGAGGGTGATCGATCGGCTTCCTTCAGACGATGGAGAGGAGGACCAGAGAGAGGGAAGGAGAGGGATTGAGAGTGAAGAGGGATCAGATACAATGGGGAGGTGAGAACGGATTAGAGAAGATGAGGAAGGGTGCTGGGGTGAAACGCAATCCTGAAGAATTCCTTCAGGAAAGGGAGGTGTTCGAGAGGAGAGGAGAAGCAGATGCGGGGGTGAGAGCGGATCATATGCAATGGGGAGGTGAGAACGGATGAAGGGAAGAGGCGACATCGGCTATGTTTTATAACAGAAGTCTGTTACGCCTTCTTCAAAATGGGTCCTCCTCATTTTAAAATTTTATAAAAAGGAGGCTCTTTAACAAGAATTTTCAGAAAAGGGTTTTTCTAGTTGAGAAAAAGGGTTTTAAGCTATATTTTTCTGAGTTTCCTTTTCTTTTTCTATTTTTTTGTTCTTTTTCTTTGTACTTTCTACATTTTTTTGTATTTTTGAGATAAAAACTCTAAAACTAAAGAATTTTTAAACTATTTTTGTAAAAATTAAAAATATTTACAAAAAGAAGGGTTTTATGAGAATTCAGGGTTAATTTTTTGAAATTTCTTCAGAAAACGGGTTTGGCTCTAGATTTTGAGGAAATATTCGAGTTTTGAACCTCGAATCAAGAAATACAGAGTAGTGGATCCAAACAGATACTAGATGGACTGTCCGAGCCATTCAAAGATTATTTTGGTATTTTTATAATTTCAATTTGAAAAATTGGATAACAGAGCTCAAAATTGAATTTTGATACTGGATCCGGATTCGAAATTGAGTCAGAGACATAAAATGGATTTGGATTTCAGTGAATCCGAGGAATAACTGAAATTTAGATTGAAATTGACTCAATTTACTCAGAAAATGGAGGCCAAGGGCAAAAAAGAGATTTTTTGGTATTTTTTGAAAAATTTGAGGTGTTCACAAATGGAAAAACCATGATGGGACATTTTAAAAAAATACCTCATGAGACGAGGCTCAGGTACAATCCTTACCTGAATGGATATGAAAAAAATGGATTTCTCGTCACAATGAGGAAACTGTGATGAGACTCAAAGGAATACCTCATCAGAATGAGGCTCAGGTTTTACCCTTACCTGAATGGGAAGGAAACACCTTAAAAAATGAGGTTCAGGTTTAGCCCTTAACCTGAAAGGGGAATGAAAAATGTGGATTTCTCGTGAGAATGGGGAAACCATGATGGGACTTTCAGATTTTGCATAAAGGATCCGAAAGGGGTTGCAAGAAAAGGCAAGAAAAATGAGATTGGAGGAGGCAACTTGAAAGATGAATAAGGCAATTCTTTTGAAGAAGTATAAGGTGAAAATTTATCAATGTGAACAGATGAATAGGGCAACACTCTAAAAAATGAGCAAGGGTGATTCTTTCGACAACGCAAAGGATGAATAAGGTGATCCTTTTAAAGAGGAGCAAATGATTCTTTTGGCAATGCGAAAGATGAATAAGGCAATTCTTTCAAAGAGGTGCAGTGCGACTCTTTTCATAGCGCAAAAGACGAATAAGACAATCCCTTCAAAGAGGGGCAGAGCGATTCTCTCGACATTGCGAAAGATGAATAAGGCAATCATTTCCAAAAGGAGTAGGGCAGTTTTTTCGACAATGCGAAAGACAAATAAGACGATCCTTTTGAAAAGAAGTAGGATGATTCTCTCGACAACGCGAAAGATAAGTAAGATGATTCTCTCGGCAACCCAAAAGATGAATAAGGTAATATGAGGCAATCCTTTCGACAATGCGAAAGATGAACAGGAAAATATGAGGCAATTCTTTCGACAACACGAAAGATGAACAAGGAAATATGAGGTAATTCTTTCGACAACGCAAAAGACGAATAAGGTAACATGAGGCAATTCTTTCAACAACGCGAAAGACGAATAAGGCAATATGAGGCAATTCTTTCGATAATGTGAAAGACGGATGAGGTAATATGAGGCAATTCTTTCGACAATACAAAAGACGAATAAGGCAATATGAGGCCATTCTTTGGATAATGCAAAAGGCGAATAAGGTAACATGAGGTAATTCTTTCGACAATGCAAAAGACAAACAAGGTAATATGAAGCAATTCTTTCAACAACGCGAAAGACGAATAAGGTAACATGAGGCAATTCTTTTGACAATGCGAAAGACAAATAAGGCAATATGAGGCAATTATTTCGTAAATGTGAAAGACAAATAAGGCAATATGAGGCAATTCTTTCGACAATGCGAAAGACAGATAAGGTAACATGAGACAATTCCTTCGACAATGCGAAAGATGAACAAGGTAACATGAGGAAATTTTTTCGACAATGCGAAAGACGAATAAGGTAACATTAGACATTTGTTTTGACAATGCGAAAGACGAATAAGGCAATGTGAGATAATTCTTTCGACAATGCGAAAGACGAATAAGGCAATATGAGGCAATTCTTTCAACAACACGAAAGATGAATAAGGTAACATGAGGCAATTCTTTCGACAGCACGAAAGACGAATAAGGTAATGTGAGACAATTTTTTTGATAATGCGAAAGACGAATAAGGCAATATGAGCCAATTCTTTCGACAATACAAAAGACGGATAAGGCAATCTAGAGGAGTAGCGCAATTCTTTCGACAACGCAAAAGACGAATAAGGCAACTCTATGAAAGAAAGAAAGACAACTCTTTCGACTATGTGAAAGAATGAAAAGGCAACACCATGATATATCAAAATGGACATCAAGTTTTTATTTCATATCAGGAAAGCCAGGAAAATTTTGCCAATAAAGTAAAAATGTAACTGATTCAAATATTGAAAATGTGCACGTATGTGCAAAAGATATTCCCTCTTTTACCTAAAGTATTTCTTCTAACGAGGTTAACTCCATAGATTCAAGAGTCAAATTCAAATTTTAATGCTATTGATTTTCTTCAAGGAAGCTATCCATTTTCTTTGATATGAAAAGAGAAAAAATATTCTTAATTTCATAAAAGCAAGTAGTGAAAAGATATTGATAAAAGAATTTTGTATGAGAAAAGATGATTCATGGCAATTTTGGCAATCTTGATATCTGAGATATACCTTTTTGCACCTTTTGAGACATAGAATTGAAATCTTTTGTTGGGGTTTGGCAATAATTTCATCACATTAACCTTCAACTCGGAGATATTATGATTTTCCATAGAAGAACACTTCACACACTCCTTCAACTTGGAGATGATCAGGGTCTTCTTTGTCCCCAAAAATTGATAAAGATGTCTCTCTTGATTGAAATCTTTTGATGGTATGAATCAAATATCTTTTAGGGTTGGTCGGGAGGTTCATCGCATCGGCCTTCAACTTGGTGATGATCTGAACTTTTCTTGGAAGGATACATCACACACTCCTTCAACTCAGAGGTGATCCAAATCTTCTTTATCCCTAGGGGTCTAACTCGCATATCAGTCTTTAACTTGACGATAGTTGAGAGATCCCTTTTGCAGATAATCAATTATACTTGCTTTATTGGAAAATTTGAGTGAATTCTATATTGCTCAAAATATTTCTACTGCTTTCTTGCCAGAAGAATCAACTTTTAAAATGCATCATAGCTATGATCAATATCATTTTGCAACTATTTTTTCAATATCATTGAATATTTTTTGCTAATCATACCAAGGATATTTCTTTCATCCTTTTGGTTGATCAGCAGGGAAAAGATTTGAATTTTATCCTTTTTTTTTTGCAAAAAGCTTTACCTTTTTTAGATAAATACTAGAGGTAATTTGAGGTGATCTTCTTGTGAAATGAAATTTTGAGATCAACGAATAGCTTTGGTAGCAAATTGAAAAAATATCTAGGAATTCTTGGTGAAGAAATTTACTTGATATTTAAATTGATGGAATCCTTAGCGAAGATCTTGAAGGAAGGTCCAGTATAAAGTTGGAATTGGAAGGAGAGCCCAACCCAAAGCTGGAATTGGAAGAGAATTCCAGCACAAGGTTGAATCTAGAAGGAAAGTCCAGCAAAAAGCTGGATTTGGGAAATTGGAAGGAAAGTCCAGCATAAAGCGGGATTTGGAAGGAAATTCTTGCACAAAGATGGATTTGGAAGGAAATTTCAACATAAAGTTGGTTTTGGAAGGAAACTCTAGCACGAAGCCGGATTTGGAAGGAAATTCCAGCACAAAGCTGGATTTTGAAGGAAATTTCACCATAAAGCTAAATTTTGAAGGAGATTTTAACCTAGGGTGGATTTTAAAATGACCAGTGAAAACAGTTTTGAAATGAGACTCAAGTCGAGGATTGATTTTAAGAAGACTGACGAAAATAACTTTGGAAGGAGACTCGACCCGAAGGTTGATTTTTGAAAGAGGTTGATTTGAAACTAGTTTTGGCAAACAGGAGACCAACACGAGGGTTGATTTTGAACAGACCGGTTTGAAACCAGCTTTTATAAAAAGAGATTCAACACGAGGGTTGATTTTGATAAGGTCCTTGTTTGAAACCAGTTTTTGTAAAATGAGATCAACACGAGAGTTGATTTTGACAAGGGCCTGATTTGAAACCAGTTTTTGTAAAAGGAGATCAACACGAGGGTTGATTTTGAAGAGTGATAAACACAAGGTTTGATTTTTGAAAAGACCGGTTCGAAACCAGTTTTTTGTAAAAGGAGATCAACATGAAAAAGGTTTGATTTTTTTTTAAAAGGATTGTTGCTTCAAAAAGCACTCTGTGATCATGATGGAGATTTTTTTTTTGAAATCTTCTTGATTTTGGACAGATCCCTATAGATGGTCCTATCATTCTTATGAAGATGCTCCCAGGATTATCCTTTATCCTTAATGGAAAATTGAAATAGGAAATTGATGAAAAATTGATAGAAATTGATACAAGTTGGCGATGAAAGAATTTGATCCTGTCTGCATACAGGACATTTTGAAGTAAAGATAAATTTTCAAAAGATGCTCTAGTGTAACAGGGAAAAAGGATATTTGAAAAATGCTTTCTGAAGATAACAAGGCGATCAAATTTTTTATTGATTCGGGAGGCCCTCCGAAAGCGGTCACTTTTTGTAAAAGAAGACATTTTGCAAAAAGAAGAAATGAAGATGTTGCCAAACTATGAGGAAAATTGAAAATTTTACTGATGCATTGAAGAAAAGAGTGACAAATCAAGGAAAGAAATGAGATTACATCATCTCTTTAAATCGACAAAAGCAAAAATGGGAAAGCATTGGCATTGTCAGTTCCTTGAATGATTGGGAAAAGGCTTGCAGGACGGCTGGCTGGTTCTCTTCTTCATCTTTAACAAGGAGATTATTGTCAATGAAGTCTTGAACGATATTTTTGAAGATGAAGCAGTGGTCGGTGTCGTGCTTTATTGCCCGATGGAATTTGCAGAACTGATTCATGAATCTTCCCATGATCGTGGGAGGGTCTGTGGCTCTTGGGAGTTTCACCAATACCTTGGTCAACACGTATTCAAGGACTTCCTTGAGCGGCTGCTCTAAGGGAGTAAACTTGTGATCGCTATCCCAACCATCAGGCTTTATCTTTTCTTTTTGTTGAAAGATGGATGGAACTGACTTGTTGTTCTGCTTGGAAGACTTCTCCCCCTGAGTTGCATGGTTGTTCTTGCTACCTTTGTTGTTTTGCCAGAGTTGGCAGAGAAGGTGAAATTTATCTTCTTTTTTGAATTTTGACTGTTTTTGACGAGGGTGATGCCTTCATAGACTCTGTTGTCCATCCCCATTTTGAGCCATTTAGCTTGTTTAGTAAGTTTGATGAACGACTTGGAAGGTGAAGTAAAAAATAAGACCTCTGAGAGGTTGAGAGAAGTTGTTCAAGATAATCTGGAGTGTGTGCTCCTCTGAGATGGAGGTTCTCATTTTATTGCAGGTGTCTCTTCATCTGTGAATGAAGTCTTTGGCTTTTTCTTTGTCATTTTGCTTCAGATGGTACAGGTTATTGAGGGTTGGCAGTGCCTCAGTATTGAACAAAAACCTTTCAATGAATAAATTGACAACTTTGTCGAACTCTCACAGTTCAATTGGGTTGATGTGTTCAGCATACCATCTCGCCGCAAAACCTTCTAGACTGCGCAAAAAACATATAAACAAGGTTCTGTTGTCCCTCTTAAACCGGTTGCATTCTGCGAAGAACATGGCCAAATGAGCCTTGGAATTGTCATTTCCATCAAACTTAATGAATTTACGAGGAAGGTCCTCCAGGTTGTTATCTCCTTCAAGGCCGTCATAGAAATCCTCGCTGGTATAAACTCTCTTGCCTTTGTCCCGAGCCTGCAGATCTTTGACCATGTGAGTCATCTCTTTCAATTGCAGTTGGATCAGATCTTCTATCGGGATTTGGAACTTAGGCTTGTTCACTGGCTCGGGCTCCTCAATGATTTTCTTGGGCCGATACAAGGTTTTTTGGAAAAATACAGTCTGCTTTTCCTCTGAGTTTTCTTCTGCTGAATCTATCCCTTCTAAACTGTTGTCAAGCTGAACCCTTTTCTTGGTAACTTTGGCTGGTTTTCTCATGGGATTTCTCTTGGATTTCTTCTTGGATGACTTCTTTCCTGAACCTGCCTTGGCTTGATCTGATTGTATCTTGATCATCATCTTTTGAAATAAATCGTATATGGTGGGATCGATGTCATCGTCACCGGTCTGATCTTGACCTCTGACCGATCTTGGAGAGTCCATTTTTTTTTTACCATTGTACTGTCTTTTTCCCAGATCACAATGTCAATGCTTCCTCTATAGAATAAAAGAGATGGTTTAGACTAAAGAAATTTTGGAAGAAAGAGAGATGATGAAGGAGATATTTGAGAATTAGGTTGATAATTTGAAAAAGATATCCCATTACCGGTGATTGGGTCATCACTGAAGTCATGACAATTGCGTTATTACTTCCATAAAGGGAGTAAACAACTAAAATACACCTTGTTACCCAAGCAGGGTCGCCAACCATGATGAAAGAATGAGTAAGAAAATAGAAGATTCAGGTTGACAATTTTCTAATGATATGATCAGGGGTTTTACGAAAAATAAAGTGAAGAGTTTTAAAAATAGATGACAGGATTGAAATATAAGAATAAAAAATCTAGGAGAAAAAGAAAAAGAGAAATACACAAAATAGCAGGCAGAATCAAAATAAGGTTGGGGATTCGAGATCCAGAAGAAAGGAAGAAAGAAAAATCACCTAGAGTTTTAAAAATCTAAGGAGAGCTTTAAAAAGGATTTCCAAGGTTTTGAGAAAATAGTTATGAAGAAATAAGGGAAAAAGAAAATATACGCCTGGACTTTGAAAAATAGAGAAAAATTTAAAAGAAATATCCAAGGTTTTTTAGAAAATTATTTTGAAAAGATAAAGAAATAAAGATATACTCTTGGATTTTGAAATAAATATCTAGGGTTTAACAAAAATTGTTCTAAAGAAATAATAAAAGAGGAAAATATACACAAGGATTTTGAAAAATATAAGGGAAATTTTAAAATGAAATATCCAGGGTTTTGAGAAAATTTAATATGACGAAATAAGGAAAGAGGAAAATATATGCCTAGTCTTTTTAAAAAAAATTGAAGAGAATTTTGAAATGAGTATCCAGGTTATGAGAAAATTATACTGAAGAAAAAAAATGAAAGAGAAATATGTACCTGGATTTTGAAAAATAGAGGAGAAATTTTGAAAGAGAATATCAATGATTTTAAAAATATGAAATAAATGAGGATTACAAGATAATATCCACAAAAGAAGCGATGCTATACAAGTAATGATGCACTGAACAACACTCCTTAAAAAACTGACTCTAAATGCAATATTTGAAAAGGCTTGTAGGGCCTTAATCCTAACTCTAAGGTTTAGATCATCTGAATTCAACTAAGATATGCTGATATACTTAAGCCAAAGCTCAAAATACGTGGCATAGAAATTCTCTCTGGTTCTAAGGTAATGGTTTCCCAACATCCTTAAGCACTTGCCGATATACTTAGGACTATGGGCCTCATTATGTGGCAGGGGGGTTTAGCCCAAATAAGTGGCCCAGTTGTGAGGCTCTTTCCCGAACTATGGTTCAGTGAGACAGCCCAGCAACGTGAAGACCGAAACAATATAGGTGGGGATGTTTTGAAAATATGATTCAAGCATGCAAGAAATCAGATGGCTCTAATGCAGAGTCCTAAAGAGATAGAATTTTGAAAATCATAAAGAAGTACAAACTTGTATACATTGTTTGCATTCAATCCCTAGATTGGGGAGAGTTGTATTTCAGACCTAAGTCTAAGTGAGCATGCATAAATCTCCTCAATATGGTCCTACCAAACCATAATTAATCCTATATGAATTATGTCAGTTGGGTCAGAGTCTTGGCTCTTAAGTTTTGCATGGAAATGAAGCTGACATTTGTAGAATAATGACTCAGACAATATTAAAACAAGGTAAAGGCATTAATTCGACCAGACGAAGACGAGTCTCATCTCGGTCGCCACTTCTGTGACCATTGCAAAAAAAAATCTCTTTTCTATTTCTTCCTTTTCCTTTTGAGGAAAAAGAGAGAAGAGAAACTCTTTGCAAGGTCTCACTTGACCTTTTAAAAAAGTTGTTTTGAATTTTACTCGCCTCCGTTTTGAAATTTTGCGGGAAAATGGAGAGACGGGATTCACTCATCGGTACGAAGTTCAATCGTTCCTAGCGCCTTTACCAGGGGTAATTGAACCAAGGATTGAATTCATGCCTTTACTTTTCCTAAATTTGATTAAGAGATTATTCTGAAAATCCTGAATGCACATGGAATTAGGCTTGTGTTATGATTTTTGAACTTTGAGGAGTGTGTATGCTTTTCTTGGAAATGTTTCAGAAATTTGAATTTTTTTTCAAGTGATTTTGAAAATGGATTTGAAAATATCTTTTTAGAAATGTCTTTGAAGTTTAGAAAATGATATTTTGAAAGGTTGAAATTTGAAATGGACTCTGCTTTGAAAGCTTGTAATTGAGGATTTGGAAATTAAATTCAGAGTTTGAGAATTTTAAAATCCGAAATTGACTGAAAATCGAATTTGAATTGATTTTGAATTGAAAATCAAGATTAGAGATTGATTCTAAGTTTTGAAATCATAATTAAATTTGAAATTTAACCTTGAAATTAGAATTAGAATTGATATTGAATTTGAACTTTGATTTTGGAATTTGGAATTTGAAATTTGAAAATTTAAAAATTGAGTTTGTATTTTGAAATTTGAGACTTAACTTTGAAATTGGGAATGAATTTGGAACTTAAAACTTGGAATTGGAATCAGAACTTGAAATTGAAAATTAAAAATGGGAATTTTAGAAACGAATTTAGAAGTTGAAAAGTTTGGAATCTAAGAGTAAACTTTGAAATTGGATTTTGAAATTGGAATTCAGGTTTTGAGATTGAAATTGAAAATCGATTTTTGAAATCGAATTTGGAATTTAATGTGGGATTTTGAAATAAATTTCAAATGTTTGATTTGAAATTGAATGGGGAATTGAAATAAACTTCAGAATTTTAAAATTGAATTTGAAATTGAAAATAGAATTCGAAATTTTGGAATTTTGAAGAGAAGTAAAGGTTTTGAACTTAACATTTAAATTTTGAAATAGAATTCTAAGTTAAAATATGAAATTTAGAAATATGAAGTTCAGAAATAAGGATTGAAAGTTGGAATTTGAAGTAAGATTTAAAACTGAATGGAATTGAGAAATAAAAGGTGAATCTTCATTTGTAAAAGGGAAGTTGAAAGATGATTTTGAATCTTAGAAATGAAAACTGTATTTCTAAAAATTTATTTAAAAATCACTTGGAATTTTAAAAATGTCTTGAAATAATTTGAAAAAATGGCAAATAAAAAATGATAAATGCATTGAAAGAATTTGTTTAAAATTGGATTTTTAAAAGCAAATTTCATTCTTTAATAGAATTGAAATAAGATTAAATTTCAATATATTCATGACTATTATCACAAATATATTTTAATTTAATCTTTATTTAAATTCTAAGAAAGAATAAAATAGAATTTTTTGCTTTTATAGAATTTAAAGCAAGATTAAATTTCCATATATTCATGACTATGACCATGATTATATCTCGATTTGATCTTTACTTTGAATTCTGATAAAAGAAGAAAAAACATTTTTTTTTAAATATGACGATTTTCTGAAAGGACCTAAAGTGTAGGTCAAATTTTATTCCATAAAAGATAAAAATCCTAAGTATTGTTCATATTTTGACTATGGCCATAAATGTGAATCATTTACTTAGGGTTAATTACCTTTTATTAGAATTGTGCATGTGTCATTCGTGTTATCCCATAGTGCTATTTTTGAAATAAGAATAAAATAAAATGTCACAAGCAATTATGAGAATTTAAAGTGCAACTATATGCTCATATATTCTATTCTAAACAAAAAAGGTAGAAATTATCATTAATATAAAATTATTACAGTCTTAAATTAAAATTGAAATATTAAAACTTCCTATTCTAAGAAAGAAAATTAGGAACTTTCAAGCTTTCCTGCAATTACAAGATTATCACAAGGCAATAGAAATACAAAATACAGAAAGGAATTGAAAATGTCATGTTCAAACCAATATACATATGATTATGCCTATGCTATAATGAAAATACATATGCACATGTGAAGATGCAATGCCTATGTATGAATGAAATGCATTTGCGTAAATGACATGCCAATGCTTATGAGGAAATGCATATGCATTTGCCTAAGTACAATACTTATGCTAATGAGAAAAATACCTATGAGAATGCATATGCAATGCTAATGGAGAAATGCATATGCATTTGCCTAAGGGCAATGCATATACTTAATGAGAAAATGCATATGAGGATGCATATGCAATGCTAATGGAGAAAGGTAATGCATATACTTAATGAGAAAGTGCATATGCAATGCTTATGCTAATGAAGAAATGAATATGCATTTGCCCAAGGGCAATGCATATGCTTAATGAAAAAATGCACATGCATTTGCCTAAGTGCAATGCTTATGCATAATGAGAAAATGCATATGCATCTACCTAAGTATGATGCTTATACTAATGAAGGAAGGCATATGCATCCACCTAAGTATGATGCTTATCCTAATGAAGGAATGCATACACTACAAGAAAAATGCTATTTAGCGACGGAAATTTGCGATGGATTTTTTCCGTCGCCAATTAGCGACGGATTAGCGAGCGAAAACTATTTGTCGCTAACGTTTGAAATATTTGCAAAATTAGTGACGGAAATATCTTCGTCGCTAAAGCCGTCGCTAATTAGCGAGGGATTAGCGACAACATTTTTTCGTCGCCAAAACACTACAAAAAAATGCTAATTAGCGAGGGAATTTTTCCGTCCCTAATCCGTCGCTAATTAGCGACGGATTAGGGACGGAAAAATTCCCTCGCTAATTCCGTCGCTAATTTTCGTCCCACCTGAAGCGCGAAATTTTCCCTCCCTCCGTTCAAAAATTTTCTGCCCTTTGTTCTCCCCCTGTTCAATTTAAACCATCCCCGAAGCTCCGCTGACGACACACGCACAAAGAGTCGATCCCCACGAGAAGTCGCAGATGGAGACGTCGTAGCTTCGTCGGAGCTGAGACGTCAAAGGGGCGACGAAGAGGAGGCGTTAGGGAGCCACTGCAGCCTGCCGGAGTCGAAGAGAGTGGCGACGAAGAGGTGACTGCTGTTGGGGAGCCACTGGAGCCTGCCAGAGTCGCGAAGATCCGCGCGAAGTCGCGAAGAGCCTGTCGGAGTCGCGAAGAGCCTGCCGGAGTCGCGAAGATCCGCGCGAAATCGCGAAGAGCCTGCCGGAGTCGCGAAGATCCGCGCGAAATCGCGAAGAGCCTGCCGGAGTTGCGAAGATGCTGTACTCGTTGCTCCTCCCCCTGTAGCTCGCGAAGATCCGCGCAAAGTCTCAGCTGAAGCTGAGTGCCCCCGCCGTGAAGCTCTTCGACTGGTTCTCGTGGCAGACCTGGAACTTGAAGAGAGGAGCTCCCCCCGGAACGCGCCACAACCGTGAAGCTCTTCGGCTGGTTCTCGTGGCAGACCTGGAACTTGAAGAGGAGCTTCCCCCGTATCCGCGCAGAGTCGCAGCCTGCCGAAACGCGCCGGTTCTATGAAAAAAAAATGTTCCTTGCCGGAGAACGCGCCGGCAGCGAGCAAATTTTTTTTTAAATTTTTTTTAAAAAATTTAACGACGGATTAGCGACGGATATTATCCATCGCTAATTTAAAATAGCGAAGGACTCGCGATGGATCATATCCGTCGCTAATCCGTCGCAAATTAGCGACGGACTTAGCGGCAGATAAGTTCTAGCACGGATTAGCGTCGAAAAATTCGCGATGAAAGTTTTCAGTCGCTAATCCGACGCTAATCCGTCGCTAAACAGTTTAGCGACGGATTAGCATCGGATTAGCGATGAATTTAGGTCGTCGCTAATCCACAGGTTTCTTGTAGTGATATGCATCTATCTAAATGCAGTGCTTATGCAAATGAAGAAATGCATATGGAATTGCCTAAGTGCAATGCTTATGCAAATGAAGAAATACATATGAAAACATGATATGCATGTGCATATATGAAGTCCATGTATAATCTTTAATGCACCTGCAATATGCGATGCATATGAGATAGGAATACTATGATGCAAGTGATGAATAAATGACACAGCAGGTGGCAAATGTGTTGTGAAGCATATTGAAAGTGCCTATCTAATAGATACACGGGTGAGCATTGAACAAATCGGGTATGACAGTGAAACTGGTTATTTAGAAGCTAAAGATGTGTCAGCCACAAGTCAAAATCCACAATTATTGGTTGTTGACATGAATTACCCTCAACCAGCCACTGATATGATAGGCAGAAAGTAGTCTCCCTCCAATGAAATCAAAACTGCGCAGGGAATCAATATGGGGACCATATGTTGCAGGGTTTACAAAAGAATTGGAAAGACATTGGTAATCAAAACAAACAACAACTATTTTGGGGCAGCAAGACCCTGGTTGGAATATGCAAATGCATACACAAGTATGATTAATGCAATTTGAAGTCTCAAAAATGAAAGAATAGTGTGACTGCAATTGAGCTATTATGTATCGACACCCTGCAAATGCTAATAACAACACCACTCAAAATGTATACAAAAGAGAGAAAAAGAAAAAAAAGAAAACTCTCTACAATTGATGAGATGCAACTCAAATCGATTTCAGCAGAAGTCGATATTTTTTATGACAATCAATTGATGACAGAGATCTGATTTGATCTTTGTTCAGCAGTTTGACAAACTACAACCATGTTATCCATCTTTATCAGATCTTGGCAACAAGAATAGTTAACATTCACCTTTTTTTTTCTAATGCGATCTGGAGGTCAGTTTCCATAATTACACCTGGCATACATGTGTCAATTAGTTCTTTCTTTGCTAAACTAAATAGAGATACATATTCCAGTTTACCACTAACCATCCCTAAATCTCGTTGAACAATCTTGACTGAAAAATATTTTTATGGCCAACATTGTTGGAGTTGCTTCCTGTTGCGAATTTGCTGCTTTGGTCTGGACCATATTCTTCAATCAAACTGATCTGGCTATGTAACTTGTCCTAAGCCGAATTTGCATCTCTAAATTCCAATGATCCATCGGCAACCTGAAGGTCTTTCTTCGAGAAAACACCCAGCATAGAACACTAATTACTAGTTGAAGGGCACTCAGTGATTCATTCTACCTTCATCTTTTCATTCATCAGCATGTTGTCAATGTTAAGTTCCAATTCTAGTGCAGTTTCTATGATGCAGTTATTGATTTATAGGATGCGGTAGGTGCTAAGATGTAGGGATGAACCTATGATGAAATGTTGAATCCACACGAGATGCACAGGATGCATATGAAGCACACGGATGATAATGCAATTCGCAGATGTGATGAGGATGCTGCTATGCCCAAGATACAGAAGGGAAATTAAAATGCCAATGCAGGTAATCAGGGGAAATTGCATACAGAGAATCGATGATGCAAACACAGCAGCAAAACACATGACAGATGTATGAAGATGCGGAGAGATGAAAACACACGGCAGATGTATGCAAATGTCATAGAGATATAGAGTGAATCGAGATAACTACAGAAAAGTGAAAATTTCATGATGCACAACAGCAACTACACAATGCAGAAACACGAGGATTAATGATGCATGATGCTGGAATGAGGTGCAGTAATGACGTTGATTGCATCCGATGCAATGAAATGGATAGTGAGATGCAATTGATTGTGATGCTTAAAAAAAATCGAATGCAAATACGATTCAGATAAGATTGATATTCAAGGCGAATTTGAGCAGAAGAGGTCACAATAACCAACACAATCTAATTTCAGAACATCAGATGCTGGATTTACTAGTGAATCAATTACAGGGAATTATAGTAGACCAAATAGAGTAGTTGTTGTAAGGCATGATGCTCAATAATGCTTAAACAGATCCACACTACAACGCATTAGCATTTGAAAATTTAGATTGGCACTGCAGCATTTCCAATTTATATCATGAATTAGATTGGTCATTGATGTTCAAAATAGATCAAAAGGATAATCAGGTCACGACATGGACAAATCATGATTAATTCAAAGACATGCGGCTGATTGTGATGAACATGATATGCTATGCAAAATGTGCAAAACTAAGAGATGTGATTACTCTAAAATATGATTATACCATGCTAAACACGATTCAAATCACATCTAAAAATAAAAAAACAAAAACTAATGCAAATCTTTTCAGCCATAAAATGACACTAACCTGTCTTTATGAAACAGATTGGAAGAAGAAAACAAGGAAGGGAGAATGAGAAAAAAAAATGAAGAAGAGGACTTACCGATCTTATTTGAATCTGATGAAAGTAGATCTCATGGTAATTCAGAAGGAAATTTTTGTTATCAGGCAAATGTGAATCTAACTTTAAGTCAGAATAACACATTTTCAAGGTAAATTGAATGTGAATTCTTGCAGCAAATCAAAACAGATGGAATTCACGATGAAATTGAACCAGAGGCATCATATGATGTCACTGGGTATTGGATTTCATGATGAATTATTCAGGAGTTTTATGACAGATCAGGGCAATTTTATTCCAGAGCAAAATACTTTACGGCAAACCGATCATGAATCTAGTTTAGTTCAGCACAACAAATATGTCACGACAAGTATGGATTGAAGAAAGAAACATAACTCGATGTTGCTGAATCAAAGTAAAATGCAGTGAATGACTGATGTGCAAAATACAAATTACGAGATCTCAAGCAGGTTAATGAAATGCAAGAATGCAATAAGATGCAAAGACGGAAAAGAAAATAATGTTGTGTTACAGGTAATAAAAGAAATTCAGAGAATGCAAATGAGTGCTAGAGTGTTCTAATTATCTTGATAATGCAATAGGCAAACAAGATTGGTAATGTTGCAACCTGTAGATTGATGATGCCATATGCAGATCGATGCTACACAGTATGCTTCCGGTGAGCAATGAAGATCAAACAAAAGAGACCCTAAGAACAGAAAGGAGGAAAGAAAAAGAGTAGGAGAAGAAGAGGGACATTACCCACCGTGTATTGGTTTAGAGGGGAGAAATGCTTCTTCTCGATGCTGAGGGTGGATCAAACTCCCTGAGAAAAGAAAAGGAAGAGAAGAAGAGAAGAAGGGGAGAAGGAAAGGAAAGAGGGAGAAGGAGAAGTCTCTTGCAAGAGCTCGGTGGATGAGAGCCTTGCTCGATGCTTGGTGGATGGGAGATGGTCTCCCCTGCGTTGGTTTATAACGGGGGAGACTGTTACAAAAAATTCAAAAAGGTCCCCTCATAGTTTCAGAAAATTTCAAAAGGAGGTTCTAATTACAAGGTTTTTCAAAAAAAGGGTAAAGCTACTTTCTGAAAAATTTTCTTTTATGTTTTTGAAAGAAAAATCTAAAATATGAGGAAAATACGAGGGACTTAAGAGATATGATCCATATGAGGTTTTTGAAGAATTTAAGGAAATATTGAATTTTGGAATTGTGAGGTTACAAAAAAGAGAGTTTTTGAAATAACATAGTTAATTTTTAAAAATTAGGTTTTCAAAATAGATCTGGATCTAAGATTTTTGAGTAAATATCGAGCTTGGATCTCGAACTGAGGAAACATGAAGATTGGATCTGGGTAAAATATTTAAGCCAATACAAAGAATTGATTTTTAGAATTTTGAAAATAGAAGATTCAGGCTCAGAATTGGATTTGGATATCTGATTTGTATCCAGAATTGGGTCAAATATAGAAAATAAAATTGGATTTTAGATCTTTAACCAGGAAGTGAATTCGAGAATTAACCAGAAATTAACCCAATTGCTCAAAAGGTGGGGGCCAGTGGCAAAAAGGAAAAATTTGGGGTGTTCACAGCTACTACTGCATGTCACCGATCAAGCCAATGCACACCACGTGTTCCTACAGTCGATGCATTTTCTACTCAGTAGAGCTCTGCACTGCATATGCCTCATTTCGAAAGCTTGGCCTAGGATATTCTCCCTCACCCAAAATCATTGTCGTCCTCAACATTGCTAGTTTAGGTAAAAACATAGTCTTCACTAATATTTTAGTTTACCTTTGTACTTATCTTTGGTTTACTCTTTTCTTCAGCCTACTCAACTTGTTTTGGTTTACATCTACCATCGCCGCAACCTTTAACATGTTAAGTCACATACCTTTAACGCATCTCTAATCACTTAGACAACAGTCTTCTGCTTCATCAACATCAAGCATTTTTTGCTCGTGAGACCCCAATGCAGTCTCATACACAAGCAAGTCATCCTCGCTGACACGATAAACTTGTTGTCGTTATGCTCATGGTTGGGGTGCCTTCCAACCCCAGCAAGAACAATTCCAAGTCCTTCATGATCCTCGCAAAGAAAGACAACCACCAATGTGTGTCACAAGGATATCAACTCCCTTAAGCACCAACTTACGGTTTTCCAATGGTTCAATTTAGTCCTCAAGTCAGGAACGTCTTCTTGTGTATCACCTCAAAGTGGTCATTCAAAACGTCTTCATGGGCACTCGTCCTCACATGGGCACCTTTGGCCCAATACTGCAACTCTTCTCTCAAAGCCAGCACATTGTAACTCTCTTTCATGGTCGGCAAAATGTTCTCGCAAGAATCGATGAGCCACGAATAACAACTTTTTCTGCACACACAATCTATAGAGGATCTACCAACTCAAGGGACCAAAACAGTGTGCATTCTGCTCAACATGGGCACTCTGCTAACCCATAATCCTGGAAGAGAATATAAAAGTTTATTTGAGCTTCTCATACCCAAAGATGCAAATCCATTCAGTCGAATCCAACATGCATTCTTTGCATGCACAAGGCAAACATCATGCTCCACCTGTGAGCCTAACGCACAATTGGTAAGAATCTTTGGCTTATCTATGTTCTCTTAGCCAACTAAACAACAACCTTACACTTCTGCTTATCATCAACAAGATGTCACACACCATCCTGCTAATTTCTTGCTTATGTGCTCAGTCAACAATACTTCAACTGCAAATATTTGTGCAACCAAGATAAATCATCATTGTCTTCTTCAGTGTCATACACAATGAACAACAAGGTTTCCGTGAATCTTTTTGCTCTGATGCCAATTTGTCATGGGCTTATTTTTTTCAATAAGCCAGTGTGGTGCGACAGTCCTTCCTTACCACTGCAAGCCTTTCTATTGCTCTGTCATGAGCATAGAATGTTTCACAAACCCACAATGCGCCAAGCTGGACAGCCTAACAGCCAAAGGCCGCGTTCCAACACCTTTCCATGTGCTGAATCATTTTCATTGGCCCTGTGCACCACCTCGTGCGCAGTTGCCTAGCGAAAGCTGATCAATCACATTTTAAAATGCGTATTCCATGTATTCCATGCCTCTTAGTGCATAGTTGTCCCATATCAACTATCACTTTCAAAAGGGACACAAACTTGCCTTAGCTTTACATGCCATGGAGAGTATTGCAACTTCATGTGCATGCTACAACAAAACTTTGCCACCGAAAGAACAAGACCTTGTGGTCCTCAGTCCGAAGACCAATTGATGATTGAACAACATAGCGAAGAGCACCACCCAGGCTCATTCGCAGGTGCCTAGGCATTCATTTCCTAGCCCCGAGTCACCATACTTGGTTGGAACCACCTAAGGTGCTTCTTAGGAAAATTATCCCTAACCCGCACTCACCCCCGTGCGTCCAACCGCTACGCATGGGAACATCTTACAAGCCCAGAGGTCCTTAACCAAAACTCCAAAGGCAATATTCTCTGATCTGCTGACACTGCTTAATCAAACAATGCTCTACATATGTACGATGAACTATCGACGATATTGTTGCCTATCACATGTCATGCTACCACCACACATCACCGATCAAGCCAACGCACACCGTGCGTTCCTACACTCGATGTATTTTTCACTCAGTAGAGCTCCGCACTGCACATGCCCATTCCGAAAGCTCAACCTGGGACAGTGCCTTTGTATTGAATATATCTATTGCTCTTTTTTCTAAAAAAAAAAAAAACAACTTACCCATGCATACTTTGTTTTCTGTTTTTTTATGGGACCTCTTGTCACCATATCTCTGCAGTTTTTATCTTATTTTCAATTACCTGATTCTGTTTATTTAAAAAAGCGACTTACATATCAGAAACATACTTTGTATGCTGTTTTATGTCATTCTGTAGTGACCTCTTGTCACCATGTCTCTGTAGCTTTTATCTTATCTTGAATGTCTGATGCTCTTTCTGTTGGCGACCGCCCTGTGTAAAAAACAAATAGACAGGGAGCGTACCTGGATTCGCCATTGTCAGTGTAGGCAGTTCGGCGTTCTCCTCAGCCGGTCGACGCCCACAATGAGCCCAGGCCTAATGTCGACGGTGAGCAGGACCCGTTCCACTGAGCCTGAATGCAGAACTATATTTTGGTATGGAAAAGTTACGAAATCTCATCATTTTCGTAACCCCAAAACCACTTTATATAATGGAGAATTGGGCAGTTACGTGAATGTAGTCTCTCCACATTCACGTAACTCCCACCCACTACCTCCATCATCCAGTCACTTACGTGACCCACTAACATGGTGTCAAACCGGGTCAGACTGCGGGTTGGACCCGTAACCCATAATGTCCAACATTCTCCCACTTGACCCATTGACACCAAAAGTATACTAAATCGAGGTGTATACCGTTATCTCGATTTAATTCTTCATGTGGGTTCACATGCCACCCTTTATCACAAGGATGAATCGTATGAGTCAAGGATATAAACATCCCTTTATGAAATGTCATATTTTCTTGTACTACACTACAATTCACCTTCAGTGCTTAGGCATGTAAAGAAATTACCTTTTATGAATAGGTTGGTCTCTCACCTATTCTATTGGTCCTTTAATATTGTTATTCTGCTATTCTCTCTAACCCATATGAGAGATTCTTTATGCAAAATCAACAATAACACAAAACTTTAGAGAATCAAAACATAAACACAAATGTGATTACATAATGTATTGTCATACATCAGAAGGAATCAAAAAGACCCATCCCCTTTACATGTTGGGAATACAATCCCGGTGCTAGCCCTTTAGTAAGGGGATCCGCAGTCATTTCCTTCGTCCCAATTGTATCAATACATACCAGATGATTCTCAGTCCTTTCTTTAACAACAAAATATTTTAACTCCATGTGTCGACACGACGTTGAGCTCTTGTTGTTATTTGAAAAGGACACGGCTGCTTCATTATCACAAAAGATCTTTAGTGGTCTCTCAATAGAGTCCACTATACCAAGACCCATAATGAAGTTCCTTATCCAAATGGCCTGTGACGAAGTCTCGTATAGAGCAATAAATTCCTCCTCCATGGTATGAGCAGCAGTGGTAGACTGCTTTCCGCTTCTCCATGAGACAGCACCACCCGCTAGAAGGAAAATGTATCCAGTAGTGGATTTTCTACTGTCAATACACCCTCCTAAGTCCGCATCAGAGTATCCAACGACCTCTAGGTGGTCAGCTTTTCTGTAGATCAACATATAGTCTTTCGTTCCTTGTAAATAACGCATGACCTTCTTTGTTGCCTTTCAGTGCGCAATGCCTGGATTTGACTGATATCTACCAAACATTCTCACAGCAAATGCTATATCAGGTCGAGTGCAGGTCTGCGCGTACTGTAAACTCCCAACTGCTGAAGCATATGGGACAGCATCCATCTGAGCCTTCACAATATCATCCTGAGGACAGTCCTTCAAGCTCAATTTATCCCCTTTCACTATAGGTGCCGAACTAGGAGAACAATTCTCCATTCCATATCTTTTAAGAACCTTAAGGATATAGGATTTCTGAGATAGGCCAAGGACACCTTTTTTCAGCAACGTTGGCGAAACAATGCCCTTTGTAACTCGCAGACTCCTTGCTTGAAATAAGCCAATTTCCTGATATCTTCCCTCCACCAGAACCTCGTCATTTCAGCAATGCCAATATGTCATCTTGGTCAGTCCGACCGATGATGCATCGGTCATCGGATTCCCAACTAGCAAAGAGACTGCATCTGCAATTGGATTGCTCAAAGGAAAAAATGGGACCATTGATCGAAGTATACATACCAGTTATATTTCGTTGGTTCATTTACAAAGAAAACCAATACTTTTTTGGGTAGCTCTTTTGCTTGGTCTGAAGATAAAGACTGGTTGTTTGAATTTAGTTCCAATTGAGATTGCGTTGAAGATTGCTAGCAAGATCAGAGCAGGAGAGAGGTTTTGTGTGTATGTGGTGACACCAATGTGGCCTGAAGGAAAACCTGAATCTGATACAGTGCAGGTGATTCTTCATTGGAACCGGTTGACCATGGAGATGATGTACAGAATCATAGATGGTGCTATTGAAGAGGTCGGTATGAAGGGAAAGGCTAGTTTTTGTGATTATCTGAATTCCTACTGTCTGGAGAATAGAGAAGTTAAAAAGCCAGGTGAATGAATACCAACCACTCAAGTCGCTGGAAACCGGATGTAACTATTGGCGAGCACAGACAAATCGGAGGTTCATGATATATGTGCACTCCATGGTCATGATTGGTAAGAGCAGAAATCTTAGTTCTACACTTTAGTTCACATCATACACGACCAACTCTATGAAACCTCAATAAGTAGCTAGTTTAGAGTGCTTGGGCATCATTTAAAAGATCCAAAAAATGAATTACAATGTTTCCAACCAATCCTTCTACAACTAGAAGCATTAGAGTTTATGATCCTTAAGGAAAGTTTAGACTTAAGTCACCCAATTGCCACATAAGCGAAGGGAAAAGGAGGCCCAGTTTGCCCCACCCACTGTTGTGCAAACTGCAAAAACACGATCAATTAGTGCCTTGCATCATCGACTCTATGCTTCCAACGCCAATTGAGCCACGCGAGTCAAGTCTGCTGTAGGCCATTGTGATTATTTGCAGTTTATACTTACAAGTCCTCTACGAGTGTTCTAAAGATCAGCTGGTCCTAACTTGCTTTGTTGGTCCAGCTTGATCTGACTTGTTCCTGGACTGTGTAAAATGCAGGCCTGACCGTGTCAGTCAATCTTATCTAATTGGTCCAGTTGGTACAAACAACAAACTAGTCTGATTAACTCATGTTTCACAAAAGCCGCTGCTTGCAGATATGATCTGTGCAATGATCAGTGTGAATTGGTTATCTGAATTATCTGACCCTAGCCCTATTTTGATACGACTTTATGATATGGCTTGGCTGACCATTATGATCAGTGAGAAGATATCTATAAGATCACCCATCTAAAAGATTTATAGCATTCACCATGGGATTTGATATCAGGAATCAACACCAGTGTTGAGCACCTTCTATCTTTTAAATGGTTGGCAAGAGGGCTGTCGGACTATTTGGCGGTTACTTTATTGATAGGAAATTTGAATGCCAATTGTACACATATGAACGCACATAGAGTTATGTAATGCATATATAGAATTATATAAGTTCTGTTAGCTAACCAGTGGATTAAATTTTGTACATTGCAGTGGATGATGAGTATATAATAATTGGATCGGCTAATTTGAACCAAAGATCACTAGATAGAGGAAGAGACACAGAGATTGCCCATGGCTCATTTCAACCAGATCACATCAATTGACCAAACGGACCCGCTTGAGGTCACATATATGTCTACAGAATGTCCCTCTGGTACGAGCATTTTGCGAGCAAATACATAGAGTTCATGGATGTTTTCAATGAACCAGAGAGCCTAGAGTGCGCAAGGATGGTAAATAAGCTTGCTCATCATCTGTGGGAGCTATATACTGGAGATGAGGTGGTGCAGCTTCCAGGCTATCTGCTTCCATTCCTTGTGAGAGTTTTGGATGATGGGACTGTAGTGAACTTGAATGAAAGTGGCATTTTTCCAGACACAAATGCCAGTGTCAGGGGAAAGAGACAACGTCTCGTCCCTCCAACCGTAACTACTTAAAATAATACATTATGATTTCCTCATGTTTAGTAAGTGAGTTTGTAACTACAGTATATATCATTATTTGAAGCTGCAAATGTTTGTAACATAGTTATCGGAAGCTTCTTACTGCATGGGGAAACTTGCTTCAAAAGCTGGAAACTCCTCGCTTCCCCCAAAAGAGGGGAAGCTTTGGGAAACTCGCTTCCAAAAATGTGGGAAACTCGATTCCTTTTAGTGAGAAGCCTGTTTCATCCTCGTTTCCATAATCAATCCTCTTTTGCTTTCTTAACATTTTCCTCACTTCTTGTCACTTCTCACTCGCTTCTTCCTCACTTTTTATTTTTTTCATATTAGAAAAAAAAAAATTACAACAAGCTTGCATGTTGGTTTTATATCTATTTATATTTGTGTTTACGAAATTTCTTATTTGCTTCTACACCTGCTTCATATTGCTGCTTTTTATGTATTTAGTTTTCATTTTTCATGCACTTGCATAATTGCTTGACAATTTCCCGCTTCATACTTTTTAGCACTCCGTCCCCACTTCCCCTTCACGCATCGCTTCTTGTGTCCATTTCGTTTCCTGGTAACTATGGTTTGTAATATAAACAATTTCATATAATAAAGTTTGAAGAGAGATTTCTTAAACAAGATTGGAACTTGACTCTCTTTCTCTCAACCATTAGAGCAAAAGGAAAGAAAGTGTGTCAAGCTTTTCTTTCCTTGAATTACTCACTATTTGCATGGGAAGCGACTTGAGTGCCTACAAGAAGTTTTATCAACAATTCCAGGCAAACAGAAGAAACAACAACCCAGTATTTCATGTATTGGAAAAATGAGAAGAAAATAATTCCAATATTTCATGCATTTAAAAAATGCAAAGAAAATTCTAAGGAAAACACTGGCCACCTTCATCTGTTTCAAAACTGGGGGGGAGCCTTCTTACAGCCAAGAAAGACTTGAAAAGGCAGAATGCCCTCTTTGCTTGGAAAGTTGGAACTTGATGCCCAGCTCCTCTGACTGTAGCAAAAGTTAGCCCTTGGTACACCTCTGTCCATCCTCCCACCTAGGTAATATTTCAAGAAGCGATCAGAGAAACAGAAACCTAACAAGTTAAATCTATGCCTCTAGTTGTAGTGGATATAGGCTCTAGTCCTCATTGAGTTAAGCAGAATTTTGTGCTAGTGCTAGGAGAAATCTTGTTTCTTGTCATTTGAATATATGTTTAAAATTTTGATGACAACCAATAAACAAGAAAAATGAAAAACAAAGGTCATGTGTTTGAGGTTGGTGAAATTTGCCATCAACCAAGGAACTAGTTCAGTTCTTTGTAAATTTATTGCATAATATTCCAATAAGAATTTTGGTGCGAGGACAAGCTTACATGGGCACATCATCTTTGTTCATGGTTGGCACTAATAGATACTGCATAATCCATTTGCATAATTGGCTTTGATTCATTTTTAAAATGGAAGACTTAACTCGTAGCTTTGTTATGGACCAATTCCCTAATCCGTTTGTTTCATGTAGTTTTCATGGGAAATTCCTAAGTGGGCCTCAGTTTTTCCTACCGCCTTTCACTTGTCATGTGTAAATCCCTTCCTATATCCCTCCATATGAAAGGACTTTTATGAGAAAGTTGAGCCGGCAGGAGTTTTTAAAAACCCATGCCCTTTCCCATGAAAGATTCTTTCGTTCCAAGGCAATGAAACAAGTGAGACCCAGATTTGTTTATATGTTTCCAAGTGGAATGATAAGCGTACCTGGCCCCCAGAGTACCATGGGTACCAAGGAATCTTCACGGGGAGGTTGAGTTGGCTCAAGGAAAATCTTGTTGCAGTAACTGGGACAACTGAGTCCGTATCTCCACTGCAATGTACAACCGTAAATTCGGTAAAGCCAAATTTCAAAGGCATAGCCAATTAGCATGCTACTCTACAATTATGCACCCCCAAATAAAACGAAAAGAGATTCTGTTGAATCGGGGCTATTATCAAACTGAATGGGCTAGCTAGCGTTTCACAAAGATTGCATAATATGCCCTTTCATCCCTTTTTTTTTGACATGGAAAGGGAATTCTTTGACTGATCCCTGATAGTGTCCACTACTATTAGAAACCTTGGGAACTTGGTCATAGTTTGCACTGTAAGCAAAAAAATAATTATTTATCAAAGCTTTATTCCAAGTACATAGGGTCGACTTCATGAGTTCTTTTCTTCATTCCTCACAATAAGCAGAAACATGTAACAATAAAACATTAGGTACGTTTGACCATTCGACCATCACAACAAGGGGGGAATGATCATGTAGCATCTGATCACAAGTAGTTACTTGAACAAAAAGTTTACCTGAAAACCCAAATTCGTAGGCCAGCTTTGATGAGCTCTCTATAAGTAGGCAACATTGAAAATTGAGCATCTTTCCAGTCTTTTAGCACTTTACTAGCACACAGAAAAGCAGCAGAAAAGAGATTTGTTATGCGAAAAAAAAGCTACCAAATGCCATCTGAAATTTTCCATTGATACAATCTGCTCGATTCCTCTTCTCAATTCTACCTAAATTTGTGCCAAAGTCACCTTCATTGCAAGGCTACATTCTGACATCAAGTGAAAGATAAGCAAGCACATGAATTCCAATGCTTGCACTTCTAATGCTATCGAAAACGGAAGCTTATGAACTTCCTCAAGTTTCACATAGTAGCAATAGAAATGTTGGAGTTTGTGTACGTGCTTGCCTTTACATTTTATCTAATACCATGTAACATACCCAATGGAAAGCTCGACTTTAGACATCCAAAACGTGTCTAAGTTCATGCAAATCCTGCATTGGATCCATGAATATTTATGTTCCAATTCATTCAATGCAGAACATGCACTTGAAGTTGGCCTATAAGAAAAGTGAATGACCAATTTTAGCTTGCTAAGTAGGAATAAAGAACATTCGTTGGTGCTTCATACAACCTGCAGGTTGTCCACTTGTACGGTATTCCAGTTGAATTTGCATGCATCGCTCTTTGTACGTCGAGCCTGTTGTAGTATTTTTCTGCATGGTTCTCAGAACAAGGATCATATCCATACATTTGTCTCGCAAACAATGTGTTCTTGAGTCTGATCACAGGCAACTTGTTCGTAGATGAGGTTTTACATGGTGGTGTATAAATATTGTATGGGTCAATGTTTCCAAACTCATGGCTAACAGCATAATAGAGGATGCCAGTGCAATTGTCCGAATGGTTAGCCTCTGAGAAGTTGCAGATCTTGAGTATAGATTTGTAGGTGGCATCTGAGATGAGCGCATGGCTCCACCAGTAGTTCACTGTACCTAGATTGTCATAGTAGCTGTCTATCACTGGATTCCCCACCTGTATATGTACGTATTTGCACACACACACACACACACACACACACACACATATACATATCAAATTTCAAGCAACAAAAACGAGGAATCAGAATGGCGGTAAGTAAAGCATAAACATAGTGATTTTGGATGTGCTCCAGTGTAGACATTTTGTCGAAGGCAATTTGATTTTTCATTTACTGTTTTTGGATACGATTGAGCTCAAGTTGAAATTTGGGAGGCAAGTTTGGGATTCACATGAAAAATTCCCAGCTTCATGAATTCCACTATTGCCAACACTGACATTTGAGTTTGTCAACTTTTGCCATGTTTCACATGACATATTGATCGCTGTTTACAACACGCCAGTTTTAGAGAGCAATTAGTTAGATTCTATCGAAGCAAATTGTTATTGATCATTGAACTCCCATACTAAAAGGATTTCAAAGCAGGTATGCTGGAATGATAAAAGTCTTTTGCATATCACAAACTGAATGACGGACAAGAATGTTACCTTTTTTTTGACAGGCAAGCTGGAGTTAGGCAGACCGCTTACCAGTTCAATATTTAAAAACTTAAATTACGTTGATCTTTCTAAGAGGAAGCTAATCCATAGAAAAACATGTTTGTTTTTTTCAGTAGTAACTAAAAATGTGAGCCTTTGACACCACAAGAGCTCCTCCCTTGTTGGACGACTCGTCCACTTCTCATTAGGCTGACGGTTACTAATTTAGTTTTTTGGGTGACAGTTATTTTTTTTTAAACTCTTAATTTTTTTCTGGGTAGAGAATTAGACAGAGAGCAAGAACAGTAATTTAGTATCTCTCTCTTTTCTAGTGAACATTTAACATCGCTGCAGCCCGTGGATGTAGAGGTTCCCCTCTGAACTACGTAAATCTATGTGTGCTCTCTTACCTCTTTCTTCTCGTTCTTGATTTGTAGTTGTTCGATTGTCGGGTGTGTGTTCGTTTGTGTTTGTAGACACAGTTTACAATCCCATCTGAACCTAACAAACTAGTATCAGAGCCAGGTTTAGTGGTAACAGTCCTAGACGAATGCACAACCATGTCAGCAAAGTTTAAGATCGAAATGTGAGTTTTGGTCTATGGCATGTGAAGATGCGTGCACTCTTGACGCAAAAGGGATTGTAGAAAGCATTATTGGGAAAAGACAAGATGCCGACCTCTATGTTTGCAGAAGACAAGGAGGAGATGGATGAGAAAGCTTTGGCTGCAATTCAGTTGTGTCTATCCAATGAAGTTCTCAGGGAGGTCATTCATGAGAAGACGACTGCAGGCTTATGGCTCAAGTTGGAGTCATTAAAAGTTGGAGTCATTAATGTACATCAAGTTGCATTTGAAGCAATGGTTGTTCATGCTCCGTATGACTGAAGGTACATCAGTTAAGATTCATCTTAATGAATTTAATTACATTATTATGAATTTAGAAAATATTGATGTGAAGATAGATGATGCGGATCAAGCACTTTTATTGTTATGTTCTTTGCCTGCGTCTTTCAAGCATTTTAGAAAGACCTTGATTTATGGGAGATATTCTATCTCCATGGAGGATGTTAAGGCATCCTTGTTCTCAAAAGAGTTAATGGACAGGGAATTGACAGGCAATGCTAGTGAAGGTCAGGAAGAGGGACTAGTTGCTAGAGGAAGGCCAAAGGAACGAAATTCAGGAGAAAAGAAGAGTGATTCCAAATCTAAATCCAAGAATAGAAGAAAGATTTACAATTACTGTCATAAGAAAGGGCACATTAAGGACGAGTGTTTTAAGTTGAAAAACAAGCAGCAGAAAAATGAAAGCAAAGAGAAAATTGAAAAACCCGTTGAAGCCGGTGTTGTTGAAAGTGATTCAGATGACTTTATTCTCTTATCTTTTAGTGCTAGTAAATCCAAGGGTGAATGGATGTTAGACTCAGGTTGTTCTTATCACATGTGTCCTCACAAGTACTGGTTTTCCACTTATGAATCAATTGATGATTGGAGTTGTTTTGATGGGAAACAATGCCCCATGCAAAACTGTTGGCATTGTAATAGTCTGAATTAAGATGCATGATGGGATAGTGAGAACCTTATCAGATGTCAGGCATGTTCCAGACTTGAAGAAAAATCTCATATCTTTGAGCACTCTTGATTCCAATGGGTGCAAGTACACAGCTGAAAGTGGAGTTATGAAAATTTTCAGGAAAAGAGATCTGGAAATTTATATGTTCAGGAGGGTAGTACAGTTACGATGCCACAAGATTGTGGTATATGAGGTTGTGGCACATGAGTGAGAAGGGCATGGCACTTCTGAGTAAAAGAGGTCTATTTGGTGGTCAGAGTACAAGAAAAATGGATTTCTGTGAGCATTGTGTTCTTGGAAAGCAAAAAAAGAGTTAGTTTCAGCACAACAGTTCACAGAACCAAGGGTACATTGGACTATATTCATTCAGACATTTGGGGTCCTTCTCGTGTTCCATCTAAAGGTGGTGCTCGGTATATGCTTACCTTCATTGATGATTTCTCCAGGAAAGTTTGGGTGTTTATGCTAAAGCTCGAGAATAAAGTGTTCAAGCACTTCAAGCATTAGAAGATGTTAATTGAAAAACAAACTGGGAAGAAGATTAAGAGGCTCATGACAGATAATGGTTTAGAATTTTGCTCATCAGAATTTGAAGAGTTTTGCAAAAATGAAGGTATTGTCAGACATCATACAATCAAAAAAACACCTCGGTAGAATGGAGTGGCAGAACGTATAAACAAAACCCTCATAGAGAGAGCCCGATGTATGTTGATAAATGCCAGTTTGTCAAAGGAGTTCTAGGCAGAAGCAGTCTCTACAGCTTGCTATTTGGTGAATAGTTCTCCATCCACAACTATAGAGTGCAAGACTCCAGAGAAGGTATGGTCAGGTAAGCCTGCTGATTATTTTGATTTGAAAATTTTTGCTTGTCTTGCCTTATGCATATATTGATGATGGTATATTAGATCCTAGAGCTAAAAAGTGCATTTTTCTTGGTTATGGATATGGGGTGAAAGGATATAGGTTGTGGTGCACTGATCCAAAATCACCTAAGTTTATGTTAGAGAAAGATGTTATTTTTGATGAATCTGGTATGCTACATCCTAGGAAGGAGTTTGTTGTTCCTATTGATGCAGGTTCTAGTAGTGGCACCATCGAGAAGGTGGAGCTTGAGAGTGGTGGCTCAGCTCCTATTCAACACTGTATGTTGTCTTCTCAGTCCAGTCTTGTGCAGACATCAAGGACTACACAGGTTGAAGAAACTTCACAACATGAGCAATACACTCTTGCTAGAGACAGACATAGGAGAAATATTAGACTGCCACAAATATATGGTTTTGAAGATATGGTTGTTTATGATTTGTCACTGGAAGAAGGGACTGTGAAAACAGATAATCTTACCAAACATTCAGAAGCAGTCTCTTGTAATGATTCTGTGAAGTGGCTATTGGCTATTGGCTATTGGCTATGCATGAAGAGATTGAGTCTCTTCACAAAAATCACACATGGGAATTGGTGAAGCCTCCTAAAGGTAAAAAGATAGTTGGATGTAAATGGATCTTCAAGAAGAAGGAAGGTACTCTGGGTGTAGAAGATGCAAGATATAAAGCACGGTTGGCAACAAAGGGCAATAGTCAGGTTGAGGGTGTTGACTATAATGAAGTGTTCTCACCTGTTGTAAAACATAGCTCTATTCATGTTTTGTTAACTTTGGTTGCAACCTACGACTTGGAATTGGAATAAATGGATGTCAAGACTACTTTCCTGCATGGTGAACTTGAAAAATAAATTTACATGTAGCAACCTAAAGGTTTTGTGATTGAAGGCAAGGAGGATCATGTGTGTTTGTTGAAAAAGTCACTATATGGTTTAAAACAGTCTCTTAGACAATGGTACAATACTTTTATGAATGAGCATGGTTATTGGAGAAGCAAGTGTGATAGCTGTGTTTATTTCAGAAAACTATCTAATGATTCTTGCATTTATTTGTTACTTTATGTTGATGACATGCTCATAGCAGCGAAGGATGTGTTTGAGATCAATAAGTTAAAAAACTAGTTGAGTGAAGAGTTTGAAATAAAAGATTTAGGAGCAGCTAAGAAGATTCTCGAGATGGAGATCTTAAGAAATAGGAAGACATGGAAACTACTCTTAACACAAGAAAAGTACATTAAGAAGGTACTTCAACGATTTAGTATGTTTGATCCTAAGCCTGTATCTACAACTCTTACAGCTCATTTCAGGCTTTCAACATAGTTGTCTCCACAATCTAAGGAAGAAGAACAATACATGTCACATATCCCTTACTCCAGTGTAGTTGGTAGCATAATTTATGCAATGGTTTGCACACTACCAAATATTGCCCATGCTGTTAGTGTTGTGAGCAGATACATGTCAAATCTAGGAAAAAGACACTGGCAAGCAGTGAAATGGATTTTTAGATATCTACATGGTACTTCTAATTACTGTTTGGAGTTTGAGAGGAGGAGTGATAGTTCGACTGGTTTTGTTGATTTAGATTTTACAAGAGATCTTGATAAAAGATCACTCATAGGTTATGTGTTCACAATTGGTGATTGTGTTATTAGTTGGAAAGCTTCGTTGTAATCTACAATTGCCTTATCTACCACAGAAGCAGAATATGTGGCAGTTCCTGAGGCAGTGAAAGAAGCTATTTGGTTGATAAGGTTGTGAGCTTAGTCTAAAACTTGAAGTGATTGTTGTTAATTGTGATAGCTAGAGTGCAATTCATTTGACTAAAGATCAAATGTTTTATGAGAGAACTAAGCACATTGATGTGAAATATCATTTCATCAGAGATGTGATTGCACAATGTGAAATTTCAGTCAAGAAGATTGGCACAGTTGATAATCTTGCAAATATATTGACTAAGTCTCTTCCAGTGGCCAAGTTCAAGTATTGTTTTGACTTGGTTGGAATTCGCTGCATTTGATAAAGGCCCCAAACGGGGCGTGGAGATGGCAATGTTCGTGATGAAACTAGTTTCGTGAAGACTCGCCAAGAGGAGGATTTGTTGGATGACTCGTCCTCTTCTCATTAGGCTGACAATTGCTAATTTAGTTTTTTGGGTGACAAATATTTTTTTTTTAAACTCCTCTTCATTTTTTCTGGATGGCTCTCAGTAGAGAATTAGACAGAGAGAAAGAACAATAATTTAGTATCTCCCTCTTTTCTAGTGAACATTTAACATCGCTGCTGCCCATGGATATAGGAGGTTCCCTCCGAACCACGTAAATCTCTGTGTGCTCTCTTACCTCTTTCTCTTTTTCTTCTCGTTCTTAATTTGTAGTTGTTCGATTGTCGGGTGTGAGTTTGTTTGTGTTCATAGAAGCATTTTGCAATCCCATCTAAACCTAACATCCCTCCATTCTTGGGGCGAGCTTGGTTTGTCACTTGGCATGGGACATCTGCAGTTTGGAACCATGGGCGACATCTTTTACTTCTAGGTCGGAATTGAGTGTACACTACCCAATGGACAGGGGCACATCAAGGGTTTTTACAAACCGGAGGCCTGCCAATGTGAAGTCAGTGATGGGGGCTTTTTCCGTGGCTGAGTATAAAAAGGTGCTTTAAATCATAAAAAACAATGCAAAGTCAAGCATGTCCATTAACACACACATGCACGAGAAAACAAAGGGAACATGTACGTATGGACAGGACAGGCACACAAACAGACATGCTTCTTAAAATGATGATATAGATTATTTTGAAAAGACTTCATTTTTGGGGCACAAAAATTGGTTTGCAGTTTCTTCTTTCTTGAGCAAAAGCATTTTATAACTCTCACTCTTACAGGCCAGTGCATTAGTTACACACATTGCTTACTACAAAGTACAAAGTAGGTTGTGGTGGCGAGGCCAAGAGATCGACTGGTGCAGGCGTTCCGTGAACAGTACGAGCCAGTGCACGAGTGCTTGGCATGCGTTGTGTGTGGTGCACCTTGAGTCATGCAAAGGGGGTTGGTGCAGGGGTCCAGAGGTAGGAGTTAGGTAGGGGGAATGGAGAGATAGAGTGCGGGAATTACCCCTGTAATGGACACATGCTGTTCAAGATTGGCTCGAGCTCAAGCTGAGCTTGAACATCTAGTTTTTTAGTTTTTTTACATTCCTTTTTACCTGGTTTTTCAAAAAATCAGTTTTGGAGGGAAAACTCTCTTATGAAAATTGTTTAGTCCATATTGATCATGGAGGAAAACCTATATAGGTTCATATTGAATAGAATCACTTTAGAGTGCAATAAACTCACGGGACTTGTCAGTTGAACTTTTCACTTTAAACTTTGGACTTGACTTAGGTTTCAGTTTTGGTCTCAGTTAACTCAACCAAGCTCAGTTTGGTTTGGACTGCTGAATTTCATTTATTTTTTATCATTTTCTTAATTTTGGTCTTTATAGCAAAACATTTTGGGAGGTCGACCAGCCCAGTCAAAGCTCTTTTGACTAATTTGGTTGTGCCAATTAGTTAAATGGCTAGCACTGATGTTCTTATGTACAATGAGGTCATAGTGGGCGTACTAAGCATTTGGATCTTTATGAATGCATTCTAGTTGTTCTAGTTCATGGACCGTTGTGGTTCTATTGAGTGGCTGCTTGACAAGGATTCATATAGGTGGTAGTTGCATACAACTTTTCTAGCATAGTGCCAGCTTACCATGCTTTTGAAGGGCTTTTCTATGTTTTCATTAAATCTAACCATATAAATGTGTTCTACATTCTTGTTTTTATAGGAATTGACTCTTGGATCATCTGTAGGTAGGTTTTATAAGGTTAAAAATTGCCGGTTTAAAATTTTTAAAAATATTCAAGGCTTGAAAAATCATGTTTTTTTATCAATTGAACTTTTGTGATGGTATGTATATTCCTTATATACATAGTATATATTTTTTAATTTTAATATTTATTTATTCAACTATAAGTAATATAGATATATTGTTATTGCAATAAAAGTTTAACATTCCTAAGATGATGAAAGCATGGGTGTTAAGGGAATACACAAAAGATTGAAGAAACTTCAGGTGCAAGCATGGGAACTTCAAGCCTTATAGTACTCTCAATGAGAACTTGGCAACACATCCACCTTACATCCCTTATCATCAGTTGAAAAGTTTGATGCATTATTTTGAACTATAAAACTTCAAGTTATGAGATGTCATCTTTTTCTTATTTCATGAGCTATAAAACTATTTGTATATATTTAAAACAAATCTTTTTTTCTTTTTTTGTCAAGTAACATTGTCTCACATATTAATTCATGATTTTTTAAATATTTTACATTTTTAAGTTTAAATGTAAATATTGAATTTATAGAGGGTTGAAAGAAGAAATATACATAATTGTGTATATGTATGCTCTAAATATTGTATTTCTTGCAGAGCTTCAAATGTAAATATTACAATTATTGAGGTTGGAGTTATGGAGGTTCATTATTAAATGAATGAAATGAATGAGAAGTATGATTTAAAATGAATGAATGTATAATCTACTTCAAGTTCAATGAATGAATAAATATATGTATGAGCATATTTATTTTTTAATGAATAAAAGAATGTATGTATGAACATGTTCATTATTAATTAAATGTATGTATTAATAAGCAAATTCATTTGGTGATAAATGAATGGATGAATGATTGTATGTGTTGGTTCATATTAAATACAAAAAATGAATATATGTATGAGCATGTTCATTTTAGAATGAATGAAATAAATGAGCAAGTTCATTTCGAATTAATGAAATGAATGAATGTATGAACTGATTTATTTTTAAATGAATGAATGAATGTATGAGCATATTTATTTTTTAATGAATTATTTTTAAATGAATGAATGAATGTACGTATGAGCATATGTATTTTTGAATGAATGATTGAATGTATATATGAGCATATTCATTTTTTGAATAAATGAATGAATATATGTATAAATATGTTTGTTATTTAATGTATGTATGTATGTATAAGCATATTCATTTGATGATGAATGAACAAATGATTATAAGAGTTGGTTAATATTGAATGCAAAAACTGAATGTATGTTTGAACATATTTACTTTAGAATGAATGAAATCAATGAGCAGGTTCATTTCGAATGAATGAAATGAATGAATGAATGAATCTATAAGCAAGTTCATTTTAGAATGAATAAATTGATGTATAAGCAAGTTCATTATTGAATGAATGTATGAGCAAATTATACATGAGAAAAAAACTAAATTAAAAAAAAAAACTATCACCGGCACTAAAAAAGATCTTTTTTCTAGCACTAAAAAGTATCAAAATTTTTATTATTTTTAGCACTAATTTAGTGCCAAAATAGACATTTTTTTATGCTACATTAGTGCAAGAAAAAAAGTTAACTAATGCATGCATTGTGCCAATGAAACATTTTCATTGACAGTAATTTAGTATCAGTAAAAGTTATTTACTGGATCTACGCATTAGCACTAGTAAGTGTATTACTGGCAAGACTTTTATTGGTGAAACTACTGGTGCTAAGTGTATGAATGAATGAATGAATGTATAATTAGGTTCATTTTAGAATGAATAAATGAATATATAAGCAAGTTCATTATTGAATGAATGTATGAACAAATTATACATGAGAAAAAAACTAAATTAACAAAAAAAAAACCATGACGGACACTAAAAAAGACATTTTTTCTAGCGCTAAAAAGTATCAAAATTTTTATTATTTTTAAGCACTAATTTAGTGCCAAAAAAGACATTTTTTTATGCTACATTAGTTTAAGAAAAAAAGTTACCTGACACATGCATAGTGCCAATGAAACATTACATTTTCATTGGCGGTAATTTAGTGTCAATAAAAGTCATTTATTGGATCTACGCTGTAGCACTAGTAAATGTATTACTGGCAAGACTTTTATGGAAGAAACTACTGGTGCTTAGTGTATGTTGCCACACACGGTACTCTATTGAGTTATTCACTAAAATTTTATTTCACTAGCATACTCCTGGATTTGGCGTTTAAAATGTATAGATAGCATGTACTATTTATGTAGAAAAGGAAAGACTTACAAGAAAGCCCTTAAGGTTGATGAGAATGCTTTTGGTGATCTTGTTGTAGTCATGAATCTTCTTTGCTAATTGCGGTGCGTAATGCCCTACAAAACAATTTTAGTAAAATGAATATAAAGTTTTCAACATATCTCAAGAGTAATATTAAGAAGCCACTTTATTTATTTATGTATTGATTTTGCTCTTGCAGCGGGCAACTTGAGGCTTTCTTCCTACTATATGGAGACTAATTATGGGCAATGAAGATTAGAATGAGATCGGATTCCCATTATCATTTTTCCTTTTTGAAGAGCCGAGTATCTTGACATAATGGTGATATGTTTTTGGAGCCCAAACTGGAGAGTAGGCTACCAGGTTATGTACAAAGATTTTTTTTATAGTAATTAAAACATGTTTCTTTTGTGAATATATTCACCCATGTCTAAATAGATGGCTACCAATTTTTTTCCCTGAAGGACGAGAAAACCACCCCTCGGATCAGAGACCTAGTCGTGTTGGTTCAGTCTGCTGTGCTTACGGTCGATTTCCTGAACCTGTGGTGCACCCTTGTCCCAATGGAGTCGCTCGGCTTTGGCAGAATTAATGCATGGGTTTGACACTTATAGGAATGGAACTCTGACCACCCGTCTAGTGGCCAAGGCCTCTTCTACTACACCAAACCCATATGGACCAGATGGTTAACAATTTAATGTAGTCTCTGCCTCTGGTTTTTGAGTTATACAAGCCTGATTTGAGCGCTTAGAACATGAGCTGAGCTGCTTATAATGTGTTTACCTATACTATAAAAGAATTAAACTCATCTTTCTCAGATGAAGTCAGAAACCCAGTTTTGGCAAACTTATTTCTTTGAAAACCCGGTTTGTGAAATACAACCTAAAACTGGGTTTATCTGGGGGGAGGGTTGTGCATTGCTCTCTCCCCACCCTCTCTTCAACCCCCTCTTATGAGCCTCATACGGGGTTCCAACAAGCCAGCTGTCTCCGGTCGATCACCAGTTACAAATGGCAGAAACTTTTTTTCTTTTTTTTTTTTCATTTTGTCCATGCCTCCCCATTTTTCTGGTCATTTACGAACTGCAAATTTACTTGGTTGGCACCACCCAGTAGTGACCATATGAACCGGTGTTAACCTACCCAGTTTATAGCCAATAGATTGCCGAAAAATGGCCAGGTATTTTTTATTTTATTGTGATGCTAGCCATTTTCCAGCCATCTATCGGCCGGAAAATGGCTAGACTGGCACCAACTGGCATGGCCAATGCTGGCTGATGCCATCCCAGCCATTTTCCTACCATCAGACGGCCAAAAAATTGCCAGACTTTTTTTTTTTTTTTAGTCATCTGGCTGTTTTTCGGCAACCTACCAACTAGAAAATGGCCGACTGACACCGCTGACATACCCAATGCTAGCCGGCATCAGTTCAACCATTTTTTCGGTCAAATTATTTTTTGATTTTTTGCAAACAAAGTTTTTAGCCAAACAAATACTTGAAAACCAAAATTTTTGGTAAACATGGCTTGCCAAAATATTGATTTACAAGCAAAACAATTTCTTTAAAAACTTGGTTTTGCCCGCTACGCCAGTGCTACCACGTCTTCTATCCCAAATGCAGTTTCTGTTGCAGAGAACGGTTCCACTAATCCTCAAAGGTTTGGGTGACACCCAAAAGTTCGCTAAAAATCAGTTTTGGGTGTTAACCCGATTTAAATTGTAAAAAGCCCCATTAGGGGTGGACAATGGGCTGGGTGGCCCGATTGGCCAAGCCGACCCGACCTGCCATGGGCAGAGTTTCGGTCAATGTTTTAGGCCCCGGACCAATTATTGGGCCGAAACCCGGACTGCTATATACATGGGCCGGGTTTGGTTCGGCCCACTGGCTTCCAAATAGGCTCGACTGGTCAAAACCATTTATTAATTTTAAATGACATAAATTTAAAAAATTAATTAATTTCCTGGTAAAAGTTGGTAACTACTATTATTTTACCTAATTAGTTGCATTAATTTTATGAAACTACAAAGATAATTAGTTGGGTATATAAAAACTTGTTAATTATTTATTATTTACCTAATTAGTTGCACTAGTTGATTGGTTTTGGGTCGGGCCCCAACCCGATTCACATTAGCCCATTGAGCCAATAGACCGGGTCATGAGCTGCTCTTCAAAAAACAAGCCCGTTAAGAACCGGACCATCTTCAGGCCGGCTCCCACCTCTACTTCTTTGGGTGCCAATAAATTCAGGTGCGGACCAAACCTGTTTTTTATAAAACCGGGTTTGGAACCCAATTTGCAAAAATGACTTCCCTATTTTTTAGAGGCTAACTTGGTTTATCAGGGGAGGAATACCTGTCTCCCCTTACCGATAATGACAAAAGTCTACAATGCCAATTTGTCAATTAGATTTTTATCGTGAAAATTTGATTTTTTTTTTGTTTATCTCACATTTTTGAGAAAATATTGGCTAAGAATAAAATAAGTTAAATTTAAAGAGTATAACTGTTTAGTTATACACTGCCAGTCCCAAGCTCGGATAAAGGAGGAGGGTTGCGGTAAGCCAGTGACAGCCAACATAAAAACTTAGTCACACCTTATGAATATGAACTAATATGAGAATTTCGTTGGAGCATTCCCTACTGAGCGACGTGCAGTACTTTATAGGCCCGGAGGTAGTGATAAATGGGCAAGGGTTGCTAGGTCGTCGCCCAGAAGTGACGCATCACACCGACGCCCGGGTGTGGTGTCAAATAGGCAAGGGTTCCCTCACTTTGTTGGACGGGTGGGGGTAAAGAAGATAGTTCAAGACCATAAAATTAGGTTAGCCACTTGGAACATAGGGTCTTTAACTGGTAAGTTGGTAGAGTTAGTGGATGTTATGTGTAGGAGAAAGATGGATATTTTATGTCTACAAGAGACCAAATGGGTAGGTGAGAAAGCAAAAGTGATAGAACCTTGGGGATATAAGATTTGGTATACAAGAATAAATAGGAATACAAATGGAGTAGGGATTGTTATTAGTCATGAGTTTATAGATAATGTAGTTGAGGTTCGTAGGAAGGGTGATCGGATTTTGCTTATTAAATTAGTATTAGGTACGGATATTATTAATATTATTAGTGTTTATGCACCTCAAGTAGGTTTAAATAATTCCATTAAACGTCAATTTTGGGAAGATTTAGATGGAGTAGTACAAGGGATATCTTATGGAGAAAAGCTTTTCATCGGCGGTGACCTTAATGAATATGTAGGCATTAGTAGGGATGAATTTGAGAGTATCCATAGAGGCTATGGTATAGGAGAAAGAAACGAAAGTGGAGAAATGATTTTAGATTTTGGTTTGTCCTATGATATGATCTTAGCAAACACTTAGTTTAGGAAGAGGGGGTCTCACCTAATAACATTTAAAAGTAGGGTTAATACGAGTCAAATAGATTTTTTCTTACTTAGAAAGAAAGATAGGGGTTGTTGCATCGATTGTAAGGTTATACCGGGAGAAAGTGTAGCTACACAACATAGAATCTTAATTTTAGATCTTAGAATTAGAAAATGTTGCAAAAGGGATAGACATAGGATAGATCCTAAAATTAAGTGGTGGGCACTGAAAGGAGCTAAACAAGGAATGTTTGTAGAGCATGCAGTTAAGGAAGTTGATTGGTGTCTCGAAGAGGATTCAGAATCAATGTGGAATAAGATAATGGGTGGCATGAGAAATGTGACTAAGGAGGTATTGGGTGAGTCTAAAGGCGGTGCACCGCTAGGTAAGAATACATCATGGTGGAATGAAGATGTCAAATTAGCTATTAAGGTTAAAAAATAGTGTTATAGAAATCTAAGTAAGAGTCGTGATAATAAGAATTTGGAGAAGTATATGATAGCAAAGAAGGAAGCTAAAAAACTAGTTCAAAACACGAGGGATAAGGTATATAAAGAGGTTTATGACAAGTTGGATACCAAAGAGGGCGAGAAGGATATTTATAGGCTTGCAAAGATGAGAGATAGGAAATCGAGAGATCTGGGTATAGTTAGATGTATCAAAGATAAAACACAAAGGGTTTTAGTCAAAGATGAGGAGATTAAGGAGAGATGGAAAGATTATTTTGATAAGCTATTTAATGAAAGTCATGATTAGGATCTTAGAGACTTCTCTATTCCTTTTCATGAGATGAAATCAAAAAAAAAATGCAGAGGCTTTGAAGAAAATGAAATCAAGAACGACAGTTGGCCTAGATGGTATACCTATTGAGGCTTGAAAATGCTTGGGTGAGAAAGGTTTAGAATGGTTGACAAATCTTTTTAACGAGATTTGGCAGACAAATAAGATGCCTAATAAGTAGAGGAAGAGTACTTTGGTGCCTTTATATAAGAATAAGGGTTATATACAAGATTGCACAAACTATCATGGTATAAAACTCATGAGTCATACTATAAAACTTTGGGAGAGGGTGATTGAGTATAGGTTGAGGAAGGTTTCATGATATTGGAGAATCAATTTGGTTTTATGCCTGAAAGATCAACTATGGAAGCTATATGTCTTCTTAGACAATTTATTGAGAGATATAGAGAGAGGAACAAATATTTGCATGTGGTTTTTATTGATTTGGAGAAAGCATATGATAGAGTACCTAGGGATGTTCTTTGGTGGACAATAATGAAGAAAGGTATTTCTCTCAAGTACACTAGTATAATTAAAGATATGTACGAAGGAGTAGTAACCAATGTTCACACTTGTGGAGGGGTGACAACCAATTTTCCTATAACGGTTGGGTTACATCAAGGATCTGCATTAAGCCATTTCCTATTTGCTATAATGATGGATGAGCGTACGAGATCAATTCACGAAAATGTGGCATGGTGTATGTTGTTTGCTGGTGATATTATTTTGATTGATGAGTCTAGAGTTGAGGTTAATGCTAAGTTAGAATTATGGAGACAGACATTGGAAGCAAGAGGCTTTAAGTTGAGTAAGAGTAAGACAGAATATATGGAATGTCGGTTTAGTAAGCAACAAAGTAGTGAAGGGAGTGTAGTGAAGCTTGGAGAGCAAGAAATACCGGTGGATGACTGTTTCAAATATTTGGGATCTATCATTCAAAAGTATGGAGAAATTGATGGAGATGTAAATCATAGGATAAAGGTTGGGTGGATGAAATGGAAAAGTGCAACTAGAGTGTTGTGTGGTCGTAGAATGTTATTGCGGTTGAAGAGAAAGTTTTATAAGATGACAATTAGGCCCACTTTACTATATGGTACAGAATGTTGGGCTGCCAAGAGACATCATATTCAAAAAATGAGTATAGCTGAGATGCGTATGCTTAGATGGATGTGTGGAAATACAATAAAAGATAAGATTCAAAATGAGGAGATATGTAAGAAGGTAGGTGTTGCATCCATTGAAACTAAGATGAGACAGAATCGTTTACAGTGGTTTGGACATATTCGATGAAGGCCTAATGATGCTCCAGTTAGAAGGATGGAGAAATGGAAAAATATATTAGTTAAAAGAGGTCGGGGTAGGCCTAAGAAGACTTGGATGAAGATGATAGGAAAGGATATGAATGCTTTGAACCTCACCGAGGACACGACATTGGATAGAAATGATTGAAGGAGAAGGATTCATGTGGAAGATCTAGAATGATTTTCTTTTTTGGTTCATATCGTCGACCCCAATTGTTTTGGGATGAAGGCGTAGTTGTAGTTGTTGTTGTTTGTTGTTGTTAAAATTTAAAGAGTATGGGGCTAAATAGGATTTTTTTTTTAAAATAACACCCATCCTAGATCTTTGTTCAAAATTCAAACTTAAATAAAATCATTTAAAGCTTTTAATTTCCAAGTGTACATTGGTAAAATGTTTTATATTCTCAATAGACAACAGATTCAAAGCTTTTAATTTTCAGGATGGATTTAAGAAACCATTTTCCATTCTCAACACTTTCCAAAGTTGGATGTTTTGAAAACGTGTGCTACGCTTTAGGAGAGAGAGAGAGATGGCATTATTTATTTAAATGGAAATTCAAAAATATATAGAGTGGTTAATTATCTCTATTATTTTTTAAATATTCAGATTAAGACGTAAGATATCATGACAAAATGTGATATTTATGATTAACAAAAATATCGTAATGTTTTGAAAATAACACTATTTTGAAGTATAAAATGGTGGGCTATTATATCGTGGTTTTTTATTTCTCAATATTTTCAAAATATTGTTGATATTTATCATCCTGCCCGCACCCCAACATTGCCCCCATTACCCTCCTTTGTCACAGTGCTCAACACAACCACTGTCGGGCCATTTTATAGTCAGATGGTGGTCGGAAGATAGTCGGTCGGTACTATCTCAGGTGACTGAAAAATGCTAAAACATGTAGTCCCTTTTGTTAAAGAATTTAGTTCGTTTAGCTGTTGTCTGGCCATCAACTAGCCGCAGGATAGCCAGGCTGGTACTATACAACTTTGAGGGACCACTCTGGACATTTTCTAACTAGTGAGTGGTCGGAAAATGGACACACAAATTACATTTTTTTAATAGAGGAAGATTTGGGCCAATTTTTTACCACATGCTTGCTGAAAATCAGCCAGCAGATCATCCCTCTTCCTCTTTGTGGCAAGAAAAGGGCCGCCCTCCAGTAACCTTTCTCTGGTCGCTCTCATATATATATATATATATATATATATATATATATATATATATATATATATATATATATATATATATATATATATATATATATATAGAGAGAGAGAGAGAGAGAGAGGGGGGACCATCCAACCAAAGGAAGGTCTAAAATCTACAACCCGTGACTCTCATTCTCCAATCTTGAGATGGATCGTATCTCATATATTTGTTTTTTATAATTTATTTAGTAAGAAATATGCTTTACATGAAAATTTTATGGCATATAAGCATATTTTGGAAACTTGAAGATTCAACAGCTCAATGCATTTAAAACTTTACAATACAAACTATTGTGAGCCATTGATTTTTAGCGTTTTGCATTTAAACATCAAAAATTCATAATCTCAAACATGTCGCCTACTAAATGAATGATAAAAATCTAATATGTAAAGTTTGATCGATAAAAAACTCTAATGTTAGAGAAGGAACACCATCAATTATCATTGTTTATAGATTTTTGACTATATATATATATATATATATATATATATATATATATATATATATATATATATATATATATATATATATATATATATATATAAAGGTAAAAAGGTAGGTGCCTGATCCTTTTTGTACCTACTGCATGCCTATTAAGCTTGGATAGGGGTTTTCGAGTTGTTTTTTTTAAATCTGGCCCTACATATGTATTCTGCATGATCGATTTACTAGAAGATCACACTTGAATCATGTATTTTTTAGAAAAAAATGAATTTTTATGCATTGATTATTTTTTAAAATTGTAGATTGTTATTTTTTAATCTTATAAAAACCTAACTTGTTGTTGGAATCAGATGATCCAAAAGTTGAATCAATCTTTCCAAAGCTCGATAGGCACACGGTAAGCACAAAAAAGCATCAAGCACCTACCCCTTACTCTCTCTCTCTCTCTCTCTTAGCCTGCAAAAGGGGTTTCGATAACTAGCGTCAAGGATTTCAGGGTTCCGATGACCGGCGTCAAAGATTCCAACCACCGCCACCAATCCAACGGTGAGTGGTTCCTCTCTCTCTCTCTCTCTCTCTCTCTCTCTCTCTCTCTCTCTCTCTCTCTCTCTCTCTCTCTCTCTCTCTCTCTCTCTCTCTCTCTCTCTCTGACCACTTTATCCGCTTGTTGGGGCCATTGACGCCGATATGGCCCTGTTTCGATGCCCTTCCACCCCCTCACCAGACTCCCTCTCACTCTCTCTCGCCCTATCTCTGTGAGGAGTTTATCTTTGTGCGGCTTCTATGGCACATAATCATCATCACCGGCCGAATTTTGGAGCATTTGTGGGCCTCAATTCTCGTCAGCCTCATCGCATCAACCGCGATGCCCTGCGTGTTTTGGAGAAGTCCCTTAATGATTGAGGGGTTGCTTATTGTCTGCGACAGCATGGTGCTTTCGTTCGACTGCCTTTCCTTGTAACAACATCCTTCTTTCATCACCTCGGAGAGGTTTTCGCAACATGCCTGAAAACCAGATCGTTAATGCTCCATGACATTAGGCAATTCCTGCGAGCAGTGTGGAAGGAGGCAGCAGGGGCTTGCTCTGTCGGTTCCATCCTACACCCATCATTCTTTTTCAGGCTTTCCGCGGAGGAACTCCTTGACGAATGGCAGCTTGTTCTATAGGCATGGCAACCGTCCTTCAGTTCTGTCATTGGCAGAGCAGAAATTTCATGAGCTCGGAGGGACGATTGGTGGTGCTCATAATGCTTATCGTTGAATTTTCGCAGCCGCAGCAGTTGTTTTTATTGTGAGTGTGAGCGTCAGGGACACAGACACCCTGTTTGTTGTGCCCGACGAAGCTTTCGCCTTTCTGCTCATTTGCCTTCGGATCCGGTTAATTCGCTGTGTGAATCACGAAAGAAGGTTACCTTCAGCAATCTACATGAGTTATGTTTGTTCGAATCTTTTGAGTCCCCATTCCAAGCCTTTCGGGTGGGATCCATCTGGGTTCTTGTCCGTCGAACAAACCAAATTCCCACTAGAAAGTCTCCATTGTCGTTGGAACTTGCGTCTTCAGTGGACGACTGTTTCAAACTCATGATGGAGCGGTCGTCACAGTTTTCCATAATACCAGAGGCCCCTTTTCGATACTTAGAGAAACAATCTTCTCGTGAAGATGTTAACATCATTACTCGCTCTTAGGGGTGGCAAAACCTAACCAGACCCACCAACCTGCCTCTTAGGCGGGTTCGGGTTTGGCTTAAACGGGTTCGTGTCATAAACGGGTCAACCCGGCTAACCCGTTTATTAAACGGGTCGGGTTCATGTTAGAGGTATGCCAACCCGCCAACCCGGCTGACCCGTTTAATAAACTCTCCTTTAAGTGGTGGTCTATGAAAACAACATAAGGTTATGCTCGGTGACAAGACTTTTTGGGAAAGCTCAGACTTTTTTGAAAAGATCGGCAAATTTTTTCTTTTTTTTGTTTCTCGGTAAAGATTGGTCTTGTCTGCGTGAGTCTGACCAGGTTTGACATAAAGTCCCACAAAGGGACACCCTCTCCTATGTCCTCTGACTGTCCGATCGGACCTGGTAGTCCCCACCCCACTGTAGACTTTTGTACTCCCTGCTTATCTCCTTTAGACGATTATGTCCTCCTACAGTCCTACTTCTTACCTTTTTACCTTTCACAGAATACGTTATTGCTTTGGACCTTTTGGTCCCTCCTGTCCTATGACTTTAAGTAGTGGTCTATTACCCACGTTCATACGTCTCCCCCCCCCCCCCCCTTCTCTTGTTTGGTGTGCCATTTCTTTTGTCCTCTCCCTAGTTACATCGAAACCTGTAGTTTCACCTGGATTTTCTGGTCGGGGTTCACGAACCCGACCCACCAACCTGCCAACCCGTTTATTTGACCCAACCTGTTTATTAAACAGGTTAACCAAGTTGTGTTGGGTTACCCGTTTAATAAACGGGTCGGGTTCGTCTTTGCCACAACCGACTCATTTAATAAGCAGGTCAAGTTTGTGTTGAGGTATGCTGACCCGCCGACACGACCCGCCGACACGACCCGCCAACCCGACCCGATTGCCACCCCTACTCGCTCTACGCTAGAGGATCAGGTTTATGGCAACTGAGATGTGATCCCCAACGCTTCGTATTATGCCTACCCTGTTTTAAAAACTTGTGAGAAAGCAGCCCCTGAAGGACGTATCATTCTCAGCCAATGCATAGATATTTCACTTTTATGCCATGTCATTTTCTCGACGGTTGGCAACATAAAATACATCATCATGGGACCATTTCAGATCATCTTGGAAACTCCTACGACCTACATCTCTTCTCTCACTTCTTGTTTTGGAACAAAAGTTTTTCATTATCGGGCGGATATGGCTCCCGCCTTAGTTTGTGACAGGGGGTGGGTCGGGACCATGACTTTTTTGAGGCTCCTCAAGCGGTGCGAATAAACATTATGCACAGAGTCAATGAAGGTGAATCCTTAGAGGGAAAGGGGGATGATGACCAATTGCTTTCTCAAGTGATGGGTTTTGATGTCACGGCGACAACACAACTACTGGGTATCGATTTATCTGAATCACAACTATATGAAATCTCAAAGGATCTTACGGTACGTGCTACAGTTGTGGTTTCATCAGTTAATCAACCTTCTTTGCATGATGTGTCTTCAACGTCCTCTCATTTAGGGTCTATGCGAAATGGAAGGGATGTCAGCACGACTATATCTCACGTGCAAAGGAGAGATGTTGTCTCACCCCGTCGTTCACCCCGGACACACAGACCTCAAATTATTTTGTATTGTGTCCAATGAAGATGGCTTGCTGGAATATTCGGGGCCTAAACTGCCCGACAAAATGCTTATTCTTGTCTAATTGGATTAGACGGAAAAATTTGGATGTGATTGCTATTTATGAAACAAAAATGCAAGAGGTTTCTATTGCTTCGGTTTTAGAGCTGTGGAGGGGCGCGAGTTTCTATTTTAAAGCTACTCTTAATCATGCTAGGGGTATTTTAATTTTGTGAAAGTCTTCATTGGGGGTGGCTCAGGTGAACCTGGGCCGGTTTTTTATTTTCATCGCTTTTCCTATACAAGCTCTGAACCGTATGGTCATGCTTATTACGGTGTATGGCCCAAATTGCGCTTCTAGGAGATTATTGTTATGGGAGGATCTAAATTGAGTGCTCACTCTGGCTGGTGATTGCCATATTCTATTGGGAGATTTTAATTGTTTATTGTCTATTCAAGATTCGAACAATTTAGTAATGCCCAATCTGTCGATCGGAGGATTCCAAGATTTCATTGCCGCTAATCAATTATACGCCATGCCATTGTTTGGAGAAAGGTTTACTTGGTCTAATCGACAGACATGACCATGTTGTAGGGTGCTAGATAGAGTCTTAATTTCAACTGGATTCCTCGAAATCATCCAAGATATAAAGGGGTGGATTCTTCCCCCCAATTGTGTTCGACCATGGTCAGGTGATCGTGCAATGGGGAGGAGGCTTTAGATCAGTTCGTCGATTTTCTTTCGAGCAGTGATGGTTAACTGAACCAGAGTTTCATTTTGTGGTTGAGGGGTCGTGGAGTTCGAGGGTTCATGAAGACATGGTTGCTATTCGATATCAAAAGAAGCTTTTGCGCCTAGCTAAGGATATTAAACTTTGGTTGCAAAGGCGGTCTGTGAGTAAGTTTCATGAGATGGCTGAATGGGAGGCAGAGATCTCATCACTGTTCACCCTATTATCTTTCACCGAAGGGTTGTCGAACGCGCAGTTGCAGGAGTTGCAAAGCAGACTTGCTGATCGGACGACATTACTGAAATGTTGGAGGATAAAAGAGGAGTTGAAGTGGAAGCATCATGCTCGGGTGAAATGGTTGGTGGCAAGGGATGAAAATACTCATTTTTTCCATTCATTTGCTTTCGATTGGTTTAGATGAAGTATCCTTCAATCGATCATAATTGACGGAGTGTTGTGGGAAGGGCAAAATCTTGTGTCGGCGATCTCCAACTATTTTGAGAAGCTTTATTCTAATCTGCCAAATACGGGGGGTAATATTGAGCATGAGTTATTTTTTTCTCTTTAACTGGATCAGGTCTTAACCTTGCAACGTAGGTTTTTGGAAGCAGAAATCATGAACGCAATTAAAGATTTGTCGGGTTGGAAGGCACAAGGAGTAGATGGTTTCCCTGTAGATTTTTTCAAAGTTTTTTGGCGAGTAGTGAAGAGTGATTTATGTACAGTGTTTGATGAGTTTCATTATAACTCTAGACTGCCTAGGCAGTGTCATGTCGGATTAATCTCTCTTATTTCAAAAGAAAGCGTCGTCACGTGTATTATGTGCTTCTGACCCATTTTCATAATGGGAGTCTTGTATCGTATACTCGTAAAGTTCTTAGCATCAAAGCTCAAATTGGTGGTATTTAATCTATTTTCTGATTTTCCGTTTACTTTTATTCTTAATAGGAGAGTTCAACAAGCATATATCTCGGCTTCAGAGGTCATTCATTCCATGCATGCAAGTCGTACTCCTTACTTTGTGTTGAAGCTTGATTTTAATAAAGCATATGATTCTATGTACTGGCATTTTCTTTTGCAAGTGGTGAATCACATGGGATTCGACAACCATTTTTCCAAATGGGTGTCAGAGCTCATTACCAATGCACAAGCCATGGTATCCATTAACGGGATAAAGGGTGAGCAGTTTTTATTGCAGTGCGGCCTACGATAGGGATGTCTGTTATCTTCGCTTTTATTTAATACAGTGGCAAAAGGACTTGCTGTGGTTCTTAGACGCGCGCAGACAAGGGGCTTCATACAATCGTTGGATATCCAAGGTTTTTCTGGGCATATTATACAATATGCAGACGATATGCTAGTCTTTGGAAGGTCTTCACTACAGCAGATGCTTCGCGTAAGGCTTATTCTTATGTTTTTTGAATCTTTGTCCGGGCTGAGGCTCAATGAAAATAAGTGTTCGGTCACACTTCTGAATGGCAATCCGACCAGTCAAAACGCGGTGAAAAAAAATTCAACTATGCCTTAGGGTCGTTGCCGATCAAGTACTTGGGGCTCCCCCTACAAGTCAAGCCAACTTCTAAAACATCATGGGCACCGATTGTTGACAAGGTGTGTCTTAACTCCAGTCTTGGTGTGCCAGATATTTGTCTCTTGCGGGCAGAATTACTTTGATCAGACATGTTTTGTCAGCGATTCTGGAATTTTTTATGTCGGTTTGTGTCATGCTTGTCAACGTTGAGCAACAGCTTAAGCGCATCCTGTCAAGGTTTTTGTGGCGTGGTGTAAATGGACCTTATAAGAGGCACTTGGTGGGATGGGACTCCATCATTAGGCCAAGGACTATGGCTGGCTTAGGAATTTTTGCTTTGCGTAAAAGGAGTGTGGCATTGGTTGTGAAGCAGTGTTGGTTGGCTCATACTTCACAGGATGCATGTGCAAACTTCCTTCGACTGAAATATGGTCTAATCGATTTGCTTTGTTGTTCGTCAGGGGGCTCATGGACCATACACATCGCATTTGAGGAAAATGTGGTTTAGGGCATTGCTTTTGTTTCTTGATAGGGATTTGGACGTGGGGGTAGACATATCTTGGCTTTAATGGGCAGTCTTGAATGCGAGAGTTTTCCAAGTCCACAAGGTTTGCCATTCTCTTTTACCTCCAGGTTTGGGTTGGATCCCCAAAAATGCTTTATGGACGAAGAGACCATCTCTGAGGACCAAGGTATTGGCTTGGTTGATTCTTCATGACCGGATACAAACCCATAACAATATCAAGAGGATGGGGTTTTAGTTTCCCAGTTGGTGTGTGCTTTGTCGACAGGTTGAAGAAACTACACATATTTTTTGGTTGTGTGAAGTGTTTCGAGAATTGTTTTCTAAAACTTGGAGGGATCCATTAGTTGTTGTGCGGGAGGGCTGTTTTGCGTTAGATCTTATCCTCAGCCCTGCTATAATGTGGTGGTTCATATGGATGGCCAGAAACTACAGCAAAAAGAAGTAGAGGACTATTTGGAGAGTTTGGTTATTTACAGTGTGGTGGTTCATATGGATGGCCAGAAATTATGCTACTTTTTGGGATGTCCCGTTCAACCTTAACCATTTGACTCATAGGGTCTTGGATGATGTGTATGCTATCTTCCGCATATATCTCAAAGACCTGCTTCTGCCACCAACTGATCCTCATCTAGATGTCTTTGGTCCTTGATGAGTTTTCTGTTTTGTGTTTGTTTTTTTTTTTGTTTTTTTGTGTAAATGATGTTTTCATGTTTTGTTGTTGTGTTTGTGCTTGTGGGACTCAACGCTTTGTTGAGTTTCACTTTTAAGTAATGTTGATTGCTTTTCGGCTCTCTCTCTCTCTCTCTTTATCTATATATATATTAGTAATGTGAGGATATTCTTGCCCTAATTTTCAAAACTTTTGAGGCTTTTTCTTAATTAGACCTTATAGATATGTTCTACATGCAGTTTTTAGTCAAAACAAACTTAAAGATCATGTGCAAGTTTTGGATCAATTGGTTCCTTTATCACAAAGCTGCTCTAAAATTGCATGCATTCCAAGATGTAAAATTCATGTTGACACTTAGCAGGGTTACTAACTTGAGTTTTTTTCTTGGGCAAGGCATCAAGTACATGCATCTTTACCCATTAACAAATTCCTGAACACTGGAGAAATATCACTTTCTCATAAATTTATCTTGAATTGAGATCTTATGACTCAACTTTATCCCAATTTTACAGAGGGAGCAACCCTATTTTTAATTATGAATTGATCAAAATATGTGAAATTTCTTACTTTTTATGGAGGATTAGATCAAGTAATAAGAGGCCTATGGTTAACCAATATTGCACACCATCATTTGGCTATTGCATTTCTTTTCTTGATAGTTTCTAACATGTATAAGACCAATTAAGGCATTGGTCATGTCGCGAAAGATATTTTAGATGCTTATAAGAGTTTGTTTGCAGGTCATGGTCATAAGGGGCTAAGTGAGATCCTAACAATGTTATGCTCAATTAGCCCTTAACCTAGCTATGTTAGGTTCTTTAACCATTGTTTTCGCCCACCCAGTGTTATCAAAAATGTGCCTTAAGGCACAAAAGGCACGCCTTGCCTTGAGGCGCGACCCTCTATGCCTTATGGCGCAAAAAAAAATTACAACAAGACTTATGAGACCTAATCAATAAGAGTTTTATAGGTTAATCTCATATATTTTCCAGTATTTCAGTTATGTAATCAGTTTCTTAGTATATTTTAACTTTTGTTGGTTAATCTCATATATTTTTCAGTTATGTAATTAGTTTCTTAATATATTTTAACTTTTGTTGGTTAATCTCATATATTTTCCAGTTATGTAATCAGTTTTTTAGTTACTTTTATATGTTAATCTCAGATTTTTTAGAATAATCTCATATATTTTAGCTTTTGTAGGTTAATCTCATATATTTTCCAGTTATTTCAGTTATGTAATCTGTTTCTTAATATATTTTAACTTTTGTTGGTTAATCTCATATATTTTTCAGTTATGTAATTAGTTTTTAGTTACTTTTATATGTTAATCTCATATTTTTTAGAATAATCTCATATATTTTAACTTTTGTAGGTTAATCTCATATATTTTCCAGTTATTTCAATTGTGTAATCAGCTTCTTAGTATATTTTAACTTTTTTTGGTTAATCTCATATATTTTCTAGTTATGTAATAAGTTTTTTAGTTACTTTTATATGTTAATCTTATATTTTTTTCAAATAATCTCATATATTTTAACTTTTGTTGGTTAATCTCATATATTTTCCAGTTATTTCAGTTATGTAATCGGTTTCTTAGTATATTTTATCTTTTGTTGGTTAATCTCATGTGTTTTCAGTTATGTAATCATTTTTTTAGTCAGTTTTATATGTGAATCTCATATTTTTTAGAATAATCTCATATATTTTAAATTTTGTAGGTTAATCTCATATATTTTCCAGTTATTTCGGTTATGTAATCAGTTTATTAGTATATTTTAACTTTTTTTGGTTAATCTCATATATTTTCCAGTTATATAATCAGTTTTTAGTTACTTTTATATGTAAATCTCATATTTTTTAGTACTTATTTGAGATTTTCTATTTCTTATTGAGTGTTATTTAATCAATAAAGCATTTTTTATTTATTTGTATTTTTAGATATTTTTTATAATTTTTTTTAAGTTTTCAAATTCTTTTTTGAGGCTTACGCTTTACACCTCGAGACTTATGCCTCACCTCAGTTTTTGGTGGAGTGCCTCGCTATGCCTCAACGCCTTTCACAACACTGCACCCACCATATATACTCTATGCTTCCTTATCTATACCTATAGCTATTGATTATGGTACACAACTTCCGTTTGTTCATACATCATATGTGGATCGTTGGCATCCATGTAGGTTTTTTAAGATCTCTAAAAATCAATGGCTCACTATGTACCAAAATTCATGATTTAAAAAATCTTATTTATATGTCCAAAACACATGATCCAAAGCATGATTCTTATTGAATAAATTATGACGAATACATTTATAAGTTCATATTAAAAAGATGCAGCCGAGACCTATGATCATAGTGACAAAAGTTTTTATTGGCAATTTCTCATTTTTCAAAAACTCTCAAGAAATTAAAAAAAAAATCCATAAATCGCACATTTTTTTGGCAAAATCTTGGCAATAAAAAATTAATTAAAAAATATCAAAATTAATTTTATAAGAAAATATTAATAAAAATTATTTAAAAATAAAAATATAGGAATTTTTTTTGTGATAAATGGCCATTTAAAGCATAAATATCGCGTTTAAATCACGGTATTTATGTTTTTTTCATAAATCTCGTGATATTTTGAAAATCTCGTGAGAATTTGCCGTTTTCAACTTTCAGGCAATTTCTTGTGATATTATCGCGAGATTTTCATAAATCTCGCAATATTTGTCACACTGCCTATGATTTCTAATGGGTGGGAGAAGGTGTTAGCATCTCTCTCTCTCTCTCTCTCTCTCTCTCTCTCTCTCTCTCTCTCTCTCTCTCTATATATATATATATATATATATATATATATATATATATATATATATATATATAATGTGTATATAAATTATATATTATATATTGTATATAAGAATGGACACCACAATTTTGATCAAGTACTTTTCTAAAAATATTTCTTTCGAAAAACAAGGTGACTAGGGTCTTTTATAAAGCAAAATCATCTTTCAAGACATTTTTGGTCTTTGAAATATTTAGTTTTTTTTTAAAAACTTTTAAATTAGAAAGTTTTAGCTTTCAAATGTAAACAAAATCAGGTCAATTTGACATTAGAGTACAAAGTTATAATTAAAACAAAGTAACTTATTTCTTAAAAGTCAAGATTTTCATGTAAAGACCACATTGAGTGGGGTTTTTTACCACCAAGACAATAGAATTTGATTTTACACTTAAAAAATAAAAGTAAAAAATGTCAACTTTTCAACATAAAAAATTGCATCTCAATTCGACATCCAAATAAAAAGATACCGCTAAAACAAGACAACTTGTCAGTTTAGTTCAGTCTATTCGATGATGACAATCCATAATTGTCATCAGGGCTTCTTCAATTGTCATCAGAGACTTGATTTGTCTTTAGTATTTTCCTTAAATTTTGCAAAGAAGGTTCCAGAATGATGGATTGTCATTAGTAAGTTAAATTGTCATTAGAAGAAAATTACCTCATTTGGTTCGATGGAGAATGAAGATAAGGCCTATCTAGGTTATCATTCTTATCCTAGATTGTGATTTCTACATTCAACGAACCTACCCTTTTTTAAGTTTTCCTTTCCAACCTGCCTATCATACTTGCCTCTAAAAAACATAGCCTCAACCAATTAGAATTAGCTACTCAGCATTGGCCAATCATTGATTTGCATTTGAAGTATATGACATTGCAAGCTAAAATCCAAAAGTCTGTATATTTGAAGTTCTTATAGTGACTGATCCCTACTCATAGTCGGAGGAAAGATGCTACTTGAAAAAGAGACCCTACAACTCTTTAAAAACCAAATCCATTTCAAAAAACCTATTTTAAAAAATCTTTATTTCTTCAAAAAATCTCCAATCCACAATAGGTTATATCTAAAATGTAAAATAGATTTTATATTATAAGATGTTATTTATACACTGTGTAATATATATATATATATATATATATATATATATATATAAGTTATTTTGGAGTGAACATTTTCATGAAAAAATCACAAAACCAAGTTAATAAGATGTCCAAACCATAGTGACAAATATCGCGAGATTTATGAAAAAACTCGCGACAATATCGTGAGAAATTGCCTGAAAGCTTAAAATGGCAATTTCTCACGAGATTTTCAAAATATCGCAAGATTTATGAAAAAAAACATAAATACCATGATTTAAATGTGATATTTATGTTTTAAACGGCTATTTATTGCGATTTAAATGTGATATTAATAAATTTTATTAATATTTTCTTATAAAAAATCATTTTTATATTTTTTAATTTATTTTTTATTGCCAAGATTTTGCCAAAAAAATCCGAGATTTATAGATTTTTTTCAATTTCTAGCGAGTTTTTGAAAAACGAGAAATTGCCGATAAAAACTTTTGTCACTATGGTCCAAGCATCAAAACCAGGGTTTGAGACACTTTTAGAAACCAAGTTTTCAGCCAGGTTTTTAGAATACAAGTATTCAGAAAACCGAGCTTGGCAGTCATCCAAATGAGGCCTAAATCATTCTTATCTTCATATCCATTCTCTTCATACCCCTCTATGGAATTTCGTTTATGCAAGTTGTTATGAATAAATCCGTCTCTGTAAATGTGATCTTTATTGTCCATTTAATGAAGATTAATACTTGAATAGTCAAAATCCAACTTGTTTACAGGAATTTTTGGCAATTAAAAAAATTAACAGACGAAAAAAACACAACATTTTGTGATTTAAAAAATCTTATCTTTTTATAAAAAAATATGACCCAAGGTTCGATTCTTATTAAATCAACCATGTTGTATTGATCTATTTGATCAGACAACTGGCATCAATAAGATTTCATAAGGGTACCAAGATGGGGGGATGCATGATTGAAACCAAATTGCCATGATGCATGATTGACTTGTGGCCAAAATATATTTTTGAATGCAGCACTTCTCAACTCTTAATTCAGCCATCAATGTGGAATTCATCGGTAGTGGGGCCCACAAGGACTAATTTGGAATTTGTAAATTGGCATGCATACTCATCAATCACAAATTAAAATTCAAGTGATTCACATAACAAATTGAGCCTTACCTGCATAACTCTCCCCAGCAATGTAGAAATCTCTATATTTATAATGAGGGAACCTTGATAGCCATCTCAGCAGAAAAATCAATGCATCCCCAGCTGGCATTTTATCACAAGGGGGAACGTTAGCAAGGATAAAAAAACTCTAAAAGGCTATTTTTTGATAAAAGCAAGTTTAAATACTAGGACAATTGAGCATACGAAAGTCAGTCTATATCACCAAGATCATGCAGCCATGGTCATTGAGACCTCAAGATAACTAAGCCCTATGCTTGTTACTAGAGAATCAATTTAAGCCATTCATTTGGATCTTGAACGAGCGGGTTGGAATGTGGTGGAGTGGCTATACCCGATTCTATAAAGATGGAATGGGAGATGTTATGTGTTAGAGAGTGAACAGTTGGGAGAGGCATGTGGATATATACCTAGGGGTGGCAATCGGGTCGGGTTGGCGGGTTGGCGGGTCGGGTTGGCGGGTTGGCGTGTCAGCATACCTCAACCCGAACCCGACCCGTTTATTAAACGGGTCGGCTGTGGCAAACACGAACCCGACCCGTTTAATAAACGGGTAACCCGACACGACCCGCCAACCCATTTAATAAATGGGTTGGGTCGGGTAAACGGGTTTTCAGGTTCGCGGGTCAGGTTGGTGGGTCGGGTTGGCGGGTTGACGGATCGGGTAGGCAGGTTGGCGGGTCGGGTTGATGGGTCGGGCAGACGGGTTGGCGTGTTGACCCACCCGCCTAACCCGTTTATTAAACGGGTCAGCCGGGTTGGCGGGTTGGCATACCTCCAACCCGAACCCGACCTGTTTAATAAACGGGTTACATGGGTCGACCCGTTTATTAAACGGGTTGGCTTAATCCCAACCCGAACCCGCCTAAGAGGCGGGTTGGCGGGTCGTGTCAGAAATTGCCACCCCTATATATACCCCTATTTTTCGGCCAGAGATCAGGTGCAATCACATTGCACACTTGAGTGTGCTGCTGCACCTGATCCGCCCTCCATCTTCTGTTGGACCCCACAGCTGACAGGCTATGTATCCCAGAGATGGAGGGCTGTCACTTGCAGAGGTACACTTATGGCTGGGGGTTTGGTAGTAACCCAAGATTATCACAATCCAGCATCTCTCTCAGTCCAAATTCTTAACTGCCACAGGGAAAGAAGAAAAAGTCAAGCAATTGCGCAACTAGGGTTGCAAACTCAAGGTCACGCCAAGTTGTAGTTGTTCACCTGAATATAAGACACAAAAACCTAAACAAGTTTTACCTGTGCGCTCATCTCCAGAGTCTTCCAAGTCAGAGCTTGTATTTGTGTAAGAAAAACCAACTCCTGCTGGTGATTCAAGGAAGAGGATGTTTGCCGCTACGCCCAAAAGTTATAAAGTAAAAAAGTGAATTACTTTTTTCATGAAGGGTAAAAATTACCACCCTCGGAATCAAATAAAGACCTAGTCATGCTCACTAAGCCTGCCATACTTATGGTTGGTATACCCATGGTCTAAATGGATGGCCCACCCCTTGCCTCCAAGGAGTCACCATGCACTTAGATTGATTTTTAAAATAAATAAATAATATATATATATATATAAAGCACCTTGGTTCCATGAGTATTTGTTCAAATAAAGAGATGAACCCGCCTTGTTGATTCGAAAGGGACCAATCTCCCTGGATGCCCCGTATGCTATTGACGAACAGCCCGGCCCTACACATAATTTTAAGAAGAAAAAAAAAAGGCATTTAACACCATAACAAAGAAACAATCTCTAATTTTGCTACATTAAGAAATATCTATCTCTAAGATGGACAGCTCTGTTTAATTCTGGAAGAATAGCAAGAAAGGGTACTTAAGTCTTTGCAACAATACCAGAGTCCGACGCAAAGTTATGCCAACATACACAAGAATACGAGCCCCATGTGCTTGTATACGTAGTGCTCATTCAAAGCCCCGAACACAGACGTGGGATTCAGTGAATCATCGGGGGCGAACATACACCACCCTCTTTATATGAGGATAACCAACATATGTCAGCCATGTGTGTGTGTGCGTGTGTTTCCCGTGTTAAAACTGTAGCTTGGACAAGTGCAGCAAATACATCTTTGGAGCAACAATGGTCATGGTCTGTCACATCTCAAGAAGCAATTCAAATTTCTTTACTTAATGCAGTGAAATATTAGCGGTCCATAATCAGGCTTGCGTTTATATAACCAATTCAAATTTCTACTTAATATTCAATATTAAGAGCCATCTGACAGATAAATGATGCAAATATCCCATTGACGTTCTCTATAAATCCTTACATTACGTTTGAACGCTAATTTGGCGTACGTATTAAGACACAGTGATGCATGGTGCAGGGTGGTTGTGAAGGCTTTGAGTTGAAGACACAATGTCAAACCTCGCTGGTGAATGGGTGTGTGGCTAACTTTTTCAAATGTGGGCCACGTAAGGTAAGGTGTGGTCGTGGGGCTCCGCCTATTACAAAGTTGTAAGTGATGTTCATCCTCTGATCCGAGCCTTAGCCAAGTTTTTACCTATTTTTTTGAAACCTGAAACTGCATCCTACCGTTACAACAAAATTATTCGATTGAAGGTAACTCTAGAATGATATCAACCTTCTTCACAGTCTAGCACTTCTCTCAGACCTGCATAGATCCTCTAGATCAGGTCTTATAAGTTTTAGACTTATTTGAACAACTCACCGAGCCCAAACTGTACCTACCCAGTTAATCGTTTGACCCCATTCTCCTATTATATATCCTTTATATTACCCACAAAAAACCTACGGCCTCTACCCCCACCATGTCAACCAGGGTGCTAACCCTAGGACAGGACATGCAACCCACAGGTCTAAGGCTGAAAACCAACAGGTCCGATCCGCTTGAGTTAGATAAACTCTATTTGATGTACCTGTCTAGATCTTTTACTATCACAAGCAACATTGAAGAACCATTAAACATATTATAAAAATTACTTTAAACTTCTTATTTTACCCTTTATGTATGAGTGTTTTCCTAGCTTAACGTTTAAAAGTACTTATTTTACCCTTGAACGTTAGACTTGCAAATAATTAAAACGGATCACACTTTCCACTTATTTTAACCATATTTTCAGTTTTGGGTGACAACTGAGTTTGGACCATACCATTATATATATATATATATATATATATGATCTTGGTTCGAATCAAATCAGCATTATAGCCTATTTGAGTAAAAATCAGGTAAGTCGAACCTTTTTTCACAAGAAAATTGATGGGTGTAACTCTATTTTAGCGGACCCCATAACTTACAGCCCAACCGGTTTCAAAGCATTATTATGAGACCTAAGTGTATATATGTCTAAAACTAGAGCCAAACATAAAAAATTGACCCATATTTTTTACTGAATAGCATATATATGAATTTGAGTTATATTTAACAAATATATTTGGGCTTATTCATAACAAGGTTAGAACTGAAAATTAGGGTTGCAAACAGGTTGGATTCAGGAAGCCAAATTTGCAAAATTTGGTTGTTCCAGATCCAGACTGATCTGGATCCGATCCATTTGCTTACTAAAAAATACATTAAAATCGGATTTGGGTCTAATGACACCCATTTTACTACTCGAAGTTAATAGGCTTATCATGATATTTTAGCCGGATTCAGATCTAAAATTAAAACCCAAATTCAAAATCAGATATAACCCATATTTTTGTAAAGGTCCATACAAGCATGGGTCAGATCCATATAAATATATTGATGAATGAAAAAGAAAAGAGTACAAGGATATATTTGTCATTTTACAATATGTCACATAGGATAACTAGGTAACGTTAGTGGTAGGTTAGACCAAGTCCTTGTTTGGCTATTGTCAGGAAAACGTAGGTCAATATCAGGCACTTTAGAAAGGGTGATACCTGAAATGAAATTTCAGGCAAACTGTAGGTGTATATCAGAAAATTACCCAAAAATACTTACCCTTTCCCGTAGGTTTATTCTAAGCAAAACTGAAGGGCCTACTCTTGATGGAGACTAAAAATCCAATGAAATCAAGGGACCATAGATAGCTAGGGTTAACTGGAACTTTTATCGTCCATGCCCAAATATGCGAAGCAGGTTATATGCCCCCCCCCCCCAAAGACAGCCGTTAGCTACATCTCGTGTTTGGGGGTCCCAATGAGTGCCACGTATGTAACTACGTGCAGCTTGTATCCCCATGTTTGTCATCATCAGTCTGAGTCTGGTGCAGTTGCAAAAACTTAAGTACCCTTTCCTCCATGGGTGCCATAAAAACGACGATTCTAAAAAAGGAGCGGTTGCAAAGACTTAAGTACCCCAAAGATGGTTATTTAAGACCCAGTCCCTACACTACAGGATTATCCGAGAAAGGAATCCACCCTGAAGAAGGCCATGAACATCAACTCTCTCTCTCTCCCTTCTCTTTTTTCCTCTGTGCACATCCAGCAAACGATCCTACACTACTCCATCAAGCACTGACTGACCAGAACACTGACTGTATAATGGTTCAACTTGATGAGTTATGGAGCCTGACTCAGAGTTTTTGCCCTTACAGGAGGGGGGTCCAGGGGCTCCCCCCGGCACGGGTCCCGTTGCACAGTCAGCGGGGGGGGAGGGGGTCCAGGGGGGATGCCCTTGGCGGGGGGGGGTTCTGGGGGGCAGCGCAAAAATTTTTTGGGGCCTTGTATAAATTCTTTCTTTTCTTTCCCTCTTGTAACTGTCGAAAAAGAGCAATAAAGTGTTTTGTTTGATCGTGGCGCTCATATGTTTCCTCCGGTTGTTTCTTACTCGAGGTTTTCGTAACACCCTTTCTCATGATTTTCTACTTTTTTTTGCTACACGATTTTCGTAAATCGCTACTCGATTTAGCGATTTTTCATTTTTTTTTTCGCTACGTGATTTTCGTAAATCGCTACTCGATTTAGCTATTTGCCATTTTTTTCGCTACGCGATTTTCGTAAATCGCTACTCAATATAGTGATTTACGAAAATCGCATAGAAATTTGCCATTTATTTATTTTTCACTACGCGATTTTCATAAATCGCTACTCGATTTTGTGATTTGCCACTTTTTTTGTGCTACGCAATTTTTGTAAATTGCGATGTCGAACATCACCCCCTTGAGCGTTATCTTTACCGTGATCAGGTTGTAGTCGACAGTCGTCCCGATGGCAGTCTTAAGGTCCGTGATGAAGAAGTTGGAGAGGAACGCGCCATTCCCGACGCCTATGTTGAGCAACGTCAGGATGGCCTGAAAGGCATAGCCCTGATCAAAAGTATTGTCGATGTAAGGGGTAGACGGATTGTACTTTGAAATACTTCGTTGTAGGTGTACTGGAGGAAGATTCCATTGTAGGTGTCCCTCGAAGGCGACGGAGGGACCGCCGCAGTCGGTTGCCCACTGGACGAGGGCAGCATTCTGGCGACTGCTAGAAGAAAGAGGATGAGGATCACCATCAGATCGCTGGCTTTTTGCCTCCCTTAATTTCTTCTCTAGAGAGAGAGATACAGAGAGAGAGAGAGATAGGGTTTTACAATGTTTCACGGAAAAGGAAGAAGAAGAAGATGACAATGAAAAGTTCAAATAAAAAAGAAAGAGAGAGTGCTTCAGGTTCGTTTCGTTGTTTAGACTTTGAAGAGTCAACATCATCCTCGACTTTCTAGATATAGGACATTTTTGTTCTTTTTTCAAACTGTTGTTTTCCTTTTTTTTTAATAGAGAACATTTTTTCATTTTCTCGAACCGTCGTTTCATGGCAAGAATAGAAAGAAAGGGTACTTAAGTCCCTTCAACCACACCGGACTCTGATGCTAAGTGATGCCGACACACACGGGAATACAAGCCCCATAAATACATGGCGCTCATTTGGACCCCCGAACACGCACTGTGGCATTTAGTGCGCCTTTGGGAGAGAACACACACCACCCTCTCAGTATGTAGGCCCCATTCAAAATGGGGTCATTGGCTCTGGCACATATGGTATCAATTAAGAGATCCCTTGATCTGAACTGAACATGAGACTCCAGATGGGTTTCATCATACATTCAATTCTAGCCATCCAATGGCTAAGATTGAATGTATGATGAAACCCATCCTGCTTCAAATGATGGGATCCGTTTCCCTCAGGTGGGGTTAGGGAGCATTCAGGTGCAATCACATGGCACACAATTTGTACATTAAGCACCTGATCGCCCTCCATCATGCTTTGGGCCCCACAACAGACAGGCCCTGTCCCCAAGATGGAGGATGATCAGGTGCTTAATGCACACAAATATTTGTGCAATCATATTGCACCTTATCTTTTCACGTGTTATTTGTATTCAATCTTTGACGTAGTACGTGACAAAAGTAACAGTTTCCTATTATAATTAACACTAGAAATAATAGATGAAAGGGAGAACTTTCTACCATGCAAATAATAGTATGCAATCATATATACGGTTCTGCATTTTAACTTCTGTTTGGAAATTGGAATATATACCTCCCATTTCTTTTTACCAGATTGGATGGTTAAAACTGTAAAAAACTTGAGAACATGTGAAAAGAGAGAAGTAGCTCCCTCGTTTCCATCTCTTTCAAAAGAACAAGAAAACCCCTCGTTTCCATCTCTTTCAAAAAAAAAAAAAAAAAAAAAAAACCTCGTTTTTCCCTAAGCACCACAAACATGAATCACCCATATGCATATTACGTCCCTAGCCTTCATGATAAGCAAGACCAATTCTGATATGATTCATATGAATAAGAAGCACCTTGAAGGCCCTTACCAATGAACAGAGGTATACTTTTTAATAACTAAGTGGAGAGAGAGAGAGACCTCCATTAAGCCATAGCACCAAGGGTTTGGCTGTAGGGTTGGGAGTGGCCTCTGTTAACCAGTAGAATAGAGCTCTGCCATGTCTCTTGTTGACGGTGACGTAGCCGGAAAACTGGGCAAAGCTCACCGGTGGCTGCCCTGGAAGCGAACCTATTCTGTCATACTCTTGCTGCTCCTCCGGTGTTGGTGCGGCATCAACGTGCCTTGGTGAATGAAAAAATAGAAGAAAGACGAAGAGAAACAAGCACCAACACCAACACCTAAGAAAGCTCATTTCTGTGTCTGTGTGTGCGAGTGAGTGAGTGAATTTATTCATGATGCAGGAGGGAGGAGGCTAATTATGGAGAGAAGGTAAGAGGGTCTGGCATTGCAGTGTTGGCAGTTGCTCTCACGCTTCAATGACATTAAATAAAAAGCATAGATATTTATAATGGAGATGGTAATGGTTTGGTGCGACCTACTAGCATTTAAGGCATATTGTATAAGACATGTAAAAGGAAAGAAGAAAGCAGAATCATTAAAGGTAATGCGATGATCTTTACTTGAAGGTGACGATGCTTGATGCATATGCATGCGGGGATAGAAGCACCAAAACAGATCACTTTCATTTCAGTTTAGAGAGAGAGAGATAGCTTTGAAATTTTTTGCAAATTGATAATATGGTCATCCACGCCGTACACAACCATATTCGTACTTCACCTTTCCGATTAAACTCAAGAAACACATATTATATTTTTTGCTTTTTATAATTAATCAGGAAAAACCGTTTTGTTCATCGAGTTTTTACAGTAGTGCAAACTCAAGTCTCCGTGCTAACAGGGAGCACAAGGGATGCAGGTTATATGCCCCCCAAGATCCATTGTTTGCTGCAGTGCATGTTCGGGTCCCAATGAGCGCCACGTATAAAAGCTTTTGGGGCTCGTATCCCCGTGTGTGTCGGCATCACTTAGCATTGGAATCCGGTGCAGTTGCAAAGACTTAAGTATCCTTTCCCGCCATTCTTGCCATGAAACGACGGTTCAAGAAAAAGACAAAAATGTCTTTCATCTAGAAAAGTGAAACGATGGTGCAAGATCCTCCATCTAGAAAAGTGAAAAGTCGGTTCGAGCTATTCTGGCCATGAAATGACGGTTCAAGAAAAGGACAAAAATGTCCTTCATTCAAAAAAGGAAAACGATGGTTTGAGATCCTCCACCTAGAAAAGTGAAACCCCGATTCAAGAATGATGTTAACTCTTCAAAGTCCAAACATTCTGTTTTCGTCCTAAGCAGTAAAGTTTTGCACCATCTGTTGTAACATGAGCTCCCTTTGATGACACACTATTTGTCATCATTTGTTGCTGCCACCGGACCCTCATTTGCCATCATCTGCTGTTGTTGGAGCATCCTTTGCCATCATCTGCGCTGAAGCACCCTTTGTCATCGTTTGTTGTCGTCGGAGCACCCTTTGTCATCGTTTGTTGTCGTCGGAGCACCCTTTGTCATCGTCTGTTGTCGTCGGAGCATCCTTTGTCGTCATCTGTGTAGTGTCTGCATTGTTGCCACCATCGGCTGCATCTACCTTCTGGGTGTTTCTTCTCCACTGTCGGCTTACCAAGGTTTCGTTATGCAAAAAAATCGATTTGTAAATCTGAATGCTAAATCTTACAACTGGGTGGTTGTCTTTATGCTAAATAACACCTATTTTTATACTGAAACAAATTGATTTGTACCTATCTACCTTCTGGTCGTCGAAAAACAGTTAGCACGATTTTTTCTTATGAAGGCCAAACATTTCAACGATATGTACTTATGAAGGCTAAATTTCTACATGATTTGTATGTTTGAAGCATGAACGATTTATAGATTTAAATCAGTAGCGATTTGTATGATCGATGCAGCAACGATTTATACATTTGAAGCAGTACACTACAAGAAAACCGTGGATTAGCGACGGCCTCTATCCATCGCTAATCCGTCACTAAGCCGTCGCTAAACTGTTTAGCGACGGATTAGCGATGGATAGAGGCCATCGCGATTTTTTGCTCGCTAATTAGCGAAAAAAATTATCTGTCGTTAATTCCGTCGCTAATTTGCGACAGATTAGCGACGGAAATTATCCGTCGCTAATCTGTCGCTAAATTTTAAAAAAAAAATAAAAAAAAATTGATCCTTGTCGGGCGGTATTCCGGCAGCACTAAGCCGGACTTATACCGCACCCGACAGGCATTGCATGCACATAACGATCGCTCTGCCTCATCGCGAACCGGCGTCGCCGTCCTCCATGAACCGGTGCTCTCCGGCGTCGCCGTCCTCCATGAACTGGCACCGTCATCTTCCGTGAACCGGCGTCGCCGTCATCCTCTGTGGACCGGCGTCATCGTCCTCCATGAACCGGCGCCAATGTCCTCCAGCGATCGTCGACCGTCCTCCGTGAATCGACGTTGTTGTCCTCCGTGAACCGGCGCCGACATCATCCAGCGATTGCCGACCGTCCTCCGGCGTCGCCGTCCTCCGTGAATCGGCATTGTCGTCCTCCGTCAACCGGCGCCGACGTCCTCCAGCGATCGCCGACTGTCCTCCGGCGTCGCCGTCCTCCGTGAATCGGCATTGTCGTCCTCCGTCAACCGGCGCCGACGTCCTCCAGCGATCGCCGACTGTCCTCCGGCGTCACCGTCCTCCACTCTCATGTACATGCTCTCCAATAAGCTCTCCGACGTCGCTCGGTTTAAATCGAGCGCGGTCGATTTAAATTTCAAACAGGGAGAGAGGGAAAATTTCGCGCTTGGTTTAAATCGAAAATTAGCGACGGATTAGCGACGGAAATTTTCCGTCGCTAATCCGTCGCTAATTAGCGACGGATTAGCGACGGAAAATTTCCCTCGCTAAATCCCTCGCTAAAATGTTTTTCTTGTATTGAAAATTAGCGACGAAATACTTGTTGTCGTTAATTCGTCGCTAATTAGCGACGGATTAGCGATGAAACAACTTTCATCGCTAATCCGTCGCTACTTAGCGACGGATTCATTAAGAAAGTTTTCTCTAGCTAATCTGTCGCTAATTTGCGACGGAAAAAATCCGTCGCAAATTTCCGTCGCTAATTAACATTTTTCTTGTAGTGGTAACGATTTAATGAAACTACCATGATTTGTACTTAAGTTTGATAAATCGTACAATAATATTTACGTATGAAGCCAAACGTTACAACGATATGTACTTATGAAGGTTGTGATTTATACAACGATTTGTAAGTTTGAAGCAGCAACGATTTATACATTTAAAGCACTAGCGATGTGTATTTATGAAGTTACCTCAATTTGTACTTAAGTTTGCTAAATCTTACAACGATGTCTACTTATGAAGCCAAATATTGCAATGATTTATAATGTTGGTGATTGTTTAACGAATGAGATAATTTGTATTATTCTATACTTAGGGAGACAGTTGTAACATATAATGATGCAGTTAAATTTATGTGTTGTGTAGGTTAGCAATGTCTAAAGCTCGTCAGACAAGAAATCCCTGTCGTTCTATGGGATAACTATTAGAGAAGTTATCCGCCAATCTCATCTATATGAGCGTTATGAAAGGTACAAAAATATAATGAAGATTGAGAATGATAAAGACAAGCACAAAGCGTTGAAATTGTATTATGCGGAGGATTATCTATCAGATATTAAGGCTGAAGAGCAAAAAAAGAATGAGGAAGAACTAAAGATGAAAAAGGATGACGAAGAGAAGGAAAAGCACAGGAATAAGGATGAGGAGAATGAAAAGCAAAGAAAGAAGGCGGAGGAGAGGGAAAGGCAAAGGAAGAAGAAGGAGAATGAAAAGCAAAGGAAAAAAAGGCAAATGAAGAAGGAGGAGGAGGAAAGAGAAAGGCAAAAAAAGAATAAGGAGGAGGAGGAGAGAGAAAGGCAATTAAAAAATGAGGAGGAGAAAGAGAAGGAAAGGCAAATGATGAAGCAAGAATATTTTGAAAAGCAAAGGAAGATAAGGCAAATGAAGAAGAAGACGGAGGAGAAAAAAAGGCAAGAAAAGAATAAGGAGGAGGAGGAGGAGAGGGAAAGACAAATGAAGAAGAAGGAGGAGGAAGAGAAGAAAAGACAAATGATGAAGATGAAAGAGGAAAGGAAAATGAAGAAGCATCAGAATAAGGAAGGAGAAAGAGGACGAGGAAGAGAAGGAAAGGCAAAGGAAGGAGAAGGAGGACGAGGAAGATAAGAAAAGAGAAAGCAAGAAACAGGAGGAGGAAGAGAAGGAAAGGGAAAGGAAAAAACAGGAGGAGGAAGAGAAGAAAAGGGAAAGAAAGAAGCAGGAGGAAGAAGAGAAGAAAATGGAAAGGAAGAAAGAAATTGAAAAGTAGAGGAGAGAGGCGAAAGAGTGAAAGAAGGAAGAAGTAGAAAAGCAAAGGGAGGCGGCGGAGCAACATGAAAGGCAGAGGATGGAGTGAGGGGATGAAGAGGAGAAAAGTGTGACCAAGGTACGTAAATTGATTCTGTCTATCATGATTTATTGTGATAGGTATTACTATAATAGTGATTACTATGTATAACGATTATTGTGATGGTGATTATTGTGATAGTAATTATTGTAAACGATTTACTATGATAGGTATTATTATGTATAACAACTACTGTGATAGTGATTATTATGTATAGCGATTATTATGTATAGTGATTATTGTGATAGTGTGTGTGCACTGATTATTATTTATAGCAATTACTGTGTACAATGACGTATAAAAGTACAAATAGGACTAATTTATAATTGATACAAATAATATGCTATTTTGTGTTACAAGGAGGTCAGAAGAGAAGTAGAGCACCAGGTGAAAAGCTCAGAAGGCGGTGTCAGTGGTCTGTAGTTCTGTCGTGGTATGAACAACTAAGTGAATATCAGAAGGATCAATTATGAAATATGTACTTTGGTTGCCTTTTGGACCAGCATTATTTTGAAATGTGCTGGAACACCATGACCCACCTAGTAAATAAGTGGAATCATAAGACAAACATATTCCAGTTTGATTCTTTTAAGATCACCATGACCCTAGAAGATGTGATACGGATTACGGGTCTTAAGTGCCATGGAAGTGTTGTCCTATTACGGGATTCAAACTATAACGCAAGAGACAAGTGCATGAATCTTCTAAGAATGTCGATAGAGGACTGGGGTCAATGTATTTCTGGTTGAAGCAATTTCACATCGATGAAAGTTTCTTCTTTCCATAATAAATGAGAAAGTTGGTTTGGTACATGTGCATCTGAAAGAGCTGACCAAGAGTTGTGCGGCCTCCTTCTTTATTTTTTTGAACTTACTTTATTTTCGAATTTGTCTGTTTCGAGGTTAAGTTACCTATGACTGCAGTTCTTGAAAGACTTTGATGAAGTCGACAACTATGCATGGGGTGCTGCTATACTCGCACACTTGTACAGTCAACTTTATCATGCGAGTAAGGGTACAAAAACCATCGTAGGGTTTTAGCCATTTATTCATGTAATTGTTTATTACATATTTGGTAGTTATAGACTAAGATTGTTGAAGGTTATAGTCTTACTAATATATTGATTTTGTAGGCCTGGGCGTGGGAGCATATTGTCACATTTCGGCCTCAGTGTGGCCCTGCAATTTGTGGTTTTCCAAAGATCAGTTGGTGGGATAGAATAAATGTCAAGGAGGATAGTGCTAAGTTTATTTTAGATGGTCTGCAATTAAATGAGATAAATGGTTTAAAATCATTTACAATCATTTCAGCATTTATCATTCATTAGTATAAATCGTTGAAATATTTGTTACTGATTGATTGGATGAATGTCTGAGGTATTTTTATGTTACTGAGCGTTATTTCTATTTGTATTTTGTTCCTAAACATCGTGGCTTTGTTTAACTCAGTTTTTGTCAAGAAATGAGTTCCCTGATTCTTGAGTTGTCTAAGATGACTCTAAATAATTGACTGTATCAGCCTGGATACTGGTTGAATTCTAATATTCTTTGTCTTCCTGGAAAGCTAAGACCCTGACCTTCAACTTTACTGTTGAGATCTTGGCCCGAATCGGCCAGCAGTATCCTTAAAAATCCTTGTCAAACTATCTGATGGATAGAATCAACCTGATACCTGTTCTGTGCAAAACCCCTCTGCCATTGTTCTGTGTTTAGTAGTTATTTCCTAGTTTCTTGCATGAAATTTTGAATGGTTTGTTTTATTGGAAAGTTATTACATAGTTCTACAACTTTTATGTTCATGGTTTTTGTCGAATAGTTGCTTCTGATGGTCTAAAATCACTCTCATTCTTGGTCTGCAGAAAATTATTTATTCCAAATCCTGCTAGTTCTTTTCCTTATTAGACCTTAGTCCTTGCTGGTTATCATGGTCATTTTTGCTTATTTCTTGAAACAAAACTTTGTTCTGATTAGCTAATATCGTGTTAAAAATTATTCATGTTTTGAGTCTTGCATGAATCAAACTTTTGAGTGTCCAAATTTCATCTTTGACTGATTGCATGGTTCATATCTTGTTTCCCATTTTACATCAATTAGAACAGAGAATGTCTTAACTTCAAAAATACGTAGAGGCCACTAGGTTAATCCAAAAATTTTGATATTTGGCATTCTAGAAAGGTCTCGAGTCGAACTTTAAATTGTCAAGGAAGTAGACTTACACCTTGGTTTTCATGCCATAAATATCAATTTTATTGCTGAAATCTGTTTTTTGTTGCGGCACGTTGGAGACCGAGTTGACGAAGAGGAAGATCGATGGTGGAAGAAGAGACCGGTCGGATGCAGGGGGAGATTTTTCGGTTGTCGATCATGAAAGTAGATAGTGGTTCATACCAAATTTGAGTTGAAAGTCTTCAGCCATATATACCTGCAACAAAAATGAAACCAAAACAACGAAAATAAACACGCAAATAATGAAGGGAAGAAAGATCAGAAATCGCAGGTGAGGAAGAACAAGGAAGATGAAGAAGAAATCAAAAAGCAAAAGGGAAGAAAGGATTTGGGAGAGAAAGTGGCGTAAAACCCTAGAGGAAGACAATGAACACAGGTTTGGATGTTCCCTATATGTAAAAAAACTTTTTACAATTTCCAAATCAAGGCCTATTTTACACTATTTATAAATTTGTACCCAGAACTTTTAAAATTTGCTATAAACAACTTATGTCAATTTTATAGAAGCTTTTTAGGATATTATTCAGGTGTTGATCTTGGACTTGGGTATGGATTGATGTGTGAACATATCTCAATGCTATTTGCATAATTTTGGGTTGAATCTGGATCCAAATCGCATCAGTATGGATCTGATTTCTCAGAAAATGCTCTAATTTCTTTGTTTTAACTCCAAATCTGATGAAATTCAAATCATAACTCCTTCATACCTAAAACAACATAAACAAGGGTGTTTAAGCTATAAAATTTTATATAAATGCATAATTTTATGATAATATGATATACATTTCATTCTTTATTAAATGCCCCCATTCTTATTTGTTTGCTAGTCCCCAAGCAAACTAAATCTAAACTACTCTGCTAAGAAATTGGAAATAAATAACGCATGAATTTAAAAAAAAATAATAAATAAATCCTAACTCACTTTTATAGGAATCACGGTTGTATTTGGCATATGCAACAAGCCCTTTAAACCCTTGGGTTACCCTAGTGGACGAGTACGGTCTCATGAGGGTTTGCAGTGATGCTACCCACAAACATCTTTGTCATACATTAATGAGATTTTTTTTCAAAAAGCATTAGGCAATTAAGAGATTAGTTTAAACAAGACTTTGACATGCCTTCACAATAGAAAAACTTTTCTTTCACTCCTAAAAAATTGTAATTATATATGCTTTTTCCTCAGATGATCAAGTATAATCATGTTATTGTCCATTTATCCTCACTTGTATATTTTCTATATAGTTTTTCATAATTATATCTAAGCAATGAATTTTTTTATTAAGCTCTTATTCTTATTTTTCTTTCTTTTTCTTTTTCTTTTTCTTTTTCTTTCTTTTTCAATTTTCCACCTTTTTTTCTTTTCATTTTTTTTCAATTGAGCACTATTTCAATTTATAGGTTTTCATAACCCATGTAGCGAGCTTTGGGTCAGTGACTCTCAGGCCAGATAACCTTAGGGCACCAGATACAGAATATCCCTCAGACTTAATTGCTTGAGTTACTAGACCTTAGACTTTTATAGTTATGTATAATCTTCTTCCTATCATGTGCAATGTCTATATCTCTTAGAGTCTCTACTAAGTCCATGTAACGGGCTTTCAGGCCGGTGGCTCCCAAACCAGATAGCTTTAGGGCACCAGGTGTAAACACCCCTCAGGCTCTACTTGCTCGAACCAAATACGCCACAAATATCGACTAGATAAAGAAGTGATTTCCTTCATTGTCCTTTCTTGGTCTGTCCAGCAATGTATGGCATTTGAGTGTTTCAAAAAACATCGTCCAAGTATTTCAAAAATCTATTTACATATTTATAATTTCAAGCACAAAAATCCTAAATTAGTTTGTGAATAGTATATTGAATACATATTTCATCCCTTGAAAACCCTTCATTATCAATTTCGCTTTTCATCAAAGAAATTAGGAATTCGAGTAGCCATTTTCCAAGAAATGACTTCCTACTTTGGGAAATCATATTCATCCAAATTTCTAAATTCATTTTTGCATTGAATGACTCATATCCTAATCGCACGGATTTTTTAAGAGATCATTAAAGTCTTCAAAAAGCATTTACCGTTTCTAAAATCTTCAAAAAGGCATTCCAAATTTGTGAATCTTATCATATCCATTTTTAATCTTCAAGAAATACTTGCTCATATCACATTCACATAGGTATTTTAACAAATCAAATGCTACTTTGATGAATCCTATCTCATTCACACGAATTACTCAAAGCATCAACTTCCAATTTATAAATTCATTCATTTTATAAGGATTCATTTTCCCGTTGTGAATTTCATCACTTTCATATGAACTTTAAGAACCAAAAATCAAATTTTTCACATTCACATGAATTATTTTGAAAAAAACATTTCTTATATATGAATCTCATCATCTTCACATGATTTTTTGTGAAATGAAGTTTTAATTCTCACATTCACATGGATTTCTAAGAATCACTTCAATTTAGAGAGTATCACGGTTTTCTTAAGTAGGCTTAGGTAGAATTTAAAAATTTGTGAGATGCTTGACTTTTTAAGAATGAAGATTCCATAAAAACAAACTAATTTTTATGGTTGATCATGGTTCTTAAAATGAGAAAACACCATTGGAATTGGTGCTTCTCCATTTCAAACATGAATATTGCCCAAAATTGTGTGGTTCAAGAAAGAGACATAAGGGAGAAAGAGATAATAATATGCACTTTGTCATATCCACATGTGTTATGGAAACACATGTTTATATGGTTTGAGGAGAGAAAGAGGATAGAAGAGAGATGGGGGTTTAAATAATTATCAAAATACATAAATCCCTTCACTACACTAAGGTGGAAAAAGAGGAGAATTGCAAAAATCGTGAATGAGAAAGAAAACAAGAGAGAGAAAGAGCTTGTGAACTCTTGGATGTCTCTCCATAAATTAATGGGATATTTATAGGGTTAAGGTAATAATTACATCCAAGATGTGTGGCTTGGATCTATTACAAGTAATAAAGTGTTGAGATCTAATCATCTCAATTCTCAAAAAAATTCTCTCAAGCATAACCATTGACCTTCATATCACATGTAGACTTTTCTTAATATGGAACCTATTCTAAGCTAGAGATTCTAGCTCTTCTACTTTATTTGTTCTACCTATGATATTTTTTGAGATTCACTTTGGAATTGAGTTTATCTTACTTGGATTTAAAATCCAAAAATCATCATTATCAAAAATTACCTCCCTCCTTGTTATACTTCTATTTAGTTCAAATCAAACTATCCTAACTACCTAGTTACATTTTATCTTTACTTTATTTAACTATTGTTTTATTATTTATTGGTATTCCTTTTAACAACCTCAATTCATGATAATTCCACATTAGATCTTATTTTTCTCAAAATCCCATATTGAGTTTTTTTTTCTAAAATTCCATCTTGAGTCTTTATTTTCCAAAAATTCTATTTTCAGTCTTTATTTTTTTGAAATTCCATTTTGAGTTTTTATTTTTTTTTTTAAATTCCATTTTAAGTCTTTTTTTTTTTTAAATTCCATTTTAAGTCTTGATTTTTTTGAAATTTTATTTTAAGTTTTATTTTTTGAAATTCTATTTTACTACTTTCTTTCTACTTTGGACCTTCTAGCTTGATCTAGTCCATTAGGTCAGAAACTTTATATAAATACTATAATTTATTTTTCTTTAAATGAAGTCATGGCTTAAGGCATAATTTAGAAATAACTAGCTTATTATAAATTTAATTAGACCTTTTTTTTAATCCATTTTAACAAATAATTACTAATTTTATATTTTTGGTTAATTAATATAAAAACTATATATTCTAAAAATATATGTAATATATAGAATCAACATTTTTACATTTAAAATTTCTCTATATTATATTAAAATACCTGAAAATGTGTAGGTCTTACAAAGAGTCTATATAATGTTTAAATATTGTCTATATTCTTGATGCATAACTTAAAATCAATATTACACATTGATGCTTGTGTTTTTTCTATATTTATCATGTTTTATATTATGATGCACATGTTGTCATAATGTTCTTAACTGACTCATTACGGGAAAATAATTCTAGCCCTCAAATCGAATCACCTCTGACCAAATCCTTTTATGAAGACCTTATAGACATTGGGGAGGTGTCTCAAAAAAAATGGGCCCTAATGGTGGTACGAAATTAAGGGTTATGACTGCTGTAACACAAAACAAAAATTGTGTCCTGTGTGCAGAGCAGTTTTCAATAGTTAGTTTTACAGAAAATCTAATAAATCAAAGGTTTATTGTTTATGGTTGATTTTTGGATATGTGATGTAAATCTGAGAAAAATAATAGAAGAATAAGTTTTATTTTTTGTGAATCTCAGAATCTTACATAAGTCATATGAAATTCAAGATTCTGCAAAAAAAAATTAGATCTGGAATTGTCTAAGGGTTCGGTCCAGAAAATTTCAAAAATACATATAATGGAGTTTTTTTGTAAATTTAGATGATTTTAAAATCTAACAAGTATAGATAACGCCAAAAAATTTGGGAGGTTTAGATTGGGTCTAGTGACTGCTTCTTTATAAAGCAAATTGTTGTCAGGTTCTGATAGAACAGAAAAATAGTCTATGATCCATGAATTTCTACAGGAAAATGAAATTATTTTTCTTTAAGCTATCACTTGAGAGCTGATACCCTCTGTATGACTATGATTTTTTATCAGTACATATTTGTTCAGGATGATGGTCTAACAGATCTGTGAACAACATAAAAATTCTAATATATGTAATCTTTGGTTTGGGACAATGTCATGTCTTGTAAACCTATTTTGTTTAAAATCTTATGTTTGCTTATGATATGAGATGTTAATCATGTATTTTTTTATATGTGATATTTCATGTTTATGTTATATGTAAGAATGTTGATTATTTATGCATGGTGACATATGAGACTACATGTTAACATATGAGTTTTAAGCATGATAATTGGGCCATGTAGTATGCATAGGCATACATGTGTTCTTTTATGAAATTCATGGTTCATACTATATTAAAATGAGTCTCATGCATCATGTAGTGTAGTATGTTACATGTGATGTGTTGTAAGTCATGTAATGCATGCATTCATGGGGCTCAAAGGTGAGTTAGGTTCAGTGGAACCAGAAGTGCTAGTGAACACCAAGTTAAGTTATAATAAACATGCTCACACACACTTAAGCCTTAAAGAGGCATAACTCTTGGGTTCTACTTAAAGGTGAGCACGTACCTTGAGATCGATCAAATGGGCTATATTTAGTTGCGCCTCAAGAAAGTTCAAGGGTGTGGGTTGATGCCTTGCGATGCAATGGGATATGCTACTTAGAGTAGAGCTTGGGGCTAAAGAGTCTGGTGTTGAGTGCACCTAGTGTTGTAGTTGAGCTCGGTGTGATAACACCCATTAGCCCATTTGAACCTTGACCTACCTTGGAGAGGGTAGGAGGTACACACGATCGACTGACAGTTATATTTTTAGGAGGGCAAAGGTGCCTCCTTAGTCTCCAGTCGTCGGTTGTAGGGGACTAAGATTGCCAAAGATGTCTAGGTAAGTACTTTGTAGCTCTGCAGTGTAGAAATTGATTTTTTAAACCACTATGAGTCTCTCTAGATTAAAGACCGCTCTGCCAAAGATGTTTTTCCGACTATTTGAATCAATGGGGTAATTAAAATATAAAGCATAATAAACTCTCATCTTATTGCTGAGTTTGAGTAGGTTCTTGGGAGTGTAACCTTACAAAATAAAAAATAGTAACAATGCAATAGATGAGGTTCAGAAGTGTTTAAATATTTTATTGAATGTTGGCATAAATGTCTATACATGTCACGTATGATTTCGAATTCATGCATATGTTGGCATATATGGCTTTGTCTTGTTGTGATCTTGATTATTAATGATGTGGATGTCGGTCTGTTATTTGAGTCTAGGAATGATTAATTATATAATCTCGTATGTTTATATTTATCATTGTTGTAATCATGATCCTTGTTGTGCTTATATTTTATGTTAATGTCATGCTATGAATTATTTTTTTGGGGAAAAGATGTATGTTTTATGTATTTATATTCTTTTCATGATTGTGTTGTAGGTTGTTTCCTACTAGGGTCGTTGTTAATGCCCCTACTTTTAATATTTTTAGGTAATGAGTAAGTTGGTTGATGTTGACAGGAGGCGCAGGGTGGTGCCAAGAGAGTCACATTCTTTTAAGGCTTCTGTGAGGACTTGAAATATTTCTTAATTATGATTTGAATTCTTTAAACATATAAACTCTCATTAAGTGAGACTAGTACTTTGATTTATTTCATTTCAATTCATGGTTTGATTCAGTTATTCTAATCTTACACGCATGAGTTGAAAATTGTAACTCGCTTAAGGCTTGATCTGTAATTAAAAAGAGTTTCCATTGTTTTTATTGAAAATAGGGTAAAGAGATTTTTAAAAAAATCTTAAATTTTTTGTTTAAAAAATTAGAGTGTTACAGTCAACAAAGTCATTTTAAATAAAAGATGATAATATCAACTTCAAGCAAGCCAATGCCAAGTGTCTTTTGCATTGTTTTCTAAAAAAAATGATCTTTTATGCGTGCGTGTGTATGTACCTTGAGATGGATCAAATAGGCTATATTTAGTTGCATGGCAGGAAAGTTCATGGGTGTGGGTTGATGCCTTATGAGGCAATGGGATAAGCTACTCATAGTGGAGCTTGAGGCTAAGGAGCCTGGTGTTGAGTGCACCCAGTGTCATAACACCTATTAGCCTATTTGAACCTTGATCTACCTTGAAAAGGGTAGGAGGTACACACAACTTACTGACAGTTATGTTTTTCGGAGGGTAAAGGTGCCTCTTTGTTCTTCAGTCGTTAGTTGTAGGGGATTGGGACTGCCAAAGAGGCCTAGGTGGGCACTTTGTAGCTCTAGAGCGTAGAAATTGATTTTTTGAACCATTGCAAATCTCTCTCAATCAGGGACCGCTCCAATGAATGTTTTTCGAACTATTTGAATCAATGAGGTAATTAGAATATAAAGCATAATAAACCCCCAACTGATTGTTGAGTTTGAGTAGGTTCTTGAGAGTGTACCTTTACAAGATAAAAAAGAGTAACAATGCATTAAATGAGGTTCAAAAGTATTTGAATGTTTTATTGAATATTGGCATAAATATTTATGCATGTCATGTATGATTTTGAGTTCATGCGCATGTTGGCATATATGGCTTTGTCTTGTTGTGAACTTGATTACTAATGATGTGGATGCAGGTTTGTTATTTGGGTGTAAAAATGATTAATTATGCAATCATGTATGTTTATATTTATCATTGTTGTAATCATGATCCTTGTTGTACTTATATGTTATGTCAATGATATGCTATGAATTATTTGTTTGAAAAAAGATGTATGTTTTATGTGTTTGTATTTTTTCATGCTTGTGGTGTAGGGTGTTTTTTACTGAAGCTGTTATTAATGCCCCTAATTTTAATATTTCCAGATAACGAGTAAGTTGGTTGGTGTTGATGGGAGGCTCAAGGTGGTGCCAAGAGAGTCACATTCTTTTAACGCTTCTATGAGGACTTGAAATATTTTTAAATTATGATTTGAATTTTTTAAACTTGTAAACTCTGATTAAGTGAGACTAGTACTTTGATTTATTTCAATTCAATTCAGTTATTCTAGTTTTACACGTGTGAGTTGTAAATTGTAACTCGCTTAAGGCATGATCCGTGTTTAAAAAGAGTTTTTGTTGTTTTTCTTTAAAATAGGGTAAAGAGATTTTAAAAAATTCTTAATTTTTTTTGTTTAAAAAAATAGGGTGTTACAGTCAAAAGAGTCATTTTACATCAAAGATGATAATATCAACTTCAAGTAAGCCAATGCCAAGTCTCTTCTGCATTGTTTTCTCAAAAAAAAAATGATCTTTTCATAGGTCAAAAAATTTGTCTTAAAGAACTTGCTTCAAGATCACCTTGATTGAAATGGGTTAAATCATAGCATTTTATCATTCATCATCATGTCATGTCATTTATATTTTTTTTTCATGTTACAAGTTTTTTTTGCAGTTGACATAGCTCTTAGGAACCCAAATTCAACCTGTAAATAGATGAACATTAGGTTCATAGCTCAAGCTGGCTCGGTTATGCATCCCTACTCTCCAGTGGACAGGGGGATCTCATGGTTTTACCAGTTTTAAGCTTGCTAACGAGCAGTTGGTGAGTTAGTTAGGGAGGGCAGTGATGTGGATACGTTTCTAAAGAAATCTAAAAAGAAACATCTGAAATTGCCCCAAAAATTATAATGAAAACAAGAAAGTTTTAGATGAAAATAGCTGCATCGGCTTAGCTCCAACGCCTCGTTAATTACCATTTAGCACCCCTCTTTCTCTCCCTCTGCCAGAATGACCTCCAGGATGGTAGCGTGCAGCTCCATGACTGGTGTGCAACAGACCAATCTAATCTAAACAGTACTGGATGCTCATCCTCAGCTAGTCCGCAAAGCACAAACAGCTCAACAAAGCAAATCCTTGAATCTTTATATTCAGCAAACCCTAAGAGAAGTCATGGAACTCGGTAGAGAGAGAGCAAAAAAATGTGGATCTCCATCCAACTACCTTATGTTTTACTGTAGTTCACCTTTCACAAATGATCTAAAGTAAAGTCGGTTTATGCACAAAAAAACACTAATGCTAAAAATAAGTAGTGCACCTGCGATTCTCCAAATAACCAAACCCAAGACTAGCAAAGAATACAAAGACTAAATACGAAATATCACAATAATCATATTAAACTCAAGTTCAACTCGAGCACTGCCAAAATTTGCAGTAGCTCAAGGGAGAAAATCCGGAGCAATTTTCTTTCTTTTTCCGAATCAGTCAACACACCTCGTGATCTCGAGAAATATACAACTCGTAAAATTGTCTTAACAGCAATGCTTAAATATAATTGTAGCACAAGTTGCTTGCCTCAAATAAAACAAGAAAAAGAAGAATAAAAACAAACAAAAAAATCCATGCTCATCTAAAGTTACACAGGTTTGCAGGAGAGACGCCGCTGCCAACCAACCAAACTCCTACCCTGCATAGTTAACCATCATAGTTTAAGGCAGAAGACATGCTTCAACGTCTGATCCCTGTGCCCCTAGAATAGCTTGTCCTGCTACACTCGATTTGATGCTTTTAATTGCAGCATCAAACACTAATTTCCGATAATATGTATCCTCAACCCTCTGCAGGGTTTCCTGAACCAGCTTAAAATCCAGTGCACCAGCTAAAATAAATCTACCCATCACCTCACCAAAATTGCTTGGAGCCGTAGGCGCATCTAAGGCTATATCATCCAACATTGCCCCATACTGCAGACACCCAGCACCAAGATCTTGCACAGTTAATGCATTCTTGGCAATCAGGAACTCCAGGAGCTTTGAGATGGGCTCTACGCAAGGTGGACTCTTCTCAAATGCCAGGGCAATCGCTTCTTTAACAAATTCCGGGAGATATTCGGGGCTCCTCAACTCCTCTACACATTGCAGTGCTTCATTTAGATCACGAATGCTAAAGTATTCTTCTAATAGATTGGTTGTTTTTCTGTTCAAATCAGCGGGGTTCATTTTTGAGGTAGGTGGTGGCTTATCAGGTACACGAGAAACAGGAAGGTCGGAGGGTTTTGAAAACCCAGGTGTGCTAGGAGGCCTTGTCGGGACTGGATACTGGCTTTGTGGTGGAGTTGTCGGACCACTACCCTGCAACAGAGCACTGGTCTTCCCAGTGATAAGGCCACCACTGCCTTGTGGTAACAACCTCGAGTTCAGAGATGCTTGCTTTCCAACAACTGGAGGTGAAGCACGATTGCCTACAAGACCACCTGACTGCATTGACAGAACATCCACCTTTGACATGGACCGGCTACGAGGAACTTCCCAGTTGTCATTGTCAATGCCAGGCATTCCAGGCATCTTCCTGGTTCCAGGCATTCCAGGCATCAGACCACCAGCACCCGGTCGATTGATTGGAAGCCCAACAGGGCTAGCTCCTCCCAGAGCACCCGTGGCACGGCTTGCTGCTCCAGGTCGCAAGCCAAGGTTCTTTTCTGCTTCAGAATGAATTTCACTGATAGTTTTAGCTTTCACCTGTAGAAACAATTGGTATGTTTAAATTTGCCATGTTTTTAAAGGAAACCAAGAAAGCCATAGCTATGCGTGCGAGTGGGTGTGTGAGTGGGCGTGTCAGAAAGAGAGATACTAAAACCCAATAACAAACTAATATCAAGAGATCATTGCCTCAATCCTTACCTCTTCACGCCTAGGGACCCAATTATTGGCTCTCAGATCCAGAACATCGCGTAACATGAACCTCAACCTCGGTGCTAGCTGAGGATTTTTATACAGCTCTTTCAGACGACTGAAGTACATATCATTAATCCGGCGAGATTTTGGGCCTTCATCAAGCTGCTTACCAATGGTGACAAAGAACTGGCAGATGGCCTCAACATTATCCTCATCTGTACAGGATTTTCCATCATGTCCCAACAGTTCCTGTTGTCAGAGTTTTGGTCATTGATATACAACATTATTAACCATTCAATGAGAGGGCATGCAGGTTAATTCTCCATATACCTGAACGATATGATGAACAATTTTCTCATGCACCATCTTCTGCTTCAAGAGTTCACCAATAAGTCTGATGTTACCAAGAGTTCGAAGCTTCACCATCCTCTCATTGTCCTTGCGTTGCAATTCTTGTTCTGGTGCAGTCATCTGCTTAATTTCAGCTCTCAATTTGTCAGAACTTTCAAATGCCTCTTGACAGTTATTCAGGAGGACACCCTTAAATGTGATTTCTTTGCCATCAGGTTCATCAGAAGGAAAAGGTGGGAGCTTTGTGTTTAGATCAGAACATAACAGAGCATACATAGGGCAAAAGGTAGGCTCCAACACTGCCTTCTCAAATATGAGTGAGATGACACCCTACGCAGAAAAAAGCAAAAATAAATTTGTGTAAATATTATACAAAGAGAAAGAAATCTGGGTATGAAACATTCAGAACATCCATAAAAACCTTAAGAATATCAGCTGATGTGATCCCAGAATCAATAAGCTGGCCTTTAAGAACATCAAATTTTTCAGGTGTGAGCTTGTTAAGTATCCTGCCAATAGAAAAGCCAACCTCAGGTAAAACATATGAGAGTTGATGGTTTACAATCACAAACTACAACACATCATTGTTACAATGAATCAGATATAGCAATAGTTAATGTTCATAACAAGAAGCCTGTTAGCTAAGCGACCGACCACAGGTAACTGGAGGCTCAGAAAGTATTCAACATGATCAAAGAACCCATTTGAGCACAATTATCATTATTCATAAAAAAGACATTCAGATAGGTGATAAGAGGTCATTCTAGTCACTGTTAGGTGGCCAGAAAACCTCGCACTAAATTTTGTTTTGGAATCCCCACCGACTTCTCTAGAAAATGAGTGTAAACAAATATGAATCAAAGTAATACCCTTTTACTGTCTTCAGAACCTGCTCTTTTTCTGAAAGACTTCCTCTTCGTGCCGACCAAGGAACTTCAGCCTTGATAAGAGCAGGTGTTGGTCCCACCTATTAGATAAAGATTCATATAGAATCATCAGCTTGAAGAATAGCAATTTATCTATATAAAGAATAAGTTTCTGGCATGGAAGTGCACCGAATCTCATTATATATGAATTTTTGGTAAATACCAACCGCACAGGCGCACAGATGGTGAATCATCAGCTGGAAGAATAGCAATTTATCTATAATAAAGAATAAGTTTTTGGCATGTAAGTGCACAAAATCTCATTATATATGAATTTTTGGTAATGTCAACCACACCGATGACATTATTATGGTCCAATTACTTATGAACTTACTTGAAAGCAGTGAATCAAAATATTCTTATATTTTATACAAATGTACAAAAAATGGTCTAGAGTTGACAAAAATAAATTATTAAAACAAAGCTTTTCAGATACAAATTCTTTGATGAAAAACATGATTGGTACTGAATGAACCATTCTAAGTTATGAAACCAAGCATGTAGATCACATCCCTACATTTAGATTTAAGAGAAAAGAATAAAAGATCCATGAGAATTGTGGTTCACACGGTATATATATAGAGAGAGAGAGAGCGAGAGAGAGATTTAAGAGAAAAGAATAAAGATCCATGAAAATTGTGGTTCACATGGTAGGTATATATATAGAGAGAGAGAGAGAGAGATTTAAGAGAAAAGAATAAAGATCCATGAAATTTGTGGTTCACATGGTATGTATATATATAGGAGAAATGTGGATTATGTTGACCCCTTTTTCATTAGGTCACAGTTAGGACCCTTCAAAATTCAAAGTTTTAGGTGTTTTATGCTAGATTTGAACCATTAGATGTGTTTATCACTTTTTATTCAATAGAAAACATGTATTTGATTAAGCATTCTTATCGTTCTCCTATGACCTACTTACAGTTATGTCTAGAGTCTGTTTTGCTTTGGTTGAGTCAGGATGTAAGTGTTGAGTCAGTTGTAACTTTATTCGGGTCACCCTTGCACTTTGGCTCAGGTTGATCAATACCCTGAAGGGTTAACCCGTAGATCTGAACTGTAATGATCCTGCGGGAAAAATAGCGAATAAATGCAAATGTGTTGAGCTTTCTTTGTTCACCCTCTTGTGATTACCTTCAAGTGATTGCAATTTTTCTCCCTCTCTACTCTTTCGCTCTCTTGCACTCTCTATACTTAAAGCTTCTGCAGCGGCAAGCGAGCAATCGGAAAGGCTTGCGACGGTAAGGAAGGACTGTCGCGCTGCACTTTCTTGTTGAAGAAATAGGCCTGTGACAAGTGATACCAGAGCCCATTCTCGAGCTGGAGAAGGGACTCCAGAGTCTGTGTCGAGAGACGCACCGACAGGCCGCGATTTGTGAGCAAGACATCATGGCGCCCCAATACAACTTGCGAAGCACCAAAGGTAAGGCAGTTGCCAAGACTGAGGAGATGGGTTCACCTCAGGGCTATGATCAAATGGCTGAGACTGTCAATAAACAGGTGGCTGATGTGACTTCGCATAAGAAAGCGATTTCACAGACAGCTGAGTCATTCAAAGCAATGAACGATGAGGTAACAAGCCTGCGAGAGTATGTGAACTTGCTAATGGGACAGGTTACGTCGCTGACTACGACAATGACTGCCGTTAGACTGAAATAGGAGAGCTTCAATTGAAAAACCGCACTTTACAGCAAACGGTGGTGACCCTAAATGGTGGAAGTGGCGATAGGCCATCAAAGATAGATGTGTCGAGGCCAGCGAAGTTCAATGGTTCCAAATACAGCAAGGTCATAGAGAATTTTTTGTTCCAGATAGAAGATTATCTGGATATTCAGAACGTACTGGCCGAGGACCTCAGGGTGAAGGTTGCAGCAACTCTGCTTGACGGATGCCATAGCCTGGTGAAGACGAAAACATGGCGATATGGAAAGAGGGCAGTGTGTAATTGATACTTTTTAGGCCTTCAAAACTGAGCTACAAAACTACTTTATACCGTAAAATGTACAATGTCAATCATATCGAATAGTGTCAGAATTGAAGCACACTGGAGCCTTGATAGATTACATCAAGGCGTTCCAAAAGTTCATATTGGACGCACTCAATATACCAAATGAAGACAGACTCAACTAGTTTATTGTGGGACTACAGTCGTGGGCACAGACTAAAGTGGAAAAGAGCAATCCTGAGACTTTGAAAGATGCATATGTGACGGCCGAGTGCCTAGTAGATACTCAGCGTAAGACCTTCACTCCATCGACCAAGGCCGAGAAGAAGCCTGACCATGGAGACAAGAAAGAGGATTCGACGCGACAACAAAGGTGAGGCAGCGACCCAACACCACTTCGACAAGAAACAGAATTACAAGAAGTACAATAATGACAACAAAAGGCAGGTTGTGACTTGTTGGTTATGTGGCGATAGGCATATCGCAAGGCAATGTCCAAAGTGCCTCGTAAAAGACGATGAACAGGCCAATGCAGTACAACCAGAGAGTAGTAATACCAAAGTCGTGCAGCCCAGGACGGGGGTCATGCAGACCATAAACGCGGTCAAAAGCGATATAGTGGAAAGCATACTGGTCAGCAAAAAACTCATGTACTTGAAAGTCATTACGAATGAGAAGTCTACTATAGCAATGGTAGAATCTGAGGCTACACATAACTTCGTCTTGCGGGAAGAGGCAGAGCGGTTGGGCTTGAAGCCCAGGCCAAAGCAGAGGACCATCAAGACAGTAAACTCTGAGGCCAAGCCCGTCCTTGGTGAATCAAGGAATGTGGCTATCCAAATTGGGAGTTGGGTCAACAAAGTCAACTTCTCAGTGGTGTCCTTGAAGGATTTTCGGCATGGAGTTTCTTGGCAACCAAAATGTAATGATGTTGCCGAAAGAGAACTCATTGACAATCATGAGGTCAAACTCTTCGCATACGGTGCAGTGCCTTACTCTTGGAGGCAAGACTTCAATGTTGTCTGCTATATAACTGAAGAAGGGTGTCAAGCAAAGAGAGCAAACATTTCTAGTTGTTGTGCCGCAGAAGAAGAAAGGTTGAAGCAACAGTGTCGCCGACCCTTAGCAAAGTTTCAATAAGTAATGCCTCCGGAACTGTCGAAGCATCTGTCACCGAGACGCAAGGTAGACCATAGAATTGAGTTGTCCCCGAGAGCAAATCTCGTGCCATGGTCCCTTATCGCATGGGATCGGATGAATTGAAGGAGCTACATAGGCAGCTAGACGAGATGTTAGAAGTAGACATCGTATGTCCTTCAAAAGCACCCTTGGGCGCCCCTTACTCTTTCAGGTGAAACATGATGGTTCCAAAAGGTTATGTGTGAATTGTCGTGCACTGAACAAGGTCACGGTGAAGAACAAGTATCTGTTGTCACTGATAGCAAACTTGTTTGATCAGTTAGGCAGTATCTGTATCTTTTCGAAGATAGATTTGTGATCGAGTTACTAACAGGTGAGGATTGCAGATAGTGAAGAACCAAAGACAACTTGTGTCACTCGCTATGGTGCCTATGAATTTCTAGTGATGTCATTCGGGTTGACTAATGTTCCGGCTATGTTCACGACATTGATGAATAAGATTTTTTACCCTTAAACAAGTTTGTGGCAGTCTATCTTGATGACATCGTGATCTACAGCAACAACATGGAGGAACATGTCGGGCACTTGTGAATAGTGTTTCAGGTGCTGAAGAAGAATGACCTTTGTGTCAAATGAGAGAAGTGTGTCTTTGGACAGGAAGAGATCAGTTTCCTTAGCCACGTCGTGAGGCGTGGTTTGTTGTGTATGGACGGGCAAAAGATAAGAGTCATTCAAGAATAGAGTTCGTCAACCAAAGTGTCAGAGTTGCGGTCATTCCTTGGTTTGGCAAACTACTATCGACGGTTCATCGAAGGTTACTCCCTCATTATTGCGCCCCTCACGGATTTGCTAAAGAAGAATCGAGTATGGCTCTGGACAAGAGCTTGCCAAGATTCCTTCGATGGCTTGAAGAAAGCCTTGGTGAGGGAACCTATGCTGCAATTGTCAGACCACACAAGACTGTTTAAAGTCCACACAAATGCTTCAGACTTCGTCATCGGCAGAGTTATCATATAGGAGGGTCATCCAATTGCTTACAAGAGTCAAAAATTAAAGGATGCGAAGAGGCGCTACACTGTGCACAAACGTGAGATGACGACCATCGTGCATTGTATCAGGACCTGGCGACACTACCTTCTGAGTGCCGAGTTCGTCGTCAAGACAGACAATGTCGCCACGAGCTATTTTCAAACGCAAAAGAAGCTGACGCCCAAGCAAGCTCGTTGGCAAATGTTCTTAGCAAAGTTCGACTTCGCTTTAGAGTATAAGGTGGGGAAGACCAATGTTGTTGCTGATGCCCTAAGTCGCAAGGTTGAACTAGCGGTTGCACGGGCATAACCTTCCGAAGTTCACTTAGAGGGTGCGTTGTTGGATCACATCCACGAAGGTATGCAGCAAAACACAATGGCGCAACATCTTGTCTCTCCAATGCAAACGGAAAAGACTCGATGATTCTGGCTACAGGATGGCCTCCTTGTGACTAAAAGGGGACGCGTCTTCGTGTCGCGGTGGGAAAGCCTTCGTTGCGAACTGTTTAAGGAGTGTCATGATACACTATGGGCCGGTCATCCAGGACAGGAGTAGACTTTAACATTCCTTAAGCGCGGCTACTATTGGCCGCAGATGAGAGACGATGTGGAGGGGTATGTATGAACATGTATCCCCTGCCAGCAAGACAAGAGGATCAACCAGAAGACTACCGACCTCCTTAAGCCTCTACCTATTTCAGAGCGTCCTTGGGAGAAAATTTTCATAGACTTCATTGTTAGTTTGTCGACGGTAGATAGCTTCAGCTCCATCCTGGTGGTGGTGGATCGTTTCTCTAAATATGCCACCTTCGTCCCAGCTTTCAAGAAGTGCCCTATAGAGAAGAATGCAGAATTGTTCATCAAGCATGTTGTGAAGCACTGGGGTGTACCAAGAAGCATTTTGAGTGATCATGATGCTCGCATCATGGGCAAATTCTGGTGTGAAGTATTATGACTACTCGGCTCTAATCTGTTGTTTTCAACAAGTTTACACCCACAGACGAATGGCCAGACGGAGTGCATCAAGGGATTGTTGGAGCAATACCTCAGGCACTTTGTTAGTGTCAATCAAAAAGACTGAGTGAAGCTCCTGAACTTGGCCGAATTCTGCTACAATCTTTAGAAGAGTGAGTCTTCAGGCCACAGCCCGTTCGAGATAGCCATTGGGCAACAACCGCTGACTCCCCATACTCTAGCCGCACAGGAGAAGGGAATGTCATCATTTGTCTATCAATTTGTTCAACACTAGCACAAGCATACTGAGCTGGAGAAGGCGTTTCTGCACAAGGTGGCTAAGAGGATGAAAAAGTGGGTGAACAAGCATCGTCGGCCTGCCGATTTTCGTGTTGGAAACCAGATGTTGGTGAAGCTTTACCCGGATCGCACAAGCATCTTCCGTGGGCGACACCGCAGACTAATCATAAAGTACAAGAGACCATTCACCATCACCAAGAGACTGGGCAAGCTGGCGTACAAGCTGAACCTACCCCAAGACTTCAAGGTGCACCCGGTGTTTCACATGTGCAACCTAAAACCGTTCTATGCGAATGAGGGGGATCCAGAACGTAGCGTGTCACAAACCGCTCCTATCCTGTAGAAGGCCCCGACAACACAAAGGGTCGAAAAACATCTCAGCAAGATCCTTCGCCACAAGGTCAACTACTTGGGCGAAGCGAAGAAGTATTTTGTGCAGTGGGAGGAAACAGCGGAGCCGACATGGGAACCAGCATTCCGGATGAAGAGTCGCTATCTAGATGAAGTCAGGGCCTACCATAAAACAGATGGCGCCGAGGACAGCACATGATTTGAAGGGGGGAGCTTGTTCTCCTGTAACCTACTTTGTACAGTTGTATCTAGAGTCTGTTTTGCTTTGGTTGAGTCATGATGTAAGTGTTGAGTCACTTATAACTTTCTTCGGGTCACCCTTGCACTTTGGTTCAGGTTGATCAATACCCCAAAGGGTTAACCCGTAGATCCAAACTCTAATAAGCATGCGGGCAAAATAATGAACGAATGCAAATGAGTTGAGCTTTCTTTGTTCACCCTCGTTGTGATTACCTTCGTGATTGCAATTTTTCTCCCTCTCTTCTCTTTCGCTTTCTTGCACTCTCTATAATCAAAGATTCCGCAGTGGCAAGCGAGCGATCGAAAAAGCTTGCGGCGGTAAGGAAGGATTGTCGCATTATACTGGCCTGTTGAAAAAATAGGCACGTGACACTTATGCTCGTGTATTTTAATGATGTAAAATAGTCAATGGTTGATAGGGAAATGAAAACCTACAAAATGGGCACGGTGTCAAATGAAACATGCTATTGGATTTCTAATGCGTTTTTTGAAATTCTGACCGTAGAGATGTGATCTATATGCTTTTTTTATAGGAATCACTTCTTGAAGTGTTTGATTCCGATGAATGGATAGGTTTTTATAAGGTTTCAAAAATCAAGGGCCAACAATTTTCATAAATTTTCGAGGCTCCAAATACCATTTTTCATCCAAAATGCATGAACCAAGTGTCAATTTCTAGTAAATCAATCATGCTGAACACATCTATGGGGTCAGAATTTCAAAAAAAACACCGAAAATCCATTAGCATGTTTCATTTAGCATCATGCCCATTTTGTAGGTATATATATATAGGATCATGCAAGTGTGTGTCTGATTTTCAAAGCTAAAAATTTAGAATAATATTCATCATATTAAAACTTCAACTTCAATATAAGAATACACATAAGATACATATACTGGAGCTACAATCAATGAAAGAATACACAAAATGAAAGCTGTATTTGTGCAATTTCATTAATGATTATGTAATACACTGGATGCAGTAACATAGGGATTCCCTATTCCAAAATATGCTCATAGGCCATGACCCACAGTAGACAACTTAGAATCCATGTCTCAGCAACTGCTGAAAGCTATTAAGTAGCTTCTGCAAACTTGTAAAAATTATTATCAGGGAATATGATCTTGTCGTTCTTTCTTTTTTTTTGCCATGTGACCTTTATTAACTAAAAGAAAGTGGAAATATTAAAATAAATGAAGGGAACATTTCAAAATGAGTTTCTTAACATTATATGAAAGGCCAACTGGAAAAAAAGGAAAATGGAAGGAACCTTTAGTGAAGAAATTGTTATTGTTGGTTTGTTTCCGGGAGGCATCTATTCATAAAAACTATCCAGCAATATAACCAAAGAATATGTCAAAGACATTAACCATCATTAGTGAAAACTAAGAAATCAGACAAATGAAATAGTTCCAAATCATACATTGTGAAGTCCAAAACCTCCACAATTTATCCCAAAACCAAAACGCATGTAGATATGTTTTACCATATTTGATCCAATATCTATGTTCCTTATATTTGCTTGCATTCAAACTTGTTCATGTGTCGCTGCAACCCTAATTGGTCTTCCATGTTCAACATCTCTATAAGACAAGTATAATTAATCATTTGTACATATTCATATATTATTTTTGTGTGTTGATACAAGCAAAAATTCACCCAATATTGCATTAAGGTGTTTCTGCATATTGCTAAATGTGACCCATGGCTTGATGATCATAAAGTGAACATCGACTAAGACTCCAAATTTGAAACTTGAAGACTTTGTGTGTGTCCAAATTAGAAATGTAATGAGTATTATGATGTAAGAAGATTAAAGAAGTCTTTCCACAACATCAAGATAAGACGCCCACACACACATGTATGCAAAAGAGAGAGAGAGACGATCACTACTCTTGGACAAAATGGGGGTTTTACTGCAACAGGACAGGAAAAAGATCCCAGTTGCAACTACAATGGCAGATGAGAAGTCCCCGAAAGATAAGAACAAAGTGAACAACTTTAGGAATAAATGGCCTCCAAAAGAACATCAAAGGTTATGCTCAAATAAATAGAGAAGATAGTGGTCTAGGATGGGGGCCCCATGTTTTATCATTTTATAAAAATAATAGCAGTTTATACTCCAGATTAAATGTCTGAAGTTATTGATTTTACCCAATTTCGTTAATTTCAAAAAATCATAAACAGCAATCTAACAGCCCAATTTATCTTTCCATTATTTTCATTTTACAAACACACACAAAAGATCCCTTTCTTCAGACTAAACCAAAATTGCACATCACTAAAAAGATTTGATAAAAAAAGAAAATAAAAGACCAAAAAAATTAATAAAATGCAACAAAACCAACTGAAATAGAAGTTGATACTAACATAAACAACTAAAAAGATAATTTTCGATTTTAAAAAAATAGAATCTAAAGCCTTGATGACTGACAAAGGAACAATGTATGGTCTCTTTTGATGAAAAATTCTGAAAGTTGAACTAAATAAAATTGGTAAAAAAACAAATTTGAAAATACGATGGCAAACAGTGTCAAAGCTCCTTATGGTTTTCCTCAAGAAGACTTTCTAAATTAGCTCTAACTAATTCTTGTCTTGTTTTACTTGTCACCTCAAGATCTAGCAGGGCTCTGATTTGAACTGTAGGAAGGATACTGTCATTTAAGTAAGGAAGAGGCATAAACCTCATACGCACCTCTGCTTCTCAATGATGTCCATGCCACACTAAAAGGAAAAATGAACTACTGTAAGTTGAAAAATACTTCATTTACTTCTCTTTCCTTTTTATCCCTAGCAAGCATAGTATCCACATGCACTTTGTTCATCCTTGAGGAACACCATTAAAAAAAGTTCTGCAAAAATTGCACCATACTGTACAATTTATATCATATGATACAATATGGTAAATCATAGTATTGTGTGTCCATACAGTATGATACCCCTTCCCTTTCTTCCCCAACCCACCCACCCCCACCCCACCCAAAAAAAAGAAAAAGAACAGAAAGTGGTGCATAATACCATATCCTAAGGTATGATACCATTAAAGATGTGTTTAAAGAGAAGAGCAAGGAGGTAACAGTGGGGAAATGTAATGAAAAATGGTTCTGAAAGGACTAAACCAACCAAGGAGCGAGCACGAGTTCCTAATGATGTAGTTGGAGAATCATCCATGCAGCCATCTCCATGTTGATGGGCTGAAGAAAGTGTTGCATGATACAAGCCACATCTTATGTTAGAGCTACTTTTTAGTTTTTTTATCAAATTTTCAGATAAATTCTTAGTATATTTTCACTTTTAGCGATAGCTTTTGAATAAATAATACCTTATTAGAGTGCTATTAACCCTACTCATAAGCTAACAAGAAATTTTTTTTTTCTTATGGAATATTATCGAGAATATGTATGACCTAACCATAAAAGAGTAAGACGAGAAAGAAGAAAATGGCATCCACATACGGTGCTGAATGATCAATAAAGATATTGAGAAACCTTTTTTTTAATATTCATTATTACTTGTATTCTTGAAGTAAATATTTGAATTGATGATTTGTATACAAGTGTATATGGCATTATTAACACTGTATTAAATATTATTTATTTTTTAAATGCTTCAATCCTAAACCCACTTTGGTACACACAATAGATACATGTATACAACATCGAAATTATCATTATTTTTATTGTTGGTTCCATCTATTAATTACTAACTATTATATATTTACTCATGACCTGTTTATTTCATAATTAAGATTACTCATCACAGTTTGATTGCTTGATATGCTTTTTTCCTCTTTCTATTCAGTTTATTTTTAGTTTTTAAACTTTCTGATTTAAAATATTTTGAAATTATTTATAAGTTAAAATATTTTTCACATTTCGATATGATAGGACAGTATGATAAACCATACTTTAGACCATAGTCACAATTATCAGTATCAGCTATATCTCGGCGAGGAAAAATCTTGGGATATTATATGTTTTTTGATAAAATCTCATTAAAAGCTTAGAAAATAAAAAATTTGGGAAAAGACGGAAAATAAGAAAAAAATACATGTTAAGAAAAACGTGAATATAAATATAAAAAAGAAAAAACATGGCTAAACAAAGAAGCAATAAAACATTAATATAAATTCCCAATAGTATCACGATAAATTTGAATGTCTGATATTCTCAACATATCATAATATTTTAGCTTTGAAATTGTTTTTATATTAAAGCTTATGTCACAGGGACTCAGCCAACTGGGTGCCGCACCCGCGTCAATGCGACGCGACGCAGGTGCAGCACCCGGTGCGGTCAACCTGACACTGGGTGCGGTCAATGCACCCAAGGTCATTTATGTCCAACTTTTGGAATTTATATATATTTATTTATTTTTATTTTTGCCGCACCCCCCCACCAGCACCCATGTGACATAAATTAAAGCTTTAATATCATGATATTTTCAAAATGTCACCGATCTCTTTGACAATGCTTTAGACCCTTTTGGCATTCGTTATGACCTATGTCACACGGACTCGGCTAGGGAGGCGCCGCACCCGAGTCGACACGCCCCGACACGGGTGCGGACACGGGTGCGGCTTCGGACTCGGCCCAGATTCGGTCAACGCCGAGTCGGACTCGGTCAAAAAGTCGAGGCCGAGTCAGTCCACATTTTGGACTCGGTCAACTTTGACCGAGTCCAAAAATGTCCATTTTTTAAGACGAAAAACAAAAAAAATCAATTTTTATATAACTTTTTTTTTTAAAAATATATATAACCAGACTGCAATGCAGGACTGTGCAACTGCAACTGCACAGTCACAGCCTGCATTGCACAGTCTATGCAACTGCAGTCTATGCAACTCTGATCCATTTGATTGGGGATGTGTAATCTTTAAGGGGAAGCATGATTCCTCCAGCGAAGGGTGAGCTGCCTACTAGAAAGTTGCTTCTCAGTGTTCAGGACCAATACTTAGTAGATGTATATGCATAATTTTATATTCTTGAAATATCTTTCAATTTATCAATTTAAAGGAATATAAATACAATACAATCAGGATTTAGCCAGAGCAAAGGTAACTGAAACATGAATGTGCCCCTCTTCCTGTAAGATGTATATTTTCATATGCAAGTCATATTTTCTCTACTGAAAAACTTGATATTTTTATATATTCATGTACTGATAAATGACAATAAAATTGCTAATAAATTTTTTCTGTTGCTATGTTATTGCTTATATATATATATATATATATAGCCGAGTCCCCGTGTCCAAAATTTTTGAAATTGCGCCGCACCCGTGTCGCACCCGCACCCATGTGACATAGGTTATGACATGATTTTTTGAAAAAATACTTAATATATTTCTTACCACTTGGGTTTTTAAAGGATACAATAATAAAACATGCTTCTATTAACCAGCTTGGTCGATCCTAGATCAGGCAAGCAACATGAAGGCCTGTTATGTTGCTAGACCAGCAACATCCAAGACCTAACTTGAACTAATAAAGAAGCTAAAGAAAGGCATCTTATTGTCATATTTGTGTCAATCTGAACCATCATAGATACCAAATTCTTGGGAAATCCAGGTAACCAAGGAGATGCTTGATCATGTCTTTGTGTCATCAGAGATAAATTCCAGGCAAAACCACCACCAATGAATCTTTAACTTGCAAGCAAACATAAAAATGATATACAAAGTTTTAGAATGCATAGCCATAGGTCACATGATTCACTAAAAATATAGAATCAGCAAGCTAGAGTCCCATGATCTGGGATGCTTGCCAAAGCACTCAAAACCACAGTTTAAAGAACTCAAAAACAATATGTAAGTTGTTCTAGTCTATCTCATCAACCAGGTCTAGTGGTAGTCAGATATTATCGATAACATGACCTCCCTATATTTTTAAATGACAGTTTTTTGTATTTGTCATCTAGAAATTTCATATAAGAATGACCATGCATAACTCTCCCAATTATTTGAATGCAATCATCAAGTAGTCATTGGTTATATAATGGATGAACAAACAGATATTAACAAGTTCACATACATTCGTTCTCAATTTTGATACTGTGGTCATGCTCATATTAGTCAGCTTCAACGTGGGTGTTGTAAGTTAATCACATTTGAACTGTAATTTCCAGGATAAGGGATACAATTTTAAGAGGTCAATTGACCACTCTAAAGAGTGCACAACTGCACATACACCACCGTTCTGAAATATGTTAGGATAAACAAAATGAGTGGACTTGTTAATGTTTATTGTATCGTGTACTAACAGCTTCCATAAACATAACCATGCGTGTGGAAGAGAGAGAGAGTACTTGTGCAGAAACTTGCACTCTAGAAAACTGGGAGCTTAATTGATCTGCAAGGTTTGACTGATAAGAATTTGATTCTTGTTGCCTTGAATTTGGTACATATGAATCAGGTTCCGATCTTCTGCTCAGGTATTCTTTGTTATCCCGAATTGTTTCCCAAGATCTCTCCTCTCCAGAAGATGGAATTTGTGCTGCCCGACCACGCCAATCACGATTATCAGGCTCAGAGTAACGGCCTTGTGGTTTACTCTGTGACTGCACACAACAATGAAAGTGTATTCTTGTCACAAACAATCGATGGAAGACCAAACACTTGGTTATTTAGCACAACCATTGAATCAAATAAAGGCATGCATGCACACATGGAACAACAAAAAGATTGAGCTTACGTTAGCATCCGTGCGACCCCAACTCTGGTCTTCACCAAAAATTTCAGATTCAATCTCTTGCTTGATCTTCAAAATATCTTCAGGAGGTTGAACAACCTACAGCCAACAGTTCAAAACAGTGAAATATAACAAGTTCCTGCACAACCAAATAATAATAATAATCCTATGAAATTGATACTATCATCTCCTCCAACAAGCAAATAAAAGCTCGAAGAGAAAAAAAAATAGAGAAACAACAGTCAAGATTTATGTTTATTCAACAGGATGAAATGTCACAAGAATTGAATTGAGATACCCTGAATTTGGGAAAGAAAAAATGTAAAAGCAAGTAGCAAACTAAATTGTAAAGTTTTTACAAGCAAAACTAAATTATTTCAACCAGTGTTGTGAAAAGTGTTGAGGCGTAGTGAGGCTCTCAACCAAAATCTGAGGCGATGCATAAGCCTCGAGGCGTAAAGCGTAAGCCTCAAAAAAAAATTGAAACTGAAAAAAAAACTATAAAAAATATCTAAAATTATAAATAAATAAAAAATGCTTTAGTGATGAAGAAAATAACATGGAAAAAGTGAATCACGTAGAAGTTTTTTGTTCAAATAGAACTGGACAGATTTTTGTTTTTTTCAACAAGGGAACATCCAATGAAAATTTAGGAATTTTCTAAAGACCAGTGGAAAAATCTCACTATATTTATACTTCTCACACCATCAATGATCATCATGAGACAAAAAGTTGAACGACACAGCAATCAAGTGTGTGCACATGCTAATAAAAACCATTCATTATAAATGAAATGCAAACAACACTCATTTCAACACTTCTATGCACAATTGCAGAGACAAACTTATTCATATTCCAATAATCTCAATACTTCCACATACATATGATAAGACATAAGAACGAATAGCAATCATGAAAAGTATCTTAACCGATAAAACAAGAGAAACATGAAAGAAAATTCAGCAAACAAGAAAAGAGTATCCATATTTTTCAAAGCATAGAAAAACTGGAACTCTAGATATCCCTCTACAAATCGAACTGACAAAATTCACCAAATCAGGGCCATCTCGAATAGAAAAATGACCAAAAATGCATCAACGACTAGAAGAAAGAAAAAAAAAACTGAGATTATCCAAGTACAAAAAGAAAACAAGTAACCTGGATAATCCAAGAAAAAAATGAAAGGGAAAAGAGGAAACTGAGAGAGAGAGAGAGAAAACGAAAGGGGAAAGAGCAAAATGATTGAGAAAGAGAGAGGGGAGAAAGAGCATCGACGATTGAGAGAGAGAGGGGGGAAAGAGCACACCTAACCTCCGGAAGAGGGAGGGAGAGCGAGCGAGCACAGCGGTGGCAGGGGTGGCGACATAGGCGACAATAGTGAAGGAGGAGCATGAAGGTTCAACCGTGGCAGCAGTCGCAGTGGTGGCGACGTGGCGAAAGTGGCAAAGCGTGAAGAGCAAGCGGGAGAGGAACAACGTGAAGAGCGAGCAGGAGAGGAGAGGGAGATGGAGCAGGCGAAGGAGGAGCGACAAGGGCAAATTGGCCTAATTAGTTAAAAGTTTTAACTTAAAACTGCATGAAAAAACCCTATTTTTTGGTCAAATGGGGGCTCTGACCCTCATTTGACCAAAAATTTGAGGCTTATATGCCTCGGCTTGAGGTGTGCCTCGCCTCGAGGCGTGCGCCTCAAGGCGTATGAGGCGCACGTCTCAGAGCTTTTACGCTTTATATAAGAGCCTCCAGGCAAAGCCCCTCGCATCAAGGCGAGGCAAGCTTTTTGCACCTTGAGGCGCGTTTTTAATAACAATGATTTCAACATACAAGCAAGTAGCAGAAACAACTTGGTTTTGGCAAGATAATCAAATATTCTCAACAACTTCTAGATTTCGACTCTATTTAAGAAACAAGGGGAAATAATAATTACCTCCCGGAGCTGCAATAATTGATCTCGTGAATATCGAACACGTTCATGCCCCTCAAACCGGACCTCTCCAGTCTACAATACAAATGAGAACATTAGATATGTCAAAATTATATGCACTATAATCAAAACCAAATTGGAGGAAGGGATGAAGAAGCAGAACAAATGAATTTTGCATCCAAAATACTATGCATTCAGATAACCCAACCTTTAACATGCAAATGTTATAAATACTGCCATTACCAAAGAAAGACTAAAAAAACATGAGGAAGAAACAGAACAGAAGCTATCATTAACCATGAGTCATATATTAGAACGGCCAGAAACTACAAAGATTCTTTAATTTTATGATAGTCAAAATACTAAGCCACAAATTTCATCAATTTCATGAAACAGCAGACCATACCTTTAAGTAGAAGGCCATGAACAAATCACAAAAGAAAATTTGCAACAAGAAAAAAAAACATAAAAACAGTTGGAAAATCCAGCATCCATGGGCATGAGATTTCACCACACTGGAAAAGCAAAGACTAGATCGCTGTTTGATGCAAAGCTACACCCTAAGGAACACATGCATTCAGGACGATTAAATGAAATTTTGCATTACACAAATATCTAAGGAGTGCAAAAGGGGATCATCCAACAAAACAGGAGACTAGCATGGAAGAATAAAAGAAGACAAGATTCAGATTACAGAAGATATGCACATGCAACAATAAACTATCCACATAGATAAATCAAACAAACTATGCCACACGGATTCAGCCAACCAGGTGCCGCACCCGCGTCGATGCGACACGACGCGACTGCTCGTGCGGGTGCGGCACCCGGTGCGGTCAACCTGACCCTGGGTGCGGTCAACGCACCCAAGGTCATATTCATCCAAATTTTAGACTTTAAAAAAAAATATCGCCCGATGAAATGGGCTTGAGCCTAAGGAATAGGGCAAAACTGTTTTGCCCTCTTTCCTATCTTCCGAGCTCCGACACTACTGAGCTGCGACACCCCAACGTCAGCGACGCCTGATACCGTCCGTCGAGCGCAAACTCAGTCTCCATCTCCAAGGTACGTTATTCTCTCTCGTTCTCTCCTTCAATCTATCTCTCTCTCTCAATCTCTCCACTCGTCTCAATCTCGCCGCTACCTCTCTCTCTATTTTTTTCCCCATTTTCATACTGTGTACCTCTCTCTCAGTAGTCGATCTTTTCCCCCCTTACTGTGTACATCAATCTCTCTTAATCTCGGCTAAACAAACCCATTTAAAAAAATATATATTACCCATTTTAGGGAAAACTCATTAGTGTTACTGTTGTTAACTGTTACAACTTAAATATATATATATATATATATAATTTTTTATATTTTTGCCCTCCCGCACCCAAGTTTTTGTAAAGTGTTGCATCCCACACCCGCACCCGCACCTGCACCGATGTGACATAGCAAACCAACACCTAGAAAGAATCAGGGTAGAAGCGAGACATCAGTATAAGTACCAAGAGAAATATAGAAAATAACGGCATGACCTATCCCAATATGCAAAATCAATGAACTATCAATGCAAAACCAAGCACTTTTTGGACAAAGGAAAAGCGTCTCGAACCTCTTTGCATCACCAAGCAATTTTCCACAAGATGTTTTCAAATGAAAGGTGCATAAGCACCATGCTATGTCATGTGGACAGTTGCCACAAGTCCTCTGTAGACACTGCATGACACTAGGCTCCTTCCTCCTCCACTCTCAGACATGAGTAGTTGCCTAGCTTATTTAGGTTTCAGCAACTTGATTAGGTATTATAATCAAGAAAGTAAGAGTCTGTGTATGTGCATGCGTCTATGTGTGTAAGATATATGCCCAGGTCATCGCAAGACCAAGCAATATGCAATTTACAGGGCAAGAATGTCTCAAGTCCTGCCAAACAATAAATACTAGCCTATGTCACATAGGCACGTGTGCGGACACAGTTGTGGATGCAGCGACACAGCACTTTAAAAAAACTTGTGTGGAGTGTGTGTGTGTGTGTGTGTATATATATATATATAATTTTTAACAGTTTTAAGTTAACACTATGCTTATGTGTGTGCATTTATGTATTTATATATATAATATAGATAAAATTGGACTTGGTTAGGGTTAATTGAATCTAATTTTGGATAGAAATGGACCTCAGTGTGGTTGACTAAACCTGACACAAATGAAGTCATGTTCAAGTACTGCACCCGCACCCAGTGCCCTGTTAGAAGAGTCTGTCTTACATAGATACTAGCCTAGCCATAATGCATGTTGACAACCTTTTCTAAAGGATGATAACAGTTTCAATCTCCTCAAATGCAAAGAAGTTCACATACCCAAGCTTCACTAAACAAGCAAATAGATAACACCAGCAGGTGCATTTTATATGTACATACATACATACTTAATGAAATAGAAATCAAATTTTCATTAAATTGAATTGATTCAGTGCATGCATTTTAGTAAATAAGCCATGATAAACACATCTACAAGTTTGGATTAAGCCAAAAACACTTGCTACTATGTCTTTTAGAAGTGTTTAGATCAGAGTTACCAGAAACACCTAGGCAAGTGGGGAAGCGCGCTTCCCCGAAGCGCATTTTGGAAGCGCAAAACATCACGCTTCCAAAACGCGCTGGGAAGCACTATTTTTTTTTGGGAAGTGCGCTTCCCAAAAATGGGAAGTGTGTTTCCCTTTTATGGGAAGTGTGCTTCCCCCGCACTTCCCCATTGCTTCCTCCTCACTTCCCCCACGCTTCCCCCACGCTTTCCCCTCGCTTCCCCCTCTTTTTTCTAGTATTTGTAAAAAATATTCTTTGAGTGTACTCTTATATCTCTTTGTAGTGAGCAAGAGCAAGATTGGTATTGCATTCATATGGATGAGAGTTTAGCCGATAGCAGACTACTAGGAAGTAGATGCATAAAGTCAAGAGCAGATTGAGCTGATATATGATCATTTCTAAGCATTGATTACTTGATTCAAGTTAAAAACCTAATCAAAATCCTTCTCTATTAGTTGAAACAGCCCTTATAGCTGAATTGGTAATCCATACTTGTTAAGGTGAACCATTCATGTATTCTTTAGTTGTAGACCGCGGATCCTAGCTTAAGGCATACTCTTCAATGACTAGGGAATTGCCACAAGGTTTGATGTATTCTGCATATCGAGCATTCACAAATAACATGACCCCACTTCATTTTCTTGTAATGCTTGAACTTGTATCTTAGGTCAATTGGTGCTATAAAAACAGAGCCACTCTGCTATTCTAGTACCTGAGGCTGCTACTACTGGGAAAGTGAATATTTAATCACTGACGGGATGAGTCAGAGTTGGAACAGAGATGTATGTAGCATATATATTGTGTTTACTTTTATTTGCTAGTTTTTGTCACTTGGCTCGCTTTTCCCTCGCTTCCCCCATTTATGGTTCATTTTTTAGTATTTTTTATTTTTATTTTTATATTTTTCCCTTTTCTCGCTTCCCCCTCACTTCTGGTTCGCTTCTGAGACGATTCCTGATTCACTTCTAAGTCGTCCCATGCTTCTCGCTTCCTAAAATTTTGAAAATGCCTTGCTTTCCGCTTCCTAAAATTTTGAAAATGCCTCGCTTCCCGTGTCGCTTCCCACTCCCGCTTCCATGACTGGCAACCGTAGTTTAGATGTTTAGGACATAAACTGTTTAAGAGTTATATATTATATAAGAAAAGTGCTAACTGCCTACCACCAATCTTACATGAGTGAACAAACATTTTTAGGTTTAGTTTCACAAATCTGACCCTGCATATGTGTTCAGCATGGTTGATTTGCCAGGAAACGACACTTCGATCATGTTTTTTCAATAAAAACAATCATTTTTAAGCATTGAATATCTATAAAAATTGTAGACCGTTGATTTTTAAATCTTATAAAAACCTACCTACATTTCAAAATCGGACAATCCAAGAATTCATTCCTATAAAATCAAGCAAGTAGAACACATATGTATAGTCAGATTTAAGGAAAACATGGAAACCCCTTTAAAAGCCCGGTAAGCAGCTCTCTCTCTCTCTCTACAAAACAATGAACAATAACGGGCACAGGGTTATCGGAATCACCATAGTACATGGGGAAGCGCACTTCCCTGAAGCGCATTTCAGAATCACGAAATGTGGCTCTTCCGAAACATGCTATGAAGCGCCAAAAAATTGGGAAGCTCGCTTCTCTTTATTTTTTCATTTTTTTCTTACTTTTTTCTCTTTTTTCGCTTCTCCCTCACTTCCTAGATTGCTTACAGTTCGCTTCCTAGATTGCTTACGGTTCGCTTCCTAGGTCACTTCCGGTTCACTTCCTATGTCGCTTTCGAGACGATTTATGATTCGCTTCTAAGTCGTCCCACGCTTCACGCTTCCTAAAATTTTGAAAGTGTCTCACTTCCCGCTCCCGCTTCCCCGACAGGCAACTCTAGTCATGCACCACACGTCCATTTTTTGATGTTTTAGTGGCTATCACGACCGTCACTAGAAGTGTTTTTTGGCAGATTTTTTTTCCCCACTGCTTATCACCAGTTGAAGATAAACATCCACCCAGCTGTTCGCTGAGAAGGGTGTTCAAAGTTACAATATATATATATATATATATATATATATATATATATAGAGAGAGAGAGAGAGAGAGAGAGAATGGGGATTATCTGGAACAATGTTGTCAGTATCAGTGTGAATTAGCCTGAATAGCCTGATTCAAATAGTATCATCAGAAAATAAATATGAAACTCGCCAGAAGCAGCTAATTTAAAAAAAAAAACTGAAAATGGCCAAAAATAGTTTTTAATATTATTTGACATGTGTCTTTCTGTGGTTAAAAGTTGGGCTATTCAAAATGATTCAGCCCTGAATCGGTATAGCCTGATTCACCTGAATTGCAAGTAAAGCGATTCATACAGACGCCATTGATACTGCCCCATTTTTCGTTAAATATATATTCCTAAATGGATTCAAGAGGACAAAAGTTTCAAGTATTTGTTTAATCCGAACTTATAGATGTATTCTCTCTAGCTTACTTAGTATAAAACGTGTATTAGATTAGGCATTTTTCATGTTTAGATGTGTTTGTAGAACCATAGAAAATCAAATACTCATACTGCACCAAAAATTGATGAAATAAAAACCAAAGTTTTTTGTTAAATGGACTCAATGCAAAGCATGAATTTTAGTGAATTAGAGAGAGAGAGAGAGAGATAAAAAAAACAATTGCAATTCCAGCTGATCCAAAATACTGCTGAAAGGTAAAAGGCTTTCATTCTCCCGTAGCATACATGGAATGCATATGAGTTTCTCAACCACAAAAAGAAAATAAATTAATTCTCTTTCAGTAGCAAAACCAATTAGGCAAAAAAAAAAAAAAGATCTTAACCAATGGCCGTCATCATACCCTTCATAAAAAAACAAAAGACCACGGCTCAAACTAACACCAAAAAGAAGCCAATTGTTCTGCAATCTTATATCGAAATAAGACTCACCAGAAAGAACCCCAAATTGCTGAAAAAGAAAAAGAAAAATTGAACCTTTGTCGCTGCCGAGAAGCATCATAAGTCCAGATTGAACAAAATCAAACCGAGAGATAAATTCAGAAAATCAACAAACACAGCCACGATACCGCGAAGAATTTATCAGAAAAACAAAGAAAAGCTTCTGAAGACACAGAAAAGGAAGAAAAAAAAAAAGACCTCAAAAACATTTATATAAGACATGCGAATAAAACGAGGTATTACCAATAAAACCAAACGAAAGGCAAAGAAAGAAAGCAAATTTTGTGGTTCACATCCGCTGGTCGATCCTAAACAAGGAAAAAATCGAATCTTTGAGGAGAGAAAAGCAGGAGAGGAGGAAAAGACCAGAACGGAAGCCTAGATCCGAGGGAATTTGTCCCCAGGGAGGAAAAGTGCGACCTTGAGCTGACCGAAGGAGAAGCCGCTGCCGGAACCTCCATGAGGGCGGAGAGACGGCAGATCGGAGGAGGATATCGCCGCAGTGGAAGTGGCGGGAGCCGAGTCGAAACGAGGAGCAAGGAAGCGCCCCCGAGTTCCTCCTCCACCGCCAGGCCTCAAGCTGAGCACCGTCTGATCCGCCTGCATACCTCTCTGCGTCCACCCGTGTGCGTCAGATTCCGGCCGATTCGCCACCGTAAAAACGGCGATAAAGATGAAGAACGAGAGAGAGAAGGAAGAAGGGAAGGAGAAGAATAAGAGGATGAGAGAGGGAGGTCAGCCCAAGCCTTCTCTCTCCAGCTGCTGCCAGGAGAAAGAACAAGAGAGAAAGAGAGATCAAGAAGAGGAAACCCTTTTTACGACATCGGTTTTCCTATTCACCTATGTAATTTATGAAAGTTTTACCCAAGCGCCGCACTAACTTATCAGTTATTCACAAGAAGCCCCTCAATATTTGAGTCATTACCTTCAACCGCCTGCTTTATTTGAGGCATAGTTACAAAAATAGGGCTTGTAAACGAACCGAACATATCGTGACTCGGGTCTTAGTATAGCCGGGCGAGTCGAGCCATGAACAGCATATTTAGTTTAAACAAGTGCCCGAGCACAAGTTCGGGATGAGAACAAGTGATATATCACAAAACCACATCTCTTGTACGGAGGCATATCTGTGGCACGAAAATGCCCTCCCAAAATGTGGTACGAAATTGCCCTTGAGAGGAGCCTAAAAGGACTTCCCATGGTGGTACCAAAATGCTTTCGAAGGAGACCAAAAAATGGTGCGAAATGCTCTTGAGAAGAGCTTAAAAAGGTCTTCCCATGATATTGCTCCGTACCACAATAATGAGAGTGGATATTCAAAAAAAAAAAAAAAGATGGTTGTGATTTTCAGTATATCACCATATCTCAACCCACTCGGATAGTCTTAGCTTGAAGGAGCTCGTATAGATAAAATGTATATTTATATTTTAAGTATAATATATAAAAAAAGAATACATGAAATATATATACAAAGAGAATGATGCAAAAAAAATAGTTAAATAAAATATAAACTATTATGTGTAATATATAAAATAAATATATTTTCAGCATAATATAAATATATATATATATATATATATATATCATCTCATTCAATAGCAAGCCAAGCTCAACTTCAACTGAGTTACGAGCTCAATCCTCTCGTAAATGAGTCAAGCCTGAACATGCCCTGTTCAGTTCGATCAGCTCGTCTACTAGCTGGCCCTAGTCACAAATCTTGTTATTGAAATTTTACTTATCAATGGAAATCTTTGGAAAATTAAAGAAATTTTTTAGAAAAATGACACAAAATATAACTATATTTATATTTCAATAATATATGAAAAATATATAAAAATATAAGAAAGCATTGAAAATACAAATAGATGTATATAAAGTATTAATATCATGTTAATAACATGATAATATTATGAAATTTTCAAAATACATCTTTTTCTTAGGATTATATTGTCTTTTTAAAATATCTCAATAAAATCAAATGCTTAAACAAATTTTCAATACTTGTTACTATGATTTGAGGTACAAATTAAGAAGTCTTTTTTTCTATAAAATATTTTGCTTGTATCATCTTATGCACTTTTTTAATAAATCAAAGATTTGGGTTTGATAATTGAGCAAACTTATTGGTGTAATAACCTCATGTTGTCATTGCCCATTGAATAGTACACATAGTTTCGGCCTTGCAACAAAAAACATGCACCCAGGGGTGTCTGTAATGCCCCAAAAATTTTAACTTATGAATTTTTTGAGAAATTTAAAAAAAATTGTAATCAATCAATTTTTCAGAGTTAAAATGATAGTTCAGCAGAATAGTAGCTTGAAAAGACCAAATTAGTGAACCCTGAGTGGGTTACATGCAAAATTTTCAACAAATAGATTGGGTCACCAAATGTCTCAGATTTGGGCCTGTATTTCTGCATAATCATTCGAAACCACAAAAATTCAAATAAGAAGTTGGGTAGAAATAGTTTTATACAAAAGTCCTTATACAAAATGTTAAAATGTGTTGAGGAGCGAATAATAGAAAGAATGGATTCTTAATGTTGTCACGTCATCACACCATCAGAATGGATTCTTAATGTTGTCACGTCATCACACCATCGCTTGAAGTAGTAATTTACTCATTACCTTCATCCCATAAAACAGGTCAAACTCATAAAAACTTATAGGTACAACGATGTTAGACAATTATACAAAACTAATTCAAGTATTTATCATAGTTCAAAATATCATACATCATGCAATCAAACGATATATGAATTTGTTTAAGTAGGGTATCGTTTTTATTTTGAATAAGCAATGTGTGCATCATGTCTTTGTTTCAATAATTACCAACATGTGGATACTCGTAGGATGAAATCGTATAATCAATTGAGATCATTCGGAGGTTTATTATTTTATGTAAGTTGATAACCCAAATGACTAGCTAAATATGATCCAAAGAGGACAATGTAATAATCGATAGAGAATTCTCCAGAGGCAGAAATAAATGGGGGATGCATCCTAATTTCTGCAGAAGTTATGGGATCTATTACCTAAGATAATAATTGGTAGTCATGTCCCCTAACTTTGATGACCGGGGACATTAAGTCATTGTCACTCAAGAATTATAATTGTTAACAACATTATATTTCGATGTTTGTACCTCATATCCTCTCTCTTGATAGAACTCAAGGTTGAATGAGTTTATTAGGTCTTCTTTTATTAAAGCAACTCATTTAACATGCACTTGTCTTTTAAACTGAATCGAACATTTTGCTTGTGAAGGCGGTCTCTATATTTGCATGTGATTTTTCTATAATACTGTGCATTGTTGCACAAAGAGGTTTATCATAAATCTCTATTCATTCATCGATATATGAGTATATCTCGCATGTCTGATAGTACCAAATACAATGAGAATCAACCCTGGTTTTCTAAAAGAGAATCAATTAGAAAATCTAAAAATTCATGATTTTCCAAACCTTAGGACGAGGGCATATCTGTGTCATCTTCAGAAAGACTTGGCATAAGTACGACCAAAGTCTACATAGTCAAAGTCTTGTTTTGTCTATCCAAGGAGTACACTCAATTGTGAATATCTGAATCATGACAGTCTCATCTTTTTAAAGTTCGAATATGGTAGGAACATTGTTTCAAAGAACACTCCAATATTCGGAGGATGTTTGATGCATATGGATGTAGCATCTTTGATGAGTGCAAGCATGAGAGTCCTATTTAATTTGCGAGATAGGCAATGCATGTGGATGCCAAAAATCCCGCGCATGCGAATGTAAAACACTTGTTTTATTCTGTGAAACATCAGAGGCACGCAAACTTAGAGTCTCTTATGTAACCTTTTTTTCTTAAATCAAATGAAAAGTACGCAAAAACTGTGAAATTTAAATAAATGCTCACATAATTTAAAGTAAGCAGGAGTACACAGTATTGCGTACTCTAAATAAATTTGTGCATAATTTAAAAAAAGCATGAGTATCGCAAAATCGTGTACTCTAAGTAAATCATACTTATTATGTGTATATATATTTACACATGTAACAAAGTAACATCCGCCAAAAGGCCATCATAAATAAAACAGATGTATACAAAACATCATAATTTAAAATAGTGCATATGTAATTTAAATAAAGCAAGAGTACACAAATTTGTGTACTCTGAATAAATATATACATATATATAATTATATGTATAACAAAGCATTGTTCGCCAAAAGGCCATCATAAATAAAGCAGAAGTATGCAAAACTATGCACGTGAAATAAATACATAATTTAAATAAGGCCAAAGTATGCAAAACTGCATATTTAAAATAAACGCATATGTATCTATATATATAATAATATATGTATATATTTGGCATAAATATAAATACATATATTAGAGGTGTTCAACCACCATTATCACATGTATTTTTTGCTACCTCATAAATAGTCTAAACTTTTGGCGATTTTGAGTGTAGGTGCTAGCTTGTTCGTGCCTCAGTATTCATGTTGGAGGTAAGAAATCTCATAAGCTATGCATATTGAAAAATTTTATCAAACAGTGGAAAGAACAAAGATTAAAACCTATTTTTAACGAAAGACGTGACTCTTGTGTTGTCGGGGTCAAATCTAAACCTTGTTCGAGTTGATTAGACCTAGCCTAGTGGTGTAGTTTTTATAAAAATAAAATTTAAAATAATATTTTTCAATAAAAACTCTCGTATAAATTATACACCAAATAATAAAAAGAAACCAACTTACACTAGTGGTAAGACCAGGTCGAACTCAGGGAACAGAATAAAGCAATACATAATTCACTTTAATTAGTTACTTTATTAATATCTCAAAAATAAAAGAATTCCAACGACTATAAATTCACAATAATAAAGAATGAAATCCTAATCTAAACTCTAGGACTTCAATGTCAGTTGAAGAAGTCACATGATCGACCATCACTACCCGCCCTCCTCCATATGCATTCGAACCTGCAAGATAATGTCAGTACCTATATCTATTTAACACTAAACAAGATTATAGAAGCAATAAATACTTAATGAAACAATCAACTAATTATCGAACTAAGAGAGCAAATAAACTAATGTTATCATTGATGCAACTACAACTACACTAGTCACTAACTACTTGTTAACTACAAAACAAGTAAATCATACAATTAAACAAATACTTGAATAATTAATCTAAACTATTTACTAACTTTTGACAAAACAACAGAATCTAATCTAACAAAAAATAATAAGAAAAGTAGCAGAATTAAAAATTAAAACCTAATTCAAATGTAAATTACTAAACTACCCTAACTAATAGTCAAGCAGGACAATTCATGATAGGTTTTGGAAAATCAAGAGTTTGAAAATGTAAATGATATCAGATTGCCATGATTTTTTATAAAAACATTATGGGCACAATCATGGACCAGTCCCAATTTATAGAGTTTAAAAATTCTTCCAAAATCTACATAAAATTATTTTTGAATTTACAAAAAGGTTTCTTGACAATAATAAATCAAAACAATAATTTATGCAGAACCAATTTTTGAAATCGAATTAATTACCTGACCAAATCAGCATGAAAAATTCTGAAATTTGGCAAAGACATAGTAAACATGCTGATAAAATCAATGTAAAAATTTCAGGTCAAAACTCATTAAAAACATACATGAAATGATGACCCGAAGTTGACCAAAAATCCAAATTTTACAAAAATTCTATTTTGACTTTGCTTGACTAATTAATTAACTAAAAATATCAAAACAAAAGAACTAATTAATAAAAACTTAATTACTATTAAAAAGAACAAAAATGCAAGAATTTAGATCTAATCTAGAATAGAGAATTAAGTAAAACAATTAATTAAGTATATAATTAATAAAAATTAACAAAGTACTAAACTATGCTAACGACTATACTAAAAATTCTAATCATTAATCAATAAGAGCTAAGTGAAATCAATCGATTGACTAAACAAACACAAAGTGAATCACTACTAAACGAACACTAAAGAAATGTAAATGACCTAATTGAAATATAATTACCATACATGAAATTAAAAGAACTTAAGTAAATAGAAGGAACCAACTAATCAATTACTAAAAATGTATTATCTAACTAACAATAAGCAATACATTACATTGAAACAATGAAAGTAGCTAACCTAATACACTTAGTCAAAACTATAGCTAATTTAACTTGAAATTCAAAAGGAAATTAAAGATACACTAACCTACTTAAAATAATTTAAAGATAATTTAAAGCTAGTTACAAATAATGAGGTTACAAAGGGGCAATTATTGATTTGATTTAAGATTAGATGCTCATGCCCCTTAGAGGACCCCGCTATGGACTAGTACACTTAACAAAAATAAAAAATTGCTTGAACAAATAAGGAAATCCAAGAAATAACTTGCTAAGAATAAATTACCAAAAATAATTCAATAAACAAGCAAGGCAAGAATTGAATGGAATATTGAAAATGTCTACCCTAGGGCTCTCTTTAATTACCTAACAAAATAAAACTTGCTTTGATTACACACAAAAAAATGAAATCTAGACAATAACCTAAGAATTTAAAATAGGAAAATAATTAAAACTTGAAGAAGGAACTCAGCTAACTTACCTAAATTAGTGCACTACACGATTTTGACTAAAAACCTAGTCACTGGACCCCAATTAAACCAAGCAAGTAAAATATGGAAATCATGCTAATCAACCCAAAATAAAATTCTAACCTAAGAATTAAAGTATAAATTAAACTAAGACTTAAGAAAGGAAACTTACTTAACTAAAATACACTAGCCGATTTTTAGGAAACCCTACCTAAAAGTCTAATTGCTACTTTAAACCTACCAAAAGTTATAACAAGGAATCAAAATCTGGTAGTTAACCTAACAATTCAAAATACAGAATTTACCTAAGGTTAAAAGAAGCAATAAAATGAACTACCTAAAACACACTACATGGTTTTCAAAACCCTAATTCAAAGTCAATTCTTACTAAAAAATTGAATTTCAAAAGAATTTCTATGATAATGTAACGCCCCAGATTTTCAAAACAAAGCTAAGTTGAAAATTTCATGAATTTTTTTTTCTTCTTTGCAACGGAACTTAGAAAAGGTTTTAGCAATGAAAATAGACAATAATGAGTCGTCGATTTTAGAAACTTCAGGCAAGTCATAGATATGTGGCCAAGCTCTCATTGACCATCAAGGTGTTTCATTTACCAAAACCACTTGTTTATTACAAACATCACTACTTAGAAAAGCAATATTTAGTTTTAATAAAGGAAGCAATACAATATTGTATAGAGAAACCCTGGAACTCGATGCCGCCTTGCTTTGCATATCGCAACGTAGGTTCAATACCAGAAATCCCCCATTAAACGATGTCAGAACCACTGTTGGTCTGGTAAGTAAGCATTCATCCATACATTTAATCAAGCATCAACTCATGCAAAGACCACTCAGGGTCACAGTTTGCAACAACGACGTTCAAGCCTCCACGACTTAGTGTATATTGTGAGAGTCTCCTCAAGGCTACGAGTTGAACACTTCACTCAAGTCTCATGACTTGGTGTGAGCCTCTTCAAGACTGTGATTTGAACATCTCGCTCAAGTCTCCATGACTTAGCATAGACCTCTTTAAGGCCTCATTTGGGATGCCAAACTCAAGTCACCATGACTTGGTACATCTGTATTCCACGAATCTAAGTGCGAGCTTCTCGAGCTTAGCTTGGTCATGCAGATACAACATGGGTCTTTGCTCTATCGATCCAGTAGTATACCGATCATGACACCTTTCTCAAGGTTATGGAGGACTTGACAAAATAACATGCATTCATACATTGTCGAACTTAGAGCTAATGCATTATTTCGATATTAGCGGTTCACCCCCTGTTACATGGAAAAAGTTTTGTTCATGCATCAACACGATGTTATGGGAGTTGATTATTCCATGTATTTTAGATACCTCAGAGGCATGTTGACCATATCCATGGTAGGGCGGTAGAACTTATATCAGGATAATCCTAATAGACCGGTTCAAATGCATCGTCAACTGTAGTAGTCGGGTTCAATCCTTAGATATTTAAGGATAACCACAACCTCCATACTCCCTGAGTGACAGGAGGTCACTTGAACTCTATCAGGTTCATAATCAAATATATGTCACTCGTGGTTATACCATCATCGTCTTCCATGATGAGCAATAGTCTTGAAGGGGTCTACCGGTCTAACATTTACTTATCAGATATTCGCATGCTATTCGGGTAAGCCAGTGCAACCCGCACTGAGGAATTACATACCCGACCCCATTCAGTATTTCCCTAACACGATCATCAACCACGAGATTCATTCGACCTTAAGTCTTATTCATATGCATGCTTGACTCTGCTCTCGGCAACAACGACCATCACGAGCATCTCACCTCCTTCGGGTGGATAACATACTCCGGCCTTTAAGAGTCTAATTGTGTAACAGTATCTCAATGAGCATGCATATGATGTGATCTCTATGGATCAACTGCTCGGCGTATATCATCACAACGAGCACTTGGCATAGTTAAGGTGCAACGAGCACTTTGGCTCTTTGGCCCTTATGAGTAAAGTGCCCTTACAGGCAAACATAAAAACAAGTCATTCTTGCAGCGTTATGACAAAGGGTCATCCTTGTATCATTCAATCGGTTCAAGCATTTTTTTTGCCAACCATTTCAACAATACTTCTTTTGCTTTGACGGGAGAAGTATGACAACCCTTTCTACATTGTAGAAAGTACTTGACAAAACTTGGGTAGCACCTCCTCTGTATGACGAAGTAACATGCTATGTTCTTTATGAGCTTGTTGAGCTTCTTCAAAAAAATTAGCAGCACTTCCTCTCTTTGATGGAGGAAGCGTGTATTTCTTTTAAGCTCGGTGAGCATCTTTTCAGAAATTCCAACAACATTTTTCCTCTTTGATAAAGAAATCGCTACACTTTAACTGGAGGATGGATGCACACCATTGTGTGTACTTTGTATCCATCAAGTTTCGTTGAAACCTTGGGCCAAATCCAGGCCATGCGCAAGTGACTTAGTTTTTTATGAAAAAGTGGTTTTTGCATAAAAGCAAAGCTTTTCAATAGAAGCTTCATTCGTCAAGCAGAATCTTGACCGAGGAGCAACAATGAAATCACATTGGCGATTTGGGGTTTGATCTTCATTTGAATGCTCATTTGTGCGCACTATATGTAATATAAGTAGAAGCCTGGGCTTTATAATGCGGTGGCGTAAATGAGTGCATATTTAATATTCGGCAGCAAAAAATGAATTAAATAACTTGTAGAAAGCAAATACATATATATATATATACAGAAAGCAGGAGCCTTGGCATTGTTCGACGCGATGACAATCTTAAATGCATAATTTAAATTACAGAAAGCAGCAGCCTTGGCATCATTAAATGCGACGACAATCTTAAAAGCATAATGTAAATTGTAGAAAGCAGGAGCCTTGGCATCATTCAACGCAATGATAATCTTAAATACGTAATTTAAATTATAGAAAGCAGGAGCCTTAGGATCGTTCGATGCGATAATAATATTAAATACATATATACATGAACACCAATATCCAATGATAGTCGCAAGGCATGTGCATGAATACCAAAGTGTCCTAGAGGGCATAAACCAAGGACTAGGGTTAGATACCATATTTAAGAACACATATACTGTGTATTCAAAATATATTTGATGATAGTCGCAAGGCATGCATGTGAACATTAAAGTGTCCTAAAGAGCATAAACCAAAGACTAGGGTCAGATACTACTTCAGAATGTATATAATGTATATCACAACATAAATAAGCAAATACTTGAGAGATCAGTGAAGCAAACTTATCCTCTGATCAGTAAAGAATGGCTCAGGTACGCCCTTTTTGCTTCGAACGGGGTTCAAACCTTCTTTGTAGAGGTCAACCTAGGTCAGATGAGTTCGACCTAGTTGAGAAAGAGAAAGCGCAGGTCAAGCTACTAAACCCAAGTGGTTTGAACCAAATTGGGTTCGGTCCAAGTCAACTAGGTTAGGCAGGTTCAGACTTAGCCCAACTAGGCTAGGTCTAGGTTAAGTGAATCAAACCTAAGTTTGGGACAAAAAAGAACTTTGACTTTGACTAGACCCAGCTAGGCTCAAGGCAAGTCAAGTGGGTTCAGACCAGTCAGGCAAGCTCAAACCAGATCAGGCAGGCTCAGACCAGGTCAGAAGGGCTAGGCTAGGTTGGGGAGGTTTTAGAGAGAGAAGAAAGGAGGAGAGAGAGTGGAAGTGGCGATATTTAAGAAAAGGGGGTCTCTCCAATTTATATGCCAAGGAAGCAAAAGCTTCATTGGCTTTCTAAAGGATAAACCTTATCCTGTTAAAGGATAAGGCTTAACCCATTTACCAAACTACCCCTTGCTTTAAAATAAAGACAAGGAAGTTCTTTTGGTGTGGGGCCCGCATGGAAATTCTATGGAATATTTTATGGGTCCCACCAGATATTTTTTGAGGAATATTTTTATGGGTTCCACCAATATTTTTGTAGGTCCTACAAAAATTTTGGGTTTTTGGCATTTTGTTTTTGAAAAAATATGAGTACACCACTCTCTTCCTATTGATGTAACTAACAAAGTTGGCTCGTACAAATCTCTTGATTTTACTCAGGAAGAAAGTTATGGCTCCCTGATTGTTTAAACATATATTCGCAAAGATACGAATATTCTAAGTATAACTGGTTCATAGAAATCGATTTGATTCATATTTCGAGTTCATAAGCTATTTTCACATGGAAATGCCTTGTGAATTTATTTAGAAAGTTGTTGAAAAATTAAAGATTTTACATCATTACCCCCTTAAAAGAATTTTGTCTGCGAAATTCAGTTAAGAGTATTAAGTAAATAGCTCAAGATACTTATCCCGCATGTTGGATTTGGGCTCCCAAGTGCAATCATCGATTCCATGATGCTGCCATCTCACTTTAACAAGTGGAATAACCTTAGTCCTTAGCACTTTTTCTCGATGGTCCATGATTTTTATAGGTCTTTCTTCCACTGTTATATCTTTTTGGATGTCGATATCTTCATGTTGGATGGTGTAGGAAGGGTCGTAAACATATTTTCTAAGCATTGACACATGGAATACGTTGTGTATCAATGCATATTGCGGTGACAATGCTACTCTGTAGGCGGTCTCTCTGATTCAGTTCAAAACTTTGAAAGAACCAACGAATCTGGGTTTGAGCTTTCTCTTCTTTCCAAAACGGAATACACTCTTGGTTGAAGAGACCTTGACGAAAACCTTATCTGCAACCGAAAATGTGAGCGCCCTACGCCTTTTATCTGCGTAGCTCTTCTGTCGGCTCTAAGTAGTCAGTAGCTTCTTTCTGATCATATAGACATGCTCAGTGTAATGTTGCAACACAATGAGCGAGTCTAAGGTTCGCTCACCCACTTTGCCCCAATGGATTGGTGATCGACAAGGTCTTCTGTACAGAGCTTCGTACAGTGCCATCCCAATGCTAGCGTGATGGTTATTGTTGTAAGCGAATTCAACGAACGCTAAGTGAGAATCTCAATTCCTTTTTCATTCCAACATACAGGCTCTTAGCATATTTTTAAGAGTCTTATGGTTCGCTTAGATTGCTCATTAGTTTGAGAATGAAATGTTGTACTGAACTTGAGTTTCGTCCCCAGGGCTCTGTGCAGCTGCTCCTAGAAGTGAGAGATGTACTTCGGCTCATGGTCAGATATGATCGATATTGGCAGTCCATAGAGTCTGACGATTTCCTGAACATAGAGTTCTGTCAATCTTTCGGTTGAATATCTGGTGTTGATTGGTAGAAAGTGAGCAGACTTGGTAAGTGTAAACACTCTAAATTTTTCAAGTTCATTCCGGACATTTCTTTTCACAGATGCCAAAACCCTGCAGGGCAGTATCGAGTCTCACCCCTAGGTTCACCCCGATTTAGAGATCAGTCTACCCTCACTATGTCAATAAAATTACCATTTTACTCTTAAGTCATCCTTAGACCTTTCATCAGTTAGGTTTAACCAAACTCATCCCAAGTTCATAGAAGTTAGAATATTTGTCAGTTCTAGCTCTCCTGAGCTCGCGAGGAGTGAATCTTGATCATTTCTGACCATTTTAGCTAAAATTAATTCATTTCTCTTGAAATAAGCTCATTTTTAGCTCAAATTTTAGCCAGATTGTTTCTGAGTCAGCCAAACCCAGCAGATCCTATCTCCAAGAGTCTAACATGAGTGCATCTAGAGTTTGAATGGTCCAATTTCAGTTCAAAATCACTTTTTACACACTTGAACCTTTGTTTTAGCTCATTCGAGCTCAATTTAGTCCAAATTGAGCTAGCCTCAGCTGATTGAGCAAGTGTTTTAGCTTTGAATTTAGTTCATATGAGTATAACTAGCTTCAAATTCAGTTCATTCCAATCTAATCCAGTTCAAATTAGTTCAGACCAGTTTTGTATCGTGTTTCTACCCAGTAGGGTGAAAACAACAAAATATAAATTTCTTTAAAACACTGTTTATGACATTTTTTTGAACTGGGACAAGTCCTAATTCAGACTCGAATCAATTCCTTCATCTAATATCTTATAAATATCCGAGATCGGATCCATTTTTAATTTAAATATTGGATCCAATGCTAGATCTGGTGTCTAATTTCTTCCCAGACCTGGACTTTTCATCTAATTCATTCAAAAATCCATATCCAGAGTCTAATTTAGTCTTTTAAACCTGGAATATCCAATCAAAGATCCAAGATCCAATTAAACCATTTCGGATCCATTTCAGTCTGGATCCACCTTCTGATCCATTCAGAAGTTCAATTCAATTTCTAAACTCAGATTAATCTAACATATGAGATTCAATTTCACTTCTTGGATTCTTATTCAAATCCAAGATCCAATTTCATTTCTTTGAACTGAATCCAAGATTCAAAATGAAAAATCCTAATTTTCATTATGAATTTGGGGTTTTCCATTTTTTAATTCTTTAGAAATCCATATTCAGGGTTCGATTTCCATTTCAAACCAATTTTCTTTAAATCGAGATCCAAATCCAATCTTTTTCAAAACCTTAGATCCAGATCCATTTCAAAAACTCAATTTTTATCCTAAATTCAGAATTAGTCTTTGAATTTCAAATTCAAATCCATCATTTTGCAAAAATCCTTTGAAAAATACTCTGGATGTAGTTCAAAATTCAGTTTGGATTTTAAAATGTCAAAATGGACCCAGATCCAATTTTTATTCAAAATCAATTTGGGGATTTCAAATTTTAAATCAAAATCCAATTTTTATTCCCAAATTTAAAATAATCTTTAAAATTTTAGAAACCCAAATCAGTATTTTTGTAAAATTTCTCAAAGTTCAATTTTGATCCGTTTTTTACCCAATTTGAATTTCATAAATCAAGATTGGATTTTGAAATCCAATTTTTTTCAAATTCCTCTTTTTATTTTTCATATTTCATTTCCCTTTTATCTTAATTTTCAAAATCAAAAATAAAAAATGTTGTTTTTAAAGAGGGGCGCCACTTGGTTTTTTCAAAATCAAAATATAAATTATTTTTTTAGCAAACCCTTAAGAACCTTCTTGCTTTTAAAAACCCACATGAGCATCACCCACAAAGTGATGCCATGTGTCAAAATTTTTGAATAAGTGGCCATTTTACCTATCTATAAAATAAAAAAATGACTCACATGGGCACCCTCTTGCAAGAGGGTTCCATGTGTTAAATTATTTCACAAAAGGGCATTCTTATCCATGCAACAAAGCACAAAACCCATATGAGGTTGGCACCAACCCCTCTTCCATGTGAGTCGTGCCATGTCATCCCTAAGGGCCAAAAATATCTTAAATCCACCATGCCCATTATGCCCCCACCTTAGTTATAAAAAGCCCCCATGGGGGGCGAGTTTTCCAAGAAGACAAAAGTGGTGGAACTCCCTCTCTCTCAAGCACTTTTCCTCTCTTCTCTTGGTGGCTGGAGTGAAGAAGAATAAAGCCCAAGGTAGGCCCTCTCTCTCCTTTTTTCTAATTTTTTTCTTTTCTTTCTATTTTTTTAAATTTCTCAAAATCGCTCATGTTTTCTTCTCTCCTTTCTTGGAATTTCCTTTCAATTGTATTTAGTAGCAATGTAGATTAGTCTTAATTCTATGTTAATTTCTATTTTTATGTTTTGATCTATTCAATTTGCTATTCACTTTATGTATTTTCATTCTAGCCATTTAGAATTGGGATTCAATCTTTAATAGATCAACTTACATATTCTATGGGCCAAATCAATTTCAATTTATGCCCCAATGCTTTCAATTTTAATTTTAGATAGTTTAATTCTGTTTTTGTATCATTTTCATTATCATCTATGATCTAGAATGGTAGATCTCATGTTTGATCATTGGATCAATTCATTTATGAGATTCTATTCCATTCAATTACGTTAAGATGATATTTTTAATTCTGGTCCATTTTTGCTTTTATCATTTTGCATATAATTAGATGTTATTTTGAACTAATTTTTTTACTGAATTTTCATGCATATGCTTTCAGGAGATCCACCAAAAATTAGATCATTCTGAGTTGGTTTGGTCCCTCAAAAAAATCAGGATTCGGACCCTGCCATTTGGCCTCGTCCGAATTTGGCATGAAATTAGACCAACTTGTTGGAGTCATTTATCCCTAACCAAAGATGATCTTTCAAATCTGTAAAAAGGGATGTCTCCAAAAATAAGTCTAGTTTATTCACACCAAATTTCATCAATTTATATGGTGTTTTCATGCCCAATTTTGGTTTAAAACCGCAACTCTATTATACTGTATCACTTTTTTGGGTATGGTTTTCAATACTATTTGTCAAAGTCATATTTTCCTAATGGGACATCATTTTCGAGATCTGTAAAAAAGATATCTTCATCTTCATGTCTAGTTCTTTTTAGTAAAGTTTCATAATTCTATGGAGTATTTCTATTTCTTTTATATTTTAAGTCATAACCTTGTTTATTTGTAATCTCATGCATTACTTAGGCTTAAGGTTGACTTGTTGTATTCATATCTCCCTAATGGGAGATTATTTTCCAAATCTGTAAAAAGAAAATTCTTATTTAAAATGTCTAGTGTATAGATGCCAATTTTCATCAATTTTTATTTCTTTTCCACTGGACATTCGGATAAAAAACTAGAAACTTGTTGATTTTCTTTCACAGGTTTTTGACCTGATTTGTTTGGAGATGATATCCCCAATGGGAGATCATTTTCTAGATCTATAAATTATAAACTTTTTATATAAATGTCTAGTTTATCTTTGCAAAAATTCAAAAGCTTTCATGAATTTTTCATATCTGATTCTGGTCTAAAACCAGAACCTTATCATTTTGCCTCATTTTGCATTTCTTAAATTTTATCTCAACTTGCTGGGATATGATCTCTCTAATGAAAATCATTTTCAAAATTTGTAAGAAGGGTTCTTCTTTAAATTTTGTGTAGTTTTTTCAAATAAAATTTCATAAACTTCTATGTTGTTTTAATATTTCAAATCTATCAAAAACCGGAATAGGTTACAAAATTTCAATTTTGGTAACAAGTTCAATTCTTGAAATAAAACAGTGACTTCTCGAAGTCACCATTTTCAAACCAAAAATTATTTGCCAATTCTGTAAATTGGGAATGTTTGATGGTTGAACTGAGCAAATTCTCCCATAAATTTGAAAGAAATTGAATCAGTTTAGCCTCTGAAACTCTAAAATTACAGAAACTTATATGTGAAAACCCATTTTTCTAAATTCAAAATTTATTCTTTAATGTTTCAGTCATATCTCGAGTTTTAAAAATGCTTTTCAAAATCTTTAAAATGAAGATGCTTTCTTGATGAGTTAGAAATTTATAGAGTCATTTTCAGCTCAATTTGAGTTGCTTTATTCTTTAATTAATTCAAAATACTCTAATAGGGTGGATTTGCATATCTTGATTTTAAAATATCTTGTTTAAATTAGATAAAAACCCCAAATTCAGGTTTTACTCCAATCATTTTCTATATTTTTTTATTGTAGAACACTCTTAAGGTTATTAGGAACCTTCACATCAAATTTTATCAATTTTTAACATGTTTATGGATTTTTTTTTTATTTTTCGGGGCATAAAAAGGCTAAATTATAGATTTTTCTCAATTTTTCTGTAATTAAAGAAAATTCATAAATGCTTAGATTTATTTCTAACACGTTTGATCATTTTGAAGGATTTCCCTTTCATTTCTTTTCGTATATTGTAATTCATTCAAGGGTTGTAATAATTATATTAATAAGAATTTTATTTTTATGCTTAGTTTAGAATGAATGAGCATATAGATTAATTCTATAATTAATTTCTTGCATTTTATTTTCTTTATTTAAAAAAAAATACTATGGAAAACACGAATGACACGTGCATCATTTAATAAAGGATAATTAAAGCTAAGTAAAGTTTATATTTTCAGTTCTAGTCAGAATACAAATAATACTTAGAGTTATTATTCTTTATTAAATAAAAAAATTTAATCTACACTTTAGATTATTTTCGAAAATCATCATTTCTTTCATAATTCCCCTTTTCTTCCTTTATTTAAATTGAAATAAAAATTAATTCAAAATATATTTATGGCCCTAGTCATAAATATGTTAAAAAATTAATTTTGTTTTAATTCTATAAAGGCACAAAATCCTTTTCTTTATTAGAATTTTAAATAAAAATTAAATTAAAGTATAATTATGACTCTAGTCATGAATATAGGGAAATTAATCTTGTTTTAATTCTATAAAGTATTCTTTAAAATTCAAAATGATTTTTCAAAAAAATAACATATTCTTCATTTAAGATAGAATAACATCATTTTTTTCTTATTATTCAAGCTATTTTCAAATTCCCAAGTGATTTTTAAAAAAACAATCATCATTTCTAAATTCAAAGTCATTTTTCGATTTCCATTCATAAATTCAAATTTATTTTTCAATTTCAAAATTCAATTTTATTCAATTTTAAATCTTATTTCAAATATCTATTTTTAATTTCTAATTAATAATTTCTAATTTCTAATTTCTAATTTCTAATTTCTAATTTCTAATTTCTAATTTCTAATTTCTAATTTCTAATTTCTAATTTCTAATTTCTAATTTCTAATTTCTAATTTCTAATTTCTAATTTCTAATTTCTAATTTCTAATTTCTAATTTCTAATTTCTAATTTCTAATTTCTAATTTCTAATTTCCACTTTTTAATTTTTATTTCTAAATTTCCATTTTTTCAAATTTCAAATTCCAACTTTGAATTTCATTCCAATTTTAAATATTAAATTCAATTCTTTAAAAATTCCAAATTTTGAATTCTATTTTTATTTCGAATATAATTCTAAAATTTTAATTCTCAATTCTGAATTTCATTTCCAATTCTCAAGTTTTATTTCAAATTAAACTTTGAATCTCATTTTTTTGAATTTCTAATTCTAAATTTCATTTTCAAAACTTCAATTTCAATTTCTTTAGTTTAAATTTTAAATACAATTAAATTTTTAGACTTCAAATTCTTTAATTTCAAATCAAAGTTCAATTTCAAATTTCAAATCTAATTCTGATTTTCAAATTTTAATTTTAAATTCCAAATACAAATTCAAAATTTCAAATCTGATTTCTAAATTCAATTCTAAATTCAAAAACCAATTCCAAATTTGATTTTTCAATTTCAATCAACTCAAATTTCAAATTTCAAAATTTGACTTTGAATTTAATTTCAAAATCTTCAATTCCATTTTGTCATTTTTAATTCAAAATTCAACAAGAAATTCCATTTCGAAAACAAATTCAATTTCAAACTCTGATTTCCATTTCAGAAGTCAATTTCAAGATTCTAAGTTTGATTTCTGAATTCAATTCTCAATTCAGAAATCAAACTCCGAATTCGATTTTCTATCAATTCAGATTTCAAACCTCAAAGCTTAAACTTTGGATTCAATTTCAAAATCTTCAATTTTCAAGATTTCAATTCAAATTCATTTCAAATTTCAATTTTTCAAATGTAAAATCGATTTCTGAATTTTAAAGTCATCTCTTAAAAAATATTTTCAAATCCATTTCAAAATCACTTGAAAAAATCCAAATCTTTGAAGCATTTTCAAAAGCATATATATTTTCAAGTTCAAATTCATAGCACAAGCCTGACTCAATATGCATTTAGGACATAGAAAAATTTCTTAAACACATTTAGGCAAAGCAAATGCATAAATTCGATTCTTGGTTCAATTACCCTTGGTAAAGGCGTTAAGAACGGTTGAACCTCGTACCGACGAGTGAGCCCCGTCTCTTCATTTTTCCACATTTTCTAAAAATAAAGGCAAGTAAATTTTCAAAATCTTTTTCAAAAGGTTAAGTGGACCTTGCGAGAGTTTTTCTCTTTCCCCTAAAAAGAAGAAAGATTTTTTTTTACAATGATTATAGTAAGTCTATCCACAATCACCCATATTGAATAGTGTTGTCTTTTGGATCGAGGTAATCGTATGATGAAATCCATCGTAATACTCTTCCATTTTCATTGTAGAATTTCGATCTGTTGTATTCTATCGCGAGGTCATTGATGTTCGATCTTGACTTGCTGGTAGGTTAAACACTTTGAGACAAACGTAGCCACATCTCTTTTCATACCCCTCCATCAATACTTTCTCTGCAAATCTTAGAACATTTTGATACCTCTAGGGTGGATCATGTATTTGCAATTGTGCACTTCCTGGACTATCTTATCTCTTAGCTCAGTGTTATTTGGAACCCAAATTGTAAAACCTGCAAAATTTTGACAATGATCAAAATAAATAAATATTATAATTCCTGGAAATGGATATGATAAAGGGATGTAGAGTCGATCCAAATGGATCAAACAAATCCAGTAATTGGATTCAAATAAAATATATGAATTCGGATCTCGGATGGAGTCAGAACCCACTTAAAATTTAGTTTCAGATTTTCAATTTCAACTAAATTCTTAAAGCACTTTTCTAAAGTTTCAACTAAATTAAAATAACGAGTTTTTTTCCTCGTTTGGGAACCAAATTCGAGGATTGACTAGTCTTATATTTTATAAATTGGACTTATGATTCTCGATAATTGATTCCTCATAAATAGTACTCATGCCACTTCATACATCTTACTTAGGCAAGTTTGGACCTCGCTCGTCAATAAGGTAGTTTTTGTTGCAAAGAAGAGCAACCAAGTGAGAGTTGGCACACTGGTGAGGTTGGTTGCCTCAGTAAAAAGAGAATGCTGGCTCGAATCCCCCTGTGTGCCAAATAGTTTTGCCAAAAAAATGTTATTTTGGCCAAACATGTCAAAAACGTTAATACAGGTTAAGTAAAATTTCATTGCAAAGATATGTAACAAAATTGAGTATGGTGCATTGGTGGGGCTCGTTACCCCTTACAGAAGAGGTCTCCAATTTGAGTCCCTTGTGCGCCACTGAGCCTTTTTGCTAAAAATGACTTTGAAAAAAAATTGTGCCTTTTGAAATTCAAAACGATTTGGAAACCTCCTTATTTAAGAAGGGTTTAAATGAGAAAACGCTGGACCATCAAAGGGGATGGCTGGTTGGTTTCCAAAAGAGGAAACCCAAATGTTTTCCCCTTTGGAAATATCCATTTTCCATATTTTCAAAATCTGAAAAAATGGAGGTGGGTGTTACAAGAAAAAAAAAAACATTTAAAAGTGGCCATCCGTTTTGAGGAGGGCCATAATGAAGAAACATTTTTTTTTTGAGAAGATGCTACAAGATCGAGGTGCCTTGATGGCTCCTCTCCTTTCCTCTCTCAACTCTCTCTCTCCCATGCCTATTCTCTCTCAAGCCATTCCTCTCCCACGCCTACCCTCTCTATCCCCACTCCAGCCATTTTCGTCCATTGTAGTGTTGGAGCCATCCGGTTCCTTGGCTATTTTTGGGAAGAACACAAGCGAAGATGCGTGAGAAGCAAGGGCTATCTCCCTCAACCGATTTCTTCTGGTGACCTTCAAGATAATGTAAGAGCATTACAACTTTATGTGTGTGCCTATGCCATGAAATACAAGTATGAAATACGCATATTGAATTATTCATGTGGTGATACTTGGTGGTTTCTCTCTTTTGGGTTTGTACAAACATAAATTTTATTTTGTGCATTTGGACCAAATAGTAGTCACCATGGGATCATGTGGTTTAATTTCAAAACTGTATAAGTAGAAGAGTAAATATATGTGAGCGGACCATATAGCATTTTAATCGATACATTATCAAGTCATCATGGGACGCATGCTAGATCTGTATAAACATTGGAATAGTTTTAATTTTTTTGAATGACCTGAGCAAATGGAGATTTACCATATACCCTAAGGTGTACTGGTGGATTTGGGTTAGATGCTTGCATCCAGGTGTAGTAATATATATATATATATATATATATATATATATATATATATATATATATATATCAATCCATTGTTACGGTGAATCCTTATTCTTTTGTTTTGATTCATGTCATATTTATGAGATGGACGGATTTGATTGACACAAACTTAATTAAAAGAAACTATTAGCATCATATAGATGATTTATAAGTGTCGACCTACATGATGGTTGTAGACATACCTATGCACGTAATGGTTCCATACCCTGACCAAGTATATGAATGCACAAATCCATTCATCAAGGAAAATTTTGAGTCAATTCAAGATGTGACCAAGGCCGACTTGACCTGGGGTCAAATTTCCTTTTCATCAAAGTGCTGATTAGATTTGACCATGGTGGTGGATCTGGTCCAGCTTGACATCGGCTGAGTAGAACCAAGCTGGGGTTTGTAAGGGCAGAGACGTTATACTCTGATGTTGTTGCAGTCTTGAGCAATCTGTTGTAGCAATGTACTTTTGGCCAATGGCCACGATGCACAACAAAGCATCTTGTGCCCTGTTGAGCCTATTCGGATGGGGTCCCATCGCCCCAGTCGTGGTGTCTTACCAACAGTGTTGGCTCCACTTCTTTGGCATGAGCAGTTGGTGCACATGACCAGGTGTTGGGACGTTGCAAGTTTGAATTCCCATGGTACAGTTGCATCACTAGTTGGGGTCAGCCAGACCCCAAATGTTTGTTTCTTGGGTAGTAGTCTACAGGCCGTGCCGCATGGTGACATGTGCTGGATAGGCCAGCCATGCCGATCAGCCCAACCAACATGACCTGAGGCTCTATCAACCCTATTCGGGTTTTGTGCGGCCACGCTTTTGGTTCATAGCCAGTGTAGGGTGTTATGTTGGCTTCCGCGCGACAAACCGGAACAACACCATGTGTTGTCACTATGGGGTTTGTTGCGGTACCAACTTGACTTTCGAATAGATATTGTTTTGGTTTAGTAGGAAACTTTATAACCGATTGATAATCGAATTTGGGTTGTTTATGGAGTTGCGCATTCAAACCCAAACCCAAATCCGACGAAATACTGCTTGACCAAATTAAGTAAAAAAATTTCAGGTTTTAAGGTGGTCCATTCCTAGATTTGTTATTTTAGTTAAATTCAAACAAAATTATGAAACCAAACCAAATTAGCTAATACCTAAAGTCGGATTTGGTAATGCCTAAACGTGACTCGAGTTTGGTTCATATATATATATATATTCATATTTGTGTTTTTTTAAGAGACCTTCCTATGCCTAGTATTAGCTATAGCGAGATTGCTACATGTGGATGACTCGTTGCATCTCGACTATGGTCTCAAGAGTATAAAGATACATATAATAACTCCCTATGAGCGACAGAGGTTTTTATGCAAGCTTTAGATCATAAATGCTTGAATTTGAAAGACCTCAATTTTATACATACCCTCATTTTTATTCGACTACCTAAATTAATATGGGAATTCAAATGGTTGTTCCTATCACCGTGTACACACCCACTGGGACATGGTTGTACGTATTAAGAATGTACGTATTGAGGATTGAACAAGATAACAATGATGTAGTCACATCACCTATGGTTTTTTTGTGGCTTGTGGTTAAATACACATTTTTATTATAATGACACTAATAGAAGAAAAACTACAATGGCACAATGTTACAAATTACAACTGAGCATGTCAAATCCTTGTGATGCCATATCGGCACCTATGGTGCTATGAGATTTGCATATAATTGAATCATGATTTCATGTTAGGACATGTTTATGGGCTAGCAGATCTATGTGTTCTGCAAAAGTTTGCATACATGAGGACATTTTCAAGTCATGATCATGTGAAAGCTCAAAACTGAGCTTACGGTCTTGCGGGACCATTGTAGTGCCATACGCGTACTTATGAAATGTTAAAGTTGAGATATGTCATGTGGTAGCATAACCAGTGGGGTACAATATGTATACCCCAGTACAAAAACAAAAGCTAAATTAATACATGACATAAATGAAAAATCTATATCCTGGGTATACCGGAAAGACAGTATATGTTACCAGTTTCTATTTGGGATTCTGGGTATACCTGAAAGATGGTATATGTTACTGGTTTCCCAGGGTTTTGGGTACATCAAAAAGATGATGTATGTTACTGGATCCATACAAAACAAGAATGAAAATTATGCACATATAAAATAATTAGGGGATTTTTGATATACTTGAAAGACAGTATATGTTACTGGTTTCCCGAGACACTGGGTATACCTGAAAACAATATATGTTACTGCTTTCCCAAGGCTCTGGGTACACCTGAAAGATGGTGTATGTTACTGCACCCATGGTCTACCTTGGAGAGGGTAGATGGTACAAGCTCCGTGGGACAATTTTTGTTTTGGTGAAAGCGAGGCGTCTCACCCGGTCCTCAGTCCTCGAAGTTAGGGGCCATGACTACCAATGCGTCATAGATGGTAGATCTAAGTCTTCTGCAAAAGTAAAGGGTGCATCATAATCCTACTTCTATCCATTGGGGAGTACTCTCTCGGTCGTGAACCGTCCCCTTTGGATATCCGTACGACTAGTTACACGGGTTATAAAATAATAGACCCCCGTGTGGTCTCGGTCCGCTACGATGTCGAATGCCTGTGCGTACCCACAGGGTAGTTAACAAGATCAAACATAAAGTTAGTGCATTAAGAAAGAACTTCAAGTAGTTGCATACTACTCGATGTTGAAATTGTTGGAGTAAGTTGTGACTCCTGTAGAGCATGATTCAAATCGGTTTTCCTTTACATGAAAATTGTGATAACTTATGAACGATGTGTTTGGTGTTTGTGCTTTATGCACACCTTACATGAAATGCTTTAGTTAAGTCAGGTGTACATGCACATTAGTTCAAAAGTTGTTATTACTTATATGAATATGGTTTATGCATATGATGGATTGTGCTTTAATGTTGATGAAATATATCATGAAATGCTTGACTCTAGTGACCTGTACATTTATCAATTGTTAAATGGTTATTAGTTCTATTTAATCATGTTGCACATATACATGTACACATGACACTGTGCACATTCATATGGATATTATGCTTCTTACTCAGACGTGGTAGTCTGACTCTTTCTGAATTAATATTTTCAGGAAAACAGTATAGCAAGCAATTGCGGTCGTCACTGCGGACAGTGCCATGTGACCATATATTTTTCGAATGTCTTGAGGATTTCTGACTTGTAATAAATCTTCAAGTTGTAAATGGTAACTTGTAGTATTTCAATACAAGAATTTATTTTACTTAATTGCCTTGTGTCTGTGCTATTACTTGTAACCCGCCCAAATAATTTGACTAAGAATTTAATAAAGTTTTTTCGCTGTTGTTTAGAAAAAAAAAATCATTCCAAAATTTTCAAGTTAAATATTTGGGGCGTTACAATTATGGTATCAAAGCAGGACAAGTATATATGGTTCATGGCCCATCCAGTGACCCTGCAAGAGCTCTGTAAGTATATAATATTTGAATTATGTTCTTATTTCTTGAAGAAATTGATTTATTGTGTGATAAGCGAGAACGTAGATATGTTGCTAGGAACATCATTCAATATGTGTTGTGATCAAGATGAGTGGGAGACGTATGTTGTGTTGTTGTTCGAGTAGATGGATTCAAAAATGGATTTATATATATATATATATATATCCTAAATAATAATAATATTAAAGCACATAGATTGGATCTTTGAAATTACCCGAGAGATTTTCATTTGATAACATATTGGGAAAAAACCAAAATTTTAAAATACAAGAAAGATACTCCAGTCTAGTTGCTTAGTTCTATTAATGAATTTCGTGGATGAAATTCCTTTTTAGGGGGAATGGATGTAAAACCCACAAAATTTTGACAATGATCAAAATAAATAAATATTATAATTCCTGGAAATGGATACGATAAAGGGTTGTACAGTCGATCCAAATGGATCAAACAGATCCAGTAATTGGATTCAAATAAAATATATGAATTCGGATCTCGGATGGAGTCAGAACCCACTTAAAATTCAGTTTTAGATTTTCAATTTTAACTAAATTTGCAAAGCACTTTTCTAAAGTTTCATCTCCCGCGAATATCGTCGTTGTTATGACCATATCCGATTGATATACGCTTTCCAGTAATTCACATGAAATAACAAGATTTTTTTCTTGTTTGGGAACCAAATTCGAGGATTGACTAGTCTTATATATTATAAATTGGACTTATGATTCTCGAGAATTGATTCCTCATAAATAGTACTCATGCCACTTCGTACATCTTACTTATGCAAGTTCAGACCTCGCTCGTCAATAAGGTAGTTTTTATTGCAAAGAAGAGCAACCAAGTGAGAGTTGGCACACTGGTGAGGTTGGTTGCCTCAGTGGGAGGAAAACTTTGGCTCGAATCCCCCTGTGTGCCTAATGGTTTTGTCAAAAAAATGTTATTTTGGCCAAACATGTCAAAAACGTTAATACAGGTTAAGTAAAATTTCGTTGCAAAGATATGCAACAAAATTGAGTATGGTGCACTGGTGGGGCTCGTTACCCCTTAGAGAAGAGGTCCCCAGTTTGAATCCCTTGTGCGCCAAGGAGCCTTTTTGCTAAAAACGACTTTGAAAAAAAATTGTGCCTTTTGAAATTCAAAACGATTTGGAAACCTCCTCATTTAAGAAGGGTTTAAATGAGGAAACGCTGAACTATCAAAGGGGATGGCTGATCAGTTTCCAAAAGAGGAAACCCAATTGTTTTCCCCTTTGGAAATATCCATTTTTCCATATTTTCAAAATCTGGAAAAATGGAGGTGGGGGTTACAAGAAAAAAAAACATTTAAAAGTGGCCATCCGTTTTGAGGAGGGCCATAATGAAGAAACATTTTTTTTTGAGAAGATGCTACAAGATCGAGGTGCCTTGATGGCTCCTCTCCTTTCCTCTCTCAACTCTCTCTCTCTCTTCCATGCCTATTCTCTCTCAAGCCATTCCTCTCCCACGCCTACCCTCTCTATCCCCACTCCAGCCATTTTCGTCCATTGTAGTGTTGGAGCCATACAGTTCCTTGGCTATTTTCGAGAAGAACACTAGAAAAGAGGCGTGAGAAGCAAGGGCTATCACCCTCAACCGATTTCTTCTGGTAACCATCAAGATAATGTAACAACATTACAACTTTATGTGTTTTCCTATGCCATGAAATACAAGTATGAAATACACATATTGAATTATTCTTGTGATGATACCTAGTGGTTTCTCTCTTTTGTGTTTGTACAAACAGATTTTTTTTTTGTGCATTTGGACCAAATAGTAGTAACCATGGGATCATGTGGTTTAATTTCAAAATTGTATAAGTAGAAGAGTAAATATATGTGAGCGGACCATATAGCATTTTAATCGATACATTATCAAGTCATCATGGGACGCATGCTAGATCTGTATAAATATTGGAATAGTTTTAATTTTTTTAAATGACCTGAGCAAATGGAGTTTTAGCATATACCCTAAGGTGTACTGCTGGATTTGGGTTAGATGCTTGCATCCAGGTGTAGTAAAAAAAAAAAAAATATATATATATATATATATATATATATATATATATATATATATATATATATATATATATATATATATCAATCCATTGTTACGATGAATCCTTATTCTTTTGGTTTGATTCATGTCATATTTATGAGATGGACGTTCTTGATTGACACGAACTTCCTTAAAAGAAACTATTAGCATCATATAGATGATTTATAAGTGTCAACCTACATGATGGTTGTAGACATACCTATGCACGTAATGGTTTCATACTCTGACCAAGTATATGAATGCACAAATCCATTCATCAAGGAAAATTTTGAGTCAATTCAAGATGTGACCAGGGCCGACTTGACCTGGGGTCATATTTCCATTTCATCAAAGTGCTGATCAGATTTGACCATGGTGGTGGATCTGGTCCAGCCTGACATTGGCTGAGTAGAACCAAGCGGGGGTTTATAAGGCCAGAGACATTATACCATGATGTTGTTGCAGTCTTGAGCAATCTGTTGTAGCAATGTACTTTTGGCCAATGGCCACGATGCGCAGCAAAGCATCTTGTGCTCTGTTGAGCCTATTCGGATGGGGTCCCATCGCCCCAGCCATAGCGTCTTACCAACAGTGTTGGCTCCACTTCTTTAGCATGAACAGTTGGTGCACATGACCAGGTGTTGGGACGTTGCAAGTTTGAATTCCCATAGTACAGTTGCATCACTAGTTGGGGTCGGCCAAACCCCAAGTGTTTGTTTCTTAGGTAGTAGTCTACAGGCCGTGCCGCATGGTGACATGTGCTGGATAGGCCAGCCATGCCTATCAGCCCAACCAGTATGACCTGAGGCTCTATCGACCTTATTCGGGTTGTGTGCGGCCACACTTTAAGTTCATAGCCAGTGTAGGGTGTTATGTTGGCTTGCGCGCGACAAACCGGAACAACACCATGTGTTGTCACTATGGGGTTGGTTGCGGTACCAGCTTGACTTTCAAATATATATTGTTTTGGTTTAGTAGGAAACTTTATAACCGATTGATAATCGAATTTGGGTTGTTTATGGAGTTGCGCATTCAAACCCAAACCCAAATCCGACAAAATACTGCTTGACCAAATTAAGTAAAAAAATTTCAGGTTTTAAGGTGGTCCATTCCTAGATTTGTTATTTTAGTTAAATTCAAACAAAATTATGAAACCAAACCAAATTAGCTAATACCTAAAGTCGGATTTGGTAATGCCTAAACGTGACTCGAGTTTGGTTCATATATATATATATATATATGTTCATATTTGTGTTTTTTTAAGAGACCTTCCTATGCCAATATTAGCTATAGCGAGATTGCTACATGTGGATGACTCGTTGCATCCCGACTATGGTCTCAAGAGTATAAAGATACATATAATAACTCTCTTTGAGCGACGAAGGTTTTTATGCAAGCTTTAGATCATAAATGCTTGAATTTGAAAGACCTCAATTTTATACATACCCTCATTTTTATTCGACTACCTAAATTAATATGGGAATTCAAATGGTTGTTCCTATCACCGTGTACACACCCACTAGGACATGGTTGTACGTATTAAGAATACACGTATTGAGGATTGAACACGATAACAATGATTTAGTCACATCGCCTGTGGTTTTTTTGTGGCTTGTGGTTAAATACACATTTTTATTATAATGGCACTAATAGAAGAAAAACTACAATGGCACAATGTTACAAATTGAAATTGAGCATGTCAAATCTTTGTGATGCCATATAGGCACCTATGATGCTATGAGATTTGCATATAATTGAATCATGATTTCATGTTAGGACATGTTTACGGGCTAGCAGATCTATGTGTTCTGCAAAAGTTTGCATACATGAGAACGTTTTCAAGTCATGATCATGTGAAAGCTCAAAACTGAGCTTACGGTCTTGCGGGACCATTGTAGTGCCATACACGTATTTATGAAATGTTAAAGTTGAGATATGTCATGTGGTAGCATAACCAGTGGGGTATGATATGTATACCCTAGTACAAAAACAAAAGCTAAATTAATACATGACATAAATGAAAAATCTACATCCTGGGTATACCAGAAAGACAGTATATGTTACCAGTTTCTATTTGGGATTCTGGGTATACCTGAAAGATGGTATATGTTACTGGTTTATCAGGGTTCTGGGTATATCGAAAAGGTGATGTATGTTACTGGATCCATACAAAACAAGAATGAAAATTATGCACATATAAAATAATTAGGGGATTCCGGGTATACCTGAAAGACGGTATATGTTATTGGTTTTTCGGGATACTCGGTATACCTGAAAACAATATATGTTACTGGTTTCCCAGATCTCTGGGTACACCTGAAAGATGGTGTATGTTACCTGACCCATGGTCTACCTTGGAGAGGGTAGATGGTACAAGCTCCATGGGACAATTTTTGTTTTGGTGAGTGCGAGGCGTCTCACCCGGTCCCCAGTCCTCGGAGTTAGGGGGCCAGGACTACCAATGCGTCCTAGGTGGTAGATCCAAGTCTTCTGCAGAAGTAAAGGGTGCATCCTAATTCTAGTTCTAGCCATTGAGGAGTACTCGCTCAGTCGTGAACCGTCCCCTTTGGATATCCGTACGGCTAGTAACACGGGTTATAAAATAATAGACCCCCGTGTGGTCTCGGTCCACTACGATGTTGAATGTCTGTGCGTACCCACAGGGTAGTTAACAAGATCAAACATAAAGTTAGTGCATTAAGAAAGATCTTCAAGTAGTTGCATACTGCTCGATGTTGAAATTGTTGGAGTAAGTTGTGACTCCTGTAGAGCATGATTCAAATCGGTTTTCCTTTACATGAAAATTGTAATAACTTATGAACGATGTGTTTGGTGTTTGTGCTTTATGCACACCTTACATGAAATGCTTTAGTTAAGTCAGGCATACATGCATATTAGTTCCAAAGTTGTTATTACTTATATGAATATGGTTTATGCATATGATGGATCGTGCTTTAATGTTGATGTAATATATCATTAAATACTTGACTTTAGTGACCTGTACATTTATCAATTGTTAAATGGTTATTAGTTCTATTTAATCATGTTGCACATATACATGTACACATGACACTGTGCACATTCATATGGATATTATGATTCTTACTCAGACGTGGTAGTCTGACTCTTTATGAATTAATATTTTCAGGAAAACAGTATGGCGAGCAATTGCGGTCGTCGCTGCGGACAGTGCCATGTGACCATATCTTCTTCGAATGTCCTGAGGATTTCTTACTTGTAATAAATCTTCAAGTTGTAAATGATAACTTGTAGTATTTCAATACAGGAATTTATTTTACTTAATTGCCTTGTGTTTGTGCTATTTCTTGTAACCCGCCCAAATAATTTGACTAAGGATTTAATAAAGTTTTTCCGCTGTTGTTTAGAAAAAAAAATTTATTCCAAAATTTTCAAGTTAAATATTTGAGGCGTTACACAAATCCTTTCTTCTATCCATATGCTTCCATCTTCTTTTAAGTGAAAGAAAGTATCATCTTTATCAACCCTAGTTTTTAGTTTCAAGTACTGGGGGTCCTTGAATTGTTCGGCTACAATACGATTGAGGATCTCATGCTGCATTGTTAAACTTGACAATAGTATTCTGCCTGGATGAGCCAGAAATGACCTTCAGTTGACGAAATCGTCTATCAACTTCCATTATTCTGCGAGGCTGGCAAGAGTGCCAATAGTCTTAATACTAAGGGCATCTGCTATGACATTCACCTTTTCAGGGTAATAGGAAATCATGAATTTGTAGTCTTTGAGAAATTTCAGCCATAATTGTTGTCGCATATTTAGCTCTTTTTAAGAGAAAAGGTATTTTAAACTCTTATGGTCCGACATGACCTCAAATGTTTCCCTATACAGGTAGTGTCATAAAATTTTAAGCGCGAACACCACTGTGACAAGCTTCAGGTCATAGGTTGGATACTTTTTCTCATGTATCCTTAATTGACGTGATGCATATGCGATCACTTTGCCATGCTGCATCAACACGCAACCCAGATCTGTTCTTGAGTCATCGGTATAAGCGACGAAGCCTCTTTGACCAGAAGGTAAGGTAAGGACCGAAGTCGTAGTAAGCCTCTGTTTGAGAATCTTGAAACACTCCTCACACTGGTTGTTCTATTCGAACTTAACTCTTTTTTTCAACAGTTTTATCATGGGTAGGGCGATTCGGGAGAAATCATGTATGAACTTTGGTAGTATCCAGCAAGTCTCAGAAAGCTACGAACATTAGTGATATTCTCTGACTGCTTCCAATCTATCACAACTTCCACCTTCGCACGATCCACTATAATTCCCTCCTTTGAGATTACATGACCAATTAACATAACTTTATCTAACTAGAATTCACATTTTAAAAACTTGGCATAGAGTTGATTATCTTGAAGGGTCTTCAAAATAATTCTCAAGTGCTCCTTGTGTTGTTCATTGTTCTCTGAATAAACAAGAATGGCATCGATGAAGACGATGACAAATGTGTCTAAGTATGACCTAAATACCCGATTCATCAGGCCCATAAAAGTAGTTGGCGCATTCGTGAGTCCGAATGGTTTGCCATATCTCGTTCTGAAGGCCGTCTTGGGTATATATTTCTCCTTAAATCTGAGTTGATGATACCCAAACCTGAGATCGATCTTGGAGAATACTCTTGTTGTTCTGAGTTGATCGAATAAATCCATAATCCAAGGCACCTGATATTTGTTCTTAGTAGTTTCCTGGTTTAGCATCCGATAATTGATGCATAAACGTAAGGATCCATCATTCTTCTTTACAAATAGGACTGGTGCTCTCCACGGTGACACACTCAGACGGATGAACCCTTGCACTATCAGTTCTTCCAACTAACATTTTAGCTCACTGAGCTCTGTTGGCACCATACGATAAGGGGCTTTTGATATTGGCATAGTTCCATGTAAGGATTAAATTCTAAATTCAAACTCATGAAGTGGAGGGAGTCTTGATAATTCATTAGGAAACACGTCGAAAAACTCCCACACCACTTCTAAACTTTCAAGGGGCTTGGTAGTTGAGCTTTCTGCCAAGAGACTCAGTAGGAAGGCCAAACAACCCTTCATAAGGTATTTTTGTACCCTAAGAGGTGATATGAGTCATTTTTTCGAGACAGGTTTGGATAATCGGTATTCTACCTTAGGCAATCCCGGTCGAGATAAGAGAACCCTGCCTCGCGACATAAAATCCTAGCATAGTTCTGGGCCAACTAGTTCATTCCCAGAATGATGTCGTATTACATCATATCGATTAGGATGACATCAGTAGGCAAACATTGCCCAACTATCTCTATATCCAGGTTCTTTACACACCTGATACATTTGGTGCGTGAACCCAAAGGATTGTATACTTCAATCATTTTATCAACCGGTTGCACCAAAGCATAGAGTTGTTCGGTGAAATCATCAGAGATAAAGGTATGAGTAGTACTACAATCAAACAAGATGTAAGTAACATGTCCATTCACAGGTACGGTGCCTTCAATTAGGTCACCATTTTTGACTTGTTCATTCGTTACAAAATATACATGACTTGCCACAAGTCTTTGTTCTACTCTAGGTGGTGGTCGTTGGAACTGAAGGGGTTGTTGTGCTTATCAAGAGGGTCTGACTGATCCAGTGTTCCTATTTTGATCATCTACAACCTTTTTGGTGCACTCTCTTATAAAGTGGCCCAATTTGCTACAATAAAGGCAACCACATGTGTCACAAGGACACGACCTTCCTGGGTAGTTCATATGACACTTATGGCAGTTGGAGTTTGATCGCTTTCCATTTTGAGCTGCATTTTGCCTTAGTGGTGGCCTCACGACCTGCTGAGCAGAGTTCTTTCTCTGAAACTTTCTCTTGTGAAAGGGTGGTCGTGATCCCTGCTCTCTTGGGAACATTCTCTTGCGGTTCCCACTCTTTGCTACTGACCTTTTGGCTATGACCACTCCCAGTCGATTTGGATCTTTGAAGCTGCTGCCACAACATCTTGGAAAGTCTGGGGTATGCTAGTTATAACCCGCGACCGTAGCCCTTCTCGCAGTATGTTGATATATTTGTCAACCCTCTCCTGGTCTGTCTCAAACAATTGGGAGCAATAACGCTCAAGATTTTGAAATTTGGTGGTATAGTCGATGAGACTCATACCACCCTGCTCCAGTTCTAGAAACTTTATCTTTTTCTTGTTTCTAGAGTGCAATGGAAAATAGTTATCCATGAAAGCTCTCCAAAAATCATCCCAAGGAATGACTTCGTGCTTGATGATGCATGAAATGCACATTATTTTTATAGGATATTCATGCATTTTTATATATTTTGAAGGTTTAGAACTCATGTATTGGTGTAATTAGGTACAAAGAGGCCACAATTCGAATTTCACTTGAATCAGAGTTAAAATAAGAAAAATAATGCATTTTTAGGGTTTTGGATTGGTTTTTGAGGTAAAACGGATCCAGATCCGACCCAAGAGCTAAAATTTGGATCTTGGACTGTACCCAAACTTTAAATATTCATAAACCCATGTGATTCAAAGTACTTTTTCATGATATTTTCTGAAAACCCCCTCTTTATAGTGCATTCAGGTAGTTAGTTGCAAATGACATAGAGTTTAGCATTTAATTAGAACTAAATCTAATTTTATGTGGTTTTTAGAATTAGGCAACAATGTAGGTAGTATAAATAGTTTGAAAAAATAGGGTTTGACATTTTTGGAGTTTGGAAAACACATCTCTCTCTCTCTCTCTCTCCCTCTCTATTGCCACCATTTCTCCTCTTATCGAATTTTCTTCTTCTTCTTTCACATCCTCTAAAAACGTGTCCCCTTCTCAATTCTTTTTTCTTTTCTTTTGTTCTTCCTTTGTGTATTTCTTGGTGGATGTGTTTTTGCAGGTGCTGGATATCTCGAGAGAGCTTCCAACTCGGAGTTGGTATGCCGACTACCATCCTAGAGGATCCGACCATGTCCTCCCTTCAATCGATCCTCCTCTTTGCTTCCAACATCATCCTCCCCTCTTGCATTTTGGCTCCCATACAAACGGTATCTGCCTAAGCAGCCTAAGATAAACTACATCCCTTCAAGATGTTAATGGCATGAAGACAAACTCCATCTACCACTCTTCCTCCCCCCTCCCTCGCCGGACAACCCTTGAGGTGTGTTCTCTCACCCCCTTCTTCTAGTTAGATCGAGTCTACCCTTGTCGAGTTATGTCATACCCAATTGCATTTTTTTTTTCTGATTTTTTACAGTAGTTACAATGTCTACAAATCATGTTTTTAGGTATATGATCAAGTTTGGTAGTAGTTGAAAGTTTCATGATATTTGCTAGTGTTTTCTTTTTCCAAATAGTGAAAATCGGCTAGACTATGTCTAGCCGATTTGAGTCTTTGCAAATTTTTATGTCTGATTTTTTTTACAGCAACTTAAGGTAGCTGCAAATTATATTTTTTTTTATATTCTTAGGCTGAGTCTAATCAATAGAATAGTCTAAATAAAAACTAGTTTTATTTGTTGCATTTTTATTTAGTCAAAATTGTTTTTTTATAGTCATTGAAAAATTGTTTTTAGTGTGTTTTAGAGGTTGTCGTCTTCACCAAGAGGACAACAACCATTGTTGGACCAACAAGGTCCTAGGCTTCTTCTGGTAGATTTTAGCATGTTTAGGAAAGTTATTATTTTGGTCTAGATTCATTGTATGTAAATTTAGTCAATAATTAACTTAATTAGATTTATGTTATTCCTAATTCTTAGTGATTCACGATTTTTCTTGAGTACAAGTTTACCCATATAAGTAGTATTAAGATTAATAAGGTTAGTATGTAGTTGGTTTAGCTTAGTTAATATAATCTCTTAACTTATGAATTTGAATGAAGGGCAAATTAGTATTTTTCAAAGAAGTGGCGAGTTTGGCAAGTTGTGGGGCTTTCTAAAAATCGTGAAATCAAATTGGGGAAAGTCTTTGGCCTCCTTCATGAGTCCAGCCAAGAGGTTCTTCTCCTTTTTTTAATTTAGGCAATAGACTTGAATTTCAAATCTATTTCTAAATTCTTCTTGAATTGATTTAGAAAGAATATCAAATTTTCAATCAAGACAAAAACGTGTGGGCCCATTTTGGGTTGACGTTTTTGACTTTGAAAAGTCAAGACTCCTTCTTAAGGTAAGATTGAATGGGTCCCACTTGATTCCAAAGTAGCCAATTTACATTAATGCCTTCTTTCATTCAATTATTTAGATTAATATAGCTAATGACATATTTTCTAGGTTTGGGAATATTGACATAGATGATTTGTTATTGCATAGCCTTTAATAATTAACATTGCATGTTAGTTAGGTTAGTAGTTGATTGTATTTCAGTGCATTACTTGTTTACTTAATTATCAAGTAGGTCTCATATAGGGGATGATTCACCTTAGATAATATTAGCATTAATTCAAATTTGTATTATTTAGGTAAGTCCAATATGTGTTAAGTGTACTTAGCCCTAGCGGGGTCCACTAGGAGGGGGGGGGGGGGTGAGCATCCAACTTTGAATCCAAACCAAAATCGCCTCCTTGTACCTTAATTAAGTTAATTTAAACTAGTTCTTAGATTTAAGTAAAGTGTCTTAGTTTTGCATTCAAGGTTAAATTTAAGTACTCTTGTTATTTTAAGTTGCATTAATTTCTTGCTTAATATGTATGCTAGTTAGTTTATGTTTACTTAACTAATTAGTCGAATTAGTGTAGATTTTATTTTTTTCCGTGTATGTACTTAAGTCAAGTTAGTGCATGACTTGTATATTTAATTTCTTTAGTCTAATTAGATTTTATTTAATGTTATTTAGCTTAGCAGTTGATCTGTTAGGTCTATTTTGCATAACCCAACAGTGAATGGATTGAATAGTTTTCCATTGAAATGAAGTGAACTTTTGAACCCGAAATTGCTGTGTATTGCACTCATCATTTTATATGCAAATTTTCAAGGTTTTTCTAAAAAATTACTTTTATTCTCTTCATCTGTATCTTGACTTTCTGTAGACCAAAAATCAGCTCAATCGAAGCTGATTTGGTCGCATTTTTAAGTGTTTTTCAAAAATAGTTTTTTCAAGATTTCTGATTTCGGGACATGCTAATTTCCAGAATTTTCTCAGTTTTGAAACACTTATATCTGAAGCTTTCAGATGAATTTTTAGATTCTATAAAAAGGGTCTGGTTTATGCACGTGTTAGGAATAAAACAAAACAAATTTTAGAATTTTTGGATTTGTTTTGACCCTTCAAACTGTCTATTTTCAAAAACCTGTCAGAAAGTGATTCATGCATTGTAGTGAAGGCAAAACAAATATTTCACTAATTAGTTAGTTTTCTATAATTTTTTTATATTTTTTTGCATAATAGTTAGTGTAATTATAATAGTTTAGTTTAGTTTAGTTAGCTTTAATATAGATTAGTTAGTTTAATTAGCATTTATAATTTAGCTTGTTTTTATTTTACTTATAATTTAGTTTTTAGTAGTTATTTTTAGAATTAGAATTAGTTATAATTTAGAATTAATTATAGTTATTTCAATACTGACTTGTTTATTTTATTTTGCTATAGGTTGACAAGTCTCCTACATGTTAAAGTTTAATTACATCAAGCGCAAGAAAGTTATACTTGGTGAAATGATGAAAATGCCCCTGTGACATGGAGAAAGCTTGAGCAACTGCATTTAGAATTAACCGTAAATTTTTATTTTGGTAACTTAGTTGCAGTGTTTGATTTTATTGTAAACATTTATTATATTAATAAAGTAAATTTTTTAGATTTAATTAGAATATTATCCCGTTCCCGGAGGATTCAACCCGTACTCGCCACGAAAGTGGAAAGTCGATTTTTATATTTTTGGTTGACAATTTTTCAAAGCTTTTATTGAAAAATATGTTTTAAAAATACCATTGTAAGTACAACCAAATTTTTGCGTCGTTGCCGGAGAACGACTATTCAGGGTTCAATTGTCATTTCAAACCAATTTCCTTGAATCGAGATCCAGATCTAATTTTTATTCAAAACTTTGGATCCATATCCTTTTCAAAATTCAACTTTTATCGTAATTTTAAAATCAATTCTCAAATTTCAAATTCAAATCCATTATGTTGTAAAAATCTTGTGAAAAATACCCGGGATCCAATTCATAATTCAATCTAGATTTTGAAATATCAAAATGGATCCAGATCCAAATTTAAAATCCAATTTTTATTCCAAATCAATTCTTGGATTTCAAATTCAAAATCTAATTTTTATCCCATTTTCAAAAAATAATCTTTGAATTTCAAATCCAAATTCAATGTTTTGCAAAATCTTTCAAAATTCAGTCTAGATCCTGTTTCAATTCAATTTGGATCTCGAAAAAAATAAAAATGGATCTCATATCCGAATGAGATCCATTATTTTTTATTTTCAAATTCTCCTTTATTTTTTTATCTTTTATTTTCACAATTGTTTTTAAAAACTTTTCATTTTAATATTTGAAATAAAAAAGAAAATTGTTCTTTTATAAAGGGGGCGCCACTTGGCATTTTTAACATTAAATCAAATTCATTTTTAAATCTAATTTTAAAAACCCCTTTTTACTTTTAAAAACACACATGAGCATCACTTGCAAAGTGATGCCATATGTCAAGGTTTTAATCAAATGCCCATTTTACCCATTTATAAAACTTGGAAAAGACCCACATGGGCACCCACTTGCAAGGGGATGCCATGTGTCAAAATTTTGGCAAAGTGGCAACTTTGCCCATTTCAAAAACCAAAGAATGCCCACATGGGGTTGGCGTCACCCCCCATGAGCACCCCCCTTGCCACCTCAGCCCTAAGCCCCAAAATATCCTAAATGTTAAGTGCCAAAAATGCCCCTAAATGGGGCTATAAATAAGACCCATTGGTAGTCTATTTTCATAACTTGAGAAATTAAGAGAAATCCCTTAAAAATTAGGAATTCTCTCTTTCTCCTCTCTCTCCCCTCTCTCCTTGGAGTTGGCGCCACCCTTGGAGCTTCTTCTCTCCCTCTTTCTCATTTGGTGTAAAATAATTTTTTTCTTCTTCTTTGTTTTGATTTGATTTACATTTTATAATTTCTATTTTCATTCTAGCCACTAGAATTATGAGATTTGATCTTCAATTGATCAAATCTCATTTTCAATTTGCTAAATCAATTTCAATTTATGCCCCAATGCTTTTAATACGATTTTTAGATGTTTAATTTTGTTTTTACATCATTTTCATTATCATCCATGATCTGAAATATTAGATCTCATGCTTGATCATTAGATCAATTCATTAATGAGGTTTTATCCCATTTAATCATGTTTAGATGATATTTTCAATTCTGATCCGATTTTAATTTCATCAATTTATATATAATCAGGAATCATTTTAATTTAATTTTTTTACTATATATTTATTTATGTGTTTTCGGGATCTCCACCAAAAATCAAATCAATCTGAGTTGATTGGCCCTTTTTAAAAATCAAGATTCGGACCCTGTCATTTTGCTTTGTCTGGATTTGACCCAAAATAGTATCAACTTGCCAAAGTGATTTCTTCTTAACCAGAGATAATCTCTCCAATCCATAAAAAGTGTTGTCTTTGGCATTGAATCTAGTTTATTCATGCTAAATTTCAGCAATTTCTATAGTATTTGCATACCTTATTTTGGTCGTAAACCATGACCCTATCGCACTATATAATTTTATTAGCTAAAATTTTAGTTTATTTTGTAAGAATCAGATCTCCCTAATGGGAGATCATTTTCAAGATCTGTAAAATGAATCTTTTTTATCTTCATGTCTAATTTATCTCTATAAAAGTTCAACAATTTCTATGATGTATTTTTATTTCTTTTGTATTTTAAGCCAAAACCCTATCTGTTTGCAATCCCAGGGGTTGCTCAGATCTGCGATCGACGTGTTGTCTCATATCTCTCTAATGGGAGATTATTTTCTACATCTGTAAAAAAGAGTTTCTTTCTTATAATGTCTAGTTTATGCATGTTAATTTTCATAAATTTGTATTTCCTTTTCATTTGTCTCTTAGATAAAAAACAAGAACCTTGCCATTTTTCTTTATTAGGCTTTACACAGGTTTTGAGCCAACTTGATTAGATCGGATCTCTTTAATAGGAGATCATTTTAAAGATTTGTAAAAAGGATCTTTCTCCTCTGAATGTCTAGTTTACCTCTATAAAATTGTATCAATTTTTATGAATATTTCATATTTTATTATGATAAAAAATCAGAACCCTATTATTTTGCCTCATTAAGCATTACTTAAATCTTATCTCATTTTGTTTAGATTAGTTCTCTCTAATAAAAAATGTTTTTCAAAATCTGTAAAAAGGGGTTTTCTTTATTTTGTATCTAGTTTATCCATATTAAATTTCATAAAATTTCATATTTATTTGATATTCCAATTATGATAAAAACCGAGACTGGTTATAGAACATTAAGTTCTGTAACATGACCATTTTCTGAGATAGAACAGTGACTTCTCGAAGTCACTATTTCCAAACCAGAATTGATTTGTCATTTATGTAAATTAGAGTTGTTTATTAATTGAATTGAGCAACTTATTCGATAAATTTTGGAGAAATTGAGTCGGCTTAAACCCTGAAACACTAAATTTATAGAAACTTATATGCTAAAATCCAATTTCCCTGTTTCTAAAATTAATTCTCCAATGATTTAGTCATATCTCAAGTTTTAAAAATGATTTTAAAATTATGTAAAAGGAAAATGTTTCTCTGATGTGTCATGAATTCATGTATTCATGTATTCATTTACAGCTCAATTTGAGTTATTTTAGACCTTCATTCACCTGAAATGCTCTGATAGATTTTTTTGTAAATCCTGGTTTTTGCAAATTCATATTTTAATTAGATAAAAAACCCCTAATTAAGGTTTTTCTCCAATGTTTCTTGCATTTTTCAATTCTAGAGTATTTCTAAGGTTATTAGAAATCTCTACATCAATTTTCATCGATTTCTATGGTCACTTGACCCTTCATTCATTGCATTTTTTAAAATAGATTTTGTAAAAAATACTTTTCGTTGTCAAAATAAAGTTAAATTGAGCATTTTAATCTTTTTAAATTCAATTTTCAAATATAATTTTTATATTTCATAAATTAAAAATGGGTTTTATCAAATTAGAATGCCTTAGCTTCATTTTAAACAAAATTTAGAGTTTATTTACTTTTTATTTTAATTATTTTCATAAAATCCTCAATTTCAAAGTTAAATTCATTTTAAATTCAAATTTTAAAATGAATTTAGAAATTTCAAACCTCAATTTCAAAAATTTGAAACTCCAAAAACACATTTTTAAAATATTTTTGCAAAGGCCAGAGATCATTTGCATTTATTTTTATTTTTTTTTATTTTTCGGGCATAAAAGGCTAATTTTTGTTATTTTCTTTAATTTTCTAATAATTAAAGGAAAATCCATAAAAGCCTACATTTATTTCTAACAAGTTTTATCATTTTGTAGGAATTTTTATTTTTTTATTTCTTTTCTAATTATTGTATTAATTCAAGGGTTGTAATAAATCAATTAATGTGAATTTTACTTTATGCTTTGTTTAGAATGAATGAGCATATAGTTTTATTTTTTATTTTTCATGATTAATTGTTGAATCTTTTTATTTTATTTTAAATACACTATGGTGAAACACGAATGACACATGCACCATTTAATAGAGGATAAATAAAACTAAGTAAAGTTTGTATTTATGGATATAGTCAGAATACGAATAATACTTATAATTATTATTCTTTATTAAATAAAATTTGACATACACTCTTAGGTCATTTTAAAAAATCATCAATTCTTAAAAATCAATTTCTTTTTTCTTCCTTTATTAGAACTCAAATAAAGATTACTTCAAAGTATATTTGTGGCCATAGTCATGAATATATAAAAAATTAATCTTGTTTTAATTCTATAAAGGCACAAAATTTATTTTCTTTCTTTATTAGAATTCAAATAAAGGTTAATTCAAAGTATATTTGTGGCCATAGTCATGAATATACAGAAATTTAATCTTGTTTTAATTCTATAAAGGCAAAAAAAATTCTTTTAATATAGATTTTAAATAAATCTCAATCAAATTCCTTCAAAACTTTTTATAAAACAATGCATTCATCATTTAGTATAGAATTGCATCATTATTTTCTATTTTCAAAATCATTCAAAATATTCTCAATTTCAAAGTATTTTCCAAGTGATTTTCGAAATCATTTTCAAGTTTATCTCAAAACATTTTCAAAACAATTCCAATTTTAGTTCAAAACATTTTCAAAATAATTTCAAGTTTATTCCAATTCATTTTCAAAATATTTTCAAGTTTATTTAAGTTTACTTTAAAACAATTTTCAAATTCAGAGTCATTTCAAATTCATTTTCAAACTTCAATTTAAAATCCTAATTTCAAATTTCAATTTCAAAGTTCAATTCCAATTTCTAAATTTCAAACTCAAAGTTCAAACTCCAATTTCCAAGTTCAATCTCAATTTTCAATTTTCAATTTTCAATTTTCAATTTTCAATTTTCGATTTTCCGTTTTCAATTTTCAATTTTCAATTTTCAATTATCAATTTTCAATTTCAATTTTAGATTCAAACTCAGTTTTAAGTTCTAAATTGTGATTTCAATTTCAATTCCAAATTTCAATTTCAATTTCAATTTTCGATTTTCAAGTTCAATTTCAATTCTAATTACAATTTCAAATCTTAAACTTCAATTTCAACTTCAATCTCAATTTCTATTTCAATTTCTATTTCCATTCCAATTTCAATTTTGACTTAAAAAAAATTCAATTTTATAGCATTTCTCAAGTATTTTTCAAAAATTCGAAACTTCCAAAATACTTTCAATTTCAAAATATTTTCCAAATGATTTTGACATATTTTCAAAGTTAATTTTAAAATCATTCTAAGATATTTTCCAAATCAATTTCCAAATAATTTTTAAAGCAATTTTGAAATGATTTTAATTCAATTTCTAAATAATTTTCAAAGTAATTTTGAAATCATTTCAATTTAATTTCCTAATAATTTTCAAAGTAATTTTGAATTAATTTAGAAATGATTTTAATTCAATTTCCTAATAAATTTTCAAAGTAATTTTGAATTAATTTTGAAATCATTTCAATTCAATTTCTAAATAATTTTTGAAGTAATTTTGATTTAAGTTTGAAATCATTTTCAAATATTTTCAAAACAATTTTCCAAAGTATATTTTCAACTCAATTTCGAAATCACTTGGAAACATAATTTCAAATATTTTCTAAGTATTCTCAAATCAAAACAAATTTCCAAAAGCATGCACCATGTTAAGATTTTCATAGCACAAGCATGATTCTATCTGCATTTAGGTGTTAGAATAATCTCTTAGGCAAATTTGGGCAAAGCAAAGGCATAAATTCAATCTTTGATTTATTTACTTCTGGTAAAGGCATCAGAAATGGTTGAACCTCGTACCGATGAGCGAGACCTGTCTCCCAATTTTCCCTCATATTTTAAAAAAAGGAGGCAAGTTATTTTCAAAAATCTTTTTTCAAAGGTCAAGTGGACCTTGTGAGAGTTTTTCTTCCCTAAAAAGAAGGAAAATTTTTGCAACGATCACACTCTAAAAATCATCTTGAATTTGAAATCATTTTAAAATTGAAATTAAAATTGAAATTAAAATTGAAATTGAAGTTAAAATTGAAATTGAAATTGAAATTGAAATTGAAATTGAAATTGAAATTGAAATTGAAATTGAAATTGAAATTGAAATTGAAATTGAAATTGAAATTGAAATTGATTTTGAACTCGAAATGAAAATTGAAATTGACATTGAAATTGATTTTTGTGCCTTTACAAAAAAAAATTAATAAAGATGAATTTGTCACATATTCATGACTATGGCCACAAATATATTTTAAATACATCTTATTGAAAATATCTTGAAAAGCTTTTAAAATATGAAATGGTTTTTTAAAATAGCCTAAGAGTGTGGGCTTTTTTGTAACTTAAAAAAAAATAATAAATCTGAATTTTATTCATATTCTAACTATGACCATAAATATGAATTCCATTGAGTTTATCAACTTCTTAGAAGAATGTGCACATGCCATTTGTGTTGTCCATTATGGAATTTGAAATATGTGTATGACAAACCATAGCATTTATTATAGAAAATCAAACTATATGCAAATGCAGTCTATCTAATGCAGAAAAAGAAATTTTCACTGTTTTTGCTATTTAATTACAATTAACATACAACAATTGAATTTGAAATAAAGAAATGGAAGCAAACATCATCTTGAGCTTTTTCTGAAAAAATAATAAGCATGTTAGTAGAAAATATAGGCTTTTCTGGATTTATCCAATAATATCGAAAAAATTGAAGGGTATTTTCCTAAAATGAGCCTTTTCCATGCTTTTCATAAAATAAAAAATCATAAATGAAATAAAAAATGAATGCATGATTTGGTAAGCAATTAAAATAAATTTCAAAATTAGGGGCAAAATGACCAAAATGCTCCTAAAATTAAGACTATGGCCTTAAAATTAGGGCTTTCTGAAATAACTTTTGAAATATACATCATATGAAAGCTCAAAAATTTGTGAAATTGATTGGAGAGATTGTTAATGTGATAAAAAAAATATTATCAAAATTTTAAATCATGAAAATAATATAAAAAATTAGAAAATTAAATGAGAAAATGCCTAATTTTCTGCTATTTTAGCAAAATTATGACTTTTTAGAAAACCAGTTTTGAAAAATATAATGAATGAGATGCTAAATGACCATGTAAATTTATGAAAATTGGTATGAAGACTCCTAACAACCTAAAGAATAGTCTAGAATTGAAAATTTTGAGAAATCATTGAGGAAAAATCTGAATTATAATCTTTTATTAGATTAAAACAGGAATTTGCAAAAATAAAATTTACAGGAAAACCAGACAAATTTTTTCAGATGAAAAGTAACCTAAAAAGACTCAATTCAAGCCCAAATTGAGTCCATGGATTCAAGGCACATCATAAAATTATTTTATTTTTACATAATATCAAAATCATTTCTGAATCTTGAGATATTAATGAAACATTGAAGAGTAAAATTTTGGAAATAGGAGATTGAATTTAACAGTCATTTTTCTGTAATTTGGGTGTTTTGGGAGCTAAACCAACTTAATTTCTTCCACATTTGTGAGAGACGTTGCATACGACAATCATGAAACTACTCCAATTTATATAAATGAAAAACAAATTTTGGTTTAAGCGTGGTGACTCTGCAAAGTCATTGTTCCATCTTAGGAAAAGACCCTGTTGCAGAACATGATGTTCTTTAACTAGTCGCGATTTTCAATAGAAATGAAATACCAAATGATCATAGAAATTTATAAAACTTGACATGGATAAACTAGATACATAAATGTATAAAACCCTTTTTTATAGATCTAGAAAATGATCTCCCATCAAGGAGATATGATTCAGACACGTTGATCCTGGATTTGATCAATGCCTAAGATTACAAACAGACAAAGTTCTGTTTTTTAATAAAAATAAAATATACATAGACCATAATTTTTTTTCAAAATTGGCATAAATAAACTAGACATGTAAATGAAACAAATGTTTTTACAGATATAAAAAATGATCTATCATTAGGGAGATATGACTCTGACAAAATGAACTAAGGTCTGAGCAAACTCAGGTGATGCAAAATGATAGGATTCTGGTTTTTGATCAAAATCAAGCATGAAATGGCCATAAAAATTGCTAAAAAATGACATGAATAAACTAGATTTAATTATAGAGATACCATTTTTAACGAATCAAAAAGATCATTTCCGGTTAGGGAGAAATCACTCTAACAAGTCAGTACTGATTCTGCTAAAATCCTGATGGTGCATAATAATAGGTTTCAAATCTTGATTTTTTAAGTGGGGCATCAGATCCCCAAAATTTATGAAAATTTCACAAATTCATGGAGACACATCCATAAATTTCTCATAAAAAAATCAGAATGAAATGCTAAACATAAACCTCTGAAATTGTAGAGCCAACATGAAGCCAAAATCAAAATATATGCAGAATTGTAAAAGAGAACAAAAAAACACAATCTAATTATGCATAAAATAAAAATAAAAGCATAGATGTAATATTTTTTGGGATTTTAAATGAAGGAAAACAATAATCTAAAACTTAAAATAATATCTAATATAGAATCAACAAAATCAAAATTAAAACAGCAAAAGCATGGATCAATTACTATAGCCGATTGAAGAGGAACACAATTTTAGGAAAAATCGAGTTTCATCTTCATGATGGCTGAAATGAAATGAGATTGCATCAATATATGATTGAAATAACAACAAAATGAAAGAGAAAAAAAAGAATTCTACCTGTTAGAAGAGATCTCCAAGCCTTGGCTGCAACTTTAATGAAGAACAAATAAAAAAAAAGGGGTGGCTAAGAGGATATAGAGGAGAGAGAGAGAGAAAGAGAAAGGGGGCTGAATCCTTCTCCTTAGGATTGGCGCCTCCCCCTAGGCCTATTTATAGGTTGAAATTAGAGAAAGTGAGTTCCCTACGTCGTTGATCTACGTAGCTCTTCTTTCAGCTCAACAATTGGGAGTTTCTTTCAAAGCATATACACCTGCTCTGTGTAGTATTGTAATACAGTGGGCGAGTCCAAGGTTTGCTCACCACTTCACCCCAATGGATTGGTGATCGACAGAGTCTTCCATACAGGGCTCCGTATGGTGCCATCGCAATGCTAGCGTGATAGCTATTATTATAAGCAAATTCTGTCAAAGCTATGTGTGAATCCCAAACACCTTTCGATTCTAACATACAAGCTCTTAGCATGTCTTCAAGAGTTTCTATGGTTTGCTCAGATTCCCCATCAGTTTGGAAATGAAATATTGTACTGAACTTGATTTTTGTCCCCAGGGCTCTTTGCAGCTACTCCCATAAGTGAGAGGTAATATTTAGGTCATGGTCAAAGATGATAGATATCAGCACTCTATAGAGTCTGATGATTTTCAGAACATATAGCTCTACCAATTTTTCTGTTGAATATCTTGTGTTAATTGGTATGAAGTGAGCAAACTTGGTAAGTTTGACCACAATTACCCATATTGAGTCGTGTTGTGTCTTGGATCAAGGTAATCCTACGATAAAATCTATTATAATGTTCTTCTATTTCCATTGTGGAATTTCGATTCGTTGCATCCTATCGCCAGGTCGCTGGTATTCTATTTTGACTTGCTAGAAGGTTAAACACTTCGACACAAAAGTAGTCATATTCCTCTTCATAACCCTCTATCAGTATTTTCTCAGCAAATCTCAGAATATTTTGGTACCTCTAGGATGAATATTGTATTATCTATTGTGCGCTTCCTGGAGTATCTCTTCTCTTAGCTTAAGGTTATTTGAGACCCATATTCTTTCTTTCATCCATATTCTTCTATATTCTTTTAAGTAAAAGAAAGTGTCACCATTTTTGGCCCTCGCTTTCAATTTGATGTACTGGTGGTCTTTGAATTATTCGGCTATGATACGATCAGGGATCTCAGGCTATATTGTTAGACTTGACAATTGAATCCTGCCTAGATCAGCCAGAAATGACTTCCAGTTGACAATATCGTTCATCAACTTTTATTGTCCTGCAAGGCTGACAAGAGTGCCTGTAGTCTTGCGGCTAAGAGCATTGACTACGAAATTCACCTTTTTAGGGTGATAGGAAAGCATGAATTCATAGTCTTTGAGGAATTCCAGCCATCGTCGTTGCCACATATTTAGTTCTTTTGAGAAAAAAAGATATTTCAAGCTCTTATGGTCTGACATGACCTCAAACTTTTTTCTATATAGGCAGTGTTGTCAAATTTTAAGTGAAAACACCACCGCAACAAGCTTCAGGTCATGGGTTGAATAGTTTTTCTCATGGATCCTCAATTGTTGTGATGCATAAGAGATCATTTTTTTGTGCTGCATCAACACGCAACCCAAACCCATTCCAGAGGCATTGGTATAAGCCACGAAGCCTCTTTGACCAGAAGGTAAGGTAAGGATAAAGGTCATAGTAAGACTCTGTTTAAGAATCTCAAAACACTCCTTACACTGGTCGTTCCATTCGAACTTAACTCCCTTTTTCAATAGTTTCATCATAGGTAAGGCGATTTGGGAGAAGTCTTGTATAAAGTTCTGGTAGTATCCGATAGGTCCAAAGAACCTGCGGACATCAATAATATTCTCTGATTGTTTTCAATCTATCACAACTTCTACCTTCACAGGATCTACTGTTATTCCATCCTTGGAGATTACATGACCAGGGAACATCACTCTATCTAGCCAGAATTCACATTTTGAAAACTTGGCATAGAGTTGATTATCTCGAAGGGTCTTCAAAACAATTCTCAAGTGCTCCTTGTGTTATTCCTAGTTTTCTGAATAAATGAGAATGTCATCAATGAAAACGATGACAAATGTGTCCAAATAGATTCTGAATACTCGATTCATCATGTCCATAAAGGCAGCAAACACATTAATAAGTCTGAAATGCATTACTACGAACTCATAATAACCATGTCTTGTTCTGAAGGCCATCTTGGGTATATCCTCTTTCTTAACTCTAAGCACATGATACCCAAACTTGAGGTCGATCTTGGAGAATACTCTCATTCTAAGTTGATTGAATAAATCCTCAATCCGAGGCAACCAATATTTGTTCTTGATGGTTGCCTAGTTATGCATCCTATAATCGATGCATAAACGTAAAGATTCATCCTTTTTCTTTATGAATAACACGGGTACTCCCTAAGGTGACACACTTGAACGAATAAACTCCTATTCCATTAGTTCTTCTAACTGATATTTCAGCTCACTGAGTACTGCTGGTGCCATACGATAATAGGGTTTTGAAATTAGCACAGTTTCTGGTAAGGATTGAATTCCAAATTCAACCTCACGAAGTGGAGGGAGTCCTGACAACTCGTTAGGAAATACATTGGGAAACTCCCGCACCACTTCCAAACTCTCAAGGGGCATGACAGCCGAGAGGCTTACTAGGATGGCTTTACAACCCTTCCTAAGGTACTTTTGTGCCTTTAACACTGATATGACTCATTTATGCGGGACAAGTTTGGATAACCGGTATTCTACCCTAGGTAATCCCGATCGAGATAGTATAACCCTGCCCACGTGGTACAAGATGTTAGCATGGTTCTAGGCTAAATAATTCATTCCCAGAATGACATAGTACTGCACCATATCGAGTAGGACAACATCAGTCAGCAAATGTTGCACAACTATCTCTATATCAAGGTTCTTCACACATCTGATGCATTTGGTGCATGAACCTAGTAGATTGTATACTTCTATCAACTTATCAACCGGTTCTACCGAGGCATGAAGTTGTTCAGTGAAATCATCGAAGATAAAAGTATGAGTAGCACCACAATCAAATAAGACATAAGCGGCATATCCATTAACAGGTATAGTGTCTTCAATCAGGTCACCATTTACTACTTTTTCAGTAGCTACAGCGTACACACGACCTGCTACAGGTCTTTGTTCTACTCTAGGTGGTGGTCGTTGAAATTGAGGGCACTGATGTGCTCGTTGAGAGGGTCCGACTGATTCAGTGTTCCTCTTCTGCTCATCTACAACCTTCTTGGCGCAGTCTCTCACATAGTGACCCATTTTGCCATAATAAAGGCAACCACCAGTGTCATGGGGACATGGTCTTCTAGGGTGGTTCATGCGGTACTTATGGCAGTTAGACTTATACTGCTGACTAGGTTGAACCACATCTTGCCTTGGAGGCGGTCTCACAACCTGCTGAGCAGAGTTCTTTCTTCATAGCTCTCTCTTGCAAAAAGGTGGTCGTGATCCTTGACCACCTGGGAACGTCCTCTTATGGTTTCCACTATCTGCTATCGACCACTTTCATGTGATCATTTTTTATCGCACCTAGTCAATTTGGATTTTTGAAGATGCTGCCACAATAGCTTGAAAAGTCTGGGGTATGCTAGTTATGACACGAGACCGTAGCCCTTTTCATAATCCGTTTATGTACTTGTCGGCCCTCTCCAGGTCAGTCTCAAATAACTGGGAGCAGTACCGCTCAAGATTTTGAAATTCGGTGGTATAGTTGATAAAACTCATACCACCTTGCTCCAATTCTAGAAGCTCCATCTTTTTTTTTGTTTCTGGAGTATAACAGAAAGTAGTTGTCTATGAATGATCTTCGAAAAACATCCCAAGGGATGACTTCATGCTTTAAGAACTAGATGATCTTGGTGGTATCCCACCACTTCTGTGAGAACTAGCTAAGTAGGAGAGGTTTGTGAACACCCCAAATTTTCTAAAAAATCCAAAAATTTCCCTTTTTGCCTCTGGCCCCCATCCTTTGAATGAATTGGGTCAATTTCTAATCAAAATTCCATTTATTTCTAGGATTCACTGGAATCCAAATTCAAATTCCACATCTGGCCCAAACTCAGATTCAAATTGGATATCCGGATCCAAATCTGAAAAGCCGGATCCAATTCTGAGTCTGGATCTCTTATTCTTCAAAAAATAAAAAAAAATCAATTCTTTGTATTTTCTCAGAGGTTTTATCTGGATTCAATCTCAATTCGAGATCCAAACTCAATATTTTCTCAAAATATCGGATCCAAACCCGTTTTAAATGCAATTTTTTGAAACTTCACCTTATATTTTCTCAAAATCCTCTTTTGTAAAAACCTTAAGTTTCAAAACAAATATTTTATAAAAAACTTTCAAAAACCTTGTCTGGATCCCATTTTTTTGTTAAATTCCTCATATTCTTAGATTTTTTTTTCCAGAAAATATAAAAGATTTAATATATATATATATATATATATATATATATATATATATATTAGCTTAAACCTTTTTCTTAAAAGCCTTGTAAATGAAAACCCTTTTGTTTTGAATTTTTAAAACTTAAAAGGACCACTTTTGAAATAAGCCTAACGACTTTCCGTTATAAAAGAGAGTCATAGGATCGACTCTCTTTCACTGCTTCTTCACCCTAGCACCCTTCTCCTTCTCGACAATCGCGTTCACCCCTCCATGGCTCTGAATCATCCGATCCTCTTCTCTTCCCCTCTTCTTTGCTTTCTTTCTTCTTCTCCTTTTTATCTCTTCTTCTGGTTCTGCCACAGTCGCCTGAAGGAGATTAATCTCACAGCAGGATACGGTAATTGATCATCTTCCCCTTTTATTTTGATTTTCTGTAAGGATTTTTGTTTTACTGCATTTCTTTGTTTTAATTTTGCTATTCTTCGTTTTCTTCTCTTTTCTTTTTCTTTTTTTATCATAAGGCATCAAAGGTATGATCGACCTGCATATAGCAAGATCGATCCCGCTATTGCTACAATAATAGAACATTTGATTCCAACATCTCCTCTCCTCTTGGTTTATTTGAATTTCTTTGATTTTTGTATGTTTGGATCAAGTTAATGCTCTCACCATTGGCGTCCGTTCGCTGGGCATCAAATTTTCATTTGTATTCCGATTTACAGCTTGTGTCATTTTAATTTCTTTTTTTTTCTTTATTTATTTTCAATTATTTTGTTGATCCTCGATTTACTGTCTGCATTTTGACTTCTCTTCTAAGTTTTAATTTCCTGTTTGCATTTTGATCTTTCTTCCAATGATCGATCCCACCTGTTGCTACAACAAAAGAATGACCCTATTCCAACATGTTTTTTTTCTTTTCGATTTACATATGCTCAATTGTCTGTTCATGTGGTAAGATTCAGTGTTCCCTTGAAGCAACAACTATCCCGTTCCTTTGATTATCTGATTTGTATATGGTAATCTCATTTATATTATGGTATTCAGAAGTTGCCATATTAGATTTCAAGGATTATGTTCATTCCTGTATCGGCCACATTGCGTTTCTTGATTTCACTATCTACACTTTGTTTTCATTTATGCTTAATTTGTAGTTCTAGATTTTAGTCCGGCTGGAATTTCATTTTTTGCAGTTATAATCAGGATCTGTGATTTTTTTTCTTTTATCTGTCGGGATTGACCCTCCCATCTCTTTTGGTTCAGCTTTCTATTTTCTTTGTTTGATTTCTTCACTGGTTCCATTCTGGTAAAGCTATTCGTTCAAATTATTTCATTTTGAATTATATATATATATATATATATATTGTTAAGGCCAATTAGTGTCATCCATTCTTTAGTTTTCTTTTCTCTGATCTCATCTAATAACTTCATTTTGTCTTGTTCATTTATAGCATTTTATTTTATCTAATTGTTCATGTCCATCTTACATAACCTCACCTCCATTTGTATCTTCCTGTTCACCTTATTGATGAGATCATGAAAATTATTTGTCCTGTTGAAATAGTCTGATTTATTCTCCAGTGGTCAATTGGAAAAATCCACTTGAGGTTATTTACTCAAAGTGTGAAAATGTAGTTGACCCCCACAAGGTTTTCTCTAAAATTAATGATATGGGTTCTGTTTTATTCAATGCTTTGTTGTCTGCACATGTTCAAGCTAGGAATTATGGAGAAGCTCTTGGTCTGTTCTACCATATAAGGTCTTCACTACAATCGCATCCCTTTCACTAGTGTATTGGGTGCGTGTGGTTAAATTATGGATGTTTGCTCGACAAGCCAAAATGTTTCTTTGGCAAATATAACCACATGTATGTTGATTAGATCTAGCTGTGAGCAAAATTTATTCACCATGTGTGCCCATTGTGGAAGTTTGTCCTCTGCAGAAAAGGTGTTTGAAATTATGGCATTTGAAAGAAATGACATCTTGTGGAATTTTGTGATCACATAGTATGAGGGGTTTCGCATGGATGAAAAAACTGTTGAATTGTATCGAAGAATGCATCGTGCATGGGTGCCAGCTAACAGTCTCACAATTGTCCTCATTTTGAGTTCAGTTGTGAATCTTGTATTGTTAAATCAAGGTATACAAAATGTGGAAGAATAGGTGATGCCTTCGATATATCTGTTAATACGAGCAATCGAGATATTGTGGCCTGGAAGGCCATAATCTCAAGGCTTGCACCACATGACTCGAAAAAGGTAGTGCTAGATCTTCTTAACGAAATGCAGAGTTAGGATATCAAGCTCAATCCAGTGACATTTGTAGGCATCCTTTCAACTTGCAATCATTTCTGGAATCCATGAATAGAGATCATAACATGGATCTCCTGGTGGAGTCCATTTTGCTGTCAATATTATTTTACTAGTAGGTTTTTGTAAACACCCCAAATTTTCACCCTCATTCACAAACATTTACCTCCTACCACTGGGACCCACTCTCTGAAGTCTTCAGGGAACCAATTGGTCGACCTCTGAGCCAGGGCTGTTCATAGCCCAAATTTTACAATAAATCTCAAAACTTTATCCTATAATCAAGATTCAATCCTTATTTTAGCTCAATTTCAATTGTCAGTTCTCATCCTCAGATGAGAATCTTCAAGTTCTTTGTCTCCGCTAGAGGTTCGGGATTTCAAGTCCCTCATCCAAGGTTTACATTTCATCTATCATTGCATATCACTGCATGCATTTGGCATGTCACTTCATTGCAATGTATGGCATTGCATGCCATTACATGTCATTGTCGAGATCCATCATTCCTGTATTCAAAATATTTCAATCCAGATTCGATTTTAAAACTTTTCTTTCAAGGTCAATTTCACAAACCTAGGTTTTTGAATCAACATTTTTCATTTGTTAACCCCCAGGATGTTATTTTCTTCAGAAAAACAATCTGGATTTGTTTTAAAGCCAATTTTTAAATTTCAACTCTCAAATGAGACCCATTTAGTTGGTGTCGCTTCTCGAATACTTCATTTATCAATTTTCTCAAAATTTCAGAGTCTGAGTTGGATCAAGACTTTGTCTTTTCATCCTTTTAAATCTTTTTCAAAATTTTATTTTTGGTTTTAAATCAGAGGTGATCTTATTTTCTGTTCATTTTTGACATTTTGGTAAAAATCTCAAAGTCCTAGTTGGATCAGGACTCTTTTTTCAGAGTCCCAGTCGGATAAGGACTTTGCCTTTTACTTCTATATTTACCTGTTTTTAAGAAAATCTTTCAAAATCTCTTGTTTTAGCAAAAAATTCTAGAGTTCCAGTTGTATTAAGACTCTTTTTCAGAATCTTAGTCGAATCAGGACTCTATGTTTTACTGCCATTTCTATCTGTTTTGATAAAACTTTTCAAATTCTTTTATTTTGGGTCAAAAATTTAGAGTCTCAGTCAGATTAGGACTCTTTTCCAGAGCTTTAGTGGGATTAGGACTCCATCTTTCTTTATTATTTTTAGCAGTTTTCAACCAAATCTTTCAGAAGAAGTCAGAAACTCAGAGTTTTAGTTGAACCAGGATTCTATTGAAAGAGTCCTAGTTGGATCAAGACTCTGAACCTGACTTCAATTTTGAGAGAATCTTTCAAAAATCCCTTCATGTATCTGTTCAGAAACCAAAATTGTTACACTTTTATCACAAAATTTCAAAATTCTGGGATTCTATCCCAGAGTCCTGATCGAATAAGGACTCAATCCTGATTTCATTTTCTACTTCATTCTCACTGATTTTCAAAAGTTCTTTTTATAATCTCATCATTTGTTTTTAAGAAAATAAAAAATTCTCAGAATCCTAGTCGAATTAGGACTCTTCCTCAGAGTCCTAGTCAGATGAGGACTATGAACCTGATTTCAATTTTCACCTTATTTTCACCTATTTTTCAAAATCTTCTTGCTTGTTTTCTCAGAAAATTCAAAATTTTAAGAGTCTTGGTCAAATTAAGACTCTGTCCCTAGAGTCCCAGTTGGATTAGGACTCTGTTCTGATGTCATTGCTTGTTATTTTCATTGGTTTTCATAAATTCTCTCATCTATTTTTCAGAAAGGACCCAAAAACTAGAGTTTCAATCTGATCAGAACTCTGTCTCAGAGTCACAATCTGATCAAGACTCTATTCTTAATCTTGTTTTTACTTACATTTCCATTTTCTCCATTTGTTTTTCAAAAATTAGTTCATTTTGTAGAGTTCCAGTTGATTCAGGACTCTCTTTCAGAATTTTGGTTAAGTTAGGACTCTAACCCTGATTGCATTTTCTGACTTATTTTTACCAGTTCTGATAAAATCTTTCAAAACTTCTTAATTTGGCTTTCAAAATTCTAAAAGCTTAGAGTCCTAGGTTGTTCCGGACTCTGGTCCAGAACCTCGGGTCACTTAGAACTCTATTTTCAAAACCTTTGAATTCATCTATTGATTTTAACTCATTTTCAAAGCCATTTTCAATCTTTATTTCAAATTTTTCAAAACCCTGATGTGGGGCCAAGTCAGTTGGTGCCATTTCTAGAAGAGTTCTGACCCAGACAAGGCTCTGTGTCATTTCAAAAATTTCAATTTCAAGTATATTTTTTAATCTCTTTTGAAAAACCTCTCATTTTCAAGTTTTAAAATCATTTCTGAAAATTCAAGCGGGGCCCACTCGGGGTGGCGCCATATTTGCAAAAGTCAGGGTTAGATTAGGGTTAGTCAATGTCTTAGTTAGATTAGTGGTTAAGAAGAGTCAAAACCAATTTTAAAAATACATTTTATTTAGGTTTTTAATCATTAATTTTTAAAGGTTTTAAATTAGAGTTTTAAAAACCAATGTGGGCCCACACTAAGTAGCGCCACATTTGGAAGTCTTTTAGGTTAATTAGAAGTTTGGGTAGGTTAGTTAGAGTCCACATAGGTTAGGGAACTTCAGAAAAATTGCCCCCCACTAGTGGCTTTGGATAGGATTTTAAAAGGGCAAACTTGAAATTAATTAACCCTAACTAACACCTAATTTATTTCTATAAATAGAGGCCCATATGGGGGTCGACCCCTATTCCTCTCTCATCCTCTTCTTGGAGCTTCGCTCTCCTCTCAGTTGCTTCCCCCATTGCTGCAACATCCAAGGTATGATTCTCTTCCTCTTTTTATTATTTTTTTAGTTTTCTTCATTTTATTTCACATTCTAGCCTATCGCCCCTCCATTATTGGATTTAAGCTTTGTTTTCATTCAAGAACCTCAAAATCGGTTCAAAAAGATGATTTAACTCTATTTGATGATGTTTTCCAGGATTTTAATCCATTGGAGTCATTTAGAAATATGTTTTTTATGTTCTTAACCAATGAAAGATGTGATATGTCCGTTAAATGGGCTAAATCCATCTTTTTAAAGGCTAAATCAAATTCAACCATGGATTCTCTGTATTTTTCTTCTTTTTTTGTCATATTAGTGTTTATTTTACATGTTCTAGCATCTATTTCAATTTTGTTATGTTGTTTACATTATTTTTTATTATTTCTCATGTTTAAATCATAGTTTTTAGTGTTTTATTAGATATTCACATATTTTGATTTTAGGTCTGTAGAAATCATGCTATTTCATGTTTAAATATTCAATAGAAAATTCTATTTTTTTATGATTGGTCTATGGATTTGTAAGTAACTCTGTATAAAAAATTCAGTTGTTTTTGGGCTTGGGAACCCTGTCAAAAAAATACAAAGTTGAACCGTGATCTCTATTATTTAAAATCCCTATTGAAATTCAGGTATAACTTGCAGATGCGATATTTCTGTCATCCAAGATCTGATTTATGATCTGTAAATTGCAGTAGCTTTATATTAATGCCAATTATTTTGTTTAATTTTCTAATAATTTTTTGTTTCTGTTTGATATTTGTCCTCTGTCACAAAATAGGATCAACTTCTCAGAACTCGTTATGCTTTCTTTAAACCCTAAGTTGACTTGTCTCAATCATATCTCCGTAACCAGAGATCCGATGGACAATCTGTAGAAAGGAAAAATCTTTACCTAAGTGTAATCTATTCACTGCTAAGATTTCAGAATTTTTGAAGAAAGTTTGCTATTTTTCTCTATGCCCGAAATCGGAAACACCTATTTTAATATATTTTATATTCAATAAATTCAAGTGTATATTGTCGAAATGATATCTCCCTAACCGAAGATGATTTTTCTGTTCTGTAAAAAAGAGAATCTTTGTTTTTTTGTCTATTATTCTTATGTAAAATTATATGAATTTTCATGGTGGTTTGACTCCTGATTTGGGTCTAACACTATGACAGTTACGTGCCCGCGGGTAAAAATAACATATTTTAGGGTTTTTGTGTAAATTTTGAATTGAAATAATGTCAAAAATAAATTTTTATGATTCAATTTTAATTTTAAGGTTATCAATAGTGCAGGTGTTGATTTTTATTAATTTTTGGAATTCATTTGATGCTTGAATTGATTATATTGCAAAACAAGGTGCCCGTAGGATCCCGAAACACTGGCAAAATCATGTTTTTTGTGTTATTTTTAATTTTCTTCATAAAAGTTTATATTTTTAGGGTCTGTACATATTTATAATCATGCTAGGACATTGCATATTCGATTTGGCTTTGATTTGAGTCTTTTTAAACCCTAAATCCAAAGTTTTACCAAAATATCTTCTGAAAACCCCTGATTTCAAGGACATAGTCTTGTTTTCAGGGGTATTTTTGTCAATTTTCCCCAAATTCCTGATTTCAATGTTAATTATTTTTATTATTTCATAAATTTTATATCTTATTTGATTATGTTTATATCAGGGAAAACATGAAAATGGCTTATATCCGGATAAATCCAGTAATTTCCAGATATTAATAGATAAATTTAGAAAAGCCAACATATCTTCACTAACAAATTTTCTAGTTTTGCAGGGACATTCAAGGCTATATTTCTCCCTTTATTTTCTTCTATTTAAATTAAATTAGTGATGTAAATTGTAAATAAATTTGGAATAAGAATTTAAAATCCTGCCTAGAATTAGGGTTTGCATTTGCATATAGTTTAAATTTTGATATATAACTGTTATGTTTGTCATTCATGCACATATTTTAATTTCACCATGGTCTACATGAATGGCACGTGCACTAGCTTCTAGGGAGTTGGTAAGCTCGATTGAGTTTGTATTTGTGGCCATAGTCAGAATACGAACGAAATCCAAATTTGCCATCTTCTTTTAAGCCACAATCTGCCTACACTCTTAGGCTATTTTAAAAAACCATAGCATATTCCAATCTTTTATAAATGTTTTTATCCTTTTAGAATCAAGTGGGTTATATTCAATCCATATCTGTGGCTATAGTCAAGGATACATAGAGAATTTGATTCATGAAAATCCTATAAGGCACAAAAATTCCTTTTCAAGCAATTTTCTTAGAAATCTTCTGAAATCTTTTCTCAAAATCATATTCATGCACCATCTAGGTTTAGATTGCATCATGAAAATATTTTACAGAGCCTCACGCCCATCCTTTTGATGTATTTTCCAAATTCCATCTAATAAAATTGATTTTCTCAAATTTGCCCTAATTTTCCTCAAAATCGATTTTCTCAAAAACCTTTGGTTTTTCAAAGATTTCCCAAGTATTTCCCAATCTCAATTCATAATTTTCCAAATTATATTTTCATTTTCAAAGTTTAAATTCAGAGAAATCAACTTTCTCTAAGTCATTTTGAGTTTTATCAGAAATCAATTTTGTTTAAAACTTCAAGATTTCTTCAGAAATCAACCTTCTTTTTCTTAAGAAATATTCTCTCAACAAGGCTCACGATTTTTAAAGTGTTATCTTTTCCAAGGATTTCTTAAGTATTTCAAATCTCTAAAGCATACATCATGTTTTTCAATAAAAAAATTCTCTAAGTCATAGCACATGCCTGATTCTTTGTGCATTTAGGAAATAGAACATCGATTTAGACAAGTTGAGCAAAGCAAAGCACTTGATTGATCCTTGGTTCAATTACACCTGGTAAAGGGGCCAGGAACAGTTGAACTTCGTACCAACAGGCGAGTCTCATTCTTCGGAATTATCTCGCATTTTAAAACGGAGGCGAGTTATTTTCAAAAAAACTTTTTCAAAGGACAGTTTGACTTGCAAAAGTAAAATTTTGCAATGATAACAGGTTTGGCGACCGTGATGGGACCTGTCATCGTCTGATAAATCTTCTGCTTTGCTCTAGTCAACTTGTCAAAATCGTGTTCTACAAATGTCAGCTTTTATTTTCATGATATCATGTGAACCTAGGAGCCTAGATTCAAACCCAGCTGGCATGGACTTCATATAGACTTAGGCATGGTTTGGTAGGACAGATTGAGGCGGCATTATTCATGCTCATTTAGATTTAGGTCAAATACAATCCTTCTCAATCCAGGATCTGATTGAAAACAATGTTTGCTTCTCACAAAATTTTCAAAATTCCACTTCTTTAGGTCATTAGAGCCTTCTGTTTTATTTCATGTTAATCATATTTCTAAAACAACCCCACCTATCTTTACCCGGTCTTCACGTTGTTGGGCTTTCTTTCAGAACCATAGTTCGGGACAAAGCCTTACAACTGAGCCACTTATTTGGGTTGACGCCCCCCTGCCACGTACCAAGGGTCATAGTCCAATGTATATCGGCAGGCGCCGAAGGATGTTGGAAAACACAAGCCTAGAACCAGAGATGAATTTTTATGCCACATACTTCGGGTTTCGACTCAAGTATATCGGGATAGCATGATTGGACACAGTTGATCTAAGCCTAGAGTCAGGATTAAGGTCATACAACTATTTAAAAACTGATGCATTTAGAGTCACCATCTTAGGGAATGTTGTATGTGCATAATTGTTTATGCAGGATGTGATTGAATGCATTCTCCTTTATTTCTCATTCCCCTTTATTTTCCTTTTGCATCATTTTCCAAATATCATTTATTTTTCCAACAGTTTTATCAAAACCCTAGATGATTTTAAAAAACCCCATATTTTTCCTCAAAAGGTCCAGAAGATTTCCTTTTTTCCTACCTTTCCTTTGAATCTCAAATTTACAGCCTTATTGTTAGTCTGCCTACAATTTTTCAAATGTTCAAATCTTGTCAAACTTATTTTCTCTATATATGTCTTCCAAATTCTATTCAAAATTTCCATCTCTTTCATCATCCTTAGATATCTTCTTCATCATCTCTCTTTCTCCCAAAAAATTCTTTAGTCTAAACCATTCCTTTATTCTGCAGAAAGCATTGACATTTCTCCACGGTTCAAACAAGGTCGGGAAAGAAAACAACACCAAGCAGTGTCAAAGAGATGAACTCCCCAAGACCAGTCAAGAAGCAGGACCAGACAAGTGAAGATGACATTGATCCAATCATGTATAGGATGTTTCAAAAGATGATGACAAAGATGCTATTGGAGCTACCCGAGTCAAGCACCAGAAAGGAACCAACTAAGCAAAATAACCGACCTCTTCAGTCCAACCCTTAGCAAAAAAGGAATAGTCAAGGAAAACCAAAACACAAAGACTGGAGCATTGATCGAATGTTCACCCCTCTGAACCAAAAATTCGAGACTATTATAGAATGTTCGCTCGCAAAAGGCATGGTTCATTTACCAAAAGTCATCAATCACCCGACAATCATGGGTAGATTCAAAGAACAATTTTGCAAGTTTCACCGTGCGATAAGACACGACACCGAAAATTATTTCATCCTCAAGAACATCATTTAGGATCACATTGATAAGAATATTCTAGAGGAAAACAAACAGTAGACCAGCCGGCTGTCCTAGCCAAACCCATTCAATCTTGCTCATAGCAGAAAGCAAGCACTCGAAAGAAGCCAAAACATGAAGGTTGGGGTCATGACCACAAGTTCACTCCTATGAATCAACCCCTCGAAAGGATCCTCGAAGGCATGTTGAGCAAAGGAATGATTAAACTTTCAAGAATTGTTAATCCTCCAGTCGCCCTAGGGAAATGGAAAGATCACTTTTGCAAATTCCACCGAGCTACAGGGCATGATATTGAGTGATGCTTCATCTTCAAAAATATTGTTCAAGACTGTGTTGACAAGAATCTCCCCGTTGAAGAAGAGGATCAGTCGGCCGTTCTGACTGAACCTTTCCCTGATCATTCATGAAAATGACAATGCCAATGCTTTCTCATTTCTATCATTTCTATTTTTTGCTTCTTTGTCGTAAGAATAATGTAGTCTCCAACTCTTTTCCTTAAATTTGTCATCCTTTCTCCAAGACATTAATGAAATCATCAATTTTCCTTATATTTGGGTGTCACTTTCTTTATAATGTTATTTTCTGAACTCTCATGCAGTATGTCTTTTGTGATGAATAATTTTTTCTGAAAAATTCTTCTTGCCTTCCTTCTCAGATAATCTCCTAAGTTCACAGGGAAGCTGATTGCCAATTTTGCATTACTTTGTTATATTCCACAAAAATGTCTTTTTTATTGCGGTTGACGACCTCGCCTAGATAACAAGGCATATCTTGGTTGTTTATTCCCTCTCACAGAATAACAACGCAATTATTGTGATCCCAACGATGACCAAATCCCTCGTAAAGGGATATTCTTAAAATTGTCAACCTAACCTCAAATCTTCATCCATTATTTTCCTTCTATTATCAAAATTATTGCCTTCAAGAATTTTTCCATTACTTTGATCATCCCTTTGTCCTATAGAGAATTTTGGCATTGTGGAGTGATTCATATCAGATCCAGGAAGAAAACAACGTCACTTCACTACCCTAGCAGTAGCAGCGAGCAAGAGATGGATTCTCCGCGATCTGCCATGAACCAGAACCAACAAGCCAATGATGATATTGGTCCACAAATATACTCATTATTTCATAAAATGATGAGTAAAATGATGGCATAGCAAGCAGGAGCCAGTTCTGGCAAGATTCCTACAAAGAAAAAGGCCAAGGGTCGAACATTGAAGAAGCCGCTAAAAAAATCCAAGAAGCGCATTCAACATGAAGATACTTCCGATGAAGCTGAGTCAGAGGGTGACACCGATGAAGAGTGTGAAGCTCAGCCAGCTTTTCAGAAGATGACTCAGAGACAGGGGTCAGCCATTAAGTCCAAGGATCAATCTGTTAATGACCCTGACTAGCCACAACTCAGAGACGTGGTCAAAATGGTCAAAGATCTGCAAGCTCGCAATAAGAGCAAGAAGGTCTTCACTAGTGAAGACTTTTATGATGGTTTAGACGAGGATAACAGCCTAGAGTATCTCCTCCGTAAATTTGTCAAATTTGATGAGACTGGCGACCCCAAGGCTCACCTGGCTATGTTCTTTGCAGAATGCAATCGATTCAAGAGAGACAATTGTGCTTTGTTTAGATGTTTTCCTCACAGACTGGAGGGCACCGCCACCAAGTGGTACTCCGAGCATATCAATCCAATCAAGCTGCGAGAGTTCGATAAGGTGGTCAATCTGTTCATTGAGTGGTTCCTTTTTAACACTGAAGTACAACCAACGCTGAACCATCTCTATAATATAAAGCAAAGAGATAATGAGAAAGCTAGAAACTTCATCCGCAGATGGAGGGGCACTTGCAATAAAATGAGAAATCCTATCTCAGAGGAGCACACAGTCCAGATTATTTTGAACAACTTCTCACAACCTTTGAGAGGTCTTATCTCCACCTCACCTTCCAAGTCTTTCATTGAGCTTACTGAACAAGCCGAGTAGCTCGAGATGGAAATGGAGAATGGGGTCTATGATGGCATCACTCTCGTCAAGAATAATCAAGATTCAAAGAAGAAGACAAATTTCACCTTCTTCGCCAAAGCAGGCCGCATTGATTATAAAAATAGCAAGAGCAATCATACAGGTCAGAAAGAAAAGTCTTCAAAGCAGAATAAAAAATTGGGTCAACAAAAAGAAAAGATAAAGATAAAGCAAGATGGTTGGGGTAACGATCGCGAGTTCACTCCTCTTGAGCAACATCTCGATGAAATCCTTGAGTATATATTGACCAAGGAATTGGTAAAGCTCCCCAGAGCCACGGATCCTCCCAAGATCATGGGGAGATTCATGGACTAGTTTTGCAAATTTCATCGAGCAGTAGGACATGATACCGACCACTGTTTCATCTTCAAGAACATTGTTCAAGACTGCATTGATAAGAATCTCCTCGTTGAAGATGAAAAGAGGGACCAGTCATCCTGACTAAGCTTTTTCCTCAATTACTCAAGAAGCTGACAATGCTAGCATTTTCCTATTTCTTATTTTGCCTTCATTATTTTGAAGGGATGATGTAATCCCGTTTATCTTTCCTTGATTTATCATTTTTCCTTCAATGCATTAATAAAATTGTCAATTTTCCTCACAAGTTTGATGCCACCATTTGTTTTCCTTCTCTACAAAATATCCTTTCATGAGGAATGACCCTCTCTAGAATCTCTCCTGAATCAATCAAAAGTCAGTTGCTTTGTCATCTCCAGAGAGCATTCTTCAGACATCAATTATCTTTCTTTTATCCAAAATCCTCTTCCCCTAATACACTGAGGCATTATTTTAAAAAATGTCTTTAAAATATCCTGTATGCAGGAGAGATCAAACAAATCTCTCATTTTGCATGCATGTGCACCCATTTACATCATTTTGCATTCATTTGCATTTGCATACATTCATTTGCATCCATTTGTATCAAATTCATTTCCCCCTTCAGGTTAAGGGATAAACCTGAGCTACTCATTCAGGATAAGGGATGATCCAGAGGTCCCGACAAGTCGTCCAAAGTCGTTGCGAAAATAAAGATGAAAAATCTCCCATCACAATCAACAAATACTTTTCAAAACACCAATCTTTTTCAAATTCGACCTTCGAGTCAAGTCTTTTATCAAAACCATTTTTGCCAATCTCACCAAAAACAACCTTTGGGTTAAGCCTTTCTCCAAACCCAGCTTTTCGTTGGTCCTTTCACCAACTCCAGTGTTCGTGATGGTACTTTGTTTTTAAAACCCATTGTTTGTGCTAGTGCTTCTTCAAAATTCGATTTTCATACTGGTCGGAATCCAAACATTAGTCTCGTATCAGGGTCCAGGCTTAATGCCAATCTTCTTATATGCAAGCCAAACAATTTTTATCAGACCCTCGAGTCACTCCAGTCAATCATTTCCCAGTTTCTAGGTCATTAATTTATAACAAGCAAACCTTTGGGTTATCAATTCTGTCAAAGTTAGTCACACTTTTCTAACCTTCGGGTCGCATCCGTCAATCATGGTCTTTCAAGATTCGACCTTTGTGTCGAATTCGTCTGCCAATTAGCTCAAGATCAATTATCAATCATTACTCTTGCGAGAGACCCTTTTTCTAGGGAGAGTTTAAGGGAGCTTGCTCTTTTCACATGTCTTTATTGTTCGTTCATTAAACCCCTTTTAGGGAGAGTTTAAAGGGACTCATGCTTCATGAACAGTTTGCAAAACAATCTTTATTGTCACACAAGGAACCCTTTTTTCAGGGAGAGCTTCAACGAAAGCTCGTCATCCTTGTGACCCTAAATGTCTTTTGTTAGGCCATCCTGTCACTGATGACCCTTTTTTCAGGGAGAGTGATGGATTCGCTCCTTTATGATATCCTTCTCAACCTTTGTTAGCGGCCCCCTTTTTATAAGAAAAGCCTATAGATAGGGAGTTTTGACAAAAACTTTATTTCTCTTTAAAACTCGTTTTGCAAACACCTCCTCTTCAGGGAAGAGAGGAGTATCCTTTATTACCCGTTCAGGTAAGGGTCAAGCCTGAGTCTCTCTTTTGGAGAAAGGAGAGGAGAATCTAGCCACATATGTGTCAATTAGACCTCAAGCGATTTTTTTCGCCAAGGATCCCAAGAATATTTTGCCAATTTGCTATCAAAATAGTTGTTGAACTCAAAATCTTTATTATACAAAAGTTTACCTTATATTACCTTCAGTATTCCTTCCAAAAGAACAAAGCGCTTGCGAAGAAAGAAGAAAATTCAAGCCTTTTCTATTGGTCAACTAAAAAGATAAAGAAAAATCCTCGATATGACCGACAAAGAAAAAATTCAATGATGTTGAGAAGCCATAAGTGAACTGATATTGATCATAGCTATGGCACATTTTTAAAGATCATTCTTTTGATAATAAGGCAGTGAAAATATCCTGGGTGATGTAAAAAAAATTCACTCAATCTCAATTTCAATATCTCATTAATCGATCAAGCTACAATCAACTATCTGCAAAAGGGATCTCTCAATTATCGTCAAGTTGAAGGCTAATGGATGGGTTAGACCCCCGAGGCCAAAGAAGACTCAGATCATCTCCGAGTTGCAAAAGTATGCGACATGTCCTTCTAGGAAAAGTTTAAATCATCGTCAAGTTGAAGGCTAGTGCGATAAACCTCCTGAAAATCCCTAAAAGATATTTAATCACTGATATCATAAAGAGATTTTCAACCAAAGAGACCATTTTATTAATTCGTTCCTTGGAAATAAAAAAGGATGCGAAATATCTCCAAGTTGAAGGAGCTTGTGGCGTGTCCTTCCTAAGAAAATCAGAATACAGCTAAGTTGAAAGCTAATGTGATGAAATTCTTGCCCAATCCCAAGAAACTCACTTTTCATGTCTCAAAAGAGCACAAAAGATTAGCAAAATACTTCAATTAAAAGAGACAACACCCTTAATATAATTCTTGGGACTAAAGAAGATGCAGAACATCTCCGAGTTGAAAGAGTTTGTGACATGTTCTTCCAGGGAAAATCAGAACACGGTTAAGTTGAAGGCTGATGTGATGAAATTCTCGCCAAACCTCAGGGAAAACTCATCCTTCAGGTCTCAAAAGAGTGCAAAAAGATCATCATGGGTAAAACCCAGATATTAAACTGCCAAAACTACCAAGAATCATCTTTATTTATGTGAAATTCTTTTATCAATATCCTTTTCATCAAATTGCTTCTATGATACTGAAAACAAATTCCTTTCTTTCCAAATCAAGGAAATAGATAGCTTCCTTGAAGAAACTCAACATGAATAATTTGATTTTGACCCTAGATTCTATGGAGCTAGCCCAGTTGGAGGTAATACTCTAGGTAAAAGAAGGAATATCTTTCAAATAAATGTGCTTATTTTCAATTATCTTGAATCAACTATAATTTTTATCTTATTGGCAATATTTTCTTGCTATCCCGACATGAAGTGAAAAGCTCGATGTCCATCTCGACATATTTTGGCATCACCTTTTGCCTCCTTGAGAGAGTAGCCTTATTCATCTTTCACGTTGTCAAAAGAATTGCCTTACATTGTCTTATTCATCTTTCGTGTTGCCGAAAGAATTGCCTTATTCATCTTTCATGTTTCCGAAATAATTGCCTTATTCATCTTTCGTGTTGCTGATAGAATTGCCTTACATTGCCTTATTCATCTTTCGCGTTGCTGAAAGAATTGCCTTACATTGCCTTATTCATCTTTTGCGTTGTCGAAAGAGTTGCCTTATTTCTCTTTGAAAGGATTACCTTTGTCGTCTTTTGCATTGTCGAAAGAGTCGCATTACTTTCCTTCAAAAAGATTGCCTTGTTTGCCTTTTGTGTTGTCGAAAGAGTTGCCTTATTTCTCTTTGAAAGGATTACCTTTGCCGTCTTTCGCATTGTCGAAAGAGTCACCTTACTTTTCTTTGAAAAGATTGCCTTGTTCGTCTTTCGCGTTATCGAAAGAGTTGCTTTATTTCTCTTTGAAAGGATTACCTTTGTCGTCTTTCACATTGTCGAAAGAGTCGCCTTACTTTCCTTAAAAAAGATTGCCTTATTCGTCTTTCGCGATGTCGAAAGAGTCACTTTACTTTTCTTCGAAAAGATTGTTTTGTTCGTCTTTCGCGTTGTCGAAAGAGTTGCCTTATTTCTCTTTGAAAGGATTACCTTTCTCGTCTTTCGCGTTATCGAAAAAGTCGCCTTATTTTCCTTCAAAAAGATTATCTTGTTCATCTTTCGCGTTGTCAAAAGAGTTGCCTTATTTCTCTTTGAAAGGATTACCTTTGCCATCTTTCGCGTTGTTGAAAGAGTGGCTTTACTTTCCTTCGAAAAGATTGCCTTGTTCGTCTTTCGTGTTGTCGAAAGAGTTGCCTTATTTCTCTTTGAAAGGATTAACCTTTGTTGTCTTTCACGTTGTTGAAAGATTAGCCTTCTCTCTGAAAGGATTAGCCTTTGTCGTCTTTCGCGTTGTTGAAAGATTAGCCTTCTCTCCGAAAGGATAGCCTTTGTCATCTTTTGCGTTGTTGAAAGATTAGCCTTCTCTCTGAAAGGATAGCCTTTGTCATCTTTCGCGTTGTTGAAAGATTAGCCTTCTCTCCAAAAGGATAGCCTTTGTCGTCTTTTGCGTTGTTGAAAGATTAACCTTCTCTCTGAAAGGATGACCTTTGCCGTCTTTCGCGTTGTTGAAAGATTAGCCTTCTCTCCGAAAGCATAGTCTTTGTCATTTTTCACGTTGTTGAAAGATTAGCCTTTGAAAAGATAGTTTTTGTTATCTTTTGTGTTGTTGAAAGATTCACCTTACCTTCACTCTGAAAGGATAGCCTTTGTCACCTTTCGCATTGTCAAAAGTGTTGCCTTATTCCTCTTTGAAAATATTGTTTTGTTCGTCTTTCGCGTGGTTAAAAGAGTTGCCTTATTCCTCTTTGAAAAGATTGGCTTGGTCGTCTTTCGCATTGTCGAAAGAGTTACCTTATTTTTCTTTGAAAAGATCACCTTGTTCGTCTTTCGTGTTGTCGAAAGAGTTACTTTACTTCTCTTTGAAAGGATTACCTTGTTCGCCTATCGCGTTGACGAAAGAGTTGCCTTATTCCACTTCAAGAAAGTTGTCTTATTCACCTTCCAATTTACCTCCTACAAATGACATTTATCATTTTTAACCACCTTTCTTCCTTTTGCAAACCCTTCTCGAATTTATTATGCAAAATTTGAAAGTCCCATCATGGTCTCTTCTTTCGAGGATTCCCTCGTGCCTTTCAAGTTAAGGGTTAAGTCTGAAGCTCATTTTTCCATGAGGTATCATCCCCTTTCAGGTAAAGGGTCAAGCGTGAACCTCGTTTTTCCACGAGGTATCATCCCTTTCAGGTTAAGGGTTAAGCCTGAACCTTGTTGTTCCATGAGGTATCGTCCCCTTCAGGTTAAGGGTTAAGCTTGAACCTCGGTCTTCCACGAGGTATTTTTCGTCCCATCTAGGTTAAGGGCTAAGCCTGAGCCTCATCTCGATGAGCTGAATTTTCTTCTCTATTCTCAATTTCATATCTACTATTATCATCAGAGCTAATTCTTTCATACTCAGTCAGATTCTTCTAACTGAGGCATTTTTTATAGCCCAAATTTAGTGTGTTTTTCTTTGCCACTAAGCTCGGCTTTCAACTGGCTTAGTAGCAAAGAGGCGCTTCTGTAAACACCCCAAATTTTTGCCCTCATTCACAAACACCTGCCTCCTACCACTGGGACCCACTCTCTAAAGTCTTCAGGGAACCAACTGGTCGATCTCTGAGCCAAGGTTGTTCATAGCTCAAATTTTACAATAAATCTCAAAACTTTATCCTACATTCAAGATTCAATCCTTATTTTAGCTCAATTTTAATTGTCAGTTCTCATCCTTAGATGAGAATCTTCAAGTTCTTTGTCTTCGCCAGGGGGCCGGGATTTCAAGTCCCTCATCCAGGGTTTACATTTCATGTGTCATTGCATATCACTACATGCATTTGGCATGTCACTTCATTCCATGGCATTGCATTCCATTACATGTCATTGTCAAGATCCAGCATTCCTGTTTTCAAAATATTTCAATCCAGATTTGATTTTAAAACTTTTCTTTCAAGATCAATTTCACAAACCTAGGTTTTTGAATCGGCATTTTTCATTTGTTAACCCCCAGGATCTTATTTTTTTTAGAAAAACAATCTGGATTTGTTTTAAAGCCAATTTTTAATTGATTTCAACTCTCATATGAAACCCATCTAGGTGGTGTCGCTTCTCGAACCCTTCATTTATCAGATTTCTCAAAATTTTAGAGTCCTAGTTGGATCAAGACTCTGTCTTTTCATCCTTTTAAATCTTTTTTAAAATTTTATTTTTGGTTTTAAATCAGAGGTGATCTTATCCTCTGTTCAGTTCTGACATTTTGGTAAAAAACTCAAAGTCCTAGTTGTATCAGGACTCTTTTTTCAGAGTCCCAGTCGGATAAGGACTTTGCCTTTTACTTCTATTTTTACCTGTTTTTGAGAAAATCTTTCAAAATCTCTCATTTTAGCCCAAAATTCTAGAGTTCCAGTTGGATTAGGACTCTTTTTCAGGATTTCAATCGGATCAAGACTCTATGTTTTACTGTCATTTCTATCTGTTTTGATAAAACTTTTCAAATTCTTTTGTTTTGGGTCAAAAATTTAGTCTTAGTCAGATTAAGACTCTTTTCAGAGTTTCAGTCAGATTAGGACTCTATCTTTCGTTGTTATTTTTACTTATTTTCAACCAAATCTTTCAAAATCTTTTGGAAGAAGTCAGAAACTCAGAGTTTTAGTTGAACCAGGACTCTATTCAAAGAGTCCTAGTTGGATCAGAACCCTGAACCTGGCCTCAATTTTGAGAGAATTTTTCAAAAATCCCTTCATGTATCTCTTCAGCAACCAAAATTGTTACACTTTTATCACCGAATTTCAAAATTTTGGGATTCTATCCCAAAGTCCAGATCAAATCAGAACTTTATCCTGATTTCATTTTCTACTTCATCCTAACTGATTTTCATAAATTATTTTTAAAATCTCATCATTTGCTTTCTAGAAAATCAAAAATTCTGAGAATCCTAGTCGAATTAGGACTCTTCTTTAGAGTCCTAGTCAGATCAAGACTCTTAACCGAATTTCAATTTTCACCTTATTTTCACATGTTTTTCAAAATCTTCTCAACTGTTTTCTCAAAAAATCCAAAATTTTAAGAGTTCTGGTCAAATTAGGACACTGTCCTCAGAGTCCCAGTCGGATTAGGACTCTTTTCTGATGTCACTGCTTGTTACTTTCACTGGTTTTCATAAATTCTCTCATCTATTTTTCGGAAAAGACCCAAAAACTAGAGTTTTAGTCTGATCAGGACTCTATCTCAGAGTCCCAATCTGATTAGGACTCCATTTTAAATCTTGTTTTTACTTTCATTTCCATTTTCTGCATTTGTTTTTTAAAAATTAGTTCATTTTGCAGAGTTCCAGTTGATTCAGGACTCTCTTTCAGAATTTTGGTTGAGTTAGGACTCTAACCCTGACTGCATTTTCTGACTTATTTTTATCAGTTTTGATAAAATCTTTCAAAAACTCCTTCATTTGGCTTTCAAAAATCTAAAACCTCATAGTCCTAGTTGGTTCAGGACTCTGGTCCAGAACCTCGAGTCACTTAGAACTCTATTTTCAAAACCTTTGAATCCATCTATTGATTTTAACTCATTTTCAAAGCCATTTTCAATCTTTATTTCAAATTTTTCAAAACCCTGATGTGGGGCCCAGTCAGTTGGTGCCATTTCTAGAAGAGTTCTGACCCAGACAAGGCTCTGTGTCATTTCAAAAATTTCAATTTCAAGTCTATTTTTTAATCTCTTCTGAAAAACCTCTCATTTTCAAGTTTTAAAATCATTTCTGAAAATTCAAGTGGGGCCCACTCGGGGTGGCGCCATATTTGCAAAAGTCAGGGTTATATTAGGGTTAGTCAATGTTTTAGTTAGATTAGTGATTAAGTACATTTTATTTAGGTTTTTAATCATTAGTTTTTAAAGGTTTTAAATTAGAGTTTTAAAAACCAATATGGACCCACACTAGGTAGTGCCACATTTGGAAGTCTTTTAGGTTAATTAGAAGTTTAATTAGGTTAGCTAGAGTCCACATAGGTTAGAGAACTTCAGAAAAATTGCCCCCCCACTAGTGGCCTTGGATAGGATTTTAAAAGGGCAAACTTGGAATTAATTAACCCTAACTAATACTTAATTTATTTCTATAAATAGCGGCCCATAGGGGGGTCGACCCCTATTCCTCTCTCATCCTCTTCTTGGAGCTTCTCTCTCCTCACAACTGATTCCCCTATTGTTGCAACATCCAAGGTATGATTCTCTAACTCTTTTTATTATTTTTTTAGTTTTTCTTCGTTTTATTTCACATTCTAGCCATTGCCGCCCCTCCGTTATTGGTTTGTCCACGGATTTGTTGCAACAATTGTAATTTTTTTATGGTTCGTCCACGGATTTGTAAGTAACTCCTTATAAAAAATTCAGATGTTTTTGGGTTCGGAAACCCTGTCAGAAAAATACAAAGTTGAACCGTGATCCCTGTTATTTAAAACCGCTATTGAAATTTAGGTATAACTTGCAGATGAGATATTTCTGTCATCCAAGATCTGATTCATGATCTGTAAATTGCAGTAGCTTTGTATAAATGTCTATTATTTGCTGTAAGTTTTTATTAATTTTTTGTCTCCATTTGTTATTTTTCCTCTGTCAGAAGGTAGGATCAACTTCTCAGAACTCGTTATGCTTTATTTAAACCTTAAGTTGACTTGTGTCAATCGTATCTCTCAAACCGAAGATTTGATTGACCATGTGTAGAAAAAGAAAATCTTTATCTGAGTGTATTCTATTCAATGCTAAAATTTCAGATTTTTTAAAGAAATTTTGCTATTTTTCTCTGTGCCCGAAATTGGAAACACTTGTTTTAATATATTTTATATTCGTTAAATTCAAGTGTATATTGCTGGAATGATATCTCCCTAATCAGAGATGATTTTTCCAATCTGTAAAAAAGAGAATGTCTGTTTTTCTGTCTATTATTCATCTGTAAAAGTGTATGAATTTCCATGGTGGTTTAACCCCTAATTTGGGTCTAACACTATAACAATTACGTGCTTGTGGGTAAAAATAGAAAATTTTAAGGGTTTTGTGCAAATTTTGAATTGAAATAATGTCAAAAATAAATTTTTATGATTCAAGTTTAATTTTAGGGTTATAATAAGTCCAGATGTTAACATTTTTTAATTTTAGAATTCATTTGATGCTTGAATTGATTATATTGCAAAACAAGGTGCCCGTAGGATCCCGAAACACTGGCAAAATCATGTTTTTTGTGTTATTTTTAATTTTCTTCATAAAAGTTTGTGTTTTTAGGGTCTGTACATATTTATAATCATGCTAGAACATTGAATATTTGATTTGGCTTTGATTTGAGTCATTTTAAACCCTAAATCCAAAGTTTTACCAAAATATTTTCTAAAAAAACCCTGATTTCAAGGCCATAGTCTTGTTTTCAAGGGTATTTTTGTCAATTTTTCCCAAATTCTAGATTTCAATGTTATTTATTTTTATTATTTCTTCAATTTTATATAATGTTTTATTATGTTTATATCAGAGAAAACATGCAAAAATGCTTATATCCAGATAAATCTAGTAATTTCTAAATATTACTGGATAAATCTAGAAAAGCCAACATATCTTCACTAACAAGTTTTCTAGTTTTACAAGGACATTCAAGAATATATTTCTCCCTTTATTTTATTCTATTTAAATTCAATTAGTGATGTAAATTGTAAATAAATTTGGAATAAGAATTTTAATTTCTGCTTAGAATTAGGGTTTGCATTGCATATAGTTTAAATTTTGATATATAACTGTTATGTTTGTCATTCATGCACATATTTCAATTCTACCATGGTCTACACAAATGGCATGTGCACTGACCTCTAGGGAGTTGGTAAACTCGATTGAGTCTGTATTTGTGGCCATAGTCTGAATACGAACGAAATCCAGATTTGCCATCTTCTTTTAAGCCACAATCAGCCTACACTCTTAGGCTATTTTCAAAAACCATAGCATATTCCAATCTTTTATAAAAGTTTTTATCCTTTTAGAATCAAGTGGGTTATATTCAATCCATATCTGTGGCCATAGTCAAGGATACATAGAGAATTTGATTCATGAAAATCCTATAAGGCACAAAAATTCCTTTTCAAACAATTTTCTCAGAAATCTTTTCTCAAAATCATATTCATGCATTATCTAGGTTTAGATTGCATCATGAAAATATTTCACAGGGTCACACGCCCATCCTTTTGATGTATTTTCCAAATTCCATCTCATAAAATCAATTTTCTAAAATTTGTCCTAATTTTCCTCAAAATCAATTTTCTCAAAAACCTTTGTTTTTTCAAAGATTTCCCAACCTCAATTCATAATTTTCCAAGTTATATTCTCATTTTCAAAGTTTAAATTCAGAGAAATCAACTTTCTCTAAGTCATTTTGAGTGTTATCAGAAATTAATTTTCTTCAAAACTTCAAGATTTCTTCAGAAATCCATCTTCTTTTTCTTCAGAAATATTCTCTCAACAAGGCTCACGATTTTCAAAGTGTTATCTTTTCCAAAGATTTCTTAAGTATTTCAAATCTCTAAAGCATACATCATGTTTTTCAATCAAAATTTTCTCTAAGTCATAGCACATGCTTGATTCTTACTGCGTTTAGGAAATAGAACATCAATTTAGACAAGTTGAGCAAAGCAAAGAACTTGATTGATCCTTGGTTCAATTACCCCTGGTAAAGGTGTCAGGAACAGTTGAACCTTGTACCGACAGGCGAGTCCCATTCTTCGAAATTATCCCATATTTTAAAACAGTGGTGAGTCATTTAAAAAAAAACTTTTTCAAATGTCAGTTTGACTTGCAAAAGTAAAATTTTGCAATGATAACAATATTTAACTCCTGCATATCCCTTTAGTATACTTCAGACTCCCTCGTCCTTTGTAACACCTCTACCATGCACCCCTTTACAAACCACACTTATACACCTGCACACCCTACTAACGACACATTTACCTTCAACACCCTTCACCTATAGCCCTGTGCAGAGCACTTCACGCCTCCTTCACAGCATATAGTTTCCATCTCATTACCTATCATCTGTGATACATCATCCACACATCACAGAAAATGTTAGTAGCTGTAGCTTTTAGGTGCATTGCAACCTTCAATACACAGCACACCTCCTGCATTACTACCACTTTCTGCTGCACAAGCATTCACACTTTTCACAAACCCACACACCACTGCACTTCACAACGATTTTCTTTTTCTTTGGCTGTAGTCTTATTAGGTGCATCACTCTCCATCACCTGGAGTGATCCTCATGACAACACTTGCATAGCATCCATACCATGCTATGTATCTCCACCCACTCATATACTTTTCCATTTATATCTCCACTATCACAACTCCACTGTCCTACACCTACTACTACAACATCTTTCACAATCCTTCATCCCCTGCTACCTGTGCACTTTTCCTACACTCTACTCTTCGCATTCACCAACCGATGCTCCATCATCTTTCACCTGCAACAACTATATATACCTCATATACTATATTTACAAGAGCACTTTGTTGCATTTCATTCTCACTACCTATATCTACACCATGCTGTATCACCTATTACCTATACTCAAGCACTTCATTGTTGCATCTACAGCAGTAGCACCCATTCCCAGCTACATCTTCAACTCCACCTTATTACAGCTGCATCCACACTCATTTCCCAATATAAACACCAATACTTCTTCAGCACACACTACCTCACAGCTGCACATGCTATTCACTGCTATACTCACCATTCAACATCTTGCTGCACTTAACATCCTTTAAGCACAAGCTTCCACATCATTTCCACTTGCAGTACATTCATGTTGTAGCACCACCTACCACTACACTGTGCACAACATTTTTTTTCACTTACTGTCCACCATCACATAGCCTTTCACAACAACATCATTTACCTTTTCAGCATGGCCTCTCATTTCACACACCATTTCCCATGCTTCCAACACCATTTCCACCTGTAATATTTCCTCTTCGTAGCATTTTGCCATAGGCATTACAAACACTTGCAGCATTGGTTGAAACCAGATTTACAAATGCACTTTATTAATACTTGTTGGAAATCACTTTACAAAGGCATCTTGTTCACTCGCTGTAAATTCAAGTGCACTTTGCTGGCACTCACAACACCTGTCATGAGTCCATCTCATCCTATATATATCCAATATTTCACCACCATGCCATCTTTATCCTTTGTTGTGTCTCCATGTCACAGTTCACCATCATTCACATACTTTCACTACATTACAATAGTGCTCATTCCTTGCCACTTTCACAGTACATCAACTATTCACCATGCATTGTATATAGCACATACATCATCTTGCATCTTAAATACAATGTGATATTTCCTTTCTGTATGCATCTTTTACCTTGTGCTAACTTGAATTTTGCAGAAATTATGTATAAAAGGTGGTTTTCCTTCTTAGTTTAGGAATTTTTAAGTTCAAATTCAATTCAAGGTTGTAATAATTATATATTAATGAGAATTTTATATTTCAATATTAGAATAGAATGTATGAGCATGTAAATATCACAAATTACTTGTTTCATATCATTTTGCTTTTATTTCAAAAATTCATGAATGGTGAAACACGAATGACACATGCACCTTTCTAATAAGAGGTAATTAATCCTAAGTAAACGATTCACATTTATGGCCATAGTCAAAATGTGAACAATACTTAGGGTTTTTATCTTTTATGGAATAATATATGACCTTCACTTAGGTCTCTTTTGAAAATCATCATATTTCTCTAAAATTTTCTTCCTTTATCAGAATTTGACATGTAAATTAACTTAAAATATATTCATGGTTATAGTCAGGATATATTAAAGGTTAATTTCACTTTAAATCCTATAAAGGCACCAAAAATTTATCTTATTCTTCATCAGAATTCAAATATAGATTATGTTATAATACATTTGTGACCATAGTCATGAATGTATTATAATTTCAATCTTATTTCAATTCTCCTAAAGAATAAAATATGCTTTTTAAATCAAATTTTCAAATCCTTTCAAAGCATTCATCGTTTAGGATAGAATTGCATTTCTTTTTAAATCATTTTCAAGTTATTTTCTAAATTCCAAGCGATTTTTGAGATAAATTTTCAAGGATATTTCTCATTTCTAAAATCATTTTCAACTCTTATTTATAAATTCAAATTAATCTTTTATTCTCAATTCTATCTTATTTCAAAATTCAAACTTCAACATTCCAATTTCAAAGTTCAATTCAACTTTGAAATTCATTTCCAAATTCAAAATTCAATTTCAAAATCAATTCAATATTCCAATTTCAAAGTTCAATTCAACTTTGAAATTCCCTTCTGATTTCAAATTTCAAGTTTGAAATCAAGTTCTATCCTCCATTTCCATTTCAAACTCCAAAACCTCCAAGTTCTATCTAAATTCTGAGTTTGATTCTCAAATTCAATTCACTTTGAAATTCAAAATCAAGTTTTGAAATTGACTCTGAGTCTTAAAATTGATTTTCTCTAATTCAGTCCTAATTTCAAAACTTATTTTAGAATCACTTGAAAAAGTCCCAAAATTTCTGAGGCATTTCTCAAAAGCATACATCTTTGCATCTTCATTGCACAAACATGATTCTTTGTGCATTTAAGATTCTAAAATAATTACTTAGACAATATTTAGGCAAAGCAAAAGGCATTTATTCGATCCTTGGTTCAATTACCCCTGGTAAAGGCGCCAGGAACGATTGAACCTTGTACCGACGAGCGAATCCCGTCTCTCCATTTTTTCCGAAAATTTTAAAAAACAGAGGCCAGTAATTTCAAATTCTTTTTCAAATAAAGGTCAAGTGAGACCTTGCAAAAGAGTTTATTTTCTTTCTTTCTCTTATCTCTTCTTTCTTTCTTTTATCCCCTTCAAAAAGGGAAAAAGGGCTAGAAAGAAAGAGAAAGAGAGAAAAAGAAAAAGGAGAAATTTTGCATGATCACAAAGTTCTACAAAGAGAACAAGTAAAGAGAGAGACGGGGGGGTTCAAATTTTCAAAAGGGGGAGGGAGTCCTATTTATAGGCTAAGGATAAGGTTTGTATATTTACCTTTTTACTCCTAGCTTTAAAAATAATTTCAAGTGGTTCTTTTTGTGTGGGGCCTACTTAGATATTTTCATGAGACATTTTATGGGTTCTGTAAGATATTTTTGAAGAATATTTTTGTGTTGCCTGCCAATATTTTTGTGGGTCCCACAAAAATTTTGGGGTTTCGATAATTTTTTTCAAAAAAATTTGAGTACGCCATTCTCTTTGTATTGATGAAACTAAGAAAGTTGGCTTGTACAAATGTCATAATTTTACTCAGGGAGGAAGTTATGGCTCTCTGACTGATTGAGCATATATTTGTGAGGATACATACATCCTAAGTATAACTGGTTCGTTAAAATCTATTTGTTTCGCATTTCGGATTCATATATTATTTTCACATTAAAATGCCTCATGAATTTATTCAGGATTTTTTTAAAAAAAATTACGTCATTTACAAACCCTATTACACTAATTGAATGTTTGTACATAGATAACCCCAACCTCATTACACTAAGACAAAGTTACTGAATATTAAATAAAGGATAAGCAAACAAAGATAAATCATCTACAACACCAACAAATATATATCTATAAAAAAACCCTGAACATAGTAAACATTAAATAGTAAATTTGGTGCTAAATATTAAATAAAACATATAAAAATATACATAAAACATCCACAACAACAACCAAATACACATACTATAAGGCTATTAAATGCTTATATCTATAAAAAAGGAAAAAGTAAAATAAAATAAAACAATATGCATATTGTTTATATGAAACTCACCTTTTGACCTAATCAAGGTATTCAATGAGAAGGATACCACGACCTCATTGATCGAGCAAAAAGATTTCACAGGAATCGCAACAAGGGGACAAAGAAAAGGATTAGGGGTTCTAGAGAGAAAAGGGTTAGGGTTCTTCCAAGAAATAATCCAAAAATAAAAATAAAAAAATGACTTTATGTATGATTCAGCAATCATATGAATGTACGGAAATTCGCATGCTAAAAAAATTTGTGTATGTCAGCACATATTTGTAAATCTCATTAAAGAGAATTTCATCCAGGGAGATTTGCAAGCAATCTTCACAAAGGTTGTACATTATTTTGTGAAAACACCATATTTGTGATCTTCGTATGAGTGTGAAGGTAAAGGACATTCAGAAAAATTATATGCAAAAGTCGTCACACATTTACAGACCTCTTTGAGGATCAATTACTTAAAAAAGATTCACACTATAGCTCATGAATGTTGTACTATATATGCAAATATAGTACCTTATTTATGGAGACATTCACAAACATTAAATGCAAACGTTGACACACATTTTTGGACCTCCTTGAGGATCATTTACTTAAAAAAGAATGTCATACTATATATGTGAAAGTAGTACCTTATTTACGAAGATCGACCAAGGTGTAAAGGACGGGGACATTCACATATTAAAGGAGTTTTGAATGATAGCTCATGAATGTCGTCTATATATGTGAATTTCGTATAGTATTTGAGAAGGTACATAAATTTCAGTTACAGGTATGTCAACTTCTTGAGGTCGGTGAAATCATCATGTGAATATACTTTTTAGTGAGAGGTTGTGAGATCGGGACAATGTACCAAAATATCACGTGAACCTCAGGAGATTGGCGTGTGCAAAGGGTAAAAATGTCCTAAAAGAGTTGAGCACTTGTGAATTTGAATGTGAGATGAATTTAAAAAATTAAGGGGCATTTTGAGAAATGTATCATTTTTGTCATACATTACGATCATTTTTTGTTGATTTTATATCTAGTTATAATTGTATTTACATCATTTTTATTTAGAAAATGACTATACTGTATGGTAAAAATGATGTGTTTCCCTAAAAACCCATAATTTGTGATATTATTTCTGTGTCCAAAATTGCAAATAGCCAGCATTTTTCCTTTTACTCTTCGCATGTGCGGAACTGATAAAGTTTGCATGACATATTGCTCCACTCCTCGGGTGCTGTATATGCCCACTTAAAATGAAGTCCGCACATTTTTTTTTACAGACTTAACAAAGTTTGCATAAAATTATATACAAACTTCCTATTAAACTGCACAAAATGAGAAAGTCTGCATAAAATATGTGTGGACTTCATCAAGTCCTCATATATTTTATGTGGACTTGAGGAAGTTCGCACATATTTTATGTGAACTTCCACAAGTCTACATTTACTTTATACGAACTCGGGTAAGTCTACTCATATTTTATGCAGACTTCCTCAAGTTCACATATATTTTATGCGGACTTCTTCAAGTTCACATAGAATATATGAGGACTTGAGGAAACCAACATATATTTTATGTGGACTTCCTCAAGTCCGCCAATATTTTATGTCGACTTCCTTATCCTCGCTTATGTTTGTTCTTTGCATGTTTAGGAGGAAAAGTCTATATTCTAGATAACGTTTTTCCTCAACCGCTCATCAGATCAAGGCGATCTTGGTAGTAGTGGAAAGCTAATGTCTTGATCTGTCTCTTTCTTTTTTTTTTTCTTATTTTTGGTACAAGTGACCCAAAAATAGTATAGAACAGACAAAAAATGTGCAACCCTAGAGGGTGCAGAGCATGTTTCTATTTTGGTTTTAGAACTTAGAAATGAGAAGCCTAGAGGGATTTTCGGTTTTGACTCAAAAAATGAAAGTTATAGGCTTGTGTCTCAGCTTTTCAATGACTATAAAACATAAGTTTTTGACATCTGATTGAAGAGATACAACTATGAGAACAAAGACTGTTTTGCAAAAAAATTACATATTTAGAAGAAAGTTCGCATATATAGGAGTTCACATGTTTGAAGGTAAAAGGGTCTTTTAAAATTTAGATATTTGCAATTTTGGACATGGAGAGAATATAAAAAATTATAGGTTTTTAGGAAAATATGTCAAATTACCCATAGTATTTGCTTCTACTAGTGCTTCATATTGCTTTTTGTGTATTTTTTTAATTTTCATGTACTTGCATAATCGCTTCCCAATCATATCAAGCTTTTTGCTTCATATTACTTTTTAACAATCACTTTCCCACTTCCGCTTTATGCATCACTTCTCATATCCATTTCATTTCTAGTAACTATGGTTAGGACTTCAGATCACTTTGACCATGTAGGACGCAACACCATAGGTGTCATGGATGATAAGAGAAGTCAATAAAGATTCAACAATATTGGGTCTCTCATTGACTCATTGAATCATTTAAACCCAAGAATGAAATGGCCAACATCGACTTCAATCTTTCTGTCTTAAAGTGGTTGAATCAACATATACATATTCAAGCACAAGTACAAGATGTGTGTGTGTGTGTGTGAATCACGATTTTCATAGATTTTTTCTTCTTTTCTCTTGAATCTAACCATATGGATGTGATCTACATGTTTGGTTTTATAAGAACCCACTCTTGAATCATCTGATTTTGATGCATAAACAATATTTTTTCAAGTCTTTAAAATCAATGGCTCATAATCTTCATAAATATTCAAGCATTCAAAAATTACATTTTTTCATCAAAAATACATGTTACAATGATTCATTCCTAACAAATTTACCATGCCAAGCACATCAACACAGTTGGATTTGCAAAAAAAATGCTGAAAATACCCATATTTCTAGTTCTCATGTTTCAGTTCTCATGACTCTCTCACTAAAATATCAGAACTGGAAATATGAGAACTAATGTGTGAACCATAATTTTTATGAATTTTTGTTCTTTTCTCTTGAATCTAACTATATGGATGTGATCTACATGCGTGGTTTCATAAGAACATGCTCTTGAATAATCCGGTTTTGATGCGTAAATGAATTGTTTTTTAAGGCTTTAAAATCAATGGCTCATATTCTTCTTAAATATTCAAGCATTCAAAAATCATATTTTTTCATTAAAAATACTCAATCAAATGGTTGATTCATAGCAAATTCATCATGCCAAGCACATTCACATGGAAGGATTTGCAAAAAAAAGTTTTGGAAATGCCCATATTTCCAGTTCTCAAATATAAGAACTAATGTGTGAATCACGATTTTCATGGAATTTTTGTTCTTTTCTCTTGAATCTAAACATACGGATGTGATCTACATGCTTGGTTTTATAAGAACCTGCTCTTGAATCATCCAATTTTGATGCATAAACGATATTTTTTTAAGGCTTTAAAATCAATGGCTCATAATCTTCATAAATAAGCATTCAAAATTTGCATTTTTTTCATAAAAAATACATGATACAATGGTTGATTCCTAGCAAATTTACCATGTCAATCACATCAACATGGTTGGATTTGCACAAAAAGTGCTGGAAATGCCCATATTTCCAGTTCTCATATTCTAGTGACTATATATATACGGTGAGTGATTGGTTCCTCCTACCCAAGTAGGAGAGAATGGATGGTTTTGATTTCCCAATTTTTTCATTTTTGAGTTCATTTTTTCTTATCTGACCTTAAGGTTTTTATTTACATAGATAGTTTAGTAGAAATAAAATTTTGAATCATCTGAATACGACGTGGGTAGGTTTTTATAAGGTTTAAAAGATTAATGACTCGAAATTTTCATAAATTTCAAATATCATAAAATCATATTTTTTATCAGAATTAAATTCCTAGCAAATGAAATATGCTGAACACAAAGTCTGATTTGCAAAACATTACTTGGAACATTAGAAATCATCCCTGTCCACACCATGTGGACAGTAGGAGGAACCAATTCCTCTATATAGGGTAATGTGTTTTTACAAACATTTATAAGTACAAATGCCTCGAGATATCCATGGTGCAAGTTGTTTTGATCCAATCAGACCTCATTGTCGGATTCAGCATGTCCAAAATAGTGGGGTCAGCTTTTATATCACCTGATTATCACACAGGCAGGTTTTTATGACCCAGGAAAGCATCACCCATTTGCTTATTTACGCCTTAAAAAGCCTGCCTACATGTTGTAAGCAGACAATCTAAGATGCAATTTTCACTAAGCAAAACACATAGATTACATCTGTAAGGTTAGTTTCTTGAAGAACCACCCAAAAGATGAAAATGCCTACAGTGAAGAAGTGTTTGTACTTTGTACCTATAAACGATTGTTACCCTGTCTAGGTTTGACATCAAGTGCACCCGAGCCAGATGATCCCAGGAGCCAGATCATGGGTCGTCATAAACAATGGTTGGGTTGGTATGGAACAGGTGTCATTGTGGAACTTAGTGGTAATGCGGAGCATATGCATGCAGATCTAACATGTCAGATGCAGGCTTAACTCATTGTAGGGCTGCAAGCTTGCCACTCGCACCAAAGTACACTTGGGTTCTGGTCCATACCATCAGGCCTGGCCCCAGTTTGGCCCATTTCCGCTGCTAATCTGAGACCAAGAGACTGGTTTGTAGGCTTTAAAAGAATTACATCCCACTTGCAGCAGACACATTTCACACTATGTGAAACCTTGATGAAATTAAGCCACATAAAGCATGTCATGCAACTATTTCCAAATGATACATCGATCAGTGGAACAAAGTCTCAAGAGTCTCCATATTGATCGACTTTTTGATGTCAGTGCGTGAAACTCGTCCCACCTGTTTTGACAGTTCTCCAATCACGCGGTCCAGCTGAATTATGTAAAGACCGTTCCTGTTTTCCAGCAGCTCCAATGATTTCTTTGTTTGCATGATCCACCTCAATGATTCTTCGAACAACCCTGTAAAGTTCTGAGTCAATGTCCAGTCCTCATTTTCACAAAGCTACTATGGAAAACATGTCAAATTTTATGACTGATGGATATTAACATCCAGAAGCCACTTTTAAACAAGGACTTAAGCAGAACCATCAATTTTCTTCAGGGAACAGCATGCGTCTCTCTCTATATATATATTATCAGTTTCAAATAACCATAGCTTGCTTAAGTGGATGAGTATGAGACTTTATAATAAGGATTTGTTTGACAATTGTTTCATGTAATTCCACAAGAGTCAGCTTAACTGCTACTTATCTGAGCTTCTTATAGTCATCTTACTCATCAATTACAATGATCAATGGCAAAAACACATATTTCAAATTAAAAGAACTCTTGGTTCCAATTCTTTTTGCTATCACCTCAAAATTTGACAGAATACAACTATTGGACAAAAGAGGCAAACAGAGGCCATAGAAAGAATCCTTGTTGAACCTACAGTATCTTGCTATAGTCGTAAGCATACGTTATAAGTTCTAAACCATCCTATAGTCTAGCTCATATTTTCGAGTAAAGACCATATATGATGCATTACCCATCATCTTGCATTACTAGAGCACTTGATATGCTCAAGAAACATGTGCTGCCACCTGTTCCCATTACAAATGGTTGGTATAGCATGACGTGCATATCTCCTTTAAATTATGATAATTAGTGACACGCTAGGAGGTAATTTTGGATTGAATATAATTATATTAGAGCCCCCCCTCCTATACTCCATCTGGAACGACCTTTTTTGCCTGCCCTTCATTTTTTTCTGTATGAGATCATTTTATTTTTTGTTGTCGTGCATCATTTTGAGAATGTTCAATGGGTGGTGAAGTTGAGAAATCTTCCAGTTTGTATAAGCAGACTTTCCTCAAGTGAAATATCACAAGTTCCACTTTGGTGGTGAGAAACTAAGGAAAAAAAATGATTTTGAAAATGTTTCTAGTGTTCATGATGGGCAGAGTGCTGGATCAGCAATATATGCAGTTGCACTATCTTAGACACGGGATACTGGATCTGAACCCCGGAAGGGTTCACCCAACATATTGCCCAGTGCCAAAAGGGGAAAAAAAGAAAAGAGGGAAAAGGCGGCCTAATAAAGTCTGGTTTTGTTCCTAGATTTCCAATCTTGATAAAACAAAACAAGTGTTCTTCAATATCTAGCCATCAAGAATCTTTTGAACAGTAAAAGATCACTAGGCCATGTAGGTTTTCTATTCGTTTCTTTTCAATGTTACCAGTATTGGTGTGTATCGGAAGAAAATCGATATGCTGCAAGCCTGAATCAGCTATTTTTTAATAAATGTAAAAAATACCAAAAAATATTTTTTATATTATTTTAAAATTATTTTAAAATTATTTTAATAGTTTTAACACGTGTCACATTATGATGGACACGTAATAATTTTTTTTTTATTTTTGGGCCAATACAGAACGATTCACCTGAGTATCGGTATCGGCTGATACAACTGAATCAGTGGCCAAACGATTCAGGGCCGATACTAATATTGACAACATTGTTTCTTCTAGATTTGACATTCAATCAAATTTCCATGGTTTTATTTACCTATCCATTTTAAACATCTGTTAGGGTGAGTTCAGTAACAAATTAGCAAGTGCAGAATCCATTTTGAAAGGTTATGCACAGAAGAAACTCCTAGCATTTCATGAAATTATATTAGATTAAAGCTATGGTAATCACAAGAGACTAAAAAAAATGAAAGCATGTGGGGTTATGTGTTCACAGGCACAAGAGAATGTGCATACAAGTATGCAGCTCGTCTCCTTCCATAAAATGTTATTTGTTACAACATCCAACTTCTACATATCTGCCATCATAGAGGATGTATTTCTTTCAGCACAAAACTAGTGTACAAGAGCTATGATTCCTGCCGTTCTTTCTTGCATGAAATTCCAATAGTTTCAAGCATAGATGCTACAAGATTGAGAATAGATAGAAAACAACCTAAGTTGGTGATAAGTACAAAAATAAAAGTAGGGGAACAACACTGAAAACATTTACCTTTTTCAAAACCTTCTTTAATTATCCAAGTGTATACATAGTCAGAAACCAAGAACTCCATAAGCCGAAGCCTGTTCCCAGGCACAAGAACTTAAACGCTACCCTTGGGTACACAGATCTTGAAACAAATTCAAAGTCCAAATTTACCATAACTAGTTTACATGATAAATCCCTGACCACTGAAAATTTTCTCATTTAAACGATGCATGAACATTGTCACAAAGAATATAAATCACTGAAGTTATACTACAAGCAATTAGGAACTGAAGCAGTACCATCCAAAGCAATTAATGTACAAGAATACGAGTAAAATTTTTAGCGGAAGATAAGAAACAACACTTGTACTTTATTGGACGAAATACTTGCTCTATGACAAATGTGCAGACATGAAGCCATATTCATTTGTTAGGCACATACACAAAATAGGTTCAGTTACTAATAACACTAAATGGTTATATCAGTTGATGTGTAGTTTTATTGTAAACTAGAAAGTTAGAAACCATGTGACCAATACAGCTTTAAACACCAGCTCATCAACTTTTGGACAAGCTAGGAGAATCTATGACTGATTAGATCCATAATGGGAAATATTCATGCTGCAAATTTTTATAGCCCACAGCATTTTTAACTTAAGGATGATTTTCTCCTTTGTTAAAAGAGATGTTGGGTAGCCACTTTCAATTTGTCTAGTTAGCTAAACATCCAAAAACTGTATGTCTGTTTAGTTCTATTAAACATCTTATTGTCCACAAATGTGATTTCCAAGGATGCATCTTATCCAAATATCAAGCTCGGGGATAGCCCCATAGTGTGGGGTGGGTTTTGGATTCTTTACAATTACATTTTCTGAAACTAATGATCATAATATTGTAAATGGCAATTCTACAACAGAAAAATAATTGTGTGACATGTAAGACCCACAACACATACCTTCATCTACTTAGAACATGACATTAGATAAGAACATTTCCGTGGACTGTTGAAAGAGCAACTTAATTCAGCCAAATTGATTACTTCAACTCAACATCAGTAGTTTATCTTCTGCCAGAAAAATGGTAGCTTTCTGACTGCGGCCACAAATTGTGTTTTTATGGGTTTTTTTCTTGGAAAGATAAAAGCTGGCAAAAATTTTCAATTTTTTTTCATTTTCTAGTAAGGCATCTAAAATGTTTTGTATATTGAAAATAAAAAAATATTAAAATGAAAAATATACATAAAGAAAAAAAATAAAAAATCATGATTATCGAAGATGGGTGATAGGTGAATTCTAATGCAATTTTAAAATCATGATTTCTTGCCATTATTCATGATTATAATTTTGACGTTGTCCTGTTCCATTTATAGTGAGCTATCGCAAATAACCAACATATTTGAAACACTCATGTTTTGCACAAAATTTATGTTACTGTTTTCTGAAATTAAAACCCTCATGTCTTGCACAAAATTTATGCCACTTCTTTGTGCAATAGTCACAGGATTCTAGTATTTATAACACATTCCAGCTTCCAATTCATCTAAGGCTTTAACATGTGCTCAACTGGATGGGAGCTCACTCCCAACCAGATGGAACACGCTCCAGCATATTACTAGACTTTTTCCAGAAGCGAGTGTTATCCATATCACAAAACTTATGCGTAGATAAGTATAGGTATGCAAGTGAAGGGTATGCACCCTATGCATGTGTGTGGATTGGAAAAAAAACATTTAACCTTAAACATATAGTTATAACATAATTATGTTATCAACACAAATATATGTGAAACATGTATAGTAATTTAATTGATAATTCAAGTTCATTAATTTTGACATCTAAGGAACATATATATTCAGACGTGTATGTCCATGTCCAAATTGGAGTCCTCTTTTTCAGACTTGCACTTCACTCTCAGGTCTTAGCAACTATCATGTACTAAGTTTCACCATATACTATTGTTCATTTAGAAAAAAGGTGGACATTCTGGCCACAACTGAGCCAACGTAGCAAATAGCTTATGCCTGATGTCTCTGATCCAGTCCAACCCAATAAGAGACATTCTTAGGCATATATTTAGTCCCATGCCAGGACAGATCTTTCCCAGACCTGATTCTGAAAACTGTGGGCAGGGCTCAGTAAAACTTGGTCTTTCCTCCCTGCTGAATGAGCCTAAAACAGTTCAATTGGAAAAAGGCTCTCTGAGAACTTGCATAGTGATCACTAATACCAACATTTGTTTTAGTTCTATCTTTGTTGCCACTCATGCTATGCAAAACTAGATTTGCCAAGGTCTTCATATAACAGTTCACTGAATTCACAATCCTAGGTCATATTGTAATGAAACAAGCAGAAACAAGAAATATAATGTGCACACACATACACAAGTCCCTTATGGGACAATACAAATGCACTAAGGCACTACACAAGCACAAAGTGCATACAAAAGCTTCAAAGAGCTTAACAAGAACACAAAGAGGTAAAAAATATTAATGTATTGATCAGTAACATGCTTAGCAAAAACATGGAGATGGGGCAAACAGCCCCTTTATATACAAGTGGAGACCTTGGAGAGCTTACACTAGAGTTGTTGGGAGCTCCCAACGACTGTATGGTCTTTTGACCATAGATCCCTCATACAATAATTAAATGTCATAAAAAGAAAGGAGGAAAAATAAATATACAAAAGACAAAACTGTTCCCTACAAAAGTGAAAAGATCAAAATGCCCCTGAAGGGCAATACAAATTACATAATCAGAAATATAGTTATATACATATATATAACTATATAGATACATATTTTAACACATTTCATCATAGAGTTAGGAATGGCCAAAACATATGCATTTTTGTGCATGGATCATGCACGCCAATGTGTACAATAAGCAAGAGAACAACTTTTTGTAATTCTAAGCTAATAAAACAAGAATAAAAGTACTCTTGTGACAAGAACATGCTGAGCTTTCAATACGACAAATTAAATTATTAGACTTATGGATCAAAGAGAAGTTTTTCTTACATCATAAACATAGAATCATGGACAGTAAGTAGGGCATCATCAAATGGATCCATACAATGCAAGCTGTCAACTAGGGTACAAACTGTCTGAGTAACTAAAAGTAGTGTGCGTTGAGCAATATAAGGCTCAGCCCCCAGCTTACGGATCAGGTGCTGGACATGGAACTGGCTGTCAAAATTAGAACTGGAAGTTGCTGTTCAAATAAACATTAGAAATCTAATGAAGAGGAGCAAGTTGCCAAAAGAGACATGACAAACTGTAAAAAAGCAAATTGGCAAGGAAAGAAGTAATAATCACTTAAATTATTCATTTAGCCAGACACTATCAGTAAGAGCACCTTTCATCAACAGGTCATAAATTTGATTATGAATGTAATAATTGCTGTAAGAAAGAAAAGAAAAGCTCATGGAAGTCATCCCTTGGAGCAAGAATATGGATTCCAGGGTTAGATATGATCCTGTCAATGCAATGACTTACAAGATGGACATATATCATCTCACAAAGTCAATAAGCATGAAATACCTACATCACGAGTTCTGGAAAAATGAAACACAACCATATTGGAAACTAACAGCCCTACTAGGAGCTACATACATGAATGCTACATTTACATATACATATATATTTTGTAACGTGTATTATCTAGAACCTTGGGATACTAATGCAATTCTTCCCCTAATATACTTATCAGTGGCACAGGTATAATTTTGTGCACTTAATTCAATAAAAAAGTGAAATAAATAGCATGTCACTCACATTAGGAATCGTGTAGTCCTGAGCAGAAACCACTCTTCTTCCAAAATACTTCTTTTCTTCAAACTAGAAGATTTGGAGACTAGATTCCTTTCATGTAAGCCTAAAAAAGGTCATGGGCTACTGTTCCTTCCTTGATCTCTTAGATCCTCAATATTCTTGATCTTCTTGTTAGGAATGTCATTGGGATTTAACAGGGCTATTTCAAACTTTTTTCATATAATTCATATGCTGATGTATTTTATTATTGTATCAAGTGTATTCTGGTAACTTCCCAGAAACCTATTCAAGTCATTATAAAAGGAGGGCAGTAGAGGACAGGGCTGTTGTTATTCCAAGCTATGTCACATGGGCACTTCACTTAGCACGTGTATCCTGTGTCAACATGACATGACACCCGGACACTTCACGGACACAATACAACACTTCATGGACATAATCAAACCAGTTTCACACAGTCAACATTGTGTCATTAACTTTATCTATTTTCTTTTATGATCTTATTTTGTATTATTTAAGTTCTTTTTCTTTTAAAATGTGTCATCAATTACATTACATTTCAATTCAAACTTAGTTTCATTATTTAATGTTCCTAATTATAGTGATTTAGTATAAATTTCTGGTATCCATATGATTCAATAAATGCACTTCTGCAATGATAGAGAGAGATAACAAGAGGGATAGAGGCTGCAATCCCCCACACGTCCCAAAGATAGGACAACTTGCGCACTTCTATTCCTTTATGTTGCTTTTCATGACACATTACAAAGTTGTCATTATGAATAAAATACATCATAGGAAAATAATAAGCGCAAAACAAAACCAAATAATAAAAGAATAATTGTAACGCCCCAAAATTTCAAACTTGCAAACCTTTCAGAAAAACAGACAAGAGACTAAAAAGGAATCTCATCTCAGAGATGGTTTACGAAATCAGCGGAAGACTATACTTTTGTTAATTTCAGAAAGGCAAGCTGACAACTTTGGGCGCGTTAGCTAAAAGAACCAAAACGCACAACCCATGCTACTTGCAAACACTTGGAAAAGCCACTTTCATTTAAGAAGTTCTCCAAATAGTATAAAATTCGGATATCCCAAGGAAAATCCATTACAAAACCCCAAACAACAAGACGCGAGCTAAGAGCAGGAAGAAGAACGTCTTTGAGCCATCTTGCCATCGCCTGTGGTGTACCTAATCATCACCTTTACCCATAGAATGGGTTAGTTTCGCGAAAAACTAGTAGGTGCACAAGAGAGACTACAAGGAACTGAATTATGTAAATTTAATTCAGTAGGTTACGCAGTTTAAAGCAGATATGCAGTTAAACATGCAAGCAATGCACGCAGATAACTAGTGCAAACGCGTAAGTAGTGCAAGCAAACAAGTAGTGCAAGCGAATAAGTAGTGCAAGCGAGTCAGTAGTGCAAGCGAATCAGTAGTGCAAGCGAGTCAGTAGTGCAAGCGAATCAGTAGTGCAAGCGAATCAGTAGTGCAAGCGAGTCTCACGACCCAACAACCAATGTGAACAAACTTTATGTTCCAATATTACTGGTCTGCGGGTACGCGCAGGCAAAACGTAGAAACAACTGAGACTAGTTCGGGCGTCTGTTATTCTATGTATTTCCAATAACCCGAATAGCTAGTTGAGTCCGCTCCAAAGGGGACGGCTTTAGCCGAGAGAGGATTCCCCAGAGGATGAAAAGCAGTGCCACAGATGCATCCAACTTCTGCAGAAGTGTTGAGCTAGCTATTGTAGCCCCTTTCCCCTAACTCCAATGACTAGGGAAGCCGGATCATTGCCCGTAGGGTGGTTGTTAACAACCTGTCCATTGGATTTTTTGTATCGCTCTGTCCTCTCCCTTGACAGAACAACCAGAAGCGAATGGGTGTATTAGGGGTTGCTTAACTAATGACCCATCATATGTTGTGGTCTTCAAACCACTAGAGCATCTTGCCTGTGAAGGCGAATGTGAGGCCATTTATGTGATTACAACATTGTGCATTTAGCATTGTTCGAGGTCGCACGACCGTCTCATCTGATCATCGCAGTACTAGACGTGTCGTGCACGACTAAAAGTACTCTAAGATGAAGGGGGTATAGCTCCTCAATAGAAGCCTCAACAGGAGTGTTTTACAAAGATGTAAAGTTTATCAACTTTACTTTATCTTTTGAAACAACAGTACCTTGTGCCAACATTATGCATGTGATTATCTCGAATCACATCCGCTATCGAGGTATCTACATGTCTCGCATGACTCGATACCGACCTCGATAGACGGGATACGGGTTTCTCAACAGAACACCCGCTAAGAAGTTCGCTCGAACCCCCAATTCGGGATCACCTGAGATATGCCAAAAAGGCGAGCAGAACCAGCCAGTCACTTCCTTCCAAATGCTTTGATTTGGAGCAGTCTTTGATGCTTTTGAGCAGCTCCCTGAAATCTCAAGTCGACTCTGCAGGACTGCGCACACTAAGAGCCAGGATCCTTGCGAGGTATCCCGCTCCTTAGACGAGGATGTGTCGCTCGCTCCCGACTGAACTCTTGTCGCAAGAGGGAGAGTGGTAAATGCCCCTTGCATCCTCCACGAGGATGCCTTTAAGGCATACGCAAAGAGCAAGAACCTGCACGTCATCTGCAATAGCAAGGCAATACCAACACATATGCAAAAGCAAGAGCCTAGGCGCAGAGCGCGACGACAAGGTAAAGACAGTAAGCAGAAGTTCAACGCTAAATCTCGACGCAATGCGTGACAACAAGTAAAAACTGATAGAAGGTAAAGGGCAAGGATTGCAAAACTGCATCCTTGAGTGAAGTGCATACTCGTATAAATATATATATGTGTGTATATATATATATATTCATTTAATGATCGTTTTTAGTTTAATTGAACTTAATTCAATTATCCAAGTCTTCCGTGCAATCTTCCCCTACCTTGGAGAGTTACGAGCTCGCTGGCGTCTGCGGATGTACACGATTGACGGCTCGGGTCGCAGAGCGCGAGTGGGATCCATCGTAGCTGCAATTATGCGATATTAACATGCAAACCCAAACAAAAGCAAAAGAAAGGCGAAGACTCAACTTCTCCGATACATAGGGCTGGAGCCAACCGTCCCGATTGACTCGAAAAAAGGATGGGGCAGGGCCAAATGACCCTTGCCGCTAAAGAACAGGTACAGGGGCCATCAGCCCCCGCTGGTTATTTTTAAGAAAAAGACAGGGGCCTTCGACCCCTGTTGGAAATCTTAAAAGAAAAAGGAAAAGAAAAGCAGGGGACCATCGGCCCCTGCTGGAAAAGTACAAAGGCAGGGGTTGATGGCCCCTGATGGAATAGCAACAACAAAAAAAAAGGGCAGGGGTCGATGGCCCCTGCCAGGAAAATAAGCAACGAGAGAAAGACGCAGGGGCCAATAGACCCCCTGCGACCTTTGGGAGAGGAGGCAGGGGCCAAAGGCCCCTGTCGATTTGCTTAACAGGATACGAGACAGGGACCAAAGGTCCCTGTCGATTCCTTAGAGGAACAGGAGGCAGGGAGGGGTCTCGACCCTCCCTGGAAAAGTTAAAAGGGCAGACAGGGGGCCCCAAAACCCCCTGCCGAAACCCTCCTCACAGGCGGCAGGGGTTTTATCCCTGCCGACCTGTCAGCAACAGGTGGGGTTAAAACCCCTGTCGCATGGCCCTCCTCCGTCGTAAACAACCGACGGGAAGGGCTTTGCCCCCGTCTGTCGATGACAGGAAGAAGAGGAGAAAAGAGGGAGAAGAGGCAACGAAAAGGGGGAGAAAGGCGTACCTGGTGGTCGCCGGAGGGAAGCTCGCCGGCAGGAAGAGGGTTGATGATGTCGGTGGCGGCGGGCTGTCGAGAGTCGCCGGCGGCGGGCTGTCGAGAGTCGCCGGCGTCGGTGACGGTGGATGAGCGAGAGAGAGAGTCGGGAAGAGACGAGAGGGCGAGAGGCGGTGAGGGGGTTTCATAACCCTCCTCCCGCCTGCCTCGCTGTCTTAAAAGACAGCGAGAGGCGGTGGTCCAGATCCGGCCCAAATCAAAACATTTGTTTTTTGTTGTTACAATAATAGCACCAAACAAACATACAACACGTATCTAAATCAGGATCCACACCCGATCCAAAGTCACGCTTCAACAACCTCCATCAATTTGTACATGGTTATTATCATGGACAACTTTCCCTTCAAGAACCAAAACCTTTGTTGTAACAACCCCACCTCATATCCATTGAAAATGCAAAATTTTTATTTATTTTTTAAAACCATTATGGAAACATTCCAAGAAACCCGGGGCCTTTACAATTCAACTCCCCATTGGATAACCAACCAACTACAAGGGATCTTACATTTATCATCCATATCATTGCAAACCAAAAATTTATTAATTAAGTAAGAAAGAGTCTTGAGACAATAGCATAAGAAAATTCAGAGTGCATGAACAATTAAATGTAAATAAAAAGTAAAGCAAAGCAGAGCCACGTTGTCCATCTGTGAAGTTGTTTAGCAAACGTGTAGCACTCCTAAAAGCAAGTCACTTCACTGATCTCCTACGGCTGCAAAAAAACACAGAAATAGGGTGTCAGAAATCTGAGGAATTCTGCGTACGAATCCCTTTAAGGAAACAAATTAGCATAAAGAATACCGATAGAAATTCATGCAATAACTTAGAGGTAAGCAATTATGACAAATTCATAATTTGATTAAGCATTCATGCAATAGAGACAATTATTAAGCATGAGAGAACATTTAATAAATAACAGAAATCACAATTTAAGTAATATAATTATTTAGCATGCATTAGGGAACAACATTATCATTCACCAATATTTAACAGTTAAGAGAACAGGTAAACATGCATCATCTAATGCATAGCAGGAATATGCATGACTTCAGTGCAATGCATGAGTAAATTATTACCTCTTATTAGACTTTTCTTTTTATATGCATGTCTATATTAAATGCATATAATTTAAGTTTCTCTTTTTAATTACCGTTACCCGCGGATACACAAAACATATAAAATCATCGAGGTCAAGTTATGTTTTCAGGGTAGCTTAACACACAATTTGTATTTTATTACTAGGTTCCAAACTTAACCATCGACTGAAACAACTTTCAAAACATTAGACCACCCATCTAATGTCGGGGACACCAGGGAACACTCATCCACAAGTGTCCATTTTCTTGGTATACCAAAATAACAGTTGTGTCTACACACCACCCCCAGGCAAAGTGGCGGACTCTCCCTAAAACCGAAGCTAGAAGAAAGAACCTCAATATCGGGTTCAGGGGTAACAATAGCGCACACAAAGTTTTTGTATCCTCGTGGTCCCCCAAAATCGAAACTCTAAGATTTTCATTCTAACGACGGGAGATATAATAACGTATATTACACTGTTCCTTTATCTTTATCTATTATTAATAATCAATTCTTTAATTTGCAAATCAACATGCAAACAAAAGCACAAGTTGTAACGCCCCCAACTCATATCCCTTGAAAATGCGGATTTTTTTTAAACCATTGCGAAAGTCTTTCCAGAAACACGCAGCCTTTACAGTTTCACTCCCAATTGGATAAAACAACCAACCACAATAGAGCTTACACTTATCATCCCAACCCGTAGCAACTCATTATTTATTAAACATGAAAGAAAGAGTATCTAAGAGTTATTTTAATGACATAAAAGTAAATAAAGAAAAAGATTGAGCCATGTTATCCCTCTGTGACTGTTTAGCAAAAACATGACACTCGTAGCTCTCCCAGAAGCTAGTCGCTTCACTGGTCTCCTGCGGCTGCGAAAAAACCACAAATAAAGGGTGTCAGAAATCCGAAGAATTCTGCGTACGAATCCCTCTAATGAAATAAATGAGCATAAAGAACACATATAAGATTTCATACAATAATTTAGAAGAATGCAATTATGACAATTACATAATTCAATTAAGCATTCATGCAACATGAAATATTTATTAAGCATGAAGAAACATATAAGTAATAGCAGCAATCACTATTTAAGCAATACAACCATATGACATGTATTAGGGAACAATAATATGCATTCATCAACATTTAATAATTAAGGGAACATGTAAAATATGCATGTTCTAATGCATAACAGGATTATGCATGATTTATGTGCAATGCATGAACACTTTATTATCTTTCATTAAAGTTTTCTGTTCCATATGCATGCCCTATTAAATGCATATAATTTAAGTTTCTCTTTTTAATTACCATTGCCCGTGGATACACCAAACGGGTACAATTTTCCGAGGTCAAATTAGGTTCCCAGGATAGCTTAGCACACAAGTTGTATTTTATTTACTGGGTTCCAAACTTAGCCCTCGGACGAATCACCTTTGGAACATTATACATCAACATCCAATAGTGTCACTTTCTTGGTATACCAAAACAACAGTTGTGTCGAATACACCACCCCCAAGTAAAGTGACAGACTCTACCTAAAACCGTGGCTAGGAGAAAGAACCTCAATATCGGGTTCAAGGGTCAAAGTAAAGCACACGAAGTTTTTGTATCCTTGTGGTCCCCCAAAACTGAATCTCTAAGATTCTCATTCTTCCAATGGGAGATCCCATAACGTATATTACATTGTTTTTATTCATTATCTTTTTATTAAAAGTCAATTATTGAGTTTTGCAATTCAGCATGCAAAAGCAAGGGCAAAAGCTCGCATCTACCCCTGCAAGAACCATCACGGGACTCCAGCTCGTAGAAACACATAGAACAATGCAATATAGTGAAATCAAAATAAATGTAATTTTTGCGATGCATTTAAAATACATAAGGAAAGAGCAAGTCAACGCTCGAGGCCCACCAGGCCCATGATGATTCATTTCGATCATCGATGCAAATATCATAACAATATGCAATTTATGCAATGATACCAATATGATTCCAAACGCACATTCATTCATACCAATTTAACAATGTGCATGAGCTACCACAGTCATATGCATGTGTTCACCATCCATGTGAAATTGCTTTCATGTAATCGCTTAAAACACATACATTCATTCACGATTCATAAGTACATGAGAACATTTATACAGGATTGTACATGCTAAACACACATCGATTTCATGTATGCACATGCACTTGAAACCAATCCATAAATGCACGATGAATAAACATGTCCCATAAATATAGGCACATGAAACTTTTCATTCATAACACATGTTAACATCCACACACATGAACATAACCCGGATCTAGAAATTGAATTTCAGGGCTGCACACATTCATATCATATATACACCTGTATCAAAACAAACTTTGCAATAACATGTTAACAGGCATGCATTCATATCCAATATGCTAAAATCAAACTAAAACATAAGAAGAACTCCATTCATCAGATTAAGTCCACCATACTTATGTCACACACAAGTTTACATTCATGGATCTCTTTAAACATATGCCCCCTTGTGCAACTAATACATATGCAACATAAATCTAAAATTTCAGATTTTACACGTGCTCACAAAATTCTCATGTAGTTGACATTACATTTGGACATTGGTCATGCATCAATAGTTAATCACAGGCATGTGAAAAATCTGTTCTAGCATGCACATGGCTGAAGCCTTCACAATGGCAAAAATCTGGAGATATGCAAAGGCAACACAAAATACAAAAATTGTTTTTGTAAGCAACACAAGGATTCAACACCCTTAATATTTTTTTTAAAGAGATTTGCACCCAGCCAACCCAGTCGGCTGGGGTTCCAAATCAAGCCCAACTGACCTTAGTTGGGTCGGGTTTGGTCAACCCCAGGCCGGACTGCCTGCCAGGCCAGGCTAGCCAAGTCAGCCCAGCCGACCTTGTTGGCTGAGCATGACAGCCCATACCCTATTAGAAACAAAGATAAATTTTTATTTTTAAGTTTTGATGGATTTTAATAAGTGGATTTCAGATGTTTAATAGGTAGATGTTGTACTAAATTGAGAGCAGTCGAAGAATGTTGAAGACATCAGGAGTTTCTTCGAATTGGCAGGCTACTATAAACGATTTATACAAGACTTTCATATTTTGAAGGAGAAGCTCATGATTGCCCCTGTTTTAACCTTGTCATCCGGTCAAGGTGGTTTCGTAATGTATATAGATGCTTCAGGTACAGGTCATCCAGCCAAGGGGAAGTGTATATGAAACTACCACAAGGATATTCAAATCTAGAAGGTAGGGTCTGTAGGCTTCATAGACCAGACCAATTGGCAGGCATTAATCACCTAATTCCGAACAAGGATCTTGTTTGCATTGTCCTTAATGGATTGGGTGATGAGTATCAAAGTATTGTGGCTTCTCTCATGGTCAATTGTCAAAAGTGGTGCCTATGTAGCCTCAGCTTATAGGTCTCAATAGTAGGGCCCTATTTTCTTTCCTTCATGATCTTCTCTTTCTTCTTCTTCTTCTTCCATTTTCCCCATTTTTTCCTTCTGTTTTATTTCTATTTTGTACATGCATCCCTGAGTTTTTCACAGATACATATAATATGTTTTTTCAGTTATATATATATATATATATATATATATATATGTGTGTGTGTGTGTGTGTGTTTCTATAGATAATGTGTATCTTCCAAACCATTTATCTCCCAAACCATCCTAGACCAATTTAAAAAACAAACTTGCATAAGTTTTTTGCCTAATCCAAACCTGTAGATGTGTTTTTCATTACTTATTCACTAAAAACCATGCTTTGGATTGCATCAATTTAACAAGAATTCTTGATTTTTAATTAATCAAGTTTTAGTGTAATATGAATCATTTGTATTTTATTGAGATAAAAACACGTCTAAATATAAAAAATGTTTAAACTAATACATGTTTTCTACAAAATAAAGAATAGACACCACAAATATAGGTATATTAAGTAAAAAACACATGCAATTATGTTTTTTAAGTGGGTCCAGAACGGTCTAGGAGATAAATGGTCTGGAAGCTACACATTACTCCATCATACAATATATATACATTTATGTATTTATGTATATATGTTTTATGTTCAATGTAATGCAATTTACGAATTTTGCAATATGTTACACTGAATTGCACACTTATATTTCATTCACAGTTACAATCATATGTTTGTTACTAAATTTAATTATTTATTGTAATGCCTTCGTAAGAGCTTTGGTGAATATGTTTGAAAGGGGCTGATGGAATGTGAATTGGAACATCTAGATTCAAATTTGGATCTATATCCAGTATGGGTGCACATCTGGAACCACGTCTGTGCATGGTATAGGTAGATTTGTTTCCTTATTGTGCAAGAGTCATTATCTCATGTTTCCCAATTAGTTATGTAACTGTCCAGAGAAAGCATTGTTGTAATTTGGCCACGATATACATTTTAAATATATCATTGAAGGGAAAGTGCAGCCCTATCACAATAGAGGATCTGGTTTTTGCTGCAGAATCTTGTCTTCTACATCTCTCTCTTCTCAAAATTATTAAGTAAAACCTCACCAACTCATGCCTCTTTATATTCATTTTCAAGTATATTGGACCATATAGATAGGCTTATCATGATTCACTAACTATGAACATGCTTTGAATAAATAAATTTAAATATCATTTTTAGCAAATAAAAATGAATTATCCAGATTGTAGTGAAATGCAATGTTAAAGCAAATGAAGCCTCTTTTAATACAAAACAGATGTCAATTAGAGCAGCTTATAAAAGTAGAAGTCAACTATCATGCTTTATGGGCAGCTACAAAAAGGTAGCAACTGGATTGTCATATATAGAAAAGACCGTATACCATGCTTTAGTACATGAAATCTTGAAGTCTTCTGTTGTTAAACCACTTAGCTTTCACAGTTGTCTAACACATTATAGAGAACAATGACTACAGTGCTACAAGAAACTAGGATTCTAGTTAACCATGTTCACAACTGATCCTGAATATAACCATTATTGCAAACATCTCACTTGATGAAGAATTATCAATCAAAATATATCATCTTCAATTTATGTGATACACGTCTATCTACTTCTTAGTGTAATCAATCCAAATGACAGAAAAATTAAATATCTCATTGTTTCTTTATGCATACATAACTATTTACTTCTTAGGAAGTGCTTGAAGAAAAAAAAATGATGATATTCTCAATATTATTACATGAAACATTCAGAAAACAATTCAACATTCTAAAACATTTCATCAGGAAATTGTTCCAGAAAAAATAACAGCATTCTACTGGTGGGGACATGAAGAAGAGTTCTATAATTAAGTGAATCAGCACCTACCATCTACACATGTATGGATGCACATTCTTCTAAGCAAGTGTGTTATCAAACTGTTTGTCACCTCCTCCAAGAGTTCCCCACACTCATTCTTTAACAGGAGCACATTTACAGAAGCTTTTAAGTATCAACACAAGAATGAATTAGTTAAAAGGAAAAAAACCATGTACATGAATGTGACTTCAGTAGAAACATACATAAGAATAAAATGGTTTAGTAAAGTTCAATTCCTGCAACTTGAAGCAGGGAACCTTATTTGTCATGAGAATTGGACAGATAAAAAGAGGCAACAGTAGAAAATTTGGATTTTTTTTAGAAAAAAAAAAGAGCAACTATGAAAGCAGCAACAGAAACAAGATGCAGCAGTAATTGAGCATAATAATATACTATTAACATGATCTTGACAAAAGAGTTCTGCATTCATGATTTTCTGCAGTGTAATTTAGCTTAAGATGGTACCTCTATGTTTTGCTGGGGAACTTAACCATCATCTCTTCATATATATATATATATGAATTAATCTGTGTTATTCTTGTTCAAAATATATATTTGTTTTGAAACTATATACATATACTCTATGACTATTTTTTAACTATTGGGTGAAAATGTTTTCTTTTAATAATTTTTGTGAGGATATCTTCCTTTGTGTAGTTGGAACCTCAAGTTCTTAAAGATGATATGAGAAAGAAATTTGGTTTTTGACGGAACATGAAGATGGATATAGCCGATAAAGGCATTTGGTGAAGATTATCAATGAAGACTTGGATCCTTCCCTTTATTTCTGTTTTTCCAAATTTTTGGTAATCACATTGTAAGTTTGTGGGGGAGTGTTAAAATGTATATATATATATATATTATATTTTTTAACTGTTTTATTATTGTAATAGGTTTTGCCCATGTAGAGGCATTTTGGTCATTATACACATAATTGTTAAAATGTATATACAAATAATATGTATATATACGACATATATATAGTTGAGTATGTATATATATTTGTATATGTATATACGTATGTGTACATACATATTATATATGTAAATATGTTGTAACTATTTGTAACTATTTTTCCCTTTTTTCTTTTAGTTAGATTCTTTTTGGACTAGTCAACATAGAGTTGACTGTCTATAGAGCGGTTGGCAGTCCAACAGCTCTACTTCTAATTGTTGGAATGTTCCAACAGCTCTATTGAGACTACCTCTTGTGTATAAATAGGGGTAAAAAACCCATTTGTTTCTAATGCTTTCCTAAGCATTCTAACTCGATAAAGGATTATTATTTTTATGTTTTTTGTGTTCTTTGTGTCATGAAATGTCACGGATCCCAATACACACTGAAATGCGTTGAAAGAAACAAGAATATAATATAATGAAACATACATTCACAATAGAAATACCCATAGAACACAAGACTTAAAAATCTAAAATTACAAAGAATCCTCACTACAATGCACTCAAATCACACATAATCCTAAAACAAGTCATCGCTCTCTCAATTTACAGTGTATTATAGTGAGGAAGGGTGTTAATATGGATGTATCCTTTTGTATATATACACCTCAAACTCAAACTTTCAGTCACTCACTGTAAGTTTGAAATTACAAAAGAAGAAACACATTACATAAAATGTCTTCACAAACTTGATCAAGTTCTTCTATTTGGTGCTTCTTCAAAGAGTGCTCAATCATATGCTCGACTATACAAAGGATCTTTAATATCACCAATTTTTTATATGCTCAAAATGTATTTAGAATCATCAATAACGCCAATATTTGGAGAACCTGTAAAGAGAGCAAAACAAGAGCAATCTAACAAGAAATTGTTAAAATACATGTAATCAATATATTTATATATATAGGTATATTCATCCATACCCGATAAGGGGTATTTCTGTAAATTTGCCCAATAGGGGCATTGTAGTCTTTTTTACCTTTTTCCTTTTTCCTTTTATTTTTCCATTTTTTCTTATTTCTTATTTTCCTTTTTTTATTTTTTGTGCATTAAATGCACCCTCATTGGGGGGCCCAACAAAGAGTCGTTGAGCCCCCAACGGTCACAATTGTGACCGTTGGGAGCCCAACGACACCTTGTTGGGACTCCCAATGGTGCATCTCTCTCTCCCTTCTCTAACTCTCTCTCTCACTCCTCTCTTGCCTATAAATAAGTGGGGTCTCCCCCTTTGTAATGTGTGGCTTCTTGAAGCCTTCTTATGCTTTTATAAGATTTTATGATTTCAAGCCATTGTTGGCTTTTGTGTATGTCCTCTTTCGGATTTGTTCTTTGCTTTCTATGTGTGAACGTCCATTGTAGGACATATTTTTTTTTTTCCGCATATTTCATTACATGGTATCAGAGCAAGGTTATGCTCTTGATTCTTATAGCTAGTTGACTAGTTATACTCCTTTTTTGTTTTCTCTCTCTCTTGGTTTGTCCTCCATTCTTGAGTCTATGATGGAAGGAGAACAAAAGATTGATCTCTCCTTCAAGCTTAATGGTACCAACTACATGATGTGGGCCGCCGCCATGGAGAATAACCTCAAGGGTAAAAAGCTTTGGGGATATGTTATGAGCACCATTAGAGAACCTCAACTTCAACTTACAAAGATGGATGGTGATCAAGAAAAAACTCTAGAAGGAAATGCTCGCATGAAGGCTATTGAAGATCATCAATCTAAGGTTGAAGATTGGGAACATAAGCATGCAAAAATTCTTGCATGGTTCATGAACAACGTGGAGCTCAAAATTTGTGCCAACATTGCTAAATTCTGCCTAGCAAATGAAACATGGTTCTTTATGAAAGGTATGTATACTCAAAAGGACCTTGCTCGTCAATTCTTTCTCCAAGAAAAAATCCGTACCATTAAGCAAGGTGAAATGAGTGTAAGAGATTACTATAGCACTCTTGGACCTTTATGGGATGAGCTATCCCTACTAGAACCAAAATAGGTGTCTAGTGAAGATGTGGAACTAAGAAAAGAACAAATGAAAAAATAACACTTTTTCCAATTTTTACATAGGCTTAGGCCCGAATATGAACAAGTTAGATCCTCCCTTCTTTATAGATCTAAACCGCTTCCATTGGAAGATGTCATAGCCGAAATATGCCAAAAAGAAACTCGTCTTGGCATGATTAAGGGAGGAGATGAAGTTTTAGCCATGTCTAAACCTGACAATCATGTAAAATCTTATAAGCATCCACACTTTAGGAGACAAAATAACTATAATGGCAATTATAGAAAAGCCATTTGCCATCATTGCCAAGAACCGGGTCATATAAGACCTAATTGCCCTAAGATAAATGAACCTCCAAAAGGTAAGGTTGCCTCTATTAAAGAAACCACACAAAAGGAGGAACCAATAAAAGGGAAGGAGTCCTTTTCCCTTGCTCAACTATCTGAAGCACTTCAAATTCTACTCAAATCGCCATCAACTTCGGGAGCCGCCATAGCCTCTTCTTCTCCTCCAAGTATGTCTTCTTGGATTCTTGATTCTGGAGCATCCTTTCATATGACCCCTCTTGAAAATGGACTATCCAATTTATGTAACTCCAAAAATTCTTTTGTTTCCACCGCCGATGGTACATCTTTACAAGTTAAAAGTTTTGGAACTTTAGATTTTTCAAAAGATTTCTTTGTGTCAAACGTAAGGGCGGTACCTCAACTTAATTTAAACCTCTTGTCTATCTCTCAAATATGTGATCATGGATGTGAAATCTCCTTCTCAACTAAGGATTGCTCTATACAGGATCTCCAGTTCGGGAAGCGGATTGGGCAAGGCCATAGGAGAGGAGATCTCTACTACATGAAAAACTTGAAACTTCCCACTAACTCATTTTGTAATCATGTCAAAGATAAAAATATTGAAACTTGACATCAAAGACTTGGACATCCAAGTTTCTCAAAAATATACTCTTTTCCCTTTGGAAATAAATTTTGTAATGAGAAACATTTTGTTTGCAAGAATTGTATTTTTGGAAAAATGAAATCCACTCATTTTCCAAATAGAACGTTTGTGTCCAAAAGACCTTTTGAATTAATCCATTCGGATGTTTGGGGTCCTTCTCCGGTCATATCAAAAGGAGGATACTCCTATTATGTTACTTTCATTGATGACTACACTCGATATGTGTGGATCTATTTTCTCAATCTAAAATCCGAAGTCTTTAATTTCTTTAAAAAAAATCATATGATTGTCAAAAATCAATTTTCAGGTAATATCTCCACTCTTCGATTTGATTCAAGTGAAGAATATCTATCAAATGAATTTCAAGAATACTTGGAAACAAATGGCATTTGTCATCAAAGGTCATGTCCTAAGACTCCTCAACAAAACGGGCTAGCCGAAAGAAAGCATAGACACATTTTGGAAACCACTAGGACTCTTCTCATTTCCAAAGAAATTCCAAAGTGCTATTGGGCCGAAGCCGCCTTAACTTCAAACTATTTGATAAATAGAATGATATCCTCATCCCTACAAAATATATCTCCATATGAAAAACTATTTGAAAGAACACCCGATTTTAATATATTAAGAATTTTTTGGTGTAAATGTTTTGTCCTTACACATAAAAGAGATAAGTTATCTCCTAATAATAAATTAACAGATAAAGATTGTAAAATTTAAAGCAAAAATAAAAAAGCAATTCTTAACAACACAAACTTACCAAAATATAACACATAAAGAAGCTTGTGAGTGTGATAAACAACAAAACTTATCATAAATCTGCCTCATCATCTGAATTAGAGGGAAGAACATGATCGAGGTAGTCTATGTTGAGAGTATGCAAATTATGTTCTCCCTCCAAGTCAAAATCTTTTGGATTTACATCCCAATTCTTGAATGGTCCACAACTGCATCAAAAAATGACTATATTAGTATCTAACTTAAAACTTTGAAAATAAATATTTAAATACAAACTTTGAATACAAAGAAAAAAAAGTACATATACTCTTTTTTGGTGCGGCGAGAAATTAATCGTAGATTTGAGTGAACATAAACCAAATCCTCTGCTCTTTTACTAGTGAGTTTGTTTCTTTTAATGTTGTGAATTTAAGCATATGTACTCCAATTTCTTTCACAACAAGATGATGTAGCAGGTTGGGATAACAACTTCATTGCAAGACGTTGCAGATTTGGCTCTGATCCATATGTTGCCCACCAATTAAGGGGATTTTTCTCGTCCCTTGCCACAAGTGCTGCTAAAGAATCAAATCTCCTAGTAGAAAACTTGCCAAACTCACTATTTACAACCTTAAACATGTAAGGATCATTAAAAAGTCTTTCCAAACATATCATTGTATTTCTTGATATCTCAGGATCTTCATTTGGAGAAACACGACCAACAACTGCTGTCAACCATTTTTTTACATAGTATTTTGGATTGAGAGAGTGTGTCATGCAATGCAAAGGTGTATTGCTTTTATCTCATCTTCTCACTAAAACTGAATGTACATGATTGTAAAATTCAGAATCATCAAGTGCAATATCTTTCTTCTCATGTTTAAAAATGATACTTTGAACTTTTTCAATTATATTGTCCCACATTTCATAAATTCTATGAAGCATGGGTATATCTCTGTCAACTTCTCTCAACATTTCCCAAATAGGCTATGTAAATTCAACAAAATATGTAATTTTATCCCACCAAAAATCATCACAGATGCATTTTTTGATAGCTTGAGCCTTGACATCATCTTCAGTACGATAAAAATCTCAATCTTGATCAGCCACCATCATCATCAATGCATTCTTGAGTTGTTTAATTCTTTTCATCATAACAATGAGAGAAGCAAAACGAGTTTCAGCAACTTTCAGTAACTTGAGATCATAATGCCTATTAAATATAGAAAGAGCATGATGATGGTTTACAACAAAATTTCTAATATTTCGAACATCATGCTCTATTTCCTCAATCCATAAACACATTTCATGTGCATGTGTATCATCTTTTGATGGATTGCATATACTCTTAAGTGCCAAATTTAAACTGTGTGCTGCACAAGGAGTCCAAAAAATATGTGAATATGTATCTTCACTTGCCAAATTCATCCATGCACGACTGCAAACTGGAGCATTGTCAGTAATGATTTACACCACACTTTCTTCACCCACTTCTTTTATCACTTCGACAAATAATCTCTTCAAATATTCAGCATCTTTATACTCTCCAGATGCATCAACAGTCTTCAAAAAAATTGACCCATTAAGTGAGTAAGCAATGAAGTTTATCAGTGGTCGCCTTTGTATATCAGTTCACCCATCAGAAACAATCGACATTCTATGTTGTTTCCATGCAAATTTTTTGGTCTCTAACAAGTCTTCAATTCTATTTTTTTCCTCTGCAAGAATATCTGTTCTTAGTTTTTATGAACTAGGAGGCACATAACCACTCAAATTACAATTAGCCAAAGATGTAATCATATCTTTCCAGTATGGACTTCTAGCTACATTAAAAGGAATTGAGCTTGAGTAAAAGAATTAACCAATCTTTTTATCAATTTCTACTCTTGCCATGTTTTTTAATGGCACTTGTATTGTTTTATTGCTTTCCATCTTTCTTTTCTTTAAAAGCACTTCTTGTATATCACTAGCAATAGGAAAAGACAAATTAATCGAATCGCTTCTCATCTATGCAATTTTCTTCTTTCCAGCTTCCTCTTGTTCTTTTTTTAATTGCTTTAACATGTCTTTGTCAACCCCAGAACATGCCCTAATTACTTGACCACGAATATGCAAAAGATGTGCTTTCACACGCGTATAAGAACCTGTGAAAACAGTCTTATATAGATTACAATGAAACTGCACATTCCCACCACCACCACCACTACTAGCCTTTACCCCTTTTGTCACAAGCCTCCAAAGTGGTTGAGAAACTTCTAATTCAGGGTTAGAACTTGAACCAAATGTATTGACACTACCGCTAGAACTCATCATTATATCTGAAAAGAAAATAAGTAAATAAAATAAAGTTCATAAACACTTCAAAATAATAGTAATATGAGCTCCAGGTTCGTTCCCCCTGTGCAAATCAGGTTCAAACCAGGCCCTCCTCTGCAAACCAGGCTCGAGATAGGGGGCCTACCCCCTATTTGATGCAAAAAGGAGGGGCAGGGCAAGCCCCTGCTGAACCTTATCAGTGGCAGGGGCTTCGCCCTTGCCAAAAAGCCAAAGGCAGCAGGGGGGGCCCTCCTCGTTTCCCTTCTGTCCGGCGGGGCAAGGCTCGGCCTGTCAGCCGAGCCCCCTCCTTCCCCCACTCCTACTTCTTACCTCTGCGATGAAAGGGAAACGAGGAGGGGCTGAGCCCCTCCTCTGTGAACCGGAGGCACAGGGAGGGACCGACAGTGTTGTGAGAGGCGTACGCCTCAGTACCTGAAGCGTACGCCTCAGAGGCGAGGTGCACGCTCAAGGTACTGAGGCGCACCCTCAATACCTGAAGCGTAAGGTTAGTTCAGAGTGTGGTTTAATGAAGGTTTTTTTTGTAGTTGGGTCACCTGCCACGTTGTGCAATCAAAGGCTTATTTGATCATTATGCTCCTGAGAAATAGAAAAATGTCGTTGACATCCATCCCCTGCTTGTGAGTACAGGTGAGAGGGTGGTGCTGTGTTAAAAAGGAGAGGTTTGTGGTTTGAGAACCTGTCAACCGTCCATCTTAGAGTTGGTAAGATGGACGACTAGGGTGCACTGGCTCATACATTGTGGGGGTGCTGGGGGTCGGCTATCCTAGAGCTTGGAGGGAGGTGGGTTCTTGGTGGGCTCTGATGGTTCGAGCCTAGTTTTTGCTCAGCTCAGCCTGTTTGCTTGTAAATTTAGCCTAATCTGTCGATTCTGACGCCACCTCCTTGTCCGGCCACAATCAGTTAATGGCGGATGCAGAGATCGGTGATGAATCTAATGATGGCAAGATTCGATATGGACTCGAGTTCGGTCTTGATGCAAACGGATCCGGTTAGATAAACGGTTCGACTTCATAAGCTCAAAATTTAAAACATTACTTTAATATTTAATATAATTTTAATGCTTTTTAATAGTGGTTTACTAAAAATGTAAGTTTATCTATCAAATATCAAAAATAAGTTTTATTAATTAAAAATGAAAAATCAGTGTCCTCTTACGGCTTACCTTGCCTTTCTTTAAACATCTTTATTTTATTTTCTTATGATTTTGTACTAAAATAACTAAAAGCAAATTAGTGATTCTTATTTAAAATTTTCATTATTTTATTAATATTATATATTTTATTATTTTGATCATGAAGCTTACGCTTCAACGCCTCGCTTCATAATATGCTCAACGCCTCGCTTCGCCTCATTGCATTTAACAACCTTGGGGACCGAGCCCCTCTTCTGCGAGCAGAGGGTGCAGGGAGGGGGGTCGAGCCCCTCTTCTACGAGCAGAGGGTGCAAGGAGGGATGCTGCGAGCAAAGGGTGCAGGAGGGTCAGCATACCTATTGAGTGTTGACGAAGGGAGAGACGGTGGCTGGCACCTGTGCGTATCGGCGTCGGAGTCTGGATCGCCGGCGTGGGTGTAAGAGAAAGCTGCAAGGGCTGAGGGGGAGAGGCAAAATCGAGAGGGTAAGCCCCTCCCCTTGTCGATAAACCCCTTTTAGGGTTCGGCTGCAGATGAAATTTGGATCTGGGTCGGGTCCGGACCCGACCCGGATCCAAAACGTATTTTAAAAATCAAATGGGCATTTTTGGACTCGGTCAAAGTTGATCGAGTCCAAAATGTGGACGGACTCGGCCTCGACTCGTTGACCGAGTCTGACTCGACGTTGACCGAGTCTGGGCTGAGTCTGAAGCCGCACCCGAGTCTGCACCCATGTCGGGGCGTGTCGACTCGGGTGCGGTACCTCCTTAGCCGAGTCCGTGTGACTTAGATACTCAATTAAAATGCATGAAATATCTTTTAAATAGTTGTTTTGATGAAATCATATGGTCAATCTTATTTATCTTTTATTTGATTAAGATACAAAGATATTTTTTACTTGGAGTTCTTTTGGCTTGTTCTACAGGTTCGCTAAGAAGAGACGAAAGAAGTATCTATGATACATCGTGGAAGAAGCTTGAGGATGATCATTAAAGACAGTTAAAGGCTGACATTTGCAAAGTTCTTTCATGTACTCTAAAGATGATGGCTTCCATTGAAGATTCTTTGAAGACCTGGAACCCTCCTTTTTGTATCTTCAAACTTTTCGTTGTCCCCACGTAAAGTTTGAGGGGGGGTGTTAAAATATATATGTTCTCACATATATATATATATATACTTATAAGTATATATATGTGAAATACCCGATAGGGGTATTTTTGCCATGTTATACAGTTGTTTTTAGAAACAACTATTTTATGTAAAAAATTATTTTTTGTTTTTTATTTTTTTCTTTTATTTTGAATAAGGGATCCACGCATAAGGGGCCCCACATATTGTCGTTGGGGCCCCAACGGTCACAAATGTGATCGTTGGGGCTCCCAACGTCGCTATGGGGAGCTCCTAATGGCTCCCCTTTTTTCAGCCCTCTTTCTTGTATAAATAGGGGTCTCTACCCCATGTATTTCTATGGCCTTTTAGGCCCTCATTCAATGAAGTATGTGCAACTTATGCCTCTTCGTAGGCTTCTTGTGGTGTCCCTTAGTGGACCATTTTGTTATTCCCCATTATGGGGTTGTGTTTGTCCAATATTGGACCTTACGAATGCATTATGCATTATTGTAATTCATTTTCGCATACTTTCTAACAGTAATATCTCGTATTTTAGTACTTAGTCATTTTATAATCTTGACGAAAATTTGGCTAAGTCTGGAAGAAAAATCCTTTAAGGCTCAATTTGTTAGACTAAAATCTTTGGGTCTGGACTTGACCCAGGTCCCAACGACAAGGTCATAACGAGCCAATCGAAGTGAGATAAAGAGTTTTCATTTCGACCTTTAAATTTAAGCGAAATTTAAGTTATTTTTGGGCGAAATTCAGAGTTTGGTACTCGTGTAATATATCGTTGGATGTGTCTCAGAATTTTGAGCGCGATGATATTTTACTTTTCTGAATTCGAGTCCCGGTTGACCCAAAAATCGTGTTTTTTTTTTAAATTTAACGTATTATCTGTTAGAAAGTGACTTTGAATACTTTAGGTTTGATAATGAACCCATACACATGCACATTAAGTGCGAATATACCCACTCAAGGGAACAACACAAGCACATCATGTGCTAATACATAAACCCATAAAAGGGGTAAATATGACATAAAGTCATAAGTTGAATATTATTGAAGAAATAAGAAGAAGAGGGTAAAAAACCCTATACAATGGAGCATAAGTTCCTCCAAGGAGTAAGGAAATACAAGGGGGAGACCTCTATTTATAACACAAGAGAGGAGCCACAAAGGGGGCTCCCAAAGGAGTCGTTGGGAGCCTCCCTAGGTGGCGCAAACCCAAAAAAAGGAGAAAAATAAAAAAAAGAAAATATAAAATTAAATTACAAACATATTCCAAATGGAATATGCGTAAAACTGTGAAATGTCTAAACTACCCCTATGCCTATAAATAGAGAAATATATATTTTATATATATAATTAGGATAATACATATGCATATATACAGTATATGAATATGTATTATCCTTTATATATATAAAATATATATAATATTACAAAGGTTAAATGATACATTTTAACACCCCCCTCAAACTTTGCGTGGGGGAACGAAAAGATTGAAGAAAGCAAGAGGAAGAATCTCAAGGCTTCAAGAGCCTTCAGTCTGAATGCCATTGAAAATGCAAATGTCTTCCTCCAACGTCTTTAACGATGAGCACCTTCCATGATCTATCCAAGGTACTTCCTTTTTCACTTATCTTCAAGATCCTGTGAAACAACAACAAAGAACAAGTAAAAAATATCTTTGCACTTTACTCAAATTGAACATTCCTAACAAGGTGCAAAATTATATTTATGCAAGATCACATGATAAAATAATTACTTTAGCATAAGGAAAATTTAGAAAAATCAAGATTTCAAAATTATATATCATGTTAAATGGTGAGCGGAAGCAAATTATGCGGAAATGAATTGCAAGAATGCATAATGCATTCATAAGGTCCAACATTGGACAAACATAACCCCATAATAGGGAATAACACAATGGTCCTCTAAGGGACACCACAGTAAGCCTACGAAGATGCATAAGTTACATATGTTTTATTGAATGAGATCCTAAAAGACCATAAAGAGCATATGCATATATTATCATGAAATGAATTAATACTTAAAGGAATCATTAATGAACATGCTTCAAACATGTAATGAAGTGCCAAACAAGAGAAACGAAGTCTCCAAGCATACTTTAGACAAAATAAACACAAGAGTTCACAAGGTTTTAAATCCATTTACGAGGCAAAACGAAGAGTGTTATTTGAGTAGAGAATCTTACCCATTTAGGAAAGTCTCACTCAATTGACAAAAACACATTTTGCATACAAAAGTGGCCAAAGAACCATAAGCACTTAATATATAGATTAAATGCCAAAAAATCAACTTGATTTTAAAATATGCATATCAAAAATATGATTCACTTGAATATCTTAAAACAAAGTCATGAATGAAATTTTGCAAATTTCAACAATAGTTCATCCATTACAAACCACTACCTCATTAGTCCTCCAAAACTCATAAATCAAGTGTATAAGCTACTAGATCAAGAATATAAATATAATGCCATTAAAGGCCAAAGACACACACAAAGGTGTGCAAAAGAACCTCTTGTCTACATATAATAATACTTGAAATGAGTGCATCTACGACAAGAACAAGAGAATACACGCCAACATGGACCAAAAACATCTCTTGTCTACGTAAAAATACACTCAAAACCAAGTATGTTCAGCTACTAGAACAAGAGTAACAAGCCAACCATGGGCTAAAACACAATACATCTCTTGTCTACATAAGATGGCACTTGAAATGAGTGAAATAAGCCAACCATGGGCATACATCTCAGCGACTAGAACAAGGACACAAACGTCAACATGGACTAAAATCACACACCATGGTGTGAATCAACGTGCCTTGTCTACATAAAATAACACTCAAGACAAGTGTGTTCAGCTACTAGACCAAGAGAGCAAAAGCCAACAAAGGGCTACCAACACACGAAGGTGTAATAAAATTCTTGTCTACATATGATGACACTTAGATAAGGGGCATAAAAGGAGAAGACTTTTGAGGCAATAAAACTTGTAATGACAAATATATAAATAAAACCTTGAAACAATATTCTTCAAAAAAAGAATACCCATAACAAAATCATTTTGAAATAAAATGTGTGAATATACACACACCAAGAACACTTGTGCACAAAAGCACAAAACATAAATGTGCAAATGCACTCATATGATTCATAAACAATAAAAGGTTGGGTAATAACCCCAAAACCTTGATTTTAATATACCTTAAAACATTTAAGGTTTTAAACATCATATATCCATCACATTTATATATAAATAAGAGCATCCATAAGATCAATGGCCAACATTAAACTAGTAGCACACTCATATACCAAATCATTCTAGAGTCCCAAGGTGCCCATAACTCACCTCAACCACCATCTATAATATGGTAAGTGGACAAACTAAAATGACATAACAATGAGTGACACACTCATAATTAGAGATCATATACCAAATCATTCTAGAGTCCTAAGGTGCTCATAACTCACCTCAATCACCATCTATAATATAGCAAGTGGACAATCTAGAATGATATAACACGAGGTGCCCATAACTCACCTCAACAAACATCTCTAATAAAACAATAATAAGGCCAAACAAGTGATGCATTAAATAACATGTGATGGGCAAATATAAATGCCACAAAAAGGCAATAAACACTTTAGGAATCATTTTTCAAAGAAAAGAGGACCGATTAAAAATTGAATCAAAGGTCCAATATAATCAATCACAATAATATGCTTTACAACAAAAATTTTGCATAAATCTGAATTATGCTTAATCTTCAAAAGAAGTCATTTATACAAAAAAGACTTATTATGCAACTAACACAATTTATGAAATATTAAGCAACATCATGCGTAAAAACTGATTTGGAAAAAGTCAAAAACAAGCCTCAACTATGATAGATATAAAGTGCAATCAATTGCACACCAAATGATAATAGATACACTTTTATGCAATGCAAGATTTTTAAATGACAATAATCTTGAATGAGCAAATAACAAACTTAGGCCAATATAGGCATTCATAAAGATGGTGAAGTTTGAAAATCTTATGAAATCCACTATTGTAACTTAAAAAATGATGCTCACAACCAATCTTCTCACAACAACCATGAAATCTTCATAAAAGAGTATATACTCACAAGAAGATTATAAGGACCGAAAGGCTCCTTAAAGAGAGCTCAAAAAACACACAAAATTCCCAAAGAAGGGGAAAACTCCACTAAAGTGGGAGAAATCCCAACAAAGAAGAATAATAGATTTATTAAAAAACCTTATGATAAAGTAAGATTGTACTATGGCATAAATCTATAAAATTAAACATTTATCGAGGAAAAATTCAAAACTCTTAAGTTTTATCAAAAAACATGACTTAATAGATTATTACCAACTCCTAATGCAATAAGTACGCAACAAACATTAGTGAAGACCATAAATTTTATAATGAGACAAGCTCTTTAAATCAAATTGAAAAATCTTTTAAGAGTATAAAGATGCAAAGAAAATCGCCATATTCCATTAAGACTATTTTAAAACTTAATTCAACCGGAAAAAAAAAACCTTCTTAATTAAATGTTGCTCATATAAAAAGGACACATTAGGAAAGTGAATCAAAACTTATTAAGAAATTTTTCATATATGTCAAGCATTTTTCAAAAAAAACTACACCTCACAAACATTTTAATCTTAACATACCTTTCTTTAAAGACTTACCATTCATATAAAAGGTATTCTTATAAACAAAGTTAGGTTTAAAATATAAATTCAAAGCTCCAATGGTCATAAATTTTTACCGACTCATTAAATCAAGTTTTGAGCAATCATATATCTAATTTTTCGCCAAACAAGTTATCATTTAAAAATTTTCAAAGAAAAACATACGAAAAAAGTATGTATACGAAAAAGATTCAATAGAGTATCAAGTAACTCAAATTTTTATAAAAAGACATAATGACAAAGAGTACACATAAAAAAACATATTAAATTCTTCATACAATACTTAAAAAATAGAATGCATACCGAATAACTTTAAGAAAGAAAAGAGAGAGAAATGAATACTTCACCATTTTTCTTTAAAAATTTCTTGAATACTACGTTTCCCGATGCACCAAAGAGCAACTCGATCTCAACCGAGCTCTGATACCATGTTAAAAAGTGACTTTGAATACTTTAGGTTTGATAATGAACCCATACACATGCACATTAAGTGCGAATACACCCACTCAAGGGAACAACACAAGCACATCATGTGCTAATACATAAACCCATAAAAGGGGTAAATATGACATAAAGTCATAAGTTGAATATTATTGAAGAAATAAGAAGAAGAGGGTAAAAAACCCTATACAATGGAGCATAAGTTCCTCCAAGGAGTAAGGAAATACAAGGGGGAGACCTCTATTTATAACACAAGAGAGGAGCCACAAAGGGGGCTCCCAAAGGAGTCGTTGGGAGCCTCCCTAGGTGGCGCAAACCCAAAAAAAGGAGAAAAATAAAAAAAGAAAATATAAAATTAAATTACAAACATATTCCAAATGGAATATGCGTAAAACTGTGAAATGTCTAAACTACCCCTATGCCTATAAATAGAGAAATATATATTTTATATATATAATTAGGATAATACATATGCATATATATAGTATATGAATATGTATTATCCTTTATATATATAAAATATATATAATATTACAAAGGTTAAATGATACATTTTAGAAATGGATCCGGAGTTGGATCGGATTGGATCCAAGGTCTAGGATCCGAATTTTTATGGATTTGGGTTCTATTTAGGTCCTACTTAAATCTAGATTGGATCTAGGTCTTGATCCATTTTTTGTTCTGAGTATGCGTTTGGATCTTGGATCCGGATCCAAATCCAAGCCCAACATTTTTCTAGCTTTAAATTGTATATAAAGCTTTATTTTAGGCGTAAATAAGGCTAAGAAGCGTTTAGGGTTAATTTGGTTATTTTTGGAAGTTTTTAGATATTTTTAATTAATTAATATTTAATAATTAATTAATTAAATAATATTAATTCCGAATTTTGGATTAGGGCTGAGTGGGACTCCTTAAGAGAGCCCTTGTACTTACTTAAAACGAGTTTTAAAGCTTTAAAAAGGTTAGGAAAACTATCAAATGTGGAAAGGTCAACATTTGGTAGAGTTTAAAAAAATTAAGAAACCAAAGAGAGAGGAGTTCCACTTTTTGGGAACTCTTAGAGAAAGAGTTGGAGAAAAGGGGGGGGTGGGGGTCACCCCCTCTCCCACTCTTTATTTACAGAAAAAAAAAGAGAAAAAGAAAGAGGAAGAAGAGGAGAGGGAAAAAGAGAGAGAGAAAGGGAAGGAGAGGAGAAAGAAAAAAGAAGGGATACCTTCTTCTCCAACGGTCTAGCCACCTTTTTCCATCATTGATTTTCTCTAATTTTCAATTTCTATCAAAGGTACGGGTTCTTCTTTTAACATAAGTGAGAAATCGAATACTGATTTCATTCTCATGCTACACCATGATAAAAAAATCATGGTGAAAGAGTAGATCTATATGATCACTCTATGATATACGAAATAGGATCTATGGATCCCTTTCCATGCATGTGTTTTTGACTCTTTTCCTTCTTCAAAAACAAAAATTCTGTGCATATTTATTTCTGTGTTAAAACAGAATTTTTAAGTAATGCATATGCATCCGTTTAATGCTTAGTTGTTGTGGAAATCGATTTCTATGGGTGAATCATGTCATGGACTGAACAAATGCATGAAACTATGTGTTGAAATCGTGGTGTATGCATGTTTTTTTAGAAAACGTGTAAGTAAAAGCATGCTGGTACAAATCTGATGTTGTCTAAAATTTGCTTTACATGCCTATGATTTTGTATAGTGCTTGCATAGTTTTCCTTTAAAAAAAAACAAGATACATTGTTGTTTAGGGTTAATGCTGGGCCAGCCGACCTATAGTCGGCTGAGCCCTTGAAACAGTCAGCCCAGCCGACTGGGTCAGCTGGGCTGAGTGATTGGCCCAACAGACTGGGTCGGCTGCAGGCCAGACCCAGCCGATTGGGTCGGTTGGGTCACGGTAACACAAAAAAAAAATGTGTGTTTGGGGCATAGGTCGGCTGGCAGCTAGCTGAGTATCACTCAGCTGACTGCCAGACTCTGGCAGGTGATGCACAGGCTCAGCCTGCGCTCTGTTGTGCCTTGCCAGGCCTAGCCGAATCAGTCAGCTGGATTGGATCAGAGCCCAGCCAGTCGGCTGGGTGCTGGCAGTGCCTTACAAAAAAAAAAGAGTTTTCCTTTTTCTGTAGGCTGGCTGTCAGACCAGCAGAACCCAGTGCGGCTGGCCTGACAGGCCAAGCTATGTGGGTCATGTCCTTAGAAAAAAAAAAGGAGAGAGGTAAGCAAATATATATATATATATATATATTATTTTTGGACTGTCAGCATGCCCTAACAGTATATACACACAAGCCCGAATTGGGTCTGTGCATGGGCTGTCAGACCCAGCCGACAGGGCTGACTCAGCCAGCCTGGTTTGGCAGAGAGTGAATTTTCAGATTTTTGTATTATGTGATGTCTTGGTATGTTTCCAGATCATTGCCATTATGAAGGTGTCAGCTATGTGCATGATAGAATTGAATGTTTTCACATGCCTGTGATTAACAAATGATGTGTGATCAATGTCCTAATGCAGTGCTAACTACATAGGTATCTTGTGAATATGTACAAATCTGAAATGTAGTTGCACAATTAGTCACCTGTGTGAAGAGATTCATGAATGAAAGTTTTGCATGTGATGTATGTGAATGAAAAACATGTATTCTGAAATGAAATGGGGATCTTCGAAACACGAGCTTAGATTCACAAGGGCAAGTGTCAAGAATGACACTAAAGCATAACCCTTAAAAAAGGTATAACTGGAAACAAAATAAAAATAAAAATGTATTCTTTATTGGTATGAAAAACCAATTGCTTAAGAAGCATTGAAATAAAATACAAGAGGGGTTGCACCCCTTTATATACACAGCTGAAAGAGGACTCAATAGAGCTGTTGGACACATACCAACAGCTCTATTTAGAGTTGTTGGAATGTGTCAGTCCAACAACTCTATTAAAAGTTGTTGGATTGTGTCAGTCCAACAACTCTATTGCTAGTCAAGTCTGGACAGGACTTGACTAGCAACCGTCATTCTAGTTCAAACTGAACTAGATGACATAAAGACAAAAAATAAAAATAAAGGAAAAAAATTACAGAAAAGAAAGAAATGAAAATTGTATTTATATATATATAATAATAATATAATATTATATATATATGTATAGTCTTACATTTTAATACTCTTCCTCAAACTTACGGTACAATGAGCGAAAATTTGTCTAAGAGAAAATGAAATCGGGGAGCAGCGAGAGGCTTTGTAAAAAAGTCTGCTAACTGATATTCTGAAGTGACATATGGCAGATCAATTATCCCGTGTAGATATTCCTCTCTGACGTAGTGACAATCCATTTCAATGTGTTTGGTGCGTTCGTGGAATGTTCTGTTACTGGCAATGTAGATCGCACTTTTGTTGTTACATCATATTTGTGAAGCATTTGTTGCTTCAGCTCCCATGTCAGCAAGCAGTCGTCAAAGCCAAACTACTTTCATGGTCGTAGTTGGCATGGCCCTGTATTCAGCTTCGGTGGATGAGAGAGATACCTTCTGCTGCTTTTTACACCTCCATGAGATCAATGATTCCCCTAAAAAGATACAAAAGCCAGTGGTTGAGTGTCTGTTATTGGGATCACCTCCCCAATCAGCATCAGTATATGCAATTAAATCAAGAGAAGAGGAGGAAGATAAGAAAAGTCCTCGTGAAAGAGAGGACTTGATGTATCTGATAATACGCATGACTGCTCCCATATGAACAGAAGTAGGAGCATGTTGAAATTGACTTGTTGTGTGAACAACATGTGCTATATCTGGTCTGGTAATGGATAGATAAGAAAGTGTCCCGACAAGTTGTTTGTAAGGAGTAGGGTCTGCAAGAAGTTCTCCATCATCAATCTTCATTTTAACATTAACAACTTCTTGAGTGTCAACTTTCTTATCATCAGTAATACCAGACCTGGAAACAATATCAAAAACAAATTTAGTCTGAGATAATAAATATCCTATAGGAGAATAAGCAACTTCAATGCCTAAAAAATATCTCAACAAGCCCAAATCAGTCATTTCAAAATGAGATTTAAAAAGTGTTTTGATTGTTTCAACTCCTTGTTTATCGCTTCCGGTGATGATCATATCATCCACATAGAGAAGAAGCACAATGATCCCTGCATCAGAATTCTTAATAAACAAAGTAGTGTCAGTTAAACAGAATTGAAAAAACCAATATCAATCATAACACGATTAAACCTATCATACCAAGCTTTTGGTGCTTGTTTAAGTCCATAAAGAGCTTTTTCTAAGCGGACTTTACCCTTAGGAATACTTAGACCAGGAGGGGGTTCCATGTATACTTCTTCAACTAGCTTTCCATTTAAAAAAGCATTTTTGACATCCATTTTAAAAAAGAGACCATTTTTTGATAGAAGCAAAGGCAATTAAGGTTCGGACAATTGTCATACGAGCCACCGGAGCAAAGGTTTCTTCATAATCAATCCCATATTCTTGGGCATAACCTTTGGCTACTAAATAGGCTTTATATCTTTCAAAAGTACCATCACTCTTGGTTTTAATTTTATAAACCCATCGACATCCTATAGTTTTCTTCCCTGGAGGAAGATCTTGAATATTCCATGTAGAAGCCTTTTCAAGTGCATCTAATTCAGCTTTCATGGCTTCTATCCATTTGATATCATTTTTTGCTTGAAAATATGTGGATGGTTCTTCATATGAGTGAATTAATGCAATAATTGCCCTATATGTGGGTGAGAAAGACTCGTATGATACAAACTTTCCTGGAGGCCTCGAGACTCGGAATGATTGATTAGTTGGAATGTTAGAATATTTTTCAAGTGCACATGGAGGATTAGACTCTTGTCGCCTGGAATATTGAATACTAGTATCTCTATGAACTTCTTCATTTTCAACATTAAGATCAATAATTCTTTGATCATTATCAAAGTTACAGTCAAGGTCATATTCATCAGATGTTGATGTTAGATCTAGCAAAAAAGAGTACTCAATGACGTCTTTTAATTTTCTAAAACCAAAGAAGCTCTCCTTTTCAAAAAAGGAAACATTTCTAGACACATATAGTTTATTATTTTTGAAGTCAAAACAACTATAACCTTTCTGGTTTTCAGCATATCCTAAAAAAGCACAGGGAATCGCACGAGGGGAAAGTTTATCATTTTTGTCAGTAAATATGAAACATTTGCACCCAAATATTCTTAGTCTAGAGTAGTCTGGAGAAATGTTCATAAGTTTTTCAATGGGAGTGATATTTTGTAACGAATAAGATGGCATCCTATTAATGAGATAGGTGGCAGTTAAGGCAGCTTCTGCCCAAAAGTCTTTCGGGACTTGATTTGCTATTAATAAAGTCCTAGTGGTTTCTATAATATGACGATGTTTTCGTTCTGCCAATCCATTTTGTTGAGGTGTATAAGGACAAGATCTTTGATGTGTGATGTCATGCAATTTAAGATAATTTTGAAAATCTGTGGATAAAAACTCTCCCTCTGAATCTGTGCGAAAAATAGTAATATTATTTTGAAACTTGTTTTTAACGATATTATAAAAAGTTTGAAAGTATAAAAATACTTCAGACTTATGTTTGAGAAAGTACATCCACGTATGTCGGGAGAAATCATCGACAAAAATAACAAAGTAAACAAATCCTCCTTTAGAAATTACTGGTGCAGGACCCCAAACATCCGAGTGTATTAATTCAAGTGGTCTTGAAGAGAAAAAGGTTCTGTTCTGAAATGGTAATCTTTTCATTTTGTCGAGAATACAATCTTTACAATCAAATGATTCAGAGTTACAAAATTTCCCTAGATTTGGAAAATGTTGGATTTTGGCTATATGTGGGTGACCAAGTCTCTTATGCCACAGTTTCAACTCTATTTTTTGAACATTATAACAAAAAGCTTTCTTCGGCATTTCCAAAAAAAACCATGTAATAGAGTCCTCCTTCTGTAAAAACCAGTAAAAAAAATTAAAGAGATCGGACTCGGGTCGGGTCTAGACCCGACCCGGATCCAACCCGTGCCAGCCCCTCGAAAACCCCTTTTCAGAGGCGCTGGCAGCCCGGAGAGGGAGGGGTTTCTCCGGCGACACAGGGGGTCGGCCCTGTGTGCGCCCCCTTCCTATAAAAAGACGAGAGGGGAGGGCTTACGAAGCTCCCCCGACCCCCCGACTCTCTCTCTCGTTCTCTCGTTCTCTCGTCTCTCCCCTCCCCGACTCCATCTCTCTCTCGTTCCCTCACTCCCCTCTCCGGCGAGCTCCCTTCTCGGCAACCACCTCCCCGACGTCCTCCCTTCTCTCCGGCAGCCCCAGGTAGTCCCCTCCCTCTTTTCTTTCGTTGGTTCGTCGGAAGGCCGGCAGCCCCTGCCGAGCCTTCCTCTTCCTCCTCCTCCTCCTCTTTTTCGACAGGCAAGGGGCTCCGCCCCCTTGCCTTCCTCCTTTTTTCGACAGGCAAGGGGCTCTGCCCCCTTGCCTTCCTCTTTCTCGACAGGCAAGGGGGCTTCGCCCCCCTTGCCCTCATTTTCTTAGCAGGCAGGGGGCTCCGCCCCCTGCCCTTTCCACCATTCTGGCAGGGACCATGGCCCCTGCCCTTCCCTTTCATGTAGGGGCCGATGGCCCCTACCCTTCTCCTTAAGAGAGGAGGCAGGAGCCAAAGGCTCCTGCCTCACCACTCGAAAACCGAGCAGGGGCCAATGGCCCCTGCACCCATCTCTTTTAACGGCATGGGTCATTGGACCCTACCCCGTTCTCTTTCGCAACTGTAGGGACCGATGACCCCTGCAGTGGATTGCGGAGAAACTGAGCTTTCTCCCTATCTATATTCATTTTATACATGCTAAACTACGTACTTTTGCAGTGTTACGCAACGGAGCCCGTTCGCGCCCCGCGAACTAAACCGACGATCACCTACGCTCGTAGACGACTTCATTCTCGCAATACCCCAAGGTAGGAGAAGTTGCACAAGGACTTAAATAATTAAATCAAGCTTAAATAATTAAAGATCGAAAGGACTTAATGATATATTTATATACATATACGTATATAAGTACATTTTTAATTCAAGGACGCGGTTTTGCGATCCTTGTCCTTACTTTCGCATTTTCTATTTCTGTTGTCGTCGCGCTTTGTGCCCAGGCTTTTGTTTTAGCAATTACTACTTACTGTCTTTTAATTCAAGGACGCGGTTTCGCGATCCTTGTCATTTGCTTTCGCATTTCTTGTTTCAGTTTGCCGTCGCGCTTTGCGCCCAGGCTTTTACTTTCGTATTTACTGCTTACTGTCTTTTAATTCAAGGACGCGGGTTCGCGATCCTTGTCCCTTGCTTTTGCATTTTCTGTTTCCGGTTGTCGTCGCGCTTCGCGCCCAGGCTCTTGCTTTTCGCATTATTGTCTCTCGTTTTTGCCTTGCCATAGACTCAGCATATTCGGGAGGAATACCTATTCCTCTTTTTACCCGATATGTTTTGGGAAAACCCTTGATCTGGGGCAAGATCAAGTTGTTGGGTGATGGGTTCATTTGTGAAGCCCGTTTACCAAAACCAGTGTCGTGACTTACATAGCACCCAGACACTGTGTCATCGGATGTCAGATTCAAGAAAATCACATGCCATATGTTGGCAAGTTGTGTGTCGTTTTGAAAGATTTGAAATGTTAAAATAGCTTTTAAAAACATTATATCTCTGCGAAACACACTCCCGAGGCTCCTATTAAGGACGTATATCCCTTTCCTCGTAAGTGTACTCTTGAACATGCGAGGCATGTTAGTACTACGATGATTGGATGAGAGAGTCTTATGACCTCGATTAATGCTTAGTGCACGTTGTTGAAAACACATATAAAAATGGGATCGCTTTCATAGGCAAGATGCTCGTTTCGGTCTAATGGACCAGGGCATGAAGAATGAGGCAACGGCTAAGAAACCCCGTCACGCTCAATTCAACCTGGCTTCGTCAAGAGAGAGGACGGAGGGTACCAACTCCGATGGACAGACCATTTATGGCTTTTTAAAAAGGGCAAAAGACCCGTTTTTTCCCAGTCATCGGAGGTTAGGGGGAGGGATAGGGGCTACATAAGTTAGCCTAACACTTCTGCAGAAGTTGGATGCATCCCTATCAGGCCTTGCGGACTTACTCTCTCGACCATCAGTCGTCTCCATAGGAATAGGATTTAGTCAGACAACCGAGGTATATTAAAATACTTAACATAATGAACACTCGGCTTGGACTCGACTGTTTCGACTCACGTGCCATGTATGTACCCGCATGGCCGGTTATCAAGTAATAACTAAATTGAGCATGCTCACCCTTTTCAGTTTGTTGTACTTAGCTTATTCCTCCAGTCTATCTGCTTAGTTTGCTCGTTACTACCTGCTACATAAATTATCTATGCCTAATTTAGTTCTTTTTGTCTTTGTACTCTCCTACTAGTTTTTCGCAAAACTAACCCATTTCATGGGTACAGGTGACGATTAGGTGCATCAGGCGATGGCGCGATTGCGAGATGATTTAAGGATCCACTGTTTCTGCTCGTAGTTCTTCTCCTGGACATTTTGGTTTTTGATACGGTTTTCCCTTGAGGAAATCCAAATTTTGTACAAACTTGATACTCACTTTAATAGAAGAAATGGTTTTCTAAGTATTATTGCAGATCGTCCATGGTAAATCTTTGTTTTCTCGCTAACGTGCCCAAGGTTGTTAAACCTGTCCTTTTTCTTTTAAAAGAAATCGTTTCCGTTGATTTTTAGAAATAAACTCTATAAAGAAAAGGAATTTTCCAACTATTTCAAGGAGATTATAAGGTTCAAAATTTTGGGACGTTACACCTTCTATATGGCCTTCCACAATCAGCTTGCCTGACTGGCGATCATGTACCCAACAACCATGAGAAGAAAAAGAAATATTACACCCATAATCAAAAATTTGAGACACACATAAAAGATTTAAATTTAATTTGGGAACATGTCTAATTTCTGGAATAGAAAATTTCTTTGTTTTATAATTTTTTTCAAAATTTCCTATTCCTTCTATTTCAAGAGAAGTCCCATCAGCAGTAAATACCTTTGACACACTTGTTTTATTTTTAACACATTTGGATAGACTTTGATTATTTGGGGTCATATGAAAAGATGCACCAGAGTCAAGGAGCCAAGAAACTTTACCTAGATCAGAAAAAGATGAGGTTTCTGCGCCGGTTGAAGCTTCAGATGAGAAAGAGGCACCTTTGATGAGAGGTTGAAGAATCTCCATTAGTTGGGCTAGGGAAACTGGTGCATCCTGATCTTTAGGCTCCGATCCAGCAATTACAACTCTTTTTTTTCTCAGCTCCTTAAGTTTGGGACATTGTGGCCTGTAGTGTCCCGGTTCATGACACAGATGACAAATAACTTTTTTCTTATCATAGTCACCATTTTGTCGGTTAAAGTGAGGAGGCCTATATGATCGTACATGATTCTCTGGTCTAGCAAGGCTAAAACGGAATCATCTTCAATTTTTAAAGAACCTTTCCAGAGACGATTTTCTTCCATTGTTAACTCTTGAATAGTTTCAACAATAGAAGGAATTTTTCCCCGGTGAAGTAGGGCCGATTTAGTGGTTTCAAATTCTGGCCTTAATCCAGTGATAAACTGGTAAAAATGTTCAGCATCGAATTGTTTCTGACGAAGCTCGATGTCTTCGGCACAATGCCACTTTGGTTCTAAAAGGGAAAGTTCTTCCCAAAGTTCGGACAACCCATTGTAATATTCACAAATAGTTTTGTCTTCTTGTGTCATCATTCAAACTTTTTCTTGGAGGTTGCACATGTGTGCAATATCTTTAAGGGAATACATATTCTTAAGGTATTCCTATGCCTTATCGACATGATCAAATTTGGCAAGACTTGAACATTTTTTAATGTCAACGCTATTGATAAGCCATGACATTATCTTCGCATGAGATATTCTCCGGTCTTTCCATTTCTTCTCGTATGAGGCAATAGCCTTGATTTTCTCTTCTTCCGATAGAGGGACCTCTTTATCTCCCTCCTTTTTAATAAGAGATAGCTTAGGTTCCGAATCGGAACCATCCACAATCCCCCATAGGCCTTTTCCCCATATATGGTGCTTCATGATTGAAGCCCATGTTACATGATTCGTATCGCTTAGTTTCATAGGCATGATGGTGACTTTATCATTGTCATTCATCGATTACAAGGAGAGAAAGAATAGGGATAGAAGAGAAACAAGAAGGAAAATGAAAAAGAAAGAAGAAAAAAAACAATACAACAAGATGTGAAATCTTCCCCAATGAAATGATAAAACACTTCTCATCAAGTGGCGAACACTTTTGCAAATGGGCACGGAAACCAAGGCAGCTTTTCCTCAAGATTTAGTACTTCCGCGGCTCTAATACAATGAAATGAAATGGGGATCTTCGAAACACGAGCTTAGATTCACAAGGGCAAGTGTCAAGAATGACACTAAAGCATAACCCTTAAAAAGGGTATAACTGGAAACAAAATAAAAATAAAAATGTATTCTTTATTGATATGAAAAACCAATTGCTTAAGAAGCATTGGAATAAAATACAAGAGGGGTTGCACCCCTTTATATACACAGCTGAAAGAGGACTCAATAGAGTTGTTGGACACAGTCCAACAACTCTATTTAGAGCTGTTGGAATGTGTCAGTCCAACAGCTCTATTGCTAGTCAAGTCTGGACAGGACTTGACTAACAACCGTCATTCTAGTTCAAACTGAACTAGATGACATAAAGATAAAAAATAAAAATAAAGGAAAAAAATTACAGAAAAGAAAGAAATGAAAATTGTATTTATATATATATATAATATTATTATATATATATATATGTACAGTTTTACATTTTAACATATTCGCCATGAGTAAATGCATTAAATGAAAACATGTATTTCTCATATTTATGCATGGTGAATGAAAGCATACAATGGGTTGATCACAGAGTTACCGGAAGCGCCTAGCTAAAAGGGGAAGCGCGCTTCCCCGAAGCGCGCTTCGGAAGCGCGAAACGTCGCGCTTCCGAAGCGTGGGGGGAAGCGTCCCCCTTTTTTGGGAAGCGCGTTTCCCTTTAATGGGGGACGCGTTTCCCTTTAATGGGGGACGCGCTTCCCTTTAATGGGAAGCGCGCTTCCCATCACGCTTCCCCCACGCTTCCCCCTCGCTTCCCCTGTTTTTTTCAATTTTTTTGTATTTTTTATTTTTATTTTTTTCGCTTCCCCCTCGCTTCCGAGACGCTTCCTAGGTCGCTTCCGAGACGCTTCCTAGGTCGCTTCCGAGACACTTCCCGAATCGCTCCTAAGTGGTCCCACGCTTCCCCGCTTCCTAAAATTTTGAAAGTGCCTCGCTTCCCGCTCCCGCTTCCCGTATCGCTTCCCGCTCCCGCTTCCTCAACTGGCAACCATGGTTGATCATGCATTACATGAAAGTGTGCATGTGTCACTATTGTTGAGATTAAAGAGTTTTTAAGTTTAAGGTTTCTTAAAAGTAGGTTATTTGATATTTCTTGTTTAATGAGGGACTCGTATGTAATTTTTATATTTGGCCTCTCTCTATTTAACATAGAGATTAACTCTAATCAAAGTTAACGTGTTTTCTCATTTCACAACCGTCTCTCTCTCTCTCTCTCTCTCTCTCTCTCTCTCTCTCTCTCTCTCTCTCTCTCTCTCTCTCTCTCTCTACCTAGGTTCCTGTGCATCTCATTGAAACTTCTACATGGTATCAAAGCGGTAGATCTCGGGAGCGTGATCGATCGTGATCGATCTACACCAATAAAAAAAAAAGTTGGAACCAGGTGTGCACATTTATTTTTTTTTTCATAGATCTGATAATAGATCTGGTGTCTGACTAAGGTCATGACCCAGATCTGTCATCAGATCTAAGGGACACGGTGACTGCGTGTCTTCAGGATCGGGATATGGTAGAGTTGAATGGTGCGCAGAAGAAACAAAAGTTTGTTTTGTGGAAGTAAAGAAAACCTATTGATAAGCAGCAGTGTTGGATCTGGATGTGAAAGGTGTTCTCTTGCCGTAACTCCTGTGTTGTGGAATTTTTTTAAAGTTGTCATGATTTTTGTGTCTGGGAGCAGCTGCCGTGATTTCTGTGTTTGGGAGTAGCTGTCGTGATTTCTGTGTCTGGGAGCAGCGGCTGTAAATTTTTTTTATGCTCATATTATCTTTGGTTGTGAATCTGGATGTCGAGTTCGACATGGTTCTGTTCTTCTCAGATCTCATTTCCTGTGCTGGTTTTTTTTTTGTGGTCGTGAACCTGGATGCCGAGTTTAGACGTGGTTCAGTTTTTTTTCCAGATCTCATTGCCTGATCTGATCTGATATCTGTTTTGGGTTAAATAACCTTGTGTAGTTGTGAAGAAGTTGTCGTATGAGGGTGAAATACATTGTTTTTCTTTGCTGATGTGATTTTATCCCTGATGTGGGTTGAACAACTTTAGGTGGTCGTGGAAATTGACTGACACAAGATTATGAAATATGTTGCTCCTGTGTTAGTTGGCTTGTGGTTGATGAACATTAATTTTTTTTTAATCATAAGTGATTAAAAGAGTGAATCGGTTTCCTTTTGCAGCAGTTTTAGCATCAAATATCTCATTCCCTGTTAAGTATTATTCATTATGGGTGATGTTTTGAAATTTGATTCCAAAAATGAGAATATTGGGGAATATAAGGCATTTGCTTTAATAGGTCAGCGGAAGACCATATATTATTTATTAAGAAAACCAACTCAAGCATAGTTGTTATGGTGGTATATGTGGATGACATCATTCTTACAGGAGATGATGTGAAAGATATTGAAGCCACAAAGGCTCATCTTCAAAAACACTTTGTTACAAAAGACCTTGGCTCACTTAGATATTTTATGGGTATAGAAGTTGCCAGGAGTCGTGAAGGAATGGTTTTGTCCCAACGGAAGTATGTTCTTGACTTATTAAAGGAAACTGGAATGCTGGGAGCTAAACCAGCTAATATCCCCATGGACCATAAAGTTCAGTTGTTTGAAGAAGGGTCGAAACCCGTTGACAACAAAAGTTATCGCTCACTAGTAGGGAAGCTACTATATGTAACTGTGACCAGGTCGGATATTGCTTTAGCAGTAAGCAAAGTTAGCCAATTTATGAACAAACCAACTGAGGTACATTGGAATGCAGCTATAATGATTCTCAGGTATTTAAAATCCTCTCCTGGAAAAGGGTTATTATTCAAGAAATGTGGAACTCTGGATATAGTGGCTTACTCTGATGCTGACTATGCAGGATCTGTAGTGGATAGAAAATCTACTATAGGATTCTGTGTGTTTTGGGGAGATAACCTAATTTCATGGAGAAGTAAGAAGCAAAATGTGGTTGCTAGGTCTAGTGCAGAATCAGAATATAGGGTTATGGCCCAAACAACTGCTGAATTAATCTGGGTTCGTACGGTTCTGAATGATCTTCAGGTGAAGGTTTCCTCTCCTATGACCATGATGTGTGATAACAAGGCTGCCACATATATAGCGAACAATCTTGTCTTTCATGAGAGGATAAAGCATATTGAGGTTGATTGTCATTATGTAAGAGATATGGTTCAAGCTGGTCATATCACTACCAAATATCTAAAGTCTGAGGACCAAGTTGCAGATATGTTTACAAAGCCTCTTGCTAGACCAAATTTCTCAAAATGCTGTGACAAGCTGAGCATGATCGATATCTATGCTCCAGCTTGAGGGGGAGTGTTGAGATTAAAGAGTTTTTAAGTTTAAGGTTTATTAAAACTAGGTTATTTGATATTTCTTGTTTAATGAGGGACTCTTATGTAATTTTTATATTTGGCCTCTCTCTATTTAACATAGAGATTAGCCCTAATCAAAGTTAACGTGTTTTCTCATTTCACAGTTCTCTCTCTCTCTCTCTCTCTCTCTCTCTCTCTCTCTCTCTCTCTCTCTCTCTAGGTTCCTATGCATCTCATCGAAACTTCTACAACTATCATGTGAATTTAATATGAGAATACTTCTAAATATTATTGCCTCTCGCACATAGTTGAAACATGCAAATATGGACGTGTACTTAGAAAGCATGTGATTTGTTTTCGGATATGGCATGTTGTTATGGTTTTTACGTATGATGCATCGATGATCGAAATGAATCATCGTGGGCTTGGTAAGCCTGAGCTTTTGTTTGCTCTTTCTTTAATCATCTCAAATTTTGCATCACAAAAATCATATTTATTTTCATTGCATTATGTTCATATTGTTCTATATGTTTCCACGGGTGAGAGTCTCGTGATGACTCTCGCAGGGATAGATGTGAGTTGTTGCCTTGCTTTTGCATACTAAATTGTAAAACTTAATAATTGGCTTTTAATAAAAAGAAAATAAATAAGAACATTGTAATGTATGAACTGAGATCTTCCATCGAAAGAATGGGCATCTTAGAGGTTCGGTTTTGGAGGACCACGAGGACACAAAAACTATGTGTGCTTTACTTTGACCCCTGAGCCCGATATTGAGGTTCTTTCTCCTGACCACGATTTTAAGGAGAGTCCGCCATTTTACCTGGGTGTGGTATCTTCGACACAACTGTTGTTTCGCTATACCAAGAAAGTGGTACTTGTGGGCGTGGAGGGTCCCTGGTGTCCCGACATTAGATGTGAAGGTCTAATATTTCGAAGATGATTCGGTCGAGGGGTAAGTTTGAAACTCAGTAATAAAATACAACTTGTGTGTTAAGCTACCTTGAGAACCTAACTTGACCTTAGGAAATTGTACCCGTTTGGTGTATTCGCGGGCAACAGTAATTAAAAAGATGAACTTAAATTGTATGTATTTAATAGGGCATGCATATGAAAAGAAAAACTTTAATGAAAGATAACAAAGTGTTCATGCATTGCACATAAATCATGCATAATCATGTTATGCATTAGAACATGCATAATTTTTTCTGTTCTCTTAATTGTTACATGTTGGTGGATGCATGATGTTTAATTTCTAATGCATGTTAAATGTCTTGATTACTTAAATTGTAATTCTTGTTGTTGATTAATGTTCTTTCATACTTAATAAATGTTCCATGTTGCATGAATGCTTAATTGAATTATGTAATTATCATAATTGCATTCCTCTGAATTAATGCATAAAATCTTATCTGTATTCTTTAGCTCACTTGTTTTATTAGAAGTACCTCTGCTCAGGATTTCGGTTCTGACACCCTACTTCTATGTTTTTTCGCAGTCGTAGGTGATCGGTGAAGCGACTGACTTCTGAGGGAGTAACGGGTGTCACACACTTGCTAGACAGATCACAGATGGACAACATGACTCTTCTTTTATTTTCTTTTCGTTTCATTTAGTTGTTATTGCACTCTGAATTCTTTATTTATGCAATTGTCTCGAGACTTATTACTTATTATTCAATAAAGGTTTGGTTTGGTTTGGTTTGGATGATAATTGTAAGCTCTATTGTGGTTGATTGTTTTATCCAATTGGGAGTGGAACTATAAAGGCCCCGGGTTTCTGGGAAGATTTCTGCAATGGTTTAGAAAAAAAATCTGCATTTTCAAAGGGTATGAGTTGGGGTCGTTACAGCATTAGAACAAGCTTCCCTGCCTAGGTAAGTCTTGTTTGACTCTAAACCAGAGTTGTCAGTTGAGAAAGTGGGAGCGGGAAGTTATTCGGGAAGCGAGGCACTTCTAAAATTTAAGAAAGCGGGAAGCAACCAGGAATCGTCTCGGAAGTGAGAAGAAAAGCGAAGAGGAAACGAAGAAGGAAGCGACGTAGGATTCGAGTGGGAAGCGAATAGGAATCGAATTTTCCTGATATTGTGCAAAAAAAAATTGTTAAAGGTTTCAAGCCACTCCCAAAAAAAGAAAATTCACTTCTTGATATTGGAAAGCGAGCGGGAAGCAATGCGTTTCACACTTCCAAAACGCATTTCGAGGAAGTGCGCTTCCCCGGGTCCAATAGTGTTTCCGGTAACCCTGGTCTAAACTCTAAATATTCTCCTTTCTCTCCTCTATTCCTTCTTCTCTTCTCTTTTCCATCTTCCTCGTTTTTCTTTTCTTTTTGTCTTGCTTCTCCTTTTTCTTGAATTTTTCTCTTCCTCTCTCTCTTTTTCTTTCCATCTTCTGTTGCTGTTAACAGATCCAAATTTCTCTATGGATCTGGTACCTGTTAACAGATTTACCTATCTGTTTTAGACAGATCTGATCCTAAAAAAATATTGGGATCAGATCTGATCCGTGTTATTGATCCATGAAATGAAATATAGTTATCAAAGTCTTCCATGTGTTCAAACTTCAAAGTAATAGTTAAGTTTAAATGTTCCCTTTAACAAAATGAACAGTATAAACAATGCAAGCAGCCAGAAGAACAGGACACGCCAACATTTAGCACAAACCAAAAATGGGAAACACACCCACAGGATCAAGCTCATAAAGCGGTAATCTACCTTATTAATGCATAAAGATATAGACTACAGACTTTCATGATGGTCAAAACTCTGTAGACGAATGCAAATTTACTTCACATACAAACTTTGCTCATTAACAGTATATTGTACTGTTCATAGTTTCAAGAAAAAATCAATATGAAATACAATGCTGGAAACAATAGAGCATGTGTTCAAGGCAAACATCAAGTATATCTGCAATACCACTGTACTGAAATAAAGAATATACAACATGTTAACAATCCAATCAGGTGCAAAAATCTATATTTGAGATTTATATGATATCTCTGAACATAAGCATCTACAAGGATGGTTTTGACAAAAAAATTGTTTGATAGAATCAACTTTAAAATTGGGCAACACCTCGTCAGCAAAATTCAACAATCAATAAGTATAGTTGTGCCTACATAAGAATTATTAAATGCAGAAAACATCAATTGAAAAGGCTGAGCAAGAAAGGGTATTCATAATTTTGTATTATCAATGCATAAAACTTGAAATCTTTTTATTGTAGTACTTCTGAAGTAGGAAAAATTATGTAGTTTTATCATGACATAAAGTTTTATGTTCAAAAGTATTTGTTTCCAGGGAATGAAAACAGAATATCAAGATAAAACAAACTCTGGATCCATCTACATGAGGCTGTTACCCAGAATAAATTCCAAAGCCTGGTGTGTCAGAGTAGCAAATGGAGGTCCACTTTTAACCTGACCAAGAAAAGGCAGACACCTGAAACTGTTAGTCCTTGGATGAAATGTGTAAATAAAAGCTGGAAAGCATCCATGCCCTTACAATAGATTGATTCTTTACAAGCTCCACCAGAAAATCTGCTGATGTGCAGAGCTTCTCCATCTCATCTCCTCCATTTATATCTGCACCTAAATACAGCAACTAAATAAGAGATATGTATATGGTCATGTGCAAAGAAAGTTTCTAGCAACCACCACCATTTTGGTCCACACAGAATAATTTTTCTGAAACATTTTAAAGCCTATGTCACATAGGTACGGGTACAGGAGGGTATGACACTGCAATTCCAAAAAATGTGGGTATGGGTATATATATTAAATATTACATAAATACAAAATAAACTGAATATAATCTAAATATATATGCTATATCTAAAATATATATTATATACTGAAAATATAATTATAAATTATAAATTGAATACAAACTGTCACATAGGTGCGGGTGCGGATACGGCGATGCGGCACTTTAAAAAAACTTGGATACGGGAGTGCGGGGAGGGTATATATATATATATATATATATATATATATATATATATATATATATATATATATATATATATATATATAGTGAGAGAGAGAGAAATGGGTAGGTGCGAAATTGATATGCGCTAAATGGGTTTTTCTGCCCTTCCGGTGTTTTCGCAGTTCAGACCCCATAAATGTGTTGGGTATGGCCGATTTATGAGGAATCCACACGTGGATCATGTATTTCGATGAAAAATATGACATTTTCAGCCTCTAAATTTACAAAGATTTTGGACTGTTGATTATTCCAAGCTTATAAAAACCCACCCATGTGTCAGAATCGAAAACTTCAAGATCTGATCCCTATAAAATCAAGTACATAGACCACATCTGTACAGTCAGACTTTAAAAATAAAACGAAAAAAAACTTGAAAAACTCATTTAGCACATATTATTTCACACCTACCCATTACTCTCCCTCTCTCTCTCTGTATATATATATATATATATATATATATATATATATATATATATATATATATATATATATATATATATATATATATATATTATCAGTTAAGTTAACACTACGTGTGAGTGTGTGCATTTATGTATTTATATATATAATATAGATAAAACTGGACTTGGTTAGGGTTAATTGAATCTACTTTTGAATTGACTTTTCATGACACAAAGGAAGACATGTCCAAGTGTCACACCTGCATGGGTGTGGGTGTGACGCAGGTGCAATGCCCTGTTAGAAGAGTCCGTGTTACATAGAATATAAATTTGTATGTATGGAGGGTAAAATGGTGTGTCCATGTGTCAACGCGTGTCGACACGGGTACGGAGGGCAAAATGGAGTGTTCGTGTGACAGTTTAAAGCATAAAGCACACAGCAAGCACAGAACAGCTTGACCTGAAAATACATCAAATGAACAACTATATGTGGTTCTTTTAAGTAAAGTCAAACTTTCCATTGGATGTTACTTCTGTGGCAAACTTCTGTCCACTAATACACAAGACAACTTGCTTCATCGAAAAGATAATGGGGAGAAAAGCCCTATCTTTCCAAAATCATTATCACAGTGGCAAACAATCCAGAACTCAATTCTCATCAAATTGGCAGAAAACTTTGGTGTCATTTCATGGCAAATTAACGTCATAAAGTCAATGCTGAAGAACTACACAAGCTATAATTGGTGCTAGTTAAAAGTATATAAATAAACATGTTAAACGGACTGCTCACGTTATGCTTCTAATTGTCATGTAACATGTTCATTAGATTGTTGCAGAGTAATATAAGATCTATTGCATCTACAAGCCATATGTATTGGGGATTAAACAAAGCATGATAATAAAAAGCTTGTAACAAATAGCAATATTGCAACTGTAGTTCTAAGGTGGGAAGCTTATAAAACGACCAGAGCTAAAAGCCTAAATGTTAATTAGTACAGTCAAAACTTCTTGAATTCAGTCTCACTGTTCATGTCCATCTAGTCCATTACTAGTAAGACAATAATCACAAGTCCTGAGAACAATATGAGGACCTTTAGAACATCCTTGTGTAACTGCATCAGATCTTTTCCACCTCCCCAATAAGCGTGCTGAAAATAGCAAATATTTTAGTTAGATCAAATGAAAACTTAAAATGTTATGCAGCATATGAAGAAAAAACAAACAGATAAAATCCAGTCTCGCTAGCACAGACGCACAATGAATAAGAGTAATATAAAGTACCTATGATCCCTAAGTTAAGCAATGAAAACATGAAAGATCTTTACATCAAGTTGATGTCAATATGAAACATGAGAGAAAATTAAAAGGCGAAAAAAAAATTACCTTGACTTAGAAACCTTCGATATAGAACATCATTTACTCTAGAACGACCATCAGATTGCTCCTGGACATGCAGCCATGCACTTGGATCCCCACAATTTTCAAAAAAGTAGCACTTGCAATAGGCAGTTTGTTGAATAACGTCATGTAACATTCTATCTAGGAGACAACAACAACAAAAATCAAGTTTTTTCTTTCTTTAAGGTTATGAAAGGCAGCATGTGGATGGTAAAAACCTTGGATGTCCTTGAGTTCATCTTTAAGTTGAAGTAGCTCTCTTTTTCTATCATTAGCCTAAGACATGGTCAATCAAACTTCTGATTTCACAAACAATCAAAATCAAAATAAAGACATAATCACACTACAAAAATGCTCAACTTTCACATGCATTGGTTCAGTGAAATGACCAATAGCGTGAGCATGCACAAGTGTGGGAATAAACTTGCATGAAATAGTTACTTTCAACACACAAAGTAATGAGTAATATTCAAAATGACCCTGGATGCCATCGAGCACATATTTTGCACACTTAATGTATTGAAACAATTTTAGTGGACGGTAAACACACGGGTCTGCATGCATGCATGTAAACACACATGCAAATGTGTAAGCACACACATGCATGCGCACATGCGTCTCTGATCCTTCTAAATAAAATCAAACACCGAGGAATTCTGTATCCGATCATACTTCGATGAAATGAGATCCAAATAATTATAACCACAAAAATTAAAAACTTTTTGTATCGAGCACCTGACATGAGGTATAATGATGAAAATCGAAAAAAAAATGCATATAAAGAGTGAACAGAAAACCTGTGATTATTTAATCTGCAAGATCTAATTGCAAACACAATTTTTCTGTGGGCATTAACAAAATCGCCGTCACGAATCACAGAAAAAAAAACTTTGGTACCAGTTTTTCGCGTATTATTTTATGGTGGATCCACAGAAGCAGAAAATTAGGGTTTCGTCTCGATCACATGGGAAAGATGGAGAGGAGGAGAAGGAGGAAGGCTGGAGGATCACAGGAAGGAGGGAGGGGAGAATACCTTCTTCTTCCAATGTTGGACGTCCTCTACGAGGTCGTTGGATTGGGAATTTCGTGATTGTAGGAGGGCGATGGCGAGAGCCATCTTGGCGGACGAAGGTTCAAGTTCCTCCATCCTCCCGCTGAAATGATGCCTTCACGTTGACTACTACCGCCAGAATTCGTTTCAAATGGAGGACTTAAATAGGCCCTCTTAAACGGGTCTGGAGGAGTACGGAGGTCAAGATCCAAACGCCCCATTGAGGATTGAGAACCGGGTGAATGGATCCGGCCAGAAGCAAATAAACAGTTTGGATCACGGGTGAAACAAATACTGATAATTGAACAATTTTCAATGTTTGCCATGATAGCTCTCATACTGAACCGCGAGCCGATTTGGATTAGGCTTCAAGGGGCCTATAAACGGACTCGATCTTATGTAGTTGTGAGTATGCCATTTGCCTTGCCGAGAAGCAGATGCGGGTCATCTAAAATTTCACCACTTCCATCGGACCCAACCTGAGTCCGACTCCGACCCCTTCACACCCAGTGGGGGAGTAGGACCCAACACGATGTGGATAAGATGAACCTCCTCTGTTGGCCCTTCAAAAACCCACGTCTACAACGCCCTCCTCGCTCGCTCTGTCGCTCGCTTTTCCCTCCATTCCCTGAAACAGACGACGATTTGAACCCCAATCGACGGCCTTCCCTTGCATTCACCCCATGCACTCATATTATCAACCGTCCTTCTCGGTCTCCGCCTCCTCCTAAAGCCCTAATCTCCTCGATCCCTAAACCCTAGAGTGCAGCCCTCTCATGGCTGCGATCGTGGGATGCATGTTCCACCAAAACCTTAGGTTCCTCCTCGAAGAGAGGACCGCTTCTCTCGCCTTCTCTTCGTCCACTGGATCAAAATTCCACGGCTTTTGCTCGACTCCTAGGCTCCGCCTATCCCCGGCTCAGCTCCCCGGCCGAACATCGATCGTCGCGAGGTTCGGCGGATATCGGCCTCCCGGAGAATCGAGAAGATTCAGAGACTACGACGACGAGTACGATTCGGCAATGGATATGTCCAGTATAAGGTGAAATTTTTACCTTTCTACTCTTGGAATTACGCTTTGGTTTTGTTACTTCTTTCTGAGTTTCTTCCCGTCTAACTAAAATTCAGTCCATTTGAGATTTTTCCTTTAACTTGGGACCGGTTGTATTTGTTAATTCGCATGTTTTTATCGAACTTGTTAGATAGGTAAGGGAAACAAAGGCACCAGTTGTTGAAGTATTCTGATAAGCGATTGTGTGTTACTTCTATAAGATCATCCGGTTGATATGTGGTTACTGGAAGGGGTGTTCATGATCAGAGTTTAGGTGAGCCAACACCAGTTTTAGGTTGCTCAGGCTTGGTAACTATACAATATTGAGCTCAAGCTCAAATTCGAACTGGCCTTGAGCCTGGCTATCACGGCTCAAGTTTGCTTCGTTCGTATGTGCGTGCGTGTGTCATAAGGTATTCTATGTATCATCTTGCACGTTGATTTTTTGACATTTAATGGATTCTCTCCAAAGACTGCCTTACATCTTTTTGTAGATTCCGTTGGTCAAAGACAGTTTTACAGACCAAAACATTAAGCTGCATCAGAATATTGTAGGAGCAAATCAATAGCAAGAAATTGAAGCATTTCCTCAAGGGCGAAAAGCTTTGACCATATGGAAATGAGTCAATGAGTAAGGAGATGATGTAAAACAAACCGATGAATGAAACTTCATCCTTTCCAGAATGGAAAGGCTTTTTGAACATAGTGCCACACGTCGAGTATGTGAACTGATAGTGGACAATAAGCTAACAGGCTCAGATAACCGGATGAAAAAATGCCATGAGATGTGGTTTAACCAATGAGTTGAGAAATAGAAATAAGGCTTTCATTTCTAGCCACTGAATTTCTAACACATTAATTCAATTCGATAGCATGACTTTGTTTTCCCCTATTCATTCAGTTTTTTTTTGGAATTTATATGTTATTTTTGGATTATTTAATTTACTCTTTTAAATTCATATGTAACAGGTCCCCGTCCGTAAGGTTGATTGATGCACAACAAAATATGGTCAGTCTTTCATTCTGATTAGTGCAGAGGTCCCCATTTTGTACCATATAACTCTTCTTTCCTTATTTCAACATTGGTATTATATTTGTATCCCAACTGCCATTTGGCTTTTCTCCTATGTAGGTTGGAGTTGTATCTAAAAGTGAAGCTATTCAAATGGCAGAAGATGCTCAACTTGATTTGGTATGTTTTTATTGTGTTATCCCACCTAAGCTTCTGGCTATTCTGGCTAGGCTACGTAGGTGCGAGTCTACCACCTAGGAGCGCCTAGGTGCCTAGGCAAGAACCTAGGTTGGTGGAAAGGCACCAAGGTGTAATGAAATGAGTCTTCCAAAACACAAATGTCCACAAATACAAACTTCAAATGGACATGCACAAAAGTGGGTCACAAAGAGCACACTCACAAAACTCACACTAGGCACACACAAGGAAGACTCAAATGTAAAATAATATTTTATTGGATTTCAAATATGCTTGTAAAAGCATTACAAGAATAAGGGGATTCATCCCCTTTATTTACACAACAGGAAGAGATAAAAATACTCTCAAAGGAGAGCCCATTATTGTCGTTGGAGCTAGTCCAACAGTTGGATTTCTAGGTGTTGGACTAGCTCCAATGGCTTGTCAACCATGGTTGACTAAGACTAAAAAGGGGAAAATAAAAGAAAGGAAAGGAAAATATAAAAAGAAAAATATACATTAAATATATATATATATATTCAATAATATTATAATACACACATATATATATATGTATACATGTATATACATATTGAGATATGTATATATATACATATATATAATATATATACATTATATATGAACATTTTAACACTCTCCCTCAAACTTATAGTATAACAATCAAAAGTTTGCCTTAAAGGAAGTAAAATCTAGGAGCAATGAGGGGCTTGGTGAGGAAGTCTTCTTATTGGTACTCTGATGTAACATACAACAGATCAATGTTGCCTTGTAGGTACTCCTCCGTACATAGTGGTAATCTATCTCAATATGTTTGGTGCGCTCATGAAACATATAGTTGTTGGCAATATGAATTGTATTTTTGTTGTCACAACATATTTTTGAAGCTCTTGCTATTTCACTGCCCATATCTGTCAATAATCGTCTTAGCCAGACTACTTCCATCGTGGTAGTGGTCATGGTTCGGTATTCAACTTTCATATACGACAAAGAGAACTTTTGTTACTACTTACATATCCACGAAATCAGGGAGTCACCTAAAAATACACAAAAGCCTGTGGTTGCGTATCTGTTGTTGGGATCACTTATCCAGTCAGCATCAATATAATCTAGTAAATCTAATAATGATGAAGCAAACAAGAAGAGGCCTCTAGAAACAGAGGTTTTAATATATCTAATAATTCATAATACGACTTTCATGTATATAGAAATGGGAGCATGTTAAAATTGACTAGTTGTGTTTACAACGTGTGTTATGTCTTGTCTAGTTCTGGAAGGGTAAGCGAGTGCTCCGATAAGCTGTCTATAAGGAGTCGGATCTTCAAGATATTCTTTATCATTTATTTGCATCTTGACATTTATAACTTCCTTAGTATCTACTCTCTTGTCATCTGTGATTCCAGACCTGGAAACAACATTAAAAGCAAACTTAGACTGAGACAACAAATACCCTCTAGGGGAATAAGCAACTTCAATCCCTACAAAGTATCTTAAGAAACCCAAATCAGTCATTTTAAAATTATTTTTAAGCAAATGGTTAATATTTACAACCCCCCGTCTTTCTCCTTCAGTGATGACCATGTCATCCACATATATATAAGAGGAAGACAACAATACTTGCATTAGTTTTCTTAACAAATAAAGTTGTGACAATTAAATAAGATCTAAAACCAATATCAAGCATACAACAACAACTACAACTACGCCTTCATCCCAAAACAATTGGGGTCGGTGATATGAACCAAAAAAGAAAATCATTCTGGGTCTTCCACATGAATCCTTCTCTTCCAATCATTTCTATTCAATGCCATGTCCTCGGTGAGGTTCAAAGCATTCATATCCTTTCCTATCATCTTCATCCATGTCTTCCTAGGCCTACCCCGACCTCTTTTAACTAATATATTTTTTCGTTTCTCCATCCTTCTAACTGGAGCATCATTAGGCCTTCGTCGAATATGTCCAAACCACCGTAAACGATTCTCTCTCATCTTATTTTCAATGGGTGCAACGCCTACCTTCTTACGTATCTCCTTGTTCCGAATCTTATCTTTTATTGTATTTCCACACATCTACCTCAGCATACGTATCTCAGCTACACTCATTTTTTGAATATGATGTCTTTTTGCAGACCAACATTCTGTACCATATAGTAAAGCGGGCCTAATAGTCGTCCTATAAAACTTTCCCTTCAACCGCAATGGCATTCTACGATCGCACAACACTCCAGTTGCACTTTTTCATTTCATCCACCCAACCTTTATCCTATGATTTACATCTCCATCAATCTCTCTATACTTTTGAATGACAGATCCCAAATATTTAAAACAATCATCCACCGGTATTTCTTGCTCACCAAGCTTCACTACACTTCCATCACTACTTTGTTGCTTACTAAACCGACATTCTATATATTTTGTCTTACTCTTACTCAACTTAAAACCTCTTGCTTCCAATGTCTGTCTCCATAATTCTAACTTAGCATTAACTCCAGCTCTAGACTCATCAATCAAAACAATATCATCAGCAAACAACATACACCACGGCATATTTTCTTGAATTGATCTCGTAAGCTCATCCATCGCTATAGCAAATAGGAAATAGCTTAAAGCAGATCCTTGATGTAACCCAACCGTTATAGGAAAATTGGTTGTCACCCCTCTATAAGTGCGGACATTGGTTACTACTCCTTCATACATATCTTTAATTATACTAATGTACTTGAGAGAAACACCTTTCTTCATCATTGTCTACCAGAGAACGTCTCTAGGTACTCTATCGTATGCCTTCTCCAAATCAATAAAAACCATATGCAAATCTTTGTTCCTCTCTCTATTTCTCTCAATAAGTTGTCTAAGAAGATGTATAGCTTCCATAGTTGACCTTCAGGCATAAAACCAAATTGATTCTCCGATATCATGACAACCTTCCTCAACCTAGACTCAATCACCCTCTCCCAAAGTTTCATAGTATGACTCATGAGTTTTATACCACGATAGTTTGTGCAATCTTGTATATCACCCTTATTCTTATATAGAGACACCAAAGTACTCTTTATCCACTCATTAGGCATCTTATTTGTTCGTCAAATCTTGTTAAAAAGATTTATCAACCATTCTAAACCTTTTTCTCCCAAGCATTTCCAAGCCTCGATAGGTATACCATCTGGGCCAACTGCCCTTCTTGATTTCATTTTCTTCAAAGCCTCTGCAATTTCTTTCTTTTGAATCTTGTGCATGAAGTCACGATTCATCTCATGAAAAGGAATGGAGAAGTCTCCAAGATCCTGAGCATGACTTTCATTAAGTAGCTTATCAAAATAATCTTTCAATCTCTCCTTAATCTTCTCATCTTTGATATATCTAACCATACCCAGATCCCTTGATTTCCTATCTCTCATCTTTGCAAGCCTATAAATATCCTTCTCGCCCTCTTTGGTATCCAACTTGTCATAAAGCTCCTTATATACCTTATCCTTCGCGTTTCGAACTACTTTTTTAACTTCCTTCTTTGCTATCATATACTTCTCTAAATTCTCATTATCACGACTCTTACTTAGATTTCTATAACACTCTCTTTTAACCTTAATGGCTAATTTGACATCTTCGTTCCAGCACGATGTATCTTTATCTAGCGGTGCACCGCCTTTAGACTCACCCAATACCTCCTTAGCCACCTTTCTCATGTCACCCGCTATCTTATTCCACATTGATTCTGAATCCTCCTCGAGACACCAATCAGCTTCCTTAACTACCTACTTTACAAACATTCCTTGTTTAGCTGCTTTCAGTGCTCACCACTTAATTCTAGGATCTATCATATGTCTATCCCTTTTGCGACATTGTCTAATTCTAAGATCTAAAATTAAGACTCTATGTTGTGTAGCTACACTTTCTCCGGTATAACCTTACAATCGATGCAACAACCCCTATCTCTCTTTTTAAGTAGGAAAAAATCTATCTGACTCGTATTAACCCCACTTTTAAATGTTACTAGGTGTGACTCCCTCTTCCTAAACCAAGTGTTTGCCAAGATCATATCATAGGACAAACCAAAATCTAAAATCCTTTCTCCACTTTCGTTTTTTTCTCCTATATCATAGCCTCCATGGATACTCTTAAATCCATCCCTACTAATGCCTACATGTCCATTAAGGTCACCGCCAATGAAAAGCTTTTCTTCATAAGATATCCCTTGTACTACTTCATCTAAATCTTCCCAAAATTGATGCTTAATGGAATCATCTAAACCTACTTGAGGTGCATAAACACTAATAATATTAATAATATCCGTACCTAATAATAATTTAATAAGTAAAATCTTATCACCCTTCCTACGGACCTCAACTACATTATCTATAAACTTACGACTCATAACAATCTCTACTCCATTCCTATTCCTATTTATTCTTGTATACCAAATCTTATATCCCCAAGGTTCTATCACTTTTGCTTTTTCACCTACCCATTTGGTCTCTTGTAGACATAAAATATCAATCTTTCTCCTACACATAACGTCTACTAACTCTACCAACTTACCAGTTAAAGACCCTATGTTCCAAGTGGCTAACCTAATTTTATGGTATTGGACTAACTTCTTTACCCCCACCCATCCAACAAAGTGAGGGAACCCTTGCCTATTTGACACCACACCCGGGCGCCGGTGTGACGCGTCGCTTCCGGGCGACGACCTAGCAACCCTTGCCCATTTATCACTGCCTCCGGGCCTATATAGTACAACGCGTCGCTCAGTAGGGAACGCCCCAACGAAATTTTCATATTGGTTCATATTCATAGGGTATGACTAAGTTTTTATGTTGGCTGTCACTGGCCTACCGCAACCCTCCTCCTTCAAGCATAACTTTACTAAATCTATCATACCATACTTTCGGTGGTTGTTTTAGTCCATAAAGTGTTTATTAAGTGAATAATTTTTCTCTTAGAAATGGTTACACCAAGAGGTAGAGGTGGCAATCGGGTTGGCGGGTCGGGTTGGCAGGTCAGAATACCTCAACCCGAACATGACCCGTTTATTAAACGGGTCGGATGTGGCAAACACGAACACGACCCGTTTATTAAATGGGTAACCCCGACACGACGCGGTTAACCCATTTAATAAACGGGTCGGGTCGACACCCGATTACACGACGTCGATAGGGGTTTTCGAGTTTTTTTTGGTAGTTGTCGACACAGAACCCCTTTTGTTGGAAAGGGGTTTTCTAATAGGATGCTCGCCGGGGCTCACTGCCTCATCGACGATGTCCTATGTCTCACCGGGGTTCATTATCGTGCTGACAAAGTTTGCTATCGTCAGAGACGCAGAAGGAGCTTTTCCTCTCTTTGGTCTCAATGATGGCCGGCCATTAGGCTGCTGTCGACGGAAGGCTCCAAGGACCTCTTTCGGAGGCCGCCATCGTGTCGGATGGTCGTCGGTAAACGATGTGGGTCACCAAGCATTGGCCGACGTTTTCTTCCTTTGACCCCGATCATGTTGCTAATGGGGGATGATTGCCATCGTCAGTGGCCTTTCGGCTGGCTGGCGGTGCCGGTGACCTCTGATCGCTGCTCAGGCGATGTGAGTTGGCTATTGCTCTCTTGCGGGTTGATGGGTTCGTGTAAGCGGGTTGACCCACCCGCCTAACCCGTTTATTAAATGGGTCAAACGGGTTGGTGGGTTGGCATACCCCTAACACGAACCTGACCCGTTTAATAAACGGGTTAGGCGGGTCGACCTGTTTATGACACGAACCCATTTAAGCCAAACCCTAACCCAGCTAAGAAGCGGGTTGGCGGGTCGGGTCAGATTTTGCCACCCCTACCAAGAGGTGCCTCCATGTAAACTTCTTCAACTAAATTTCCATTAAGGAAGGCATTCTTGACAACCATCTGATATATGGGCCAATTTCTAATAGAGGCTACAACTACAAGTGTCTTAACAATGGTCATCCTAGCGACCATAGCAAATGTTTCCATGAAATCAATGTCATATTCTTGAGAATAACCCTTAGCAATTAATCTGGCTTTATACCTCCCTAGAGTCCCATCGCTCTTGGTTTTTACCTTGTATATCCACCTACAACCTATAAGTTTCTTGTTTTGTAGAATATCTTAGATTGTCTAAGTGTGAGCTTTATCTAAGGCATCTAACTCTACCCTCATGGCATCTTTCCAGTCTGAGCGATCTTTGGATTGGTGCAATACATGCCTTGTATTGTGATCAAAAGGAATCATAATACACAAATTTTTCTAGTAGCTTAGAGGTTCTAGATGATTTTATCGTTTGCACTTCATGTTGTTTTTCAATATCAGAATATTTATCAAGTCTACATGAAGTTCTAGCGACACTACGTCTAGAATACTGCAAGTAGTTTTTGTCACTATGGGATTGCTCTTTATTTATAACATTATCATTATCATTATCAATATCAAGCTCACAATTGCAATCATTAATATCTTGCTTTGAAATAAAGTCAAGCAAAAAAGAGTAGACAATTATATTTTTCACTATCAAAGAAATTTTCCTTTTCTAAGAAAGTTACATTTCTTTTTTCATATAACTTACTATTTTTAGGATCATAACATCTATAACCTTTTTGGTTATCAACATATCCAAAAACTACACAAGAAATAGCCTTAGGTGAAAACTTATCATTTTTGTTGGTTAAAACAAAACATCTGCAACCAAAAATTCTCAATCTAGAATAATTCGAAGTAAGTTTAAACAATTTTTCAATAAGAAAGATATTTTGTAATGATGAAGATGCATTCTATTAATAAGATGTATCGCAGTTGAAGTTGCTTTACCCCAAAAAAATTTAGGCACATGACTAACAATAAGTAATGTTCTCGTAGTTTCTACGATGTACCTATGTTTCCTTTCCGTAAGACCATTTTATTGTGGTTTGGGCAAGATTTTTAATGTATAATGCCATGTAAGTTGAGGTATTCTTTAAATTCTTTTGATAAAAATTCTCCCCTTGAGTCGGTACGAAGAATAGAGATATTGTTGTCAAACCTATTCTTAACTAAGTTATGAAATTTTTTAAAATTCAAGAAAACTTAAGATTTATATTTAAGGAATTAGATCTTAGTATATCTAGAGAAATCATCAACAAAAATCACATAATATGCATATTCACCTTTTGACATAATTGGTGCTCTGACCTCAAATATCAGAATGAACTAACTCATGCGGTCTAGTAAAGACAAAAGTTCTTTCATAAAATGGTAATTTCTTTATTTTACCAAGAATACAATCTTCACAAGGAAATTTGTCAATGTTACAAAAAAAATTCGAATTTGGAAAATATGGAACTTTAAATACATGGGAATGTCCTAATCTTCTATACCATAAGTCTAAATCTAATTTTTGGACATTATAACAAAATGTATTCTTGGGTATCTCCAAAAAGTCCATATAGTAGAGGCATCTTTTTTATATGGTCTTGCCCAATCAGCTTGCCTAACTGGCAATCATGCACCCAACAACCAGTTGATGAGAAAAAGATATCACAACTATAGTCCGATATTTGAGAAACAGATAGAAAATTTAAATTCAATTTGAGAATATATCTATTTCTTAGAATTGAAATCTTTTTTGAGTTTTGAAAATCTTTTTCAAAATTTTTTATTCCTTTAATTTCAAGAGACAAAACAGTAAAAACATTAGGCAGACTTGAGTTAGTATGATATTCGGATAAAATATCAATGTTTGGGGTCATATGAAACAATGCACCATAATCAAGAAACCAAAGAAACTTACAAGGGTTAGAAAAGATGGGACCGCGAAGATGCTCCTTTAAGAAAAGGTTGAAGAGCTTCTACCAATTGTGATAAGGACTTAGCAATGCCAATAGATGGTTCTTGTGAGTTGTACTTAGTTTCTTGTGGTTCTTCAACTGTCACTTTCTTATCTTCCCTTCTTCTTAGCGCAGGATACAGTCTTAATATACCCTGGTTCACATCCATAATGGCAAGTAATTTTTCTTTTGTCATACTCATTGGCTTATTTCCAATGAGGTGGTTCGTATGAACGAGTGTAGTTATCCAGCTTAGACACGACCAAAATGGATTCTTTCTCATTTTTGGTTGAGTATTTTTTCAACATATTTTCCTTGATGCTTAGCTCTTCTATAATATCAACAATAGAAGGAATTTTACCTAAGTTGACTTGGTGGATTCAAATTCAGGTCTTAGCCCATTTATGAATTGATAGAAATGCTCTGTATCAATTTTGGTTTTGTTCCTTATAAATTGCTACTTTTGATCTATGAGACATATTCCCTGAGATATCCTTATTCTTATGGAACAACAAGATTCGTTCAGCATTAGTGTTTATCATGTGGATATGAAAATTGTTTTTGTGGATGTCTTCTTATCTTGCTTTTGTCTTTAGGGTTTTCCAATTTTCTGAAAGGATGGAATTTTTTATGTGGTTAAGGGTTTGTAGTTTTTCATTGTTTCTTCATCCAAGGATCACATATTTTTTTATCAAACAGTGCAAGTAGATCCCTTGACCTTTGAAAAGTGATGGTTGGCCTTGGATGGGAATATGTGACAAGAGCTTAGTTGTCAAAAGCGGCGCCTAGGCGACCAAGTTTGGGCGGTGGGGCCCTATATTACCACCTAGGCACCGCCTAGGCTGCGACTGCCTAGGCTTTTTTAGATCCTAGACTTTTTTTTTTAAGATATATCATTTGTTTTCTTCTTCGAGGAGGAGGAGAAGAAGAAGAATGAGAAGACATGTTATTTGTTCATTGCTTGTATTATGTCTATTGTTGAGAAGAAGAAGACATATTATTTATCTGTATTATGTCTATTGTTGAGAAGAAGAAAAAGCAGACATTATTTGTCTATTGCTTGTATTATGTCTATTATTGTTGTTATTTTTTTTATATACATGATTTTATTTTTTGTGTATTGTTCTTTACATTGTTAGTTGTATTGTTTATTTATTCAATTGTTAATTTATTCTTAATTTGTTTGAGCAAGTTAAGGTTATGTAATATAATTGCTTTAGAGTGTTCAACAACATATTATTTTTCTATTGCTTAGTGTTGATTGATTTTATGTTTCATATATGTTTCTTATTATGTTTTTTTTTTTGTTTTTTTTATTTGGGGTAATACCTAGGGCCCCGCCTAGGCCTTTTTAGGGTCTCACCGCCTAGGCTCTGCCTAGCACCTATGACAACTAAGGACAATACCTTGTTTTGATAATAACTTTTGACTCTGATGTTGGTTTGACTTGATTTTTGGTTTGTTTAAAAGTTAAGATCCTCGAGTTTAATTCATATTTTTGAAAAAAATCTTGAGGATGTTGTTTTAAAGGCCAAAAATGAAGTTGAAGTTGGAATAACTTTAAAATGAGCCAAAACACGGGTTTTGTCATATAACTCCTGACATGAAATTACTCGGTCAAAATTGGGATATCTACAATTTCATCTTCACTTTAGTTTGAAGACATACATCACCAATGCCTATAAAGCTTGATATTCCTTTGTTCCCCATATGAACAACTCCAAAGTTTCCTAGCTTATACAAAGTGGACAACTCCATGTAGTGTGGCATGATAAGAAACACCCGAATAAACCACCAAATCAGTGTCAGTGTTCATGACATTGAGACAACCACCCTTCTCTTTTATTACACATAGAGTACCATCACTAGCTACATTATGCATGGTAATATTTTATTTTTCTTTGAGTTTTTCTTCTTTGTTGTGTCTCTTGAACTTTCTACATTGCTTTTTGAAATGCCCGACACCACAAAAATAATGGCGTGATCCTGTTCTCGCTAAAGCATCTAAAATGAGTTGTTAGTGATGTCTTGGAAATGGATGCAGCCGGTTAAATAGAGTAATGGACTCTAAAAGGTCTGAAGTCAAATGGAAGCAAATAAAATCGTGATGTTTATAAGCTTTGTTACTAAATCTATTTTCCTTTTGTGTTCACCATAAATCTTCATGCTTATGATTGATTTAAGGTGATAGTTTCATGCATGTAGTGTTTGTTAATATGGAAAAAATGCTTTCAATGTGCTATAGATCTGACAAACCTGACAAATGTTTGGCTCATTGAAGTGGAATGAGGAAATGGAATCTGAGCTGTAGAAAGTAAGGGTGAAGCATATGGACGCAAAAAGATGGTTCCAGGATTTCCCAGGGTAAAGGAGAGGAAGGGAGAAGATGGAAGGAAGATAGATGGTTTGGAAGCAATGTGAAAGAGGGGGATTGGAGAATGAAATGAATAAATGAACACACTAAGGGTGCTTCTACTCAAAAATTATTTCGGAGATGAAAGTTAACTCTCAACTTCCATTGTGACCAAATTTAACATTCATTTTCAAAACTAGCACGGAATAGCACTAGAAAAAGCTCAATGCTAATTTTGAGTCCCAATAATTGTTCTAGATTACTAAAGCTCAATGAAGCCTTTAAACTGGGTATTAAATTTCAATGGTTTAAAAAATGTCTCATAACCCGTATTTGGAGATCGTGCTGTATCATATTGTAAGATAGAGAAAAAATTCCATTTAAAAAATCACAAAAAATCAGAAAACTAGGAAAAATAGAATGCAGTAGGAAAAAAACAAACTTAAGCTGGCATTACGATCAATTAAACATATATATGCACTACTAAAACATTTAAAATGATATGTAATAATTAGCAAAACAAAATATTTACTATTAACAGTATTAAGAGTTACATTAAGTTAAAAAAGAAAAAACATTGAAATCTACCTAAATTTTTCAACCATGTCAAACACGATAAATAAAATGGGTGTGTCATGCGATACATCACCATATTGTATAATACAGGTCGATGTGGCCCAATAATCGAAACCAGGCGATTAATTCTGTATATCATCCAAGGGCCGATAGAGCAATATGGCATATTGTATCATAAGATGTGAATCGATACTGATAGCTGTGCTGAATTTAGTCCCTTTGCAGTTCATCATAATTCTTTATGCTTATATTTGAAATCAGAGATGTATAGAAAATTCTAGGCAATGTAAAGTCTTTCAAATGAGCTAAAGATCAGACAAAACTAGCAACCATTTGAAGTATTGAGAGATGTAGTTCTGTACCTTATTAAAATGCACGGTTTCTGTTATTGTCTATCTAAAAATTTGTTACATACATATTTCCACATCATATCCTTTTGTCTATTTCTCTATGTTCATGCCCATGTGTATACAAATTATCAATCTTTGTTATACAAACACATGAACGAGTTGTGAGCAGTGACAGATTCACAATGTCATTGTTTTTCTTTTACAGGTGATCTTATCTCCAGATGCAGACCCTCCAGTTGTGAGAATAATGGATTACAAGTATGAAATACTTATGCTATTGGTTGCTTGTTGTGTTTTTGTGTTTGTGTTTGTGTTTGTATATATAAAAGTGGCTTCTTTGGGCCCTTTTGGGTCTCATAATCTGCTTTTCAGTTGATCATATTGATCAAGTTACTGTTTATTGTTTGTTTTGCTACCTTCAAAGGACATTTTTGCATTTCCTGGTTAACTTTGATAACTAAGTAGTTTAAAGAATACTTTATATATGTGGAAGTAGTTCCATTGGTTGAATATTTGTAAAGATGAATAGAATTGCATGATATACTACTAGTTGCTGAGGTGGTCCAATATAGATATTATGACCATGCTAGGATTTTCTTGAAAATAAAAAAACTATTATTTAATATCTTCTCAGAAATGCCTGTACTGATATTGATCCCCATGGTCACACATTATCCATCAAAATATCCAGTTTTGAAAGCTTTTTTCTGAATGTGCATGATGCTAGTTCTTTCTGTCAGCTAAAACGGTTGCTTTATGTCAAAGAAGAGTTTACATTAAATCATATCATCTTTAGCTACTGACATCAGTACTTGATCTTACGGACTCTCTTTTTGTACATTTTGGGCTCTTTATTTTTTCTTTTTCTGGCTTTCAATTTGCTATTTCTTTGAGTAGGCCTTTCCCAAATAAAGAATAGTTGATTTTCTTTTTATTGCTACAATTACACCAATATCAATAATATTTTCTCTGATTCTACAGAAAATACAAATATGAACAGCAGAAAAAGAAAAGAGAGCAGCAGAAGAAAAGTGCTGGTGATTATAATTTCTTGACTTTTCAATATTTTATTTTTACAATTTAAATGCTTCCGACATTGATGCAATTGTGAGGTGCTTTTCGGAATGGTATGCGGCTCCAATTTGTTGCATCTCTTCATCCTTATTCTTGTACATGCAGCAAACCGGGTGAACATGAAGGAGCTCAAAATGGGGTAGGTTTTTTAATGTTTCTATTGCTTATGCCTTTTCTGTTCTTTCATCACTGAACATGCATAGTTGTTTTTTCTCCTGTTTAACTTGTAGATCAGTTGTAGTTCCTGATTGTCGGGTTTTGCTAATTATTGGTGAATTTCTGCCAGTTGTCCAAGTTTTATTTGTGAAATCAAGTACTTGCATGTCTAGAGAATGCTGAAAATACAATTTTTGTTCATTTTAATGCACGAGAGCTGCAATATGCCTTCGCTTCATGCAAATATTTGTATATTTTTGGCATTAATTTTTGCCTCTGTGGATTTCATGCAGTGAGCACAATGCATCACTTTGTATACTGTACATGATTTGATGTGCCTGAATGTTTGCAAGCATATCTATCATGCTTGTTGTAATGCAACTTGCTTTCTTAGAAGATGATGCATAAAAGCTTTCTGCACTCATTCTCTTGACCAATTTTTTCTATCTGCCTCAATATGGAATATGGACTATTCTTGACCTTTCAACTGTTTGTTTTGCTGCTTTTGACATCCTTTTCACAGGCTATAGCATCATTGGCACTCTGGTGCAACTTACTGTGTACATATCAAGCATGCAGGTTTTCGACAATTTTAAACTTATTCTTTCTTGAAACAATGTTAGGTACAACATTGACTCTCATGATTACTCTGTGCGGTTGAAAGCAGCCCAGAGATTTCTTAGGGATGGGGACAAGGTTTACTCACTGCTTTTGGTGTTCTTATGAGTTAAATAATTAAAAATCCCATTTAATGGATTAATGTTGCAAACTATGTTATTTTGTTGAAAACTCGTGCAGGTAAAAGTCATAGTAAACTTGAAAGGCCGGGAAAATGAATTCAGGAATATTGCTATTGAGCTCATCAAACGCTTTCAGAATGACATTGGTGAGGTATGGTTTGCTTGTTAGTTTATCGTAGATTGTATAATAACTGATATTAACAGTCTATTGCTTAGAACACACACACAAGAGAGAGAGAGAGAGAGTTGTTTGGGGTTTAAGAAAGCGATCTTACTGAAAAATCCAATGCAAAAAGAAAAAGTGTTAGTTGGACCGAGGTCGGATCCGGACCCGACCCGGATCACCCTCCCTCTCTCGCGCCTATTTAAAGCAGCGAGAAGGGGAGGGGTTTCACATTCGAAACCCCTTCCCCTCTCGCTCTCTCGTTTCTCTCTCGGTACCCGACCTCCTCTCCCACTCTCCTTGCGTTTGCCGAGCAACGGCCACCCGCGACACTCGCACACCGGCCACCCTCCCTCCGGCAACTCCCCAGGTACGCGTCTCCTTCTTCCTCAGTCTCCTTCTCTTGTTTTCTTCCCTTTTTTTCTCGTTGAGTCGGCAGGGGAGGGGTCAAGCACTTCCCTGCTCCCCTTGATGGTGGGGGAGGGGTCAAACTCTTTCCCTGCACCTCCATCGACAGGGAAGGGGCCGAGCCCCCTTCCTGTACCCCCCTTATGCAAGGGAGGGACCAAGGCCCTTCCCTGCGTACCCTTTGGCAGGGATGGGGCCAAGCCCCTCCCTTTGCCCTCGTTTTACAAGGGAGGGGCCAAGCCCCCTCCCTGCACCCTCAGTTTGGCGAGGGAAGGGCCGAGCCCCCTCTCCACGTCTTCTTCTTCTAGTAGGCAGGGGCATCGCCCCGAAGCCACCTGCTGCGGGTGGCGACCAGAAGAAGATCCTTTCTGACGGCCGCCCTTTTTCAGGAAGGACGGAGGTAGGAAGCAAGCTCTTCCTTCCAAACGTCTGAGGTCGCAAGGCAGCCCCCCAGCCATGGATTGACTGCACAAGTATCATGCCAAGATAGTAGGATTGTCTTATCTCCACTGGGAATGCCCAAGGTGGAATTCAAGATCATGAAACCCGTTCGGTTGAGCAAGCTGATGTCGTCGCTAAAGGCGCAGAACTACCTAAGGAAGGGATGCACTGCCTTCTTGGTCAGTGTCATCAAGTCTGAGCCGATGCGAGTCCCGATTGGAGACTTGGAGGTGGTTCGGGATTTTTCAGATGTCTTCCCATAGGAGTTGTGAGGACTTCTTCAGCCTCGTGAGGTGCAGTTCAACATCGAATTGTTGTCGGGTACTGCCCCAATTTCAAATGCTCCATATCAGATGGCGCCAGCAGAGCTCAAAAAGCAGTTGCAGGAGTTGATGGATCAGGGATTCATTCGCCCCAGCGTCTCGCTTTGGGGAGCTCCTGTCTTGTTCGTGAAAAAGAAGGATGGATCATTGTGGTTGTGCATCGACTATCAGATGCTCAACCAGGCGTCAATAAAGAATAAGTATTCGTTGTCATGCATCAAGGATCTATTCGACCAGTTGCAAAAGGTCAAGATCTTTTCAAAGATAAACCTTAGATCGGGGTACCATCAGCTCAGAATTAAGGGAGATGATATCTCTAAGACAGCTTTTCAGACCATATACGAGCATTACGAGTTTACGGTCATGCCTTTCGGACTCACTAACACACCTGTAACCTTCATGGACCTCATGAACAAGGTGTTCAAACCTTTTTTGGACACCTTCGTGATCGTGTTCATCGATGACATCCTGGTGTATTTAGAAAACTGAGAGCAGCATTGTGAGCACTTGAGCGTTATTTTAGAAACTTTGCGAAAGGATCGCTTGATCGCTAAGTACTCCAAGTGTGAGTTTTGGCTAGAGGGGATTATGTTTTTTAGACATGTCATCTCCAAGGAAGGAGTGTCCGTGGATCCGACAAAGGTGGAGGTTGTACTGAGTTGGCAGCAGCCGATGAACGTTCGTGACTTCAGGAGTTTTCTTGGATTAGTTGGGTATTACCGAAGGTTTATCTAGGACTTTTCTAAGATCTCTCTACCCATGACGAAGCTTCTAAAGAAAGCGGTTAAGTTCGTGTGGGACGATAAGTGCGAAAACAATTTTCAGATGTTGAAGGAGCGTCTTATGACTGCTCCTATTTTGGCTTTACCTTCGGGTCAAGGCGACTTCATGATCTACACCACCAACGCTTTCAGGACAGGCTTAGGTTGTGTCCTAATGCAAAATGATAGAGTGGTCGTCTAAGCATCGCGTCAACTTAAAATTTATGAGAATAATTATCCGACTCATGATTTGGAGTTAGCAGTGGTAGTCTTTGCATTGAAGATATGGTGACACTACTTGTACGGAGAGCGGTTCGAGGCATTTGCAGATCACAAAAGCCTCAAGTACTTGTTCTCGTAGAAGGAGTTAAATATGAGACAACGGCGTTGGCTAAAATTCCTTAAGGATTACGACTTCACCTTGTCCTACCACCCAGTAAAGGCGAGCGTTGTGGCCGACACCCTCAACCGCAAGACTCTCAGCGTTTCCATTAATTTGTTATTCACTGGTTGGAAGCTGATCGAGGATTTGGTATTGTGGGAACCGTTTGTGATCACTCAAAATTCGATCAATCTATCCAGCATGGTAGCTCAACCTGAGCTATTGGCAAAGATCTTTGTCGGGCAGAAGATCGATGCGCAATACGAGAAGTTGAAGGCTCTAGCGCAGCAGACCGATACCTCCTTCCGTCTGAACGAGGAAAGAAGTGTATGGCGTAAGGATCGCCTCTGGGTTCCAGAAGATCTTGTTCTGAGAAATGAGGTTCTCGCAGAAGCCCATAAGTCCAAGTATACGATTCACCCAGGCTACACGAAGATGTTCAAAGACTTGAAGCACTAATATTGGTGGAGCGGGATGAAGCGAGACATAGCCGAGTACGTCTCAAAGTGCTTGACTTGCCAACATATTAAGATCGAACACCAACGATCAGGCAGAATGATGCAGCAGATAGAGATTTCATAATGGAAGTGGGAGGACATCACGATGGACTTTATCGTCGGGTTGCCGAAGACGCAGAGGAAACACAATGTGATTTGGGTGATCATAGACCGACTCACCAAATCGGCGCATTTCCTCCCTATCCGCCTCAATCAATCATTGGACAGTTGGCGGACATTTATGTCCGGGAGATTGTGAGATTGCATAGTGTTTCAGTGTCAATCATCTTCGATCGCGACCCGAGATTCACTTCGAGGTTCTGGTACAACTTCAATTGGCTTTAGGCACGAAGTTGAGGTTCAACACTGCATTCCACCCTCAGACCGACGAGCAGTCTGAACGCACGATTCAAACTTTGGAGGACATGTTGCGAGCTTGTATGATGGATTGGAAGGGAGAATGAGATTTTTATACCAGTCTTGCAGAATTCACGTACAATAACTGTTACCTTGTCGATCACCAGTCTATTAAGACGAGGTTGGTGAAAGAAAGTCGGATTCACCGATAGTGCTACAACACTATACTAAGCAAGTACGGATGATTAGGGAATGTCTTCATTCTGTTCAGAGTCGACAGAAGTGTTACGTTGATCGGTGTCATCGAGAACTTACTTTCTCAACAGGAGATATGGTTTTTATAAAAGTATCTCCGACTAAGAGCGTTTTTTGGTTCTGGAAAAAGGGAAAGCTCAATCCCCGATTTGTCGAACCATTTGAGATCCTGGATCAGATCGGTGAGGCGGCTTATCGTATTGCGCTGCCTCCTCAGTATGCTCAGATCCACAACGTTTTTCACGTATCTATGTTGAGAAGATACGTTCACGACCCATCTCACATCATTCATTACGATGATGTGGACTTTCGAAAGGACTTGACGTTCGAAGAAAGACCAGTGGCAATCGTCTATAATCGAGACCAAGTTCTCAGATAAAAAACGATTTCTCTTGTAAAGGTGCGTTGGCACCACCATGGAATAGAGGAATGTACTTGGGAGCCTGAGTTCGATATCAGGGAAAAATACCCTGACTTATACCTTGATCAACGAATCCAATAGAAATTTCACAGACAAAATTATTTTAAGGAGGGTAGGATGTAAAATCCAATGCAAAAAAAAAAAAGTGTTAGTTGGATCCAGGTCGGATCTGGACCCAACCCAGATCACCCTCCCTCTCTCGTGCCTATTTAAAGCAGTGAGGAGGGGAGGGGTTTCACATTCGAAAACCCTTCCCTCTCACTCTCTCGTTTCTCTCTCGGTACCCGACCCCCTCTCCCACTCTCCTTGTGTTTGCCGAGCAGCGGCCACCGACAACACTCACACGCCGGCGACCCTCCCTATGGCAACCCCCTAGGTATGCGTCTCCTTCTTCCTCTGTCTCGTTTTTCTCCTATTTTCTTTCCTTTCTTTCACGTTGAGTCAGCAGGGGAGGGGTTGAGCCCTTCCCTGCACCCTCCAGCGATAGGGAAGGGCCCTTCCTTGCATACCCTTTGGCAGGGATGGGGCCAAGCCCCTCCCTATGCCCTCGTTTTACAGGGGAGCGCCTTCTTCTTCTAGTAGGCAGGGGCAGCACCCCTGCCTCCACTAATTTCGGTAGGCAGGGGTGAAGCCCATTACCTCCCCCTTTGTGACCAACGGGTAGGGCCTCGCCCCTACCTCTTTGCTCCTCTGGTAGGTAGGGGTGAAGCCCCCTTGCCTCCCTCGTTGTTTTTGTTAGGCAGGGGCTTTACCCTTGCCTCTCTTCCACCTTGTTAGGCAGGGGCACAACCTCTGCGTACTCTCGCTTTTGGAAGGCAAGGGCGCAGCTCCTGCCTCGCTTTTGGAATGCAGGGGCGCAGCTCCTGCCTCTGTTCGATCTCTCGAAAGGTAGGGCGCAACCCCTGCCTTTGTATAAACCATCATCAGGCAGGGGTGCAATCCCCTGCCTCCCTGTTTTTTCGCTGACAGCAGGGGCTCGTAGCCCCTGCCTTTGCCCCTGCTTCTTGCACTTACAGCAGGTCCGCAGGGGCACGCTGCACCTGCCTTTGCTTCTTTCACGACAGAACAGCGGCAGTGCCCCCGTCCTCTCTACTTTTTTGTTTGAGATAGCATGTTGATGTCTTGCTTTTGCAGCTCGTACGACAGATCCAGCTCGCGCCCCGTGGCCCGAGCCGTCAATCGCATACGTTCGCCGACAACCGTAATCTCGCAACTCCCCAAGGTAGGGAAAGATTGCACAGAGGACTTGGACAATTGAATTAAGTTCAATTGATTAACAAGACAATTATATATATATATATGAGTACGCATTTAGCTTAAGGATGCAGTTTCGCGATCCTTGTCCTTTATTTTCTGTCATGCCTTTCGTTTGCCGTCGTGCATTGCACCTAGGCTTTGCATACAAATTCCTGCTTTCAATCTTTACTTTGTCGTCGTGCATTGCGCCTAGGCTTTTCTTACGCATTTCTGCTTTCAGTCTTTTCTTTGTCATCGCGCTTTGCGCACAGGCTTTGCGTTTGCACTTCTGCTTTCAGTCTTTACTTTGTCGTCGCGCTTTGCGCACAGGCTTTGCGTTTGCACTCCTGCTTTCAGTCTTTCCTTTGTCGTCGCGCTTTGCACCCAGGCTTTGTGTTTGCACTCCTACTTTCAGTCTTTCATTTGTCGTCGCTCTTTGCACACAAGCTTTGCGTTTGTATTCCTGCTTTCAGTATTTACTTTGTCGCCGCGCTTTGCGCCCAAGCTTCTGCTTTTGCAAATGGTTCATTGCCGCCTTGCCATTGCACATGTCGCTCATGATTTTGCTTATCACATGTACTACTAGATGCATCCTCGTGGAGTATGCACAGGCATTACCACTCTCCCTCTTGCGATAAGAGATGAGTCGGGGGCTTAAACAATACGTCCACGACTAAGGAGTGGGATCCCTAGCAAGGATCACAGCTTTTCGAGTGAGCAGTCCTGCAAAGTAGACTTGAGGAGTTTTGGTAGTTACACTAAAACATCAAAGACTACCCAAATCTACGTATTTGGAAAGGGGGTGCTTATCTATTTCAGTTCGTGCATTTGATGCATCTTACGTAACCCCGAATTGGGGCTCGAACGAACTTCTTGGCAGGAGTTTTGTTGAGAAACCTATATCATGTTCATCAAGGCCAGTATCGAGCCATGCAAGACATGCAGATACTATGATAACGGATGAGAGATTTCAGAAAATTGCATGTCATATGTTGGCACGAGTTGTCGATTGTTTCGAAAGATAAAGAATGTCAAAAGTAAAGTTTGAGAAACACTTCTGTTGAGGCTCTTGTTAAGGAACTATATCTCTTTCATCATAGAGTACTTGTAAACGTGCACTGCTCATTAGTACTACGATGATCGGATGAGACGGTCATGTGACCTCGAACAGTGCTAAATGCGCAATGTTGTAATCACATAAAATGGTGATTGATCACCTTCACATGCAAGATGCTCAAGTGGTTGAAAGACCAGAGCATGTAGAATAGGTTGTCAGTTAAGCAACATTTGACGCACCTATAAGCTTTTTGTTTCTATCAAGGGAGAGGATGGATCGGTACAAAACTCTAATGGATAGGTTGTTAACAATCACCTCACGAGTAAAGATCCAGCCTCTCCGGTCATTGGAGTTAGGAGACGGGACTACCAGACATTATCCTAGGTGGTAGATCTTATGGACTTCTGCAGAAGTTGGATGCATCCGTTGTCAAGTAACTGCCTTTGGGGAATCCTCTCTCGGCCAAAATTCACCCCCTTACGAGCGGACTCAACTAGCTATTGGGGTTATTAAAAATATATAAAATAACAGAGGCCCGAACTGGTCTCAGTTGTTTTTACGATTCGCGTATGTGCGTACCAGAAGGCCAGTTAATATCGAAATGTAAGTTTGTTCACACTAGTTGATGGGTCATAAGACTTGTTAGTTGCTTGGTAGTTCACAGTTTACGATTGAATGAATCGTTATGGTGCATTTGACAGTTACACTGCTTATCTGTTTTAACTACTTATCTGTTTTAACCTCTTATCTGTTTTAAACTGCTTAGCATGCTGAATCAAATGTACTTAATTCAGTTTTCTGTGACCTACTAGTTTTTTGCGAAACTGACTCATTTTAGGGGCACAGGCGATTAATAGGTTACGAGATAGGCGATTGTGCGATTGCAAGATGATCTCAAGATCCCACTGTTTTTGTTCTTTTGGGTTTTTGGGCAAGGGTTTCCTCAGAAAATCCTAATTTTGTACAACTTAAAGTTATTTCTAATACAAATGGCTTATTAAAATGGTTGCAAGTTATTTTTGTTTGGTGAATGTGGATTTTTACGCTAACGCACTTAAAGTTGTCAACTTGTCTCTGTTATTCAAATAAAAACGTTTTCGCTGATTTGTTAAAAACTCTGAAAAGAAAAGAGAATTTTCTAGTCTTTTGACCTTTTTAAAAAGGTTTATAAGTTTGACATTTTTGGGCGTTACAAAGATGGCTTACAGGTAGCTAATATCTTGTTCCCTCATCACCCAGCTCGGCTTTCTATGAGAATTTAATTGGCTTGTGTGTGTGTGTGTATACACACACATGAGAGAGAGAGAGAGAGAGCTGCTAACCACTTTTTTAGCTAACTGCCAACTAACTGGGTTTTTTAAGGGTTTTGCTTCCTTAAAATCTAATCATACAGATGTGTTCAAACATGGTCAATTTACTATGAAACAACACTTGATCATGTTTTTTCGATAAAAACATTTTTTTTTAAACCTTGAATATTTATGAAAATCTTAGACCATCGATTTTTAAACCTTATAAAAACCTATCGGCGTATTGGAATCGGATGATCCAAGAGTCGATTCCTATAAAATCAGGCATGTAGAATACATTTGTACAGTGAAATTTAAAGAAAACATGGAAAAACCCTTCAAAAGCCCAGTTAGCTGGTGGTTATCAGCTACCACCTTATATATATATATATATATATATATAGAGAGAGAGAGAGAGAGAGAGAGAGAGAGAGTACTTATTGTGTAAGTTTCATACCATTTATCTTCCGGACCGTCCTAATCTTCATTAAAAAACATACTTGCATGTGTTTTTTCCTTAATCTAAACTCGTAAATGTGATCTATATGTTTTATTTATTAGAAAACGTGTATTAATTTAAATATTTTTCATGTTTAGATGTGTTTTTAGCTCAACAAAAAAATCAATGGTTTATATTATACCAAAAACTTGATTAACTAAAAAGCAATAATTATTGTTAAATTGATTTGATTCAAAGCATGGTTCTTAGTCAATAAGTAATGATAAACACATTTATAGGTTTGGATTAAGCAAAAATCACATGTAAGTGCATTTTTTAAAAGGGTTGACAGTCTGGGAGATAAATGGTTTCTAACCTACACATTACTCATATATATATATATATATATATATATATATATATATATAGTCACAACAATATGAGAACTAGAAATATGGCCAGTGGATGTGCTCGGCATGGTGAATTTGCTAGGAATCAACCATTGGATTGTGTATTTTCGATGAGAAAGTGCAATCTTTGAATGCTTGAATATTTATGAAGGTTATGAGCCATTGATTTTAAAGCCTTAAAAAAATCTTGCTTATGCATCAAAATTGGTTGATTCAAGAGAGGGTTCTTATAAAACCAAATATGTAGATCACATCCCTACAGGAAAGAATAAAAAATCCATGAAAATCGCGGTTCACACATTAGTTCTCATATTCTAACGACTATATATATAGAGAGAGAGAGACCTATATCATTCAAAGTATGTCTAGGAGAGATTTTCAAAAGTTGGTTTTTGTTGGGAAAAGCTTGGCAGTTTTAAAATATTGGAAAAAATTATAAATAATGAGAAAATAATTGATTTTTCTTGCAAAAATATTAAGAAACAAGTTTTAGAAGGTTTTAAAATATAAAAGAAACAAAAAATAGAAAATGTATGCTTAAAATCTTAAAAATGAGTTGTCAAAAATATTGTCTTATCGATAATATTGCGATATTTTAAGTATTAGCGATATTTTGAAAATATCGGCTGACTTGATATCTGATATGCTTGTGATTTTTCAAAATATCGGTGATATCAGTGACACTGATATATATATATATATATGAAAACATTCTTAATGGGTTTTACGGTGTTGTTTTGCAATTTTAATCCCATGTAAGTGTTTGGCATGAAGCAGATCTACCAGGAATCAACACCTTGATCATGTTTTTGCAATGAAAAAAAGAATGATATTTGGAGCCTCAAAATTGTTGATGATTTTGGGTCATTGATTTTCCAAACCTTATAAAACCTACCCATGCATTGGAATCAAACACTCCAAGAGTTTATCCATATAAATCAAGCACGAAGATCACATTTGTACAGTCAAAATTTAGAAAATATAATAAAAAATAAAGCTCAAAAAATCCTTTTAGCATGTTTTCATGAGTGTACCCATTTCCATCTGCCATGAATCCAGAAATAGTTGGATTTCTCACTTATAGTGAAAGTGCAGGTCTTATCTACCACTATTTGGTTTTATGTTGCCAGAAATCAGTGGGAGTACGGCCTTCTAGATGGAAGCTCATGTTGATTTTTGTCTCAAATTTATTCCCCTTTGATTTGCATTTTTCTAGTACTCGCTTGCTGGAAACTCCATTCCTGGCCTTCCACGTTGATGGGTTTGTGGCATGGACTTGGCCCAGTAGGTTGAGGGGGTGGGAGGTGGTGTAGGGGTTTGAGTGGCATTTCTCCTGCAAATTTTCAACTAAAACATTAGTGGATGATGCCAAATGGTCATACCAGACATGCTTGATCTGTGTTTTATGTGCGAGCATTTGTGTACAAGCATTATTGAGGATTAGATATTCTAAGTTTTCTTTAACATTGAAGGTTTTAGCTTTTATATGTTTTGAAACCTTGAAGTGATTTGTAAAACATAATGCAAAATTTTCTTTTTATCTTCACTCCCATATTCAAACTTTCATTTTATAGGAAGTTCATTGGCTGTGTTTTTTTTTTAAATCTTGCCTATTTCCATTCATACACACCCATGCCGTATCACCATATCTGCAGCCGCACCCATGTGACAGAGACTAATATCTACATGATTTCCAATTCCACAATCAGCCATCATTGAATGAAGCATTTGTTGTTAATTGGTAATCCAAAGTTTCAATTTAAGATCACAAATCTGAAATAGTAAACAATAATATTTAGAAAAGCTGAAATAATGTACTTAGATGAAAGCATGAGAATGAGTTTATGAACAAATACAACAAATAAATCTCCATCAGCATCATGATTATTCATGTACATGATGTCAACCATGCTTAACTGGAGCCCAGAACATGCAAAATATGGCTGTAGATAAATGTAGACCGGGTCTTGGTTGACCTAAGAGTATTCGCTATATGTTGTGATTTTAGCATGATTATATTATGGTTTTAATGTTTGTCTTTTTATTACATTGTTGTCTTCTAAATTTTTATATATTAAAATTTTCAATACTTTCACTTTATTGTGAGATTTTCCCTTGCCGGGAAAATCCTGAGAACACGATTTCTAACTATTGATGATGCCAGAAATCTTACGCCATTATGTTTATTGTTGGCTCCTACAGCTTGCAACTGAGGAAAGCAAAAATTTCACTGAGCGGAATATTTACATTATTCTACTTCCAAGCAGAACAGTTCAACAAAAAGCTCAGGAGCAAACAAAGAAAAAAGAAGGTTCAGCGGCTGAGGTTTCTGCTGGCATCTGACTGTCTCTCTCTTCTCTAGTCATGAACAAAATGTGAATATTATGGAGGGAATCTCATAGATCACCATTTAATTTTGTAGTTTTTGCCTCCATCATAATGAATTATTCAAATTGGATATTTGTAGTAGCATTACTATCTCAGCTGTCTAATAATATGTAGCCTGTGTATGAAGCTGACAATTTAAATATCATGGGCAATGTGTGCATTGCTCTAATTACGCTGAATACGATCAGTTGTAGTTTGTTTGCTGCTAATCTTAATCAGGTGGCCAGTCTGATGTTAGGATTGATATTGTTGCTTGCACCGAAAATGCCAGGTAGAGGTGGGCCTCTTGGTTGGATGTTTGGGTTGGGTGTTGACAGATCAAGCTTGTCTCATCAAAGGACTGGGCTGGGCTGGGCCTGATACAGGCCAGACGCCAGGTCTGTGGCTTCCATGTATGGTCCAGGACCTAGGAAGGTTTGCTGCTGGGCCTGCATCACTATACACACACAAGGAGGGGGAGAATGTCGGGGGTGATGCGAAAGAGGTGGTGAACGAGAGTGGTGAGGCTGGGAGTAGATCATGATTTATCTCGGGTTGAATTGTCAAAAGCTCATTCAAGCTTGTAAATTGAGCTCGGCAAGCCAAGCCACAAGTTACTGCTCAACTCAGGTTGGCTCATGCCAGCTTGTTTGGAGCTAGGGTGCCAGTGGTCCGGACAGGCCTCCCTAAAGCATCGAGATTTGTCAGAAAATGAGCGAAAAATGATGCGTTTTTTTAAAAACCCAACAATTTTTTAAAATCCTCTGGATGTCTAAAATCACAAATGTTTGACACTAAAATGATCACTTTAACCTTCCCATGAGTGAATTTTTTGCCAAATATATGCTCAAGTATCGCATCCATAATTTGTGACAGACTTTGTCACTGATTTTTTACTTAGAAAATGAAGGATTTTGAAAAAATGCAGAAAAGAACAAAATAAATAAATAAAAATATACTTTCAATGACACTTGATTCGTTAGAAAATGATGAACGGTCATTAAGATATAGCCCAGTAAAACTTATACATTTTTTAAAATTATAAAAAAATATTTTATCTTTAAGTTATAAATGTGTTTTTAGCTTCTAAATTTTCGTTTAGGGATATTTTACATGTTCTCATTTCTAACCAATAAGCGCATAATTGGTATTTTTAGAATTATCTTAGATAATTTACTATTTAAAATACTAAATTTATAATTAAAATTATATATTAAGTGTGTATTTTACTGTGTTTTTCAAGTGTTGTAAGCTTAACTAGATGATTTTATTCATTAACACCTTAATTTTTAACCTAAGAACATTTTGGTCCTATACAAATTAAATAGCTAGTTAATTTTGATAAAATACTTAACAAAATGTTGTCAAATATTTATTTAATAAATATTTTTAAGTTTTAAACACATTTTTAAAGTGTTAGAAATAAAATGAGATTTTTATTTGGAACTTGTTTTCCAAGTGAGTTTGGGCTCAATGGATCGACCCAATTTTGTTATGATGTTTAAATTCTTAATGGATTTGTATTTTTCCTTTGAGATTTTATTTTCTTGTTTAAATACTAACTATTTTTTTGTTTTTTGTTTTTTCTTCTTTTTATTTGTATTTTTTTTTAGGCTTGTGGGGCGGTTTGGTTGGGAACCAAACCACTTGGTTCGGGACCCGAACCAGACCTGCTATTGGAGGGGTGCACATGGGAGGGAGGCCCACCAGGGCACCTGACCACCTCTCTTCTCTCTCTTTCTCACCCTGACTCCTCTCCTCACTTCACGGAAGACCAATCGTGAAACCCCATTTTTCCCCCATTTCACTCCCTCTTTTTCCAGCTGTGAGACCCAACCTCACGCCCTCCTCACCTTCTTCTCATCGAGTTTTTGAGAAAAAATGCACCCCATTCTCTCTCTCTCTCTCTCTCTCTCTCTCTCTCTCTCTCTCTCTCTCTCTCTCTCTCTCTCTCTCTCTCATTTTTTGGTGGAAACCGACCCGATTCACCCCTCTCTTGCTGCTCGTGTGGAAACGCCCTTTAGAGATTTGATTGGGGGGTGGCAGCTACACCTCCACTGATTTCGTGGATTTTCTATTTGGAGCAACCACCACTAACGATTTTGGTGGTTCAAGCTATCTTCTTCCAGTTTGGGGGGTTTTCATGTTTTTGAGGTAGAATTACTTCTATTATACTTGTAGATTAGGTATTTGAGTGTTTATTATGTAATACAAGTTTGTATCAACATTAATTAGATCTTTCCATGATAGATTAGTTGGAATTTTGTTCTAAATTAGCTACTTAATATGTTAAATGATTAATATAGCTTGTATTATGTTAAATCTTATATTTAAGATGTGTTTTAGATTAAAATGGTATGAATTAAAATTTGTATTATCGTAGATGTCTATTCCTACATAGTGCTACACACAAAGTGTTTGATGAAATGCCTACATGAGAGTAAATTTTTAGATTTTTGTGAGGCTTTTGGATTATACTTTTAGCTATGTTTACATGATTATAAAATCAATTTTTCATGGTTTTCATGTAATATGATAGGTGATGACTCGTATGCATATGGTTATATTAGAAAATCCAGATTTTTAAATGCATGGTTATGTAACATGCATATGATCATTTAACATGTAGATTTTAAATGCATGGATATGTGTAAATTTTCATACTTATGAATATATTAAAAGTTAGGTTCTAAATGCATTAGAATTGTTTTATTTAACATAATAAATTTTGTATTATGCTTTATATAAATCTGGTATTTTGATTTTTGCCTTGGAGATCTCACCCGCACGTTAAGTGTTAGGTGAAATGTCCAAGAGAGAAAATTTTTAGATTTGAGTACCATATTGGTCACGCTTCAAAACGAATTATTTATTAATGTTTAAGTGTATTTAACACTCAATTTTAAAGTGGTTTTAATATATGTTTACGCTATAGTTTTTTATAAAGTTGTTATGTATGCATAAATTGCCTATGTTGTGATTCAATATCGTTATGTACATACACCCACTTAGTTATGGATATCAAGGGTTGTTATATGTGCAATGTATGTGTTATTCACCTATATGAAAAAGCTTGCAAGAGATGCAAAATATGATACTTGTGCTAAGTACCAAAGTGGCTAAAGGCCAATGCGCATTGCTTGAAATGCAATGCATATGAAATCGGGCAAAGTGCCTGTGGTAAATGACTATGATGCAAAGACATCGTGCAAATAATAATTGGAGTTTGGAGATCATACTGAGCATGATTTGAATGTATGTAAATAAAAGTATTCATCTTGTTATAGTTCAAGAGATCATGTTTGACATGATTGTAATTAGTGGAATATGTTGTGTGTGTTGCAGGTACACTCGTGCATGAGTTTGAATGCTCGTGCACTTATGGATGTATAATATATTTGCAATGTGTGCTATCATATTTTTGTTTGCGCACACTACGTTGTTTTGTATGTTTGCATGAATATGATACATGGTGCACATACATCTGCTATGAAAATTAGTATAATTATTAAGAAATTAATATAATTATCAGGGATAAAATTATAATTTGCTATTCCAGTGGCAAGTTTAGGTTAATTTTTAAACCATTGAAGGGTAAAATAGTAATTTTCTATACCCAAGTGGTAATCTAGTTATATGAGATCTGAATAAGGGAAATTTAGTTATAAAATTTGGGTATTAAAATATGATTTAATATTTTATTATTATTTAATAGACAAAACATGATTTTCTAGAGAACATGATTTTTCAAAACCATGTTCCCTAAGTGTCAATGTTTTAGAGAGAGGGTGACACTCTCCCTCTCTCTCTTCATGACACTTGGCAAGGGAGAGGGTGGGTCACCTGCTCCCTTCTCAGAAACCTGACACACAGGGGGGTGGGGGCACCACCTCCTTAGGAGCCTATAAATAACCCCCACCCCCTTTATTTCTCCATAGCGTTTTCCTCTCCCATTTTCTCTCTCTCTCCTAAATTCTCTGTCTCTCTAACCCTAGTCCTTCTCTCTAGAAATTCTAACCCAAATCTTCATTAAAATTTTGTTTCTTTCCCCAAACCCTCATTTCTTTGGAGTGTTGACTGGTCATAATCGACTTTGAGTCCATATAGCAGAAGTTCTGTTCAATTCCGCAGAAATTCTAAAATTCTACCGCATAAGCACTGCCCGAATATTTACAAATAAGGTAAGTGTTTGTATTCTTCATCTTGACCCTAGCATGTGCACGAAGGACCTCTCATTCTTTCCTAAACCCTTAGAATTTTTTTTTGGATTTAAATTAAGGCAATTTTGCCAAAATTTAATCCAACACTGCCTCTCACAAGGAAGATTCTGTTAAAATTTGTATTAATATTTTTAAACATTCAGAATACTATAGCAGTAGTTTTGGCAAAAAAATTATAAATTTTTTTTTTAAAATAGAACTATTTTAGTAGTAGTTTTGGCAAAATTTTATAAATATTTTTGAAAAATGAAACTATTACACCAGTAGTTTTGCCAAATTTTTTATAAATATTTTTAAAATTTTGAATTATTATAACTAGAATTCCAGAAAAAAAATTACAAACATTTCAGAAATTTTGAATTATTTTAGCAGTAGTTGTACTAAAAATTTTGTAAATATTTTAGAAAATTTGAACTTCTATAAAAGAAATTCTGTCAAAATTTTTTAAAACCCTTTCAAGACATTTGAATCATTTTTTTTTAAAAACCTTTATTAAAATTTTTATGATGCAAAGTCATGTCAAAATTTTTACTACTCGAATTCAAGTTCAAGACCTTTTTCGAATATTTGAGTTATTACAAGGGAAACACTGTAAAAAAAATTATAAAAATTTAAGGTCATTTTAAAATAGCTTTTGGATTTTTTATAAATATAATAGAGGTTTTTAAAGGAATCTTCTTTAGTTTATATATGGTAGCTATGTCACAGGGACTTGGCAAAACGGGTGCCGCACCTACGTCGATGTGATGCGACGCGGGTGCGGCACCCGGTGCAGTCAACCTGACCCTGGGTGCACTCAACGCACCCAAGGTCATTTGTGTCTTTTTTTTAAACTTAAAAAAAAAAATTGTCTGATAAATGTGTTGCCAAGGGGAGGATTAGGGCAATTTTTGCCCTAATCCTCCCTTCCTCTCCTCCTGAAGCCTCCGTCAGACCCCGCCGCCACCGTCGACCGCTCCGTCGGACCTCTCTTCCTGAGGTACGCTCTCTCCTCTTCGACTCCCTCTACTCCCCTCCTCTCCTCTCTGACTTCCTCTGCTCTCCTCTTCGACCCCTCCTCTGCACAAAGTGGGCGCAGGGAGGGGGCTTGGCCCCTCCCCTGCCAACAGAGAGTGCAGGGAGGGGGGCTCGGCCCCTCCCCTGCCAACAGGGAGCGCAAGTATTAAATAAATTAAATCACTTGAGTATTTGTTGGCTCAAGTGGGGAATTGAAACAACTCTCCTTCCTGCACTGATATTTTCAATGTCAGAATCAACACATGATGCTTCGCAGTTGTGCGGCCTTCGGGCCAGTGTTGCGTCGTTTACGAGGGATGCTACCTGGTTGATCCTTCCAGTAGTCATATGCTTGTCTCAAAGATTAAGCCATGCATGTGTAAGTATGAACTAATTCAGATTGTGAAACTGTGAATGACTCATTAAATCAGTTATAGTTTGTTTGATGGTATCTGCTACTCGGATAACCGTAGTAAAGCTAGAGCTAATAGTCTTGTAGAATAGAATTGTAGATTGTTAATTTGATTTATTGCATGCGTGATGAATTGATTTGATGATATTGTGATAATTGTTTTTTATTTCATTAGTGTTATTGTTGTTAACTGATAAAACTTAAAAATTATAATATTTATATATATATATATATATATATATTTGCCGCACCCCCGCAACCAAGGTTTTTGAAAGTGCCGCACCCCCGCACCTGCACCTATGTGACATAGTATGACAGGTACTTCTCGAAATTTAATAAAAAAACATAATCTAATATAATAAAATTACTATCAAAATAAATTAAAGAACTACCGACAGTGGTCAGTTTATCCTACCTCAATATACCAATTACTACGTAAAAATCAAAGTAAGTTTTTCTATCAAAGACTTATAATTTTTATATTAAAAATGTTTTTTATTCATACATGATTGGTTAAAATTTTATTCATGCCCATGTACATAAATTTTAGCACTATATAAATAAATGTCGGTCCAAAATGGTAAGATTAAGGGTTTGTCGAACTATGTAGGTTTTGAACTAAAACGTTCCAAATTTTTATAAAATGTTATGGCTAAGTTGTGGCCAAGGTTCAAACTATTTTCAAATGTCGTTAAATAGAGCAATTATTGTGTAGCATGTTATTTCTTGCAAATTTTTATTATGCGGGTTTTCTAATTCCAAGAGGTGCAAATAGGGCACCAATTTACTTAACGAGTTATGTCTACACAAAAACTTATATAGTTTGCCTTCACAGGACAGTGATTGCTTTTATAGAGCAACACTGAATGGGCTGACTACATATGACCTTAGTGTTTATCCTGAATGGGTATTTGGGCTATTGAGCCCTGATTTTTCCTATAAATATGAGACTCAAAAAATGTTAAATCCTATAATAAGAACACATTCGGGCCCATTCAGAACTGTATCTACCTTAGAAGAGGTAGATGGTACAACTAGGAGTGACATTGTTATATTGTTATGGGAGCGATAGATTCTCAGTGGGTCTCTTGTGTAATCGTTGCAAAAAAATTCCCCTTTTCCTTTCTTTTCTCCTTTTTCTTTCAGCCTTTTTCCCTTTTTGAAGGGGAAAAAGAAAGAAAGAAAGAAGAGAAAAAGAAAGAAGGAAGGAAACTCTTTGCAAGGTCTCACTTGACCTTTATTTGAAAAAGATATTGAAAATTTACTCTCCTCCCTTTTGAAAATTTACAGGAAAAATGGAGAGACGAGATTCGCTCGTCGGTACGAGGTTTAACCGTTCCTGGCGCCTTTACCAACGGTAATTGAACCAAGGATCGAATCAATGCCCTTTTGCTTTGCCTAAATTTGTCTAAGTGATTATTCTGAAATCCTAGATGCATATTGAATCATGCTTGTGCTTATGAAAATGTATGTTTTTGAGAAATGCTTCAGAAATTTTGGATTTTTCCAAATGATTTTAAAATAAGTTTGAAAAAAATATTCTTGAAGAAATGGTTCAGAAATTGAACTTGTTTTAAAAAAAATGAAAATTGAGTCTAAACTTGGAATTTGAAATGAATTTGAGATTTCGAAAAGAAAACTTGAAATTCTGAAGTTGAAATCATAACTGATATCAAGGATTGAAATAGACTAAAATTTGAATTGAAGGAGGAAGATTTGAAATGAATTTTGGAAAAGAGTGAAATTTGAAGAATAAAGACTAGATTTGGAGCTTTGAAATTGATATATCAGAATTTTGAAATTGAAGTAGAAACTTGAATTTGAAAGTTTCGAAATTAAGGTTTAGAATTGAAGTCTAATTGAAATATGTCTTTGAAATTGGAATTTAAAATTGAATTTAGGAGTTGGAATTTGAAATTTGAAGTTGGAATGGAAATTGGATTCAAATTGGGACTTTGGAATTGATTTTGAAATTGATTTGATGTTTTGAAATCGGAATTGAACTTGGAAATTGGATTGGAAAATCAAGTTGGAATTTTGAATTGGTTTTGGAATTGAAGTTTAACTTTGAAATTGGAAGTGAATTTAGAGATTCAGAATTCGAAATTGGAATTGAAATTCAAAGAATGAATTTAGAAATTGAAAATTTTAGAATTTTAAAATAAACTTTGGATTTTGAAATTGAGAATAGAATTTGAATTCAGACTTGGAATTTGAAATCATAATGGAATTTGAAAATTGATTTAGAAATTCAAATTTTGATTTGGAATTTCAAAGTGAATTTCAAAACTTCGACTTAGAATTGAAATGAAGTTTAAAACTCAGGATTTGAAATGAAATTCGAAAATTTTGAAATAGAAATAAAGCATTTGAATGAAATTTGAAATTTAAAATGTGAAATTCAGAAATCAGAATTGAAAATTAAAATTTTGAAATAAGACTAAAAATTAAATGGAATTGAAAATAAAAGATGAATTTCAATTTGTAAATAAGAGTTGAAAAATTATTTTGAATTTAGAAATGAAAAGTGTGTTTTTTAAAGTTTATTTCAAAAATCACTTGGAATTTTGAAGATGACTTGAAATAATTTGAGAAAGAATGCAATTCTATCCTAAATGATGAATGCTTTGAAAGAATTTAAAGATTGGAATTTAAAAGCATATTTTATTCTTTAATAGAATTGAAATAAGATTAAATCATAATACATTCATGACTATGGTCACAAACATATTATAATCTGATCTATATTTAAATTCTAATAAAGAATAAAATAAATTTTTTTGCCTTTATAGAGTTTAAAATAAAATTAACTTTTAATATATCCATGACTATGGCCACAAATATATTTCAAGTTAATTTATATCTTAAATTCTAATAAAGGAAGAAAAGAATATTTCAGAAAAGTATGATGAAAATCAAATGTTATTTCATAAAAGATATATATATATTTTCATGCATCTATCAAATCCATATCATGATTCACCCATAGGAACATCGATTTCCATACTGACTAGGCATTAAACGGATGCATATGCATTACTTAAAAATTTTGTTTTAACATAGAAATAAATAGGTACAATTTTTGTTTTTGAAAGATGAAAACAGTCAAAAAAACATGCATAGAAGGGGATCCATAGATCCTCTTTCATATATCTTAGCGTGAACAGATAGATCTACTCTTTTTACCATGGTTTTAGATCATGGTATAGCGAGAATCGAATCGGTATTCGATTTCTCACTTATGTTAAAAGAAGAGACCCGTACCTTTGAAAAAAAATCGAAGAATAGAGAACAATGGTGGAAAGGGGGTTAGGCTGGAGAAGAAGATCCCTCTTCTTCTTCTTCCTCTCTTTCCCCTCTTTCCCTTTCTCTCTCTCCCTCTCCTCTTTTCCCTCTTTCTCTTTCTTTTTTTCCTTCTCTCTCTCTCTTTTTTGTTGTGTATAATGAATGAGAGAGGGGGTGACGTCCCCCGCCCTTCTCCAGCCCTTTCTAAGAGGGGTGGAGAAGAGAGTTTCCATACCAATGGAACTCCTCTCCTTTAGTTTCCTAATTTTTTTAAACACTATTAAATGTTGACTTTTCTAAAAAAAACTTTCAATCCTTTTAAAACTCTTTCTTAACCTCTCTTAGGCTGGAATAAGGACTCTTTTGAAGAGTCCTATTCAGCCCCAAAAAAGAATCGGAATTGATATTATTTAATTAAATAATTAATTATTAATTAATTAAAAATATCTAAAAATGTTCAAAAATAACCAAATTAACCCAAAAGGCTTCTCAACCTTATTAAACTCCAAATTAAGGCTTTATATTGAATTTAAAGTTGAAAAAAATGTTGGCTTGGATTTGGATCCGGATCTGAGTCTAAGATCCAAACACATACCCAAAACAAAATGGATCAAGATCTGGATTAAATCGAGATTTAAGTAGGACTTAAATAAGACCCCAAATCCATATTAGTTTGGATCGTAAGCCTTGGATCCAATCCGATCCATTTCGACAAACTGCTCAATTTTCAGAAAAACATGATTTACGGGCCAACTGGGACTCGAATTCAGGAAAGTAAAATATCGTTGCGCTCAAAATTTTGAGACGCATCCAACGATATATTACACGCATATAAAATTTCGAATTTCGCCAAAAAATAACCTGAATTTCGCTCGAATTTTGCTTGAATTTAAAGGTAGAAAATAAAACTTTTTATCTCGTTTTGATTGGCTCGCCCCGACCTTGTTGATGAGACCTGGGTCAAGCTCAGACTCAAAGACATCAGTCTAAAAATCGAGCCTCAAACGATTTTTCTCCCAGACAGCCAAAATTTCATCAAAATTATAAAATGACTAAGTACCAAAATACGCGATATTACATCTATAATCCTTGTGAAAACCCCTCACAATTTTTGCACATATAGTACTGAAATCGTGACAAACCTTGCAAAAATCCTTACGTGTGAATTTCGTCAAGAGTTTCGTGTTGGTAGTTGTAAAGTGCACTTTCAATATGGAAATCGTGAAAAGTTTGCAAAATTGACAGACTTTCGCATGTAGTTGACTTTAAGAGATGCGGGATTCGGTTTTAGCATGCGAATTTACCTGTATATATAGGGTTTATATTCCTTTTTTCATTTTTCGTTTGTATGTGGAAAGAGTGGTAACTCATTCCCTCTAGAACACTAACCCTCTTCGTTGTACCCTTGTGATGATTCATGTGAAAGTTTTTTCGCTCCATTTCGTTGTTGATCGACTTCTCCGTTTAGGTTTTTAATTCTATTCTGACACTGATCGACTTCCCCGATTAGTTTTTTCACTTCATTCATGTGATTTTTGTTGTTTTTGAACTCTTTTTTTCTGTAGCAGTTAACGACCTTATAGTATTTTTGTTTGGTTGTTGTTGTGGATGTATTATGTATGTTTTCCTGTTATGGATGCTTTATTTATTTGAACCTATGTTTTATTTAATATTTGACCTTTTAAAATTACGAGTTTAACGGAATGATGGAAGAGGAAAATGAATTTAACTGATCGCCATAAAGAAAAATCACATAATTAGACGCTAAGGAGCTGATCAAAAATTCCAACTAAGGGCATAAGGTCTTTTCCACGAATTTCTAATATTTATTGTCAGTTAAACTCCAAATAAGGGCATAACTTGTATTTTGACAAGCAAAAATCCAGATCTCTGATGGCTCTCTTGTCTCAGAGCATTGAACAATCACATTCACTCTAATTTTTTTTGCAGGAGGAACATATAAAAATGGAGCTTTTGTATGATAAGATTATGGAAGCAAAAAACTGATACAAATAAATGCAAATGTGAAGCACATGTAGAAGAAGCAAATATTGACGTATGTTTTTCTCCTAGTTTTCCTTCTTTTGGCTGTGCTTATGGAAAGTATAATTTTCTATATATTTTCTCAGGTGAAGGAAATAGAGATGTACCATGCAAGGGAGAGGGAGTTATGAGAACAAGCGGAAGATGCACAAGTAAAAATAGAAATTGAACTAGAAAAACTTTCGAAGCACCGTGAAGATATCACTAGGGAGCTGCAGAAGACTCTGCAGAACAATAGCCCTCCTGGAAAGGCAACCTAGTGACTCAGCAGAGTGAAGCAAACCAACAACTGGCATCACTTCAGGCTTCTCTGGCTGATGTTGGACATCAAATAAACAACACCAGAAAACTCAGAGCTGAATGATTTTTCAGAATACACTCTTCTCGACCTTCAGACAGCAACTTGCAGCTTCTGAGAGTGCTTCAAGCTTGGTAAAGGTGGGTATGGATGTGTTTACAAAGGAGAGATTGCTGGTAGAACTGTGGCTATTAAAAAGTTTCACCGTGAGGACATGCATAGCATATCAGAATTTCAGCAAGAGGTGAGGCTTGGTCCTTCTTGATGAGCCTATGAATGCCATATACCAAACGTGATTTGGCATTTCTCAAATTTCAAATTCACTAACTGCTCTTTATTCATTTCATTTTTTAAATGTTCTAAAATTTTAACGATACTTCTAATGCTAAGTTAAATTTACAATGTTCCAGCCCCAAGGACTTAGTTATCAACAATAGTTTCCCCATATCTGTGGTTATAATTCTTTTCTTTTTGCTCTTCATTTTGTGTTGTTTTATCTTCAATGGTCTATGTTCATGTGAACATTTGCTAGCTATTATTTTCAGAATGAATGTCTGAATTGGCTCTAGCTCAGAATCTTGGGTTGAGCATGTTGCCGAATCAATATGTTTAGCTTAAGTGCTTTGGTTGGATGGGCTCAACAGCAACTTGGTCGAACTAGTGGTTATGTTTTTTGGTCAATTTCACCTTGGATGGAAAGACCAAGTTGGAATCAGTGCATATGACTTGTCTTTATGAAGCTTTGGAGATGTGAGTTTAGACTCTTTTGGTGATATGATGGGTGTTTCATGCATATGGATTGTTTATATGGGCATGCAATGAGTATCATATCACAAATGTTCTTGTTTTTTTTTTATTTGTTAAATATTTGAACCAAAAGTTGTGACTATATTTAAAAATAATAATAAACATTTTTTACCAGCGCAGAAATGTGCCAGTATTAATTTTTTTCTGGTGCAGAACTGCGCAACTATTAGATTTTTTCAGGCACAGAACTGTTCAATTTTTTGAAAAACTTTTTGCTACTATTGTCTGTTTTTTTATATTTATTTGAGTGTTCATATATGGTTGTAATGAGGTGGTGTTGACTACCAAAACTTTTTTGAAAATTCATAACTGTTTGTTTTTTGTAAACCAGAATTATTGTTGTGCAGCAAAACAAGTGGTAGCCTGTAGGTTTAAATGCTCAGGTATCTCCTCCAATTGATGACAACTTAATTTTGGACACTAGCAAAGGATCACCTGCTGCTCGATTAAGATTTGAATATTCTTTTCTAGCAAGGAGGATCCCCATGAAGATCATGGATTGAATGGCCCTTTTTACTTCGTAAACAGCTCAATTGTGTTTGCTGGTACTCTTTTGTGGAGTCGTTATGAATTTTGTACACAGTATGACATTGAATTTGAAATGTCTAATGAAAATGCTATTGTGCAAATTGTTGCATTGTTTGTAATTCCTATATGTTTTGACATGTTTTCATGTATTGTATTATTTTGTAATAAATTATTTAGAAATAGTGGCAGTTTTTTCCCCACTATTTGGTAGGTGTAGTCACAACATGTATGCATGAGTGTGTTGTTGGGAAATAGTGGCAGTTTACAAGTGTTGTTGATGATACATACAACGACGATTTCTAATATTACAATAGGTATTGGTGGCGATTGAAACTCTCATCGTAGATTGCTTGGGAGTTTGAAGTCGGAGCTATAATGGCAGTCCAGCAACGACATTCAGAATTGCAGCTATAGGATGCTACAATGGCAATTATAATTGCCACAAGACTGGATTTCAACTCAATAATGCATACGTATACAATATCCTAGTGATAATCGTATTTTACTTGATTGAGATATTTTAGTTGACCGAGTGATGAGCTATTGAGCATTTTTCAATTTAATAAGATGCATGCCTACGTCCTAGCGTGTATCATAATTTATTTTATCCCTAAAGTTAAAAATTGTTGAAAGCTGTATTAACCAATGTTTTTAGAATCGTATTGGACCCTGAATCATTTTGAAAATGATTCCGCAAAATCAACCAATTATGACTCTGAACTGAATCAAACTGGATCGACCAATTTTTAACCAGCAAATGACACGTATCACAAAAAATATTAAAAATATTTTAAACAAATTAAAAAAGTAATTAAAAATAAGCTGAATTAGCTTGGTTTCATATCAACTGATCGATACGATATGAATTGGTCGATTCATGACAACATTGGTATTAACCAGCATTACTAAAAACTCTACTTACATGTGAGAAACTCATTTCCTGGGAAACCATTTCTAAAACTTGCGAGAAACTTCTCAAAATGCATGGGAAGCTTGTTTTACATCACATGGGAAACCTACTTTATATGAGAAACTCATTTCTCGTAATTAGAGAATATGTTTTCCATATGTTTCTTAGGCTATGTTTGGGAGCCTTGCAACGGGATGGAAACATGGTTTCAGTGTGTTGCTAAAATATCATTTTGGCAATGCGCGATGTTGAGAGATGGAATTGCCAAAAACATACTCTCATGAAAGGTGTTGAAATGTGGTGTTGGGCCTGCCAACACCAATCTCAATGCATTGTTTCAACACCACCACTGCTCCCAAGCAGCAAGAGAGTATGGAAGCATCGTGAAACTACAACACAACCTCTCATTCAAGGCTCCCAAACATAGCTTTACTCGTTTCCCTTAATAAGATTTTTTTTTCAATAAAAAGATGAAATACATGTATTGTTCAAATGCTTAATTATTTAGTTTAAAAACTAAATTTTGTTTATATTTTTTATATTAAGAGCATAATGTATTGGATGAAATTAAGAAATTTTAAAATTTAATGTGATTGCATTAGTTTTTTTCTTATTTCTTAATTCTATCAAACATATGTTGCATTTAGATATTAAAATTAAGTTGGACTATGCACTCTAATACAACAGACTTTATAGTAGTTTTATAGTTGTGGTTAATGTAATCATATATTTTTATTAAAAAAATTAATTCTTATTAGTTATCATAATGTTGGTAAAGAAATAAAGTTTGTGTAAACTCTTGAATTTTGGCTCAAAATTATTCCTAAGTTTCTCGCTTTCTTATTTTCCTAAGTTTGTGGGTATAGGGTTCTTTACAAAAGTTTAGTCCCATATTGAAAGATTTTGAGGAACCTCTTGTCCTTATATAGAGGGGTGGTGCCTTAAAAGGCAAGGCCTTCAAGGGCATTAGATCTTTGGGCATTTGCATCACTTTTTTCTTAGTCCTTGACCTATGATTTTGGATCTTGGATTTGAATCTTAGACCTTAGGTCTGGGTTTATGGATTACGGACTTAGCTCAGTTTGGGTTTGGTCTCTGACTTATCTTTTTAGTACTTAAGACAAATTTAATCCTTAAGTCTAAAATCAACCTTTAACCAGCCCATTAAATAAAATTTAACTTTGCATTAAAACCTTTTTAGATCTTATCTAGATCTGTTTGGACCTTGTCGGCCTGTTTCGGTTTGGTTTGGGTTTGGTCTTTGACTTGTCTTTATAGTACTTGGGATGAATTTAATCATCAACTCTAAAACTGACCTTTGACTAGCCCATTAAATGGACTTTGACTTTGCATTAAAACCTTTTTTTATCTTATTTGGATCCATTTGGACCTTGCAGAACATTTTTGCTTGAGCATTAAAAGTCCAAACTATCCATAACCGCCCAACCTTGTTGACCATTGACTTTTGATTCTGTCTTGGATGGTCTTAACCCTGTCATGATCATTTCGAACCTTTTTTTTGTCCTTTTGGTCTTTTTTGGGCGCCCCTTCTGGGCTAGCCATTAGGCCTTTATTACTAGTCGTTTGGCCAACCTATATAATATCCGTGAATTTCTGAATAAATAAAATATAGAAATTTTTTATTTCAACAGATTGAATCAATATATATGTATATATATTTATTTATTTATACATGCTATTTTAAAAGAGAAAAAGAGAGTTAAGGACGAAATCATGTTTTTCTGATTTATTTTTAGAAATTTAAATATGGGATTTCATTTGTATCAAAATTCTAAAAATAACAGTCTTGATTTCACAATTATCGGAGTTGTAACGCATCCAAAGCGCTCTCATCAAGTTCTGGGGGCATAGCATAGTGGTAATTTTTTAAAATTTCAGGGATAAAAATGACGTGAAGGTCATAGTTGTTCCACTCCATGTTGACTAGATTCAATCAAACCTCATATAACTCTTGTTTATTCAAAACAATACATTAAATAAAGCCTAGGAATGAAATAAATTTTTCTTTAGCCTAGCCTCCTCCTCTCTTGCCCTCCCTTAGCCACCTTCTTCCCTTCTTAGCTAAGCTAGCCCACACCCTCCCCTTCCTAGCTAAGCTAGCCTAACTCTTCTCTTCCTAGCTTAGCCCAGCACTTAGGTTTAGAGCCTACCTTCGTCTAAACCGAAGCCTAGCTACCTTCCCTCTAAGACCAAAAATTGGGTTGAGCTCGAACCTATCTAGTCTTTCCCCTCCCTAAGCAAACCTAGTTTGACCGAAACCTTACTAGGTCTAACTTGACTAGGCTCTACCTCTCTCCACCCTAGCTAAACTCTGCCCAAATTAGCTTAGCCAAGTGAAGTTTGATTCCGCTTCGACGAAGTACACCCTTGGAGGAATCACGAAGTCATCGGAGAAAATTTCTCCCTAGGTTATTTTGAGAATTTTCTGCTTCTATCTACGACCTTTCCAAAGGTAGGATATTCTCTTATCAAATGCTCATAAATTGTATAATGTTTAATATATGCAAATAAATTAAACTTATGCAATTAGATTTATGCAATTCTCTAATATTTGCTCACTTATGCTTTCTCTAAAAATATTGATCCGTTATGGACATGTCTTTAAAGAAAATACGAGTATTTTATATATACTTTTCAAGTAAAGAAAGCTTCTTAAGAAGATAAATATTCTCATAAAAAGGATGAAGCATTTCAAAAGATAAATGATAACGTATTCACCTTATAGAAAATAAAAGACTTTTTCAGAAATATCTTGTAGAGGTTAAATATTTAGCAAATATCCCTTAGATCTAACCCTAATTTGCAAAAAGACTAAGTTAAGATTTATAAAAAAACTTAAGAGTCATATAAAACCTATAGACGACACCAAGGGTAGAGCCAAGGTTCAAGGAACCTCTAAGATTCAAATTAAAAAGTACGATAGTTAGAATCCGCCTAAAGAGGCTGAGTGCTCGGAAGGGCCAAGAGTGCTAGAGCAACACTAAAATATCATATAATCACACACCTGAAGTGACTTCTGACTTCAGAGGCACTGACTCGTATGGATCTGCCAAGATCGACAAAATGCTCAGGAAGAGTGCTAAAGCAATATTTGAATAATAAGATAATTCATACACACACATCTAAAGTGGCATTCGCCTTCACAGGCGCAAGCTCGAATATATACAGAGATTTTCACTGAATGCTAAGGAACATGTATTAATTACCCAATGGGGTATGTAGGCTATCAAAGCCCTTGATTGCCCAAGAGAGGCAGTCACAGAAATAAATGCTTACTAAGAAAGAAAAACTTCTTGTCTCTCATCCCGAGCTTGGCCTTCCTTAGAGAGGGTAGGAGGTAAAAACTTTGATGGATATTGTGATTAATGTGCCCCTCGAGTGATAATGACTCGACGTCCCTGGTCATCAGAGATACGGGATAGGATCTACCAACAGATGAATCCTAAGTGGGTAGTTTCTTTACTTTTACTTAATATTAGGATGCATCCTTGTTTCTGGCACAAGGTGGATTTCTCTCTTGGTTATTGAACTGCCCCCTGCAGAGTCACAGAGCCAGTTAGACATATGGGGTATTAAAATACATAGCATAATAAACCCCCATATGGTCTTAGATATCTCAAAGTTTTCCCTATGAGTACCCACAGTAGGAGTTAATTATCAAAACTTAAGCTTAACGAAAATCACAATGCATCAGGTCAAACTATAACTCTCTTGTTTTATGAACACTGTTATTATAAATATTAGATGTTATGCCTTTACTTGAAATTGATACGATACATACTAGTGTGTCACAAGTCTGATATTGTTAGTGTAAAATTTCAAGTGAGCAATGAAAAGTAGATGGCTTGAAGCAAAGGTACTCTCATATATATATATATATATATATATATATATATATATATATATATATATATTGTTATGAAACCTTGCTTACACTTTGATTTTTGAGAAATATTTTCATCGACCTATGACCCGTCAGAGTCACTCGATCCAAACTTCAAGTCATAAAAACTTGTTTTTGCACTGTTTGAAAGTTTGAAAGAAAAAATTTTAAATTTTTACACGAAATTTTTGGATCAGGGGCTTCGGGGCGTCACAACTTAGGCCCATTATGGCTAGTTGTTTGTGCTCTCTTAATGGCCATTATGGTGGCTGGTGGGATGGGACCTATATAAACCCCCAGCCCTCTTCTGTTTCTCTCATCTCTCAACACTCTCCTCTTCTCTCTCTCCTCCTCTCCCACGAGATCTACTCTCTCATATCTCAAAGTTTCAGTTTAGATTTAGATCCAGACCTAGTTGTTGTTCATATACAATTCTTGTTTTAGATCCAAACCTAAGATCTAGGTTCGGTTATAGTTCAGATCCCTATCTAGGATTCAGATCAAGTTGTTGATCAGACCCATATCCAATTATTGTTTGGATCTTGACCCAATTACTGTTAAAATTCAGATTCAAACTCAAGATCCATACCCGATTCAACCCTAGTCAAAAAGCCATTCAAGGTGGTCTGTGTCGAGGTTGTTAGGCTTATCTAGTGCAGGGCGTGGTTCGATCATTCATGAGAAGGCAAAAACTCAGTTGTATCCTGAGATTGTAGTTGCACTAATACCCATTGCACCAAGGACTTGATCCTAAATGGGGCAACTATTGGTTTAAAGACACCATGTTTACGCGTGCCTTCGAGCTCACTAATTCAATCTCAGTTGTCTGACCCATTAAGTAAGATAAATTTTTTGACATAAACTTTATGCAAACTCTCAATATTAGCACTCTTTCTCCGTACACACGGATCTTAAAAGGCTATGTTTCATGTTTCAGTTTTCCAATATGTTTCTTGTTTTAGTTTTTCATCGTGACAACCATAGTATTAACTCTTTCTACTTATAGCAACTAAAGACTTTGCATACTTTAGTTTTAAATTTTCTATTTGTATTTAATAATAGATAAACTGCCACTAAATTGGCAAGGCAGTGTTGAGCTGATACTCGATGTTGATGACAAATTTGTGAGTGGTGACTTGTCAGACTCCAAGTGCACAACAAAAGTTAAGAGAGAGAAAATAGAGGGATTGAACGACGTGCACCAAGGTTGTTATAAGTGTACAGGCAAAGCGTTTTGGCCTCTAAGTAGTGAGGCATTGAAGCCCAAGTATCATGACCACTAGTAGTGCAAAAGAAAAAAGAGTAAGTAAATATACAATAAAATATAAATAAATAAATTTTTTTATCAAGAGCTTCAATTAAATCAAAATCATCAGTGAAGGGTGCCCAAGATGGATCTTTTGTTTTCATTTTTAACTACCAAACACAAAAATAAAATTATGAAAACCAACATAAATTAGATAAAGAAAACATGTAAATCGAAACAAATAGAACAAAATGCATAATTATAGTTTTGATAGACATATATAATCCTTTGTTAAAACAACAAAGGGAAATAGATGGAATTATCAAGGAAAGTAAAAAAAAAACAAATTTATATGCAACATTAGATAGAGCTTTCGTAAACAAATACTCCTAAAATCCCACACAAAAGTGGTTATTAATACATTTTAGTATTTATTTAAAAAAAAAAAGGTTAGTGTAACACCTCAATTTTTAAATCCCAAAATTCATATAAAATTTTTTAAATACATTTAAATCTTTTTATAAAATTATAGCGGAGTAAAATCAATCGAGACTAAAACTTGGCGTGTTACTTTTCATAACATTCACATTCACATTCACATTCATATATACATTTAATTAAAATCAAATACTTATAAATTGAATCAAATGACCATACATGTCCAAATTAAATATAAATGTCCATTATCAAGTTAAACTAAATATCAGAGTCTTTGAGCAATTTAAAAATACTCTCAATCCAAAACATCAGAGTGTGGAAAAGGTATGGCTCGGTCTCTGTCGCAACCTCCCGCCATCACATATGAGATCACTCACATTCTGAAAGCATTAACATTCATAGGATCATACAAAACTTGTCTGAGTAGGGTAGAGTTATACTAACATGTAATTCAAAATAAGTAAGCAGGAACTACTTCAAATTTTCATGCATTTAACAAAATTAAATGCAAACAAATTTAACATATTGCAAATAGTCCAAGTAAACATACAATGTGAAATTTAACATTTATCAGTCATTCATTTACACTTAAACACTTTAGATTGCATGAACATAATTAAAGATGCATGAACAGTTAAAAATGCATGCACTTAACAATGCAGAAGTCGATTCTCATGCATAAACCAATTCTTATCTTTAATTTTTTTATTATTATATGATGCATGTCATGCTTATACACAATCATTTATGCTACAGTTTTCAGAACCCTGTGGGTATAAACACAGGCAGAAGTCTTGGATCAGGGTCACGGTGCAAGTTGTGTTTTCAATCAAAGGGTGACTTTATCTTGGTCCGACACCATTCGTCAGTGGTGGGTGAGGGACACAAAGAGCGAGAGAAGTTTCCAAACTACCATCCTGATGCATCAGACTTTACTCATGAAATTTTGTATCCTCCACATTGTAGTCTAATGTGAAAGGTTTTTCTATATTCATGGTTGGGGATGAGCAACCTTTTGTACTCAAATCAGTACCCACAAAGCCAGACTAGTACCACTTACCTTCTCCCAGTGAGTACCAATCATTTTATGTTACATGATTAACCTTTAATTATTTGTTTTTCACTTAACATCCATTTAACAGTCTTATTCAATAAGTTTTGTCACTTTAGGGCCTAAAGATGCATTTTTGAAACCTTTAATTCAATATCATAATATGTATTCCATTCCTTTCAAAATCGAGTATGAATGCACAAACAAAAAAATTAAAGTTTCTTTAATAGTAGATGCATTCATTCATTCACATCATTCAAATCATGTACATGGTAGTCATATGCAAGAAATTACAACATGTTCAATGATATATAACAGTCACATTCAATACACATAATGGACACTTTGGTCTGTCTATTCGATAAAGGGCACAAGGGCAATTTTGTGCCTTAATAATTTTATCAATTTGTGTTTTATAAGTGGACACTTCAATTCCCTGCAACAAACTCATAATTTTAACAGTTCATAACAGCTAAACATTCATTCAAAACACCATATACACATTTGCATAGTGTTCGCTATAATTAGCTAGCCAGATTCTAAACTAGGTCTAAACTCGCGAAAACCCAACTCTGCCCGACTGTTACAAAGATCATTTTTTTTAATCGATAGTCAAAACTAAAATTATTACAGTTTAAAGAAAATTTTGTCAGCTTTTCGATACTGCAAACCGTTCATAAAAATTTATCCATATGAGGGAGTTATGAACGTTTTGGTGCAGACCTATACTTTTTTTTTCGACTATCACAGAACCATGCTCAATTTATGAAGAGAGCTCAAAAATTTATAGTAAATGAAAATTTTTGTTAGCTTCTCAACGCAATAAATCACTCATCAAAACTTCTCTAGACGAGAGAGATACAAATGATTTACCTGTTGGGTGTGAGGCCAGAATTACCTAATAATGGAAATATGCATTCAGGTGAGGCCAAAACGGGCTACCCAAATTCATATTTTTGAGTTTTTTTATAAATAAAAATAAAAAATTCATGCTATAATTCCAGAATATTTACATGCACATACACTACAATCTTCAATTAAAATTTGCTTAAAAATAATCATAAATATCATGGTTTTTACTAAACTTACCGATTTTTTTTAAGAAACCCGATAAAATAAAATACACACTTTCCTATAAAAATGACCATAGAAATCATTTTAATTTTTACAGCACATCTGTATGAACATAATCTACTAATTTAAAACAAAAATTACAGAAAAATAACTAAATAACATGTGTATTTTGTATTTTTTACGGTTTTATTTTCTAAGGAATCAGTTTTCTTGAGAAAATGATATTTAGAGTTTTTTTTTAAACACCTTTCCATTACATGCATCAACAACCTTAAACCAAACCCACATGTGGGAATCAAGATTTAGGGTTTGTACTTATGAAAAATCAAAGGAATTCATACCCACGAATTTTGTTTTAAGTGTAGAGCATAGAACTCTCTACCTTTTTGACAAAAAATCGATCATACACACTTAGATCGCTCCTCTAACATGAATCTACCATTTGACATGAACGACAACCTCACCCATGACCTCTTTACTCTCCTCACACAATCGTGGATACCTCCCTTGCTGGTCCAAGGGTAAAAATACCAAGGGTTTGGTGTGCGAAAGAATAGAAGAAGAGAGATTTCTTGAAAATGGGAAACAAAGTTTAGAAAAAAATAAAAGAGGGCAAATAGGAGGGAATGAACCCCTCATCTCTTTTTGTAGTGCTAGGGTTTGAGTTAATCCTAGCCTTTGATCTTAGATGTAGGTTAGTTTCTAATGTCTAAAAAAAACTTTTACTTTTCTTTTTTTTTATCTCTCTTCTTTCTCTTCTTTTTTTTTATATATGTGCTTAGCTTAGGAAATGTATATTATACATATCATACATGTAATACATAGTATGAGGAAGCTCACATAAGTTGGTCGACCCCCATAGTCCAAAAATTTTTCATGTTTAAAAATTTCAACTTGCTTGCCAAGAAAGCAAGTTGACTAGTCAAAGTTTTCTTTTTTCTTTCTTTTCTTTCTTTATTTCTTGGTCTAGCCCACTCTTCGACTCTTTAGGGGTGATGCCTCTCCTTATAGAGTCTTGCTTCGAAAATAAGGCAGGTTTTGATATTTTTTAAAACTTACCATGCAATTAGGTAAGTTTTATTTTAAAACTCTTAAATTTCAAGTTTTCCTTTTTTTTTAAGTTTAAGTTGGAGTGAAACATAGGATGGGATAACCCACCTATAGACTCCTACCAGATTATATAATTTAATTAATTCTTGAGTTCTATTCCACTAAATGAAATTCCTAATTAATTCAAACTAAATGCAAATTCGAATGTGAAATTATATAAAATGTCATTAGACTTAAGTGTGAATAAATTTAATTCATAAAATTTTGAACTTTCATTTATTTAAACTATTCATTTTAAATATTCTTTAAAAGTCTAATTTGAATTCTTTAGAAATATTTTTTTAAAATTTTGAAACTCTATAGGGTCGATGAGACCCTTGGGCAGGGGTATTTTTTCTATACTTAGAATTTTTTTTCTAATTCCTACAAACTCTATAATACAGTACCTACAAAACTTTTAAATTTTTTGATTTATCATTCAATAAAGAAAAACGCAAAAAATTGCAGGCATTACAGTTAGCCACTCCATGCAATAAACAAATTAGCTAATATGATTGAAATTGTCTTTTAGAGCTTGGATAAACAAAATTGGCCAAGGATGAATTTGCATGTTGAAGTCCTATGCATCTCCCCTTGCCTGTTTTTTTTTTTAAATTATTTACTTTTTTATTTTTTATTCTTATTTACAGCAGTCAAACATGTATGATAGTGTTTGACCCTTGTCTTGACATAGCAATTGAGGCACAAGGGCCTCATGACCTGAAGCGCACATATCATATACATACATACATGTGCGCCTCTAAGCTGCTCTTCAAGGCATGAAATATTGCCTCACCCCTTAGGCACAGGCTTCACGCCTCGAAGGGTAAGTATTTAACAACTTTGACGTGCGTTGTCATGTGCCTATTTCCTTCAATGGGCCAGTGCGGCACGACGGTCCTTCCTTACCACCGCACGCCTACTTGTTAGCTCGCTTGCTAGTCGCGGAAGCTTGTAATCAAAGTGCAAGAGAACAAGAGAGAATAGAGGGAGAAGAATTGCAATCATAATAAGGGTAAACAAGAGAAAGCTCAACACATTTAATTCATTCACAATTTTGCCTGAGGGCTTTTACAATTCAAGCATACGGGCTGCCCCTTCGGAGTATTGATTCACCTTAACCGGGTAGCTTACATCAGACTCAACAAAAGCAAAACAGACTCTAAGCACAACTTTATAATGTAAGTTGTAAGGAAACATGCTCCATCCTTCAAATCATGTGTCGTCCTCGACGCCATCTATTTCATGGTAAGCTCTGACTTCAGCCGGATAGCGTCTGTTCAATCAGAATGCAAGCTCCCACGTTGGTTCTGCTGTTTCCTCCCACTGCACTAGATATTTTTTCGCTTCACCCAAGTAGTTGACCTTGTGATGAAGGATCTTACTGAGGCGCTTCTCGGCCCGTTGTGCTGTCGGGGCCCTCTGCATGATAAGAGCGCGTTGTGGCACACAGCGTTCTGGATCTCCATCATCTGGATGAAACTGCGTGAGGTTGCACACGTGGAACACCGGGTGCACCTTGAAGTCTGGGGGCAACTCCATCTTACCCACCTTATTTGTGATGGTGAAGGGTCCTTCATACTTTATGAGCAATCCGCGGAGTCGTCCGCAGAAGATGCCTGTGCGCCCTGGATATAACTTCACCAACACTTGGTCTCCAACTTGGAACCCAGCGGGCCGACGATGCTTGTCCGCCCACTTCTTCATTCTCTTTTCCACCTTGTGTAAGAATGTCTTCGCCAACTCATTTTGCTCGTGTCAGTTGCGAACAAACTGATAAGCAAAGGATGGCCTTCCATTTTCTTGTGTGGGAAGAGTGTGCAGGGTCAGTGGCTATTGTACCGTAGCTATCTCAAACGGGTTGTAGCCTAAAGACTTGCTCTTCTGCAGGTTGTGACAAAATTGTGCCACGTCAAAGAGCTTCACCCAATTTTTCTGATTGACACTAACAAAATGCCTAAGGTACTGCTCAAGTATCCAGTTGATGCGCTCTGTCTGCGGATGAAAGCTTGTTGAAAATAGGAAATCAGAGCCAAGTAGCTGAAATACTTCACGCCAGAACTTGCCCGTGAAGCAAGGATCATGGTCACTCACAATGCACTTTGGCATGCCCCAGTGCTTCACCACGTGTTTTACAAACAACTCTGCAGTCTTCTCTGCAGGGCACTCCTTAGAAGCTGAGATGAAGGTGACATACTTTGAGAAATGATCCACCACAACCAAAATAGAACTGAGGCCCTCTACCTTTGGCAGACTAACAATGAAGTCTATGGAGATGCTATCCCAAGGGTGTTCTGAAATTGGTAGAGCTCAAGGAGATCGACAGCCTTCTAGTTTGTCCCCTTATCTTACTGGCAGATGAGGCATGTCCGCATATACCCCTCAACATCGTCCCTCATCTGCGGCCAATAGTAGCCGCACTCAAGTAGTGCTAAGGTCCGCTCCTAACCAGAATGGTTGACCCATGGTGTATCATGGCACTCCTTAAGCGGTTCTCGACGGAGGCTTCCCCACCGTGGCATGAAGATGCATCCCTTTTTTGTCGCAAGGATGCCATCTTGTAGCCAAAATTGTTGAGTCTTCTCTGCCTGTGTGAGATAAACAAGGTATTGTGCAGTCGAATACTATTGTGTACCTTTGCGAATGCGGCTCAACAATGTGCCCTCCAAGTTTACTTCAAAAGGCTCTGCGTGCGCAGCTGCCAGTTCAGCCTTGCGGCTCAAGGCGTCCGCCACAACATTGGTCTTTCCAACCTTGTACTCCAAGGCAAAGTCGAACTCAGCCAAAAATATCTGTCACCGAGCTTGTTTAGGCATCAGCTTCTTATGTATTTGAAAATAGCTCGTGGCCACATTGTCCATATTGACGACAAACTCGGCACCCAAGAGGTAGTGCCGCCAGGTCCTAAGGCAATACACAATGGCGGTAATCTCACGTTCATGCACTGTGTAACGCCTCTCTGCATCCTTGAGCTTGCAACTCTCATATGCGATCAGATGACCATCTTGCATAATAACTTCGTCAATGGCAAAGTTTGAGGTATCCGTGTGGACTTCAAAGGGTCTTGAATGATCGAACAGTTGCAACACTCGCTCCCTCACTAAGGTTTTCTTCAAGCCATCAAAGGCATCTTGGTACGCTCCTGTCCAGAGCCATACCTGATTCTTCTTTAACAAATCGGTGAGAGACGTAGCAATGAGGGAATAACCTTCAATGAAATGTCGATAGTAGTTCTCCAAATCAAGAAATGATCGTAACTCTGGCACTTTGCTTGGCGAAACCCATTCCTAGATGACCCTTATCTTTTGCCCGTCCATACACAGCACACCACTCCCCACAACGTGGCCAAGGAAGCTGATCTTCTCCTGCCCAAAGAAACACTTCTCTCGTTTGACACAAATGTCATTCTCCTTCAGCACCTGAAATACTATTCGCAAGTGCCCAACATGTTTCTCCATGTTCCTGTTGTAGATCATGATATCATCCAGGTAAACTACCACGAACTTGTCTAAGTAAGAATAAAAGATCTGGTTCATTAAAGTCGAACGTGGTTGGAGCATTTGTAAACCTGAATGGAATTACCAAGAATTCGTAAACACTATAGCAGGTGACACAAGTTATTTTCGGCTCATCACCTTCAGCAATCCTCACCTGCCAGTAACCCAACCGTAAATCTAGCTTGGAAAAGATATAGACGCTGCCTAGTTGATCAAACAACTCCGCTATCAGTGGTAATGGGTACTTGTTCTTCACTGTGACCTTGTTCAAAGTACAATAATCTACACATAACCGTTTGGAGCCATCATGTTTCATTTGAAAAAGAATCAGGGTGCCAAATGGGGCTTTCGATGGATGAACGATGCCTGCGTCCAACATCTCGTCTAGCTACCTTCACAGCTCCTTCAGCTTAGCTGACCCCATGCAGTATGAAACCATTACGGGAGGCTTCACTCCCGGGGTCAACTCAATCTTGTGGTCGACCTCACATCTTGGTGGAAGTCGCTTTGACAATTTCGGAGGTATCACCCCCCGAAACTCCTCCAACAGTGGGGATAGGGTCGGCGGCACTACTGCTTTTACCTCTCCTTCTTTTGCACGCACATCAAGTAGGAATGTCTATTTCTCATGCTTGACACCCTTCTTCAGTTGCATCACGGATAACACTAAAGACTTGCCTTTCTGCGTAAGGCATTGTACCGTGTGGGACAAGTTTAGCCCCATAATCGTCAACGTGTTAAACTTTGGCAGCATCATAACATCCTGGTTCCGTAGAAATTTCATACCCAGAATCATCTTGAAATCGTCTAGGGGCACCACAGAGAAGTTGTCTTTGCCGACCCAACTCCCCACTTGGATAGCCACATCTCTTGCTTCACCAAGGATGGGCTTGGCCTCAGAGTTTATTATTTTAATGGTCCTCTGCTTTGGCTCGGGCTTCAATCCCAACCGCTCTGTCTCTTCCCGCGAGACAAAGTTGTGTGTGGCCCCGGAGTCTACCATAGCTGAAGTAGACTTTTCATTCGTAATGACTTCGAGATACATCAGTTATTTGCTAACCTGCCTGTTCTCAACTACGCAACTTCTACCTGTGTTGATCGACCACATGACTCCCATCCGTGGTTGCATAGCCTTAGTGTCACTACATTCAATATCATTGCATTCTTCTTGCGTTGTGTTGGCTTGTCCATCGTCCTTCACGAAGCGCTTGGAGCATTGCCTGGCGATGTGCCTATCGCCACAGAACCAACATGTCACAACTGCACCATTGTTGTTGTTGTTATGCTTTAGGTAGTTTTGTTTCTTGTGAGATTGATGGCGTGTCGATGCCTCACCTTTGTTGTCACACCGCTCATCCTTCTTTCTTCTGTGGTCAGGATTCTTCCCAACTTTGGTTGATGGGGGTGAAAGGCTTGCGCTGAGTGTCAACTAAGTGCTCGGTCGCCACATATGCATCTTCCAAAATATGGGGGTTGCTCCTTTCCACTTCAGACTGTCCCAATGACTGAAGTCCCACAATGAACCAGTTGAGCTTATCCTCTTCTAGCATGTTAGGCAACTCCAACATAAGCTTGTGGAACGTTCTGACATAGTTTTGAAAAGAACCCGTATATTTAAGCTCACGAACCATCCGGTAAGCCTGCCTCTGCGCATTCTTTGGTATAAAGTAGTTGCACAACTCTATTTTGAAGTCGTCAAAGGTGTCTATCACTCATTGACCCCTCTCCATGTCGTTGCGCTTCTGCCTTCACCAAGCGATATCATCCCCATCCAATAACACTGCTGCAGCCTTAATCCGAAGATCTTCAAGCGTCACATTTTGAATATCTAAGTAGTCTTCTACTTGGAACAAAAAGTTCTCAATGGCCTTGCTGTCTCGAGAACCATAGAACTTTACGGGTCTTGGCACATCAATCCTTGATGGCCTATCATCATTTTCGCCATTTAGGGTCACTGGCCGCTGCAATATGCGATTTTTCAACTGAAGCTCCCCTACTTTAGTCTGCAAGTCAGCCACTGTTGTCGTCAACGAAGTGATCTGCCCCATCTGTAAGTTCACCTGCTCTTGCAGGCTCGCCATCATATCATTTAGTCCACCGAATGATTCAACTGCGCGTGAAATCACTTTCTCATGTGAAGTCACATCTTCCACTAGCTTGTTGACAGTTACAACCATCTCCTCTTGGCTCCGAGGTGAACCCATCTCCTCAGCTTCAACAACTGCCTTGCTTTTGGTGTTGCGCAAGTTTTAATAAGGTGCCACGATGTCTTGCTCACAAATCACAGCATGTCGGCGTGCCTGTCGACACTGACTCCGGAGTCCATTCCCCAGCACGAGAACGAGATCTGATATCACTTGTCACGGGTATATTTCCTTCAATGAGCCAGTGCGGCACGACAATCCTTCCTTACTGCTGCAAGCCTACTTGTTAGCTCGCTTGCCAGTCGCGAAAACTTGTAATCAGAGAGTAAGAGAGAATAGAGGAAGAAGAATTGCAATCACAAGAAACAATCACAATGAGTGTGAACAAAAGAAAGCTCAACACATTTAATTTATTCACAATTTTATCCGAGAGCTATTACAATTCAAGCATACGGGCTGCCCTTTCGGGGTATTGATTCACCTGAACCGGACACCTTACATCAGACTCAACAAAAGCAAAACTGATTCTAAGCACAACTTTGCAATGTAAGTTGTAAGGGAAGATGAGCAATTACACAGAAAAGTCTTTTGGAGATTGCCAAGGCCAAATGAGAAAAACAGGAGCTCTCTTGAATTATGTTATCTACCTGTATATTATATTATATTTTATATCTAAATTAATTTAGTTGTCATGTTTAACTGTAACTTAACACATGCCGGCTGTTTATGGACAATGTATCTCTGACACAGACGTGCGAGCAGCGTTCTATGAGATGCGAGTTCCCTCGGGTTCCAACCAAAGCTCAAAACCTGCTCGTCTGTTAAACAAAGGAGCTCTTGGTACCCGGTCTGGATTCAAAACTCGGACTCGATAAAACCCGATCCGAATTCCACCCGAGTGTGTAAGAAAAAGATGCGTGTTTTTGCATGCCTTCTCCCTTTCCAGTTCCAGCGGAATTGGATGACCAGTTGCTGGTTCGGACCTTCCTCTCTCCTCCGCCTCCTCCTGTGTCTGAGACGCAGAGTGAGGGATAGAGAGTCAGGCTATGGCGTCGCCGGAGAAGGGCGAGACGAAGGAGAAGGAGGGGCGTCAGCAGCAAGAGGCATGCAGAGATGGCAGCGCAGAGAAGAGGGAAGCGCGGATGAGGTTGTGGGGGATCGTCGTCTTCGGCGTCATCGGTGCCACTGCCACCACCTTCGCGGTTTACCTATCCCTTTCTCTCTCTCGATTTCTTTCTTTTGGTGAATTTACGCATCGAATGTGCGGAATTAGGGTTTCGGAGTGAGTTTGTTTCGAATGGAAGGTTTGCAATAACAGCGAATTGGATGATTTGTTGTTCTGGAGAACTCTTAGGTGTTCATGGAGGTATTTGGGCCTCCAAAGCTGAATCTGTTGAGTTCTTGGATTGGGAGGGAGTAGGGATTCCAGAAAAAAAGGATTTGTTTTGGGTAGTAGAGGTGAATTGAGCATAATTAGGATAATTTTTCAGCTCACAAAGGCAAGTCTATTTACATATATTAGCAGGTAGGAATTTCGTAATTTGCATGTTTCGTTGCTTGTAGAATGCCTCTGATGAATGGAAACAATGTTTTTTTTTTCATTCTTGTAAAAAGGGGAACTTGGTTTCGTCCTATTTGAATTGCTGATAATCATAATTAAGATAAACTGTTCACGGGAAAGAAATCAGGTTTTCCAGGGGGAACTTTGCGCCACATGATTCAGTATGAACCAAACAAGCTTGATCGATTTTCTTACTGAAAACAAGGGTTTTTTGTGCTTTTTGGGAAGCCTTGTGACAATATGAGGCATATATTTTCTAGGGTTTATTGTAATATATGCCGGGCGCATGTTGTTGGACTCGGGTTTAGTTGAATTGTACTTTGAGTAATCTTAATTCTCCAATAAGTTGTTGGAATAAGGCTTAGTTGTTGTCATGAAAACTACACTATATCCTCTGATATTGAAAGAGAACCATTTTGGATAAGTGTTTTACTGCTTAATTAGTGAGGCACATATTGAAGTCTAGAAAACTTTCATCTTTATTGTTGATTTGTACTCAGCGAGGGAGATGGATCTTGTAGGTGACTTAGTTTGACAGCACTTTTTTTATCTTTACTCTCTTATTATCATTTAATGGTCTCGTTCTACAGGTTACACAACTTCGAAGGACAATGGATTGGTTCTATAATCAGGTACCATGTTCATCTGGAAGCTCATTTGTAGTCTTCTCTTGTTTTCATTGCCCTACAAAATAACTGTAGTCATTTGTCTGTCTAAAACTAGGCATCTTGGTTGTTCTTGTCTTTTGAATAGAAGTTTAATAGCACATTACAAGTGAAACTGGTATCTACTGTTAAAATTGATGAAAACAATATATTTTAAAAGTAAAACAATCATGATAACAGTCTGAAGAGTGGTAATTAACTTATGGGCTTGGATAGTGAGAGTTATGATTTAGCTTGAGTGCGCTCAAGTTTGATCGAAGTAGAGCAGCTAGGGATGGCAGTGGACCGGGTGGGGGCGGGGGACAAGGTCTCCACCCCCTCCCCGTCTCAATTTTTTTTCCTCCATCCCTGTCTCAAAATAGCTGTTCCCGTCTCAAAATAACTTTAGTCCTATTTTAAGAGGATTAAGAGGAAAATGAGGAGAGGAAGGGTTTTATATATATATATATATAAAGATTTTATAATATATAAGGGTATATTAATAATTTCACTAACGGGGATCGGGGACGGGGCAGGGGAAAGAGTAAGTCCATCCCTGCCTTCATCCCCATACGGGTTTTGACTTTCGCCTTCATCCCCACTCCATTCTCTGTTTTATGTCCTTCATCCCTGGTCCAAACAGGGAGATTTCGGACAAATCCCCATTTTTCCCAGTCCACTGCCATCCCTAGAGGCAGGTGCTTTTTTCGAAACTTTATTTCCTTTTTTCATTAAGGGACAAAGGAAGGGAATGGGATTTGGATCCATATGAGTCAAAGGCGTAACTGCAGCACCAATGCCAACTTTTTTCTATACATAAAAATCATAAACATGGTAGCACTATGCTCTGATGAGCCTAATCAGATCACTTGATCAAAGCCCATGAAACCACACATTCAGCTCTTTAAACCAATGAGATCAAGGGTGGGCTTCTGGTCATTTTGTTGAGCTCATCAAATGAGCCTGAGCAAGCACATACCATGCATGAATGAATCAGTTCATTGCCCACCCCCAGCTACTAGTCTTGCTATATTCAGTTGGAACATAGAGTGGATATTTTTTTCCCTATTTCTGTTGTTTGGTTTCTAGATGCGATGCAAATTTGGTGGCAGAATGTTTCTTATTTCAAAGACCATTGAAAGAACATTAGACCATTATAGAAGGGCGTTCTTCTCATTGTACATTTAGTTGCATATGCCATACAAATTTCATGTAGCTTTTGCATTTAGAATGCTTATGACTATATTTCTTCCCTTTTCTCTGCTTTTGTACGTTAAAGGCTAATAAAATAAGAAGGATCCATGTTACTAGTGGTGATTGTAACATATTTGTGTAACATGAAAAATGATGTGGTCTTTTTCTGTTAGTAAATTTCTAACTATGGTGGATTCTAAATATCATTTTATTATTTGTTTGTACCTTCTGACAATTTGATTTTCAATCTGTTTGTGAAAAAGCTGAGCAGGTCACCTTCATATACAGCATGGAGGAGTTCTTCTAATCAATCAGGTCGTACAAGCTTTACGGAAGAATCTTGGAATAGGTACAATCGCCGAATGCAAGAAGAGTATGAAGAGGAAATGGAGAGAGTGGTTAGTAATGTTTTCCTTATTTTCTGGATTGTCTATTGTTTTCTTCTATTTGCTAAGCAAATTGCTCCTTTCCAATAATCCTTATCTCATTAGGGGCCATTGATTTTTAATGTTCATAAAAACTTGCTGACACATTGCAATCACATGATCTAAAACATGGTATTTATTAAATAAACTATGAAGATTATATTTGTATGGTTTGATTCAAAAACATTAAAAAAATGTAAAAAAGATGGTGGCTTCTACCAGTGGTAACCAATATATATAGTTGTGGGATAATGTTTGCTACCCTTGTGGCCAAGGAACCCTACTGAAAAACTCTTAACCTTTTTTTCTTTGTGCATCTGTTTTTTTATTGAAATTGAATTTAAAGGTAATACCTACGATTCTTCAGGATATTTTTAATAAATAAAATAATATTAATGATGAATTTTACTAGAAAGAAATATAAAAATGCAAATTAGCCTAAGATGAAATATAAGAAATATCTTGTAAAAAATTAAATTTGATTAAAGATGATTTTAGCAAAATTCATATTCAGAACTGAATTTATGAAAAAGATGGAATTTAATAAAATAATTGATAAATTTTGTCAAGATAAAGTCGAATATGATTTTAGACTTGCATTTTCAAAAATTCATAGCACATGTTTGATTCTTTGTACATTTAGGAAATAGAGCATGATTTAGATAAGTTGAGCAAAGCAAATCACTAGATTGATCTTTGGTTCAATTACCCCTGGTAAAGACACCAGGAAAGGTTGAACCTCGTACCGACATGCGAGTCTCATTCTACAGAATTTTCCTGCATTTTAAAATAGAGGCGAGTTTCAGATGTAATCTACAAGTTTGGTTTAATACAAATCCACACTTGGACCGTGTTTTTCCAATGTGTATGCTGGATTTTCCAGGGGTTGAAAAATCAGTGACCTAAGTATAAAGTACTGAATTTTTAAACCCCAGGAAAGTGTATTGTTGCGTCATATAGGTAATACATCCATGCTAAATGGGGTTTTCGGCTTTTCCGGTGGTTTTTTTGCTGTTCCGACGCCATAAATGTGTTGAGCATGGTCAATTTACTAGGAATCCATAGGGCTGGGAAACAAGCTGAGCCGCTCGTGGTTCGGCTCGGTTCAGCTCGCCATGAACTTGTTCATGTTCTGTTCATGTAGCTGGCGAGCCGAACCACGAGCTGCTCGTTAACCAAAAACGAGATGCTCGTTAACCAAAAACGAGCTGAGCACGAACAAAGGGTGCTCGGCTCGATTCAGCTCGTGTAAGCTGGTAGAATTATAATATAAGAATTTTAGTGCAATAACTATCACAAAAAGTAGTTTTGAGCTGTTGGTATGTACTTATGACATGTAATAGAGAGGTCTGCAGTTCAAATCTCATTATTAGAATGCATGTTTTTTTAACAAGCTAGCCCGTGACTCGGCTTATCTGACTCGAGCTCGGCTCATGGTTGAGCTCATCTTATCTAGTTATGAACATGAGCCAAACCCGAGTAGAGTTAAATGATAAATGAGTCAAGCCTGAACAAGATGGGCTTGACTTGTTCGACTCTTTTACCAGCCCTAGGTGGTACCGTACCATAATACCTTATCGTGGTACGCACTTGATTTACATAGATCTAAGCTCCAAATGCAAAATCTAACCTTTAGTTCATGTTTAACATGTTTTATTTACTATTTCCACATGTTAAAGTTGACTAAACTATGGTGTTTTATACCATTTATAGACCACCCTTGTTTTCATGAATTGTGAGCCATTGATTTTTATTGTCTCAAAAATAGGATATGGTGTGTTAGACATGATAAAACCTTCTACCATAGTAAATAAACCATGCTAAATACATCCGTATGGTTAGATCTACCATTTGGTGGCTAGATTCATACAAACAAAACCACTTTATATATATATACACACACGTTGAGACCACAAGAAGCCTTATCTATTTTAGAGAGAGAGAGAGAGAGAGAGAGAGAGAGAGAGAGAGAGAGAGAGAGAGACTTTCATTAACCCTAATCACCTATTTAAATAGGGATTAGTAAAGAGAAGATTTACAAGTAGGCATACATAATTGTTCTAAATTACGTATGACCACCCTAGATTTATGAATATTGCTTTTAACACTCTCCCTCAAGCTGGAGCATATATATCTATCATGCTCAGCTTGCTGCAACATCTTTAAAAACCTGCACTTGCGATAGGCTTGGTGAAGACATCTGCAACTTGGTCTTCAGAAGTCACATGACTAGTAGAAATATATAGTGGCAATCAACTTCAATGTGTTTTGTTCTCTCATGAAAAACTGGATTGTTAGCTATATGGGTGGCTGCTCTATTATCACACACAGTGTTGTGAAAAGCGTTGAGGCGTAGCAAGACGCTCCACCAAAAACCGAGGCGAGGCGTAAAGCGTAAGCCTTAATTTTTTTTTGAAAACTTTTAAAAAATTATAAAAAATATCTAAAAATACAAATGAATAAAAATAGGAATCAGTGTTATCAAAGAATTTCCTGTGATTATTCCTAGTATGGAGTGAGTCAATCATCCACATTGGTATCTTATTGAACAAAAATGCTGATATTGTTCCTCCATTGATCAAGAATTTCGATCTTTATGCACCCAAATTTTTTTGTTTAAATTCTAGCCAATATAAACAGTCACATGTAAACGATAAATTTTTCACTGCAATCACATCAAAATAGAAAGTGAAAAAGTAAAAGCATAGTCATAGTTTTTATTCCTAATTTAAGTTCTATTAGCATCAAGTATGCTTCTTCACTTGCGAGAAATAAGTTGCATGCACTCAGAAAACTTATCACCTCAAGACATCTGCCACGGAAAGTTTGTCCCCTTCAAATTGAGCCATTTTGTCTGCTAGTGAGCCATCATAAAACTTCATAATAATGCAAATCTGCTCATACAATTTTTTATATCAAACACCAATTTGTCAAACTTGTGGCAGAAAAAGTGATAACGTTGCAATTTGTGGAATTATCTGAACTAGCACTCCATCAAGCAAAACTCACCTTTCCACTTTTGACTGAGACACCATGCAGAAAACAAACATCTTTCAGTGCTTGGCATTTCGAGAACACGTCTTCAAATCTAAGCATGAAAGCCTGCATTTGATCTTCTTTAATAGAATTCAACATTTTCACATCCACTTCATGATACTTATCATAATCTTATGTAGACTGATGAAGTGTTGCTATCCAGACATCACCAAGAGGACCTCTCCCAATCTTGTGGGTGAGCTTTAACACTCCAGGATCAATCCAAGGGCTAGCGTGGTTTGAGGTAGATACAACAGTTCTCATGTTGTCAGGATCTTCCTCAAAAAGCACATACTCAAAAGAGTCCGAGACGAAGAGAGGTGGGAGAGACCGAGACGAGAAGTGGGAGACGAGTGAGGGACTGTGAGAGTGAGATGAGTGAGAAGCGAGTGAGGGACTGCGAGAGAGAGATGAGCGAGAGACGAGAGAGAAACTGCGAGAGACGAGAGAGAGACCGAGAGGTGAGAGAGAGAGAGACGAAATGAAAAATTAGGGCTCCCGACCCTATTTAGGGTCGGGGGGGGGGGCTGATTTAATAACATTAAGTTTTGGTCAAATGGGGGATTTGACCCCCATTTGACCAACAAAACGAGGCGCATACGCCTCTCATTGAGGCGCATTTCGCCCCGAGGCGTGCCCCTCAAGGCGTATGAGGCGCACGCCTTGAACCTTTTGCGCTTTATATGTGCGCCTCAAGGCATAAAGCCCCTCGCCTTGAGGCACATTTTTAATAACATTGATCACACATCATCAACATTGGGGATGGAATCATCACTTGTAGATCTCTTAGAATGGACCTAACCCACATCATTTCAGCAGCTGTTTGAGCCATAGCTCTATATTCTGATTCAGCACTCGAACGAGCTACTACAGTCTGTTTTTAACTTCTCCATGTAATTAAGTTTCCTCCTACAAACACGTAGAACCCTGTGGTGGACTTTCTATCATCGATGGCCCTTGCATAATCTGCATCTGAGTACGCAAGTATATCAAGGTTGGAGCTTTGTTTATATAACAATCCCTTTCCAAGAGAGGATTTCAAATACCTGAGAATCATCATAGCTGCCTGCGAGTTCCCTCGGGTTGGTTTGTCCATGAATTGACTTATCTTGCTCACAACCAAGGAGATATCTGGCCTTGTTACAGTAACATATAAAAGTTTACCAACCAAGAATCTAAAACTACTACTGTCAATTGGTTCTGCTTGTTCATCATACATATGAAGTTTAAGATCCATTGGTATATTGGCTGGCTTGGCACCTAACATCCTTGTTTCCTGCAGTAGGTCAAGTACATACTTTCTCTGTGATAAAATTAACCCCTCACTGTTTCTGGCCACCTCTATGCCCAAGAAGTATCTAAGAGAACCGAGATCTTTTGTGACAAAGTGCTTCTGAAGATGAATTTTTGTGTCTGAGATGTCCTTTGCACTGCTCCCTGTAAGAATAATATCATCCACGTACACAACCATAACCACAATACCAACAGAGGTTTTCTCGTTAAACAGGGAGTGATATGATGCTGACTTGTTGAAGCCAAATGTAGACATAATTTCAAATAACTTCTGAAACCAGGGGGCTCTGTTTTAGGCCATATATGACCTTCTTTAATTTGCACACCTTGCTACACTCCCCTGAACCTCAAACCGTGGAGGTTGCTGCATGTACACAGTTTCAGACAAATCCCCATACAAGAAGGCGTTTTTCATATCTAACTGGCATAAACTCCACCTACAATGAATAACTACAGATATGACCAGACGAATAGTCCCAAGAAGGGCGACTGGAGAAAAAGTCTCAAAAAGTCAACCCCATATGTTTGAGTATACCCTTTAGCCACCAACCGGGCTTTGTATCTTTCAATGGAGCCATCCGAGTTATACTTAATGGTGTAGACCCACTTACATCCAACGATATCTGCATCAGTAGGTGGAACAACCAAGTCCCATGTGTCATATGAGAGCAAGGCATCTATCTCAACCTGCATCGCTTGCTTCCACTTATGATCTAACAATGCCTGATGATGATTAAGTGGAACAGACGTGGCAGATAAAGCTGAGATAAAATTCTTCATGTGAACCCCAAGCCTTGCTTCAGTAACAAACTTGGAAATAGGATGTAATGTGCATTGTCTTGTACCTTTCTTGAGAGCTATAGGTCTGTCATCCTCAACATTAGACATCTTAATATTTTCAGGCGAACTTACTTCTGAAGAAGGCGGTGATTTAGGATCTGATTCAGGTGGTGATCTGCGAGTGTACACCAGCAGAGGATCACGATACCGAGCAGATGTGGGAGACTGAGAATGAGGAATAGTCTATGAAAACGACTCCAAGGAAAAAGGAGGAACGGGAAGAGGCATGGCATCACCTTGTTCAACATGTAGTCTGGATGCAGTAGTTAAAAAATAAAGAACAAATTCAAAGAAAGATACATCGACACTAACATACTCTCGACGGGAGATGGGATCATAACATCGTTATTCTTTTTTATTCTTTGGATATCCAATGAAGACACTTGATGGCTTGGGCAGATAATTTATCACGGTTAAGTCTAAGTTTATGAACAAAGGAGACACATCCAAATACTTTGGGAGAAATCGAGAAAAGTAGATCATTAGGATAAAGAATTTGAAAAGGAATTTGCTCTTCCAATGACGAAGAAGGCATACGATTAATAAGATAACAAGAAGTGAGAATGACATCCCCCCAGTATGAGGGTGGCATATTTGATTGCAACATAAGGGTGCGAGCTACATCTAGAAGATGTCTATGTTTTTTCTCAACGACTCCATTTTGCTAAGATGTATAGGCACAAGTGGTTTGAGGACGGATGCCACGATTTCGATAAAATTGTAACAATTCATTAGACTTGAACTCAAGAGCATTATCAGTGCGAATATTCTTGACAAGAGAATGAAATTGAGTCTTTATTTCAATGACAAAAGACATAAGAATTGAGGCAACCTCTGACCTTTCTTTTATTAAGAAAACCCATGACAATCTAGAAAAATCATCAACAATAACTAAGTAATAACGACACTGAGATCTACTAGGTCCCCATACATCAGCATGCAAAATCTCAAACATTCCTTGACTCGATGGACTCTGACTAGAAGGAAAAGAGCTTCTGTGATGTTTGCCCAATTGACAGGTGTTACACTGGAATGAGTCAGACAGAGAAATTTGAGGAATAAGTCTATGAAGCTTTGGCAAATGAACATGACCAAGACGAAGATGCCACTGATAGGTATTGGAAGATGACGCAGACACAAAATTCATGGATACAACTGGCTGATGTAGATAATAGACACCACCCTCCTCATGGCCTCCATCAATTCTCTTCCCCGTCAGCAAGTCCTGAAAAATACAACACACAGGATCAAATATCATCCTACAGTTATGCTCCTTAGCTATACGACTAACAGACAATAAATTTTGAGGAAATGAAGGAGCATGAAGGACATTAGTCAATTGAAGTGTGAGGGATATAGAGATGTTTCCTTGGCCTACAACAGGAGAATATCTCCCATCAACAAGTATAACATTGCGAGGTTCAGCAATATGATGTAACTTTGAAAAATTATGGGGAGTCCCACACAAGTGTCTAGAGGCACCTGAATAAATAATCCATCTACTACCTTGATAACTCAGGCTATCACTTGTAGAGCATGCAACATCAACAACATGCATAGGAGCACTCGAACTAGGAAGTCGGTGAGACAACAATTCATCGTATTCTGCACGATTGAGGATAACTAGATCATTGGAGGAGGTAGTGGGAGTCTCTGCCTCGAGTTTAGCAACTTGAGCCTTGGACACATTCGGTTTAGGCGATGAAATAGGTCGACCATTCTTATCCCAGCACCTATCTTCAAGATATCCAAGTTTACCATAATGTGTACATTGAAACCTTCCTCTTCCTCCTATACCGCGACCTCTTTCTCAAAAATTCAAGAAAGTACCTCTTCCACGACCTGAGGTGATTGCTAGGGCTGATGCCTGTGATTCAGATTGGGTTTGAGGAAGAATGATGGCAAACCGACTCAGACGATTGTAGGCTTCTGCAAGAGTAGGAACATCAGAACTAGTTAGCATTTAAACTTTGACAACTGAAAAATCAGATGATAACCCTGTAAGGAACCGGGCAACCATAGTCTGCTCCTGATGGGTCTTTTGTTTGGTGCAGCATAAGGGTCTGTGTGCATTTAGCCTCTCAAAGGCAGATCTAACAGAGGCATAGTATTGGGTCAAAGTCTATTCTTTTTGCTGCAACTGGTAAATTTCTTACTCAACTTGTAGAATACGACTCACAATGGTTTCATGAGAATACGTATCGCGGAGATTGTCCCACATTTGTTTAGCTGAGGTATAATAAATCAGTCCATCAGCTATATGAGGCTGTACACTGTTCATTATCTATGACATCACAATGTCATTGTCTTCATCCCAGGTGACATATTTTTCGATTCTTTCAGTGGGCTCCAATTTCAACAAGACGTATTTTTTCGATGACTAGAAATCGACATCATGAAGGTGCGAGACCACCGTGCATAATTAGTATCATCTAGCTTAACTGAAGATCCATACGAAAATGGATTCGCAAAGGCTTTATATTCACCAACGACCTTTGCTTTTTGGTCGTTATCTTGAGCATGTGACTCATCCATAATAAAGACCACGAGAAGCCTTATCTATTTTAGAGAGAGAGAGAGAGAGAGAGAGAGAGAGAGAGAGAGAGAGAGAGAGAGAGAGAGAGAGAGAGAGACTTTAATTAACCCTAATCACCTATTTAAATAGGGATTAGTAAAGAAAAGATTTACAAGTAGGCATACGTAATTGTTCTAAATTACGTATGACCACCCCAGATTTATGAATATTGCTTTTAACAATATATATATATATATATATATATATATATATATAGATAGATAGATAGAGAGAGAGAGAGAGAGAGAGAGAGAGAGAGAGTAGCTGCCTACTCCATTTGGTGCCTACCCCGAGCAAATGGGGGGTTTCTGGGTTGTTTTTCGTAAATCTGACCTTGTAGATGCCTTCGACATGATCAATTTGCTAGGAAACGACACTTGGATCATATTTTTCGATAAAAAATGTGATCTTTTAAGCCTTGAATATTTATGATATTTATAAAAATTTTACACTGTTGATTTTCAAACCTCATAAGAACCTACCCGCGCGTTGGAATCGGACAATGCAAGATTTGATTCCTATAAAATCAAGCACCTAGAATGCATCTGTACGGTCAGATTTGAGAAAAACACAAAAAAAGAACCATTCAAAAGTCCTGTAGGGCTGCAGTAGGCACAGATCGGTGTAGGCAGCTACCTTCTACTCTCTCTCTCTCTCTATATATATATATATGTCTATGTATATATATATGGTTAATAGTTGCTACAATTGTTTGTATATGTAAATGACTTAGCAACTTCCTTTTTTTTTATTTTTTGTAGTTTTTGGTTCAAGTGACCCCATGGATGTGATCTACATGTTTTTACTGGGAACCAGCTTTTCAATCACGGGAATCCAGCCTGTGTACAGTTTTTTTCGGTGATGCAAAAATCAATGGTCACAAATGCATTGATTTTTCTTGACTAAAAAAAACATGTTTTTTCATCGAAAAAGCATGATCTAAGGGTCCCACTAATTCAAGCATGCTGAACGCATCTATGAGGTTAGATTGAGTTGAAACAACTTGTATTGTGAGATTCCAACTAGATTGTACCTACAATCGATTGTGTTAAATATAAATCCATATATATATATATATATATATATATATATATAGAGAGAGAGAGAGAGAGAGAGAGAGAGAGAGAGAGAGAGAGAGCTCTTTAGTGCAAATGTCCATATGGTATCAATGAGTTGAAACTCATAATTGCAAGTTGTTTTGACTCAATCTAACACTGTAGATGTGATCTGCATGTGTATGTTTAGTGAGGATCAGTCCTTGGATTGCTGGAATCTGATTAAAAAATCAATGGTTGTAAATGAATCAATTAATTTTTTTTGTCAAAAAGCCACGATCCAAGGGCCGATCTTGACCAAACAAACCTTGTGGGTGACATCTATGGTGTAAAACTGAGTCGAAACAACTTGCATTTATGAGTTTCAACTTTTGACTCACTGCCATGGATGTCCGAACCAAAGACTTTTCCACACACACACACACTCACACACACACATATATATATATATCATTGTCACCGATATCACCGATATTTTGAAAATATCGTGATAATATTGGCAAATATCATGATATTTTCAAAATATCATGCTTTTATCATGGTATTTTTGAAAAATTTCTTATTCTATATATTTTAAGCCCATTTTTTGTATTTTTGTTATTTTTTATTTTGAAAACTTTTTCAAAATGTTTTTCTTATATTTTTGCAAGAGAAATAATACAAAACCTATTATTTTCTTATCTTTCTTATTATTTTTTATATTTTTAAAATTTTAAAACTCCCAAGATTTAAAAAAAAACCACTTATTGAAAATCTCTCCAAGAAAAACCCTTGGCGAAACTATCTTGAATGACACAGGTGACTATATATATATAGGAAAATGAAAACCTACAGAATACAAAACCTACTAAATGAAACATTTTCCCAAGGCCTAAAACCAATAGTTCCTCGGGGAAATTCATAAAATTGCATCTTTACGAAGCCCACACACCCATACATAGTCTACTAAAACCTACACATCTAAAAAGCATCAAGAATCCATTCTTATGGCCAACAAGGATCAATAATGTGAAAAACCACTCAACCTAGTGCTATTTTCATTCTTATCACAAATGACAAGTACAAATTCATTATTCGATTAATGCCACAACCTCCTAGCCTTCAGTTATATTAACGTCTTTGAAAATCAAATCTCCTAACAGACTATATAAGTGGTTCTAGCTATTTTCATGAAAGAATCATATTCTAAGGAAAAGCTAATTCAAAACTGAGCTAGCATGTTAACTTGCTCATACAGGATAGGAATGACATAGTCACGAGCATTGAATAATACGTCTAATATGAACATGAGCAAATCTGTATATACATAAGTAGAAAAGTTCTAAATTTAATAACATGCAACATGACAACCAATTTAACTAAAACGGTTCCATATGGCACATCAGAATAGTATGCATATTTGTACACAAATTCCACTATAGCATGCTTGCGTCTAACCATTCGAACAACATGCATAGGTTTAGGAAAAATATAACTATCATGCTATCATAGAGTGACTACATATGCTTGTTTTTATAGGAATCATTTTTTGGAACATTTGATTCCGATGCATGGATAGGTTTTTATAAGGTTCCAAAAATCAACAACCTACATTTTTCATAAATTTTCAAGGCTCTATATACCATTTTTCCATCCAAAATGCATGATCCAAGTGTCGATTTCTAGTAAATCAATCGTGCTGAACACATCTATGGTGTCAGAATTAAAAAAAATCTGGAAATCCACTGTCATGTTTCATTTAGTAGGTTTTGTATTTTGTAGGTTTTCATTTCCCTATATATATATATATATATATATATATATATATATATATATATATATATGACTGTCCAGCTTAAGGGGAGGAACAGTTAGCAAAGAAAAGGACAATATCTCGATTTGGCACCCCCCTGACTATATATATAAAAGAAAAGGACCATATCTCGATGACCCATACCTGTTTCCAACAATGACAGCTGTATCCTTGTAAAAAACTAACATAGTTTGAATGGATGGAGTTGATGCTTTCCATGGAAAACAATCATTTTGATGGTGAAGTCATGGTTACATGGGTTTGAGAAGGCATACAAATTTAAAATTGAAAATCTCCTGTTCATTGTAAGATCACCGAAGGAAAGGTTGGTCATAAATTTGGAAAAATTGATATCTGGTGATATAACTTACAGCCTTCCAATTGACATCTCCTGTTCTTTAGGACTGTTGATGCACAACTACACAAGCTAAATATAAGAATAGATAAGAAGAAATTGGCAAACGCCACCCTCCCCCAGTTATTTCATAACTGCATGGGCATGTGATAAATCATGGATATTCTTCATTTATTTGTAATATCATTCTCTCAGTCCTAGTTTGTGCATCCATATTTATTGTCAAAAATAAAATCTTATTGAAAAAGACAGACAAGAAGTCATATGGGTATATCAGTACAAAAGCTTGACAGGGCCTAATCTAGCATATGTTTAAAACATTTTTCGAAATCTCCCTTCTCCCATTGTGACCCTTTGCCTCCAACTTGTTCCTTTCAAAGTCATCTTCTTTCTTTTCTTCATGCTCCTTGAAATCCATCCCATCGCTATGACTTGTGGTCATCACTTGCTCGATGAGCTCGACGATGTTGCTCTCTTCTGACATTTGCATCCACTGACATGCACTGTTGGCAATCCTTCTGGTAGGGGTTGTAATGAAGTAAGCGGAATTACAAGAACGAAGTGCAAGAGCACATACAAGTCCACGAGTGGACAATACAAAGACACAATACAAGCCCAAAATGCATAAGCACAAGTCCACTAAGGGACAACACAAGCAATTAAAAAGAATAAGAGTCTTTATTGATAATATGCTTGGAAAAGCATTTAAGAATAAGGGGAACCACATCCCCTATTTATATACACAACAAAAAGGAGGGGGACCATTGGGCGCTCCCCGCATAGAGTCGTTGGGGAGCTCCCATCGACTCTATGGTTGGAGGGCCCCAATGGTTAGACAAAAGCAGAAATAAAATAAATAAAAATAAAGTAATAAAAAATACAATAATAATTGTTTCTAATAAACAGTTATATTTACAAGTGAAAATACCAAAATACCCCTATACGGCATTAACTATTATAATACATAAAATATATGAATATGTATATATACGTGCATATATTTTAACAGGGGTGATGCCCAAGATCACTTTTCTCTTCCTTGAGAACTCCAACCTGCATTTTACCCCTATGTGAGAGTGTCTTTTAGGGAAATCAGTGGCTGTGCAACTTGTGCATCCATCTGGCCTGCCTTTCGTTCCTAGCTCACAAGGCTGCATCTTCTGGGGCTAATTTAACTTGGGAAAGCAAGCTGGGTGCTTCTCCTTGACAATGATCTTTGCCACTCGCCAGCTCTTTGTGGCTGATCATCAATGACAAATCCATTGCCATCTTCACCTTCCTCTCCCAGCACTTAGTCCTCCTCATTCCTTATGCTTCATCCACCATTGACTCTTCTTCTCCTATTTGTGCACCAACTTAAGATTTAAAAAATGTGTGCTGCACTAAAAGTTTGCAAAAGTTGGGACCTTCAACAACAACAACAACAACAACAACTACGCCTTCATCCCAAAACAATTGGGGTCAGCAATATGAATAAAAAAAGAAAATCATTTTGGGTCTTCCACATGAATCCTTCTCCTCCATTCATTTCTATCCAACGCCATGTCCTCGGTGAGGTTCAAAGCATTCATATCCTTTCCTATCATCTCCATCCAAGTCTTCTTAGGCCTACCCCGACCTCTTTTAACTAATATATTTTCCCATTTCTCCATCCTTGCAAGGAAAAATATTGTTTAAGAGTTTTTCTTCATGTTTTAGTATGTTGAAGAACACAATAGAAAGCCAATGCACATGAACCTGTGTCTGTGTATATGTACATTACGAATGAAGCTTTACTTTTTGTTTAAGAATCATTACCTATAAAACTTATCAGGCCATATGCTACTAGTCATACAACCACAAAGACATTTATTACTCAAAAGTATTAATTAGAGGTATACGAGGATTAGCTCAACTAGCTCATATTGACATAGATCACCAAAGACTATTTTTTGAGGATTACTTTTAGAAAAGAGTTTTAAAATACCAAAAGGCCTTTAGTAGGTAGTCCATGCTACTTGGCTATGCTAAATCCTGTTGTCCGATGAGCCCAGAGCTTTCCCCTTATTAAGCTGTCACCATTGTAGGTGATCTTTATGTAAAAAAAAATGGGAAACTCTATCCCAGGTGAAAGGGTTCTTAAATCTAAAGTTGTTTCAGTTAGATTCTTAAAGGAGTTTCAGGGAGCATTTGCACCTCCAAAAGAAATGGGCAGATGATTATTCATACATGGCATGTAGAGTTGGCCCTGCGTAGGTACGATCAATTGATCAAAACCCATTTAGATATGTTTCTGGGTCATTTTATCCATTGCCAAGGTTTCAGCGATGCAATTGATGTATTTAGGTGTTTTCTTTTCTAAGATTAGCTCTTGCTTATTTAGTCACTAAGAGGATGTTTCAATCATCTTATGAAGCTTATTTTTTTATTTGAAAAAATAGGCCTCTTTTAATCTTTTCTGGATTTGGTCAGGTTATTAAAGATATTTCCATTCTGTAGTTCTCATCTTCTTGTTCTAGCTGCATTGGCTGTAAATTTGTTTTGGTAAGCTCTAATTGCATGCAGTTAATTAATTTAGATAATGTTATCTGTTTCAAAAAAGAAAAAAGAAGAAGATAGAAGACAATTTTGAAGCTTCCATATAACATTGAATGCTTTGTTTTTATGAAAAATGCTTCCAAATATTAACTGATGCATTTTTCATATTAACCCTTCCTAAAAATTATCATAGGAAAGAATAAGACGAATGCAAACTGTGTTCAATCGAGAAAGAAATAAATACAAAAGAAGCTATGAGAACTGGAGAGACAATGACCCTGGTGCATATCAGCAATTTCAGCGGGATGATTGGTACTGGAAGACTGACACATCTTACAAGGACCAAAGAACTAACTCAGAAGCTGCTCGTAGGGAAAGTGGAAGTTACCCCATGTCACATCATTATGCTGCTTTGGGCCTTGACAGGTACTTATGAATGAACCCTAAATATTTTTTTTCTTAGTTTATTAATGTTTTTGTTGTTCATTTATTTTTTGCATTGTTTTTCTTTTACCTTTTTGTTTTCCTAGAGTTTGTTTTTGCTGTTGCTTATATGATGAGCTGTTTGTACACTGTTATGAAGTGAAAAATGTGTGTAATTATGAGATTTACAGTGAGCTGCCCTATTTTTGCTCCTTGCTTCTAAATCTATCATATGTTTTTTAGATGTTTCTGCTTCTTCCTGACATGTGGTCGAAGAAAAGTATCAAATCGTGGTCACACAGGTGCGGGGACTGGTAAATGGTGAAGTTAATATTATAAAAAATTAAGGGTATTATTGTCTTCATCATTATTAACGGCAAGAGTTGTAATTATTGTTAATGGATAAGTTAGTATTTAACCCTCCTATAAGGGTATATATTGTAATTTAAGGGCAAATGGTGCCCTATAGATTAAAACCCTGATTAGGGTTATATATGACAGATTATAAACATCTAAATAGAGGTGACACCCACCTAATGGACAGTCCTTGCTTTGGATTCTAGTGTTAGAGTTTTGAAGTTCAGGAGTGTTTCTTGACCATTTGTGTGTGTCAGGGAAGGAGATTAATGATATAATTGAGATTCTAGAAGTGACCCATCAAGAGTATTTCTGGTTAAGGTAAATATTCAATTGTTTATTGAAAAGTGTGCACTCAAGCTGCTTAGATAAAAATATGTATGATGTTTGTTGGTTAATTTTGGAACTTGGGTGGGATGAACAAAAGGTTGAATGTTGTGAATATTGGTGTCATTGATCCTTATTCTTGGGGTGAATATTTTGCAATGAATTGCATGCAGTTTATTGCGTAGGGGATGATATTCCAAGGATTTCATGAAGAGAAGGTTGTATTGTTAGATTTGGTTATAATAAGGTTTAGACATCATTTGAGTAGCTCTCCATGCATATAAAGATCATGGTGGTTGACGTATAATACACACAACATGGCGTGGGCCCTTAAATAGACCCCTTTACAATGGTTAGAATAACAAAAGCCAAAAATGTCCTTGCAAGTTACAATGGTCAACAAAGAACAGAAGACCCAAATGCCCTATAATAATGATATTTACAAAGAACCACAAATAACCTCTATACAACTGATACACAAACAAACAATCTGATCAAGTAACTGGATCATGTTTGAATTGGTGGATCCACATTGATTTGACACTAACCTTCAAACTCACAATTGAATAATTAAGAGTTTGTTAAGTAAGAAATGGAATCTAGGGATGGGAGAGATTTGGTGAAGAAATTCACTCGATAAAGCTTAGACAGAACATAGGGCAGCAAGGTAACACCTTTGAGATATTCTTCCCTCCTATGTCACATGGGTGCGGGTGCGGGGGTGCGGCAAAATAAATAAATAAATAAATATATATATATATATATATATATATATATATATATAGAGAGAGAGAGAGAGAGAGAGAGAGAGAGAGAGAGAGAGAGAGAGAGAGGGGGGGGGGGGTCCGGGGGTTCCCCCCTGGCGTGGGTCCCGCTGCGCGGTCAGCGCCCCCCCAAGATTTTTTTTAAATTCCGCAGCCCATTTCATAGGGCAAATAAAAAAACAAAAAATGGACCAAAATGACCCTGGGTGCGTTGACCGCACCCAGGGACGGGTTGACCGCACCGGGTGCCGCACCCGCACCCGCGTCGACGCGGGTGCAGCACCTGTCTGGCCGAATCCCTGTGACATAGCTTCCCTCACATCACAGTCCAATTGGATGTGCTATGTTTGTTCACAGAACATATGATTGCTTGCAATTTATGACACTTATTGTCACAAAAAAGACATGATAGTTGAGCTAGATATACTCTCATATCCTTGAGTAAACACCTTAAACCAGTTTCTTTGTCATAGTTGTCAGAGCTCTATACTTAGCATCTTTGGTTTTTGTTGTTTTTTTTACATCTCTATGAAATAAAAAAACATCATGCCTGTTGTGGAGTGCTTACGAGCAACATTTCCTTTCCCAATCTGCATTACTGTAAGCATATTAATGAGAGCAGACGAGGAGGAGAAGAAAGTCCCTTTGGATGAAGTGTTTGAACATATTTGATAATATGCACAGCAACACATATAAATGGAGGCAGTGCATGTTGAAACTAACTCATTACATACAATATAAAGTTATAAACAATATCACGCCTTGTAACAGTTAAGTGGGTAAGTGCTCCAAACAGCTGTCAATGTGGTGTAGGATCTTCTAATAATAATCCATCTAAAGCATTCGTTTTAGTATTTGTTACTTTTAGAGTATCAGCACGCCTATTGTTGGATATCCCTAATCTTGAGTTAATGTCAATAGCAAATTTTATTTGTGACAAAAAGTACCCATGTGGAGAAAAGGCAACCTTTATGCCGCAAAATACCATAGACGTCCATGGTCAGTCATTTCAAATTGTAACTGAACTTGTCTTTTAATGTATTTAATGCTTTCTTTATCACTTCTTGTGATGATCATATCATCTACATAAAGAAGAAGGATAACAGTACCTACAGAGAGTACATTTAGATAAGCCAACATTAATATAACAAGATTTGAATCCTTCCCTTAGCATTGTGTTACTAAATCTTTCATGTGATGCACAAGGCATTTGTTTTAGACCATATAAAGCTTTTCCTAAACACAAAATAGAGCCAATAAGGATTTTCAAACCCTGTGAAAAGTGTAAAGCATTCTTGACAACCATTTGATATGATGCTATTTTTTTGGATAGATACTACTATAAGTGTTCTAATAGTTGTCATATGAGCAACACATACAAACATCTCTTCATAGTGAATTTCATACTTCTGTGCAAATCCTTTTGTCACAAGTCTGGCTTCGTACCATTTAAGAAAACCATCAATCACTATTGGTCTTGATTTGAATATCCATTTCCAACCAATAGTTTTCTTTTCTGGGGATGAAATAGTATTTCTCTGAAGTTAAATTTTTGTAGAGCATCTAATTCTATTGTTATTGTTTTTTTCCATTATGAGTGGCCCTTGGCTTCTTGATATATCAAAGGTTCCCAAAAAAATAAAAGGACAGCGCCAAGATCTGATTTATACTTTTAGGCTATGTCACATGGGTGCGGGTGTGGGGGTGCGGCACTTTCAAAAAACTTGGGTGCGGGGGTGCAGCAAAAATATAAAAAATTATATATATATATATATATATATATATATATATATATATATATATATAAAGTCCAAAAGTTGGACATAAATGACCCTGGGTGCATTGACTGCACCCAGGGTCGGGTTGACCACACCGGATGCCGCACCCGCACACACACTCGCGTCGCGTAGCGTCGACGTGGGTGTGGCACCTAGTTGGCCGAATCCCTGTGACATAGCTTTTAGGTGAATGAGACATAAGATACAAAGTAACTAAGAGGAGCAAAAATCCTGTTTGATTGACGGATTCAAGTTTGAGAGTTATGGTTCATGGTAATGGATTTAGGATAATCAATTTTCTCTTCTAATGTGTTATTCAAGTATTTGTCAAAAGCAAGTTTGTGTTGATCTTTTGGTTGCCTAGAATACTGAATTACTTGACAATCAAGTAACATGTTTGTTACATTCACTTTTTCCTAGCTGGCTAGCTTAGGGGGTGACCACTTGGGTCAGCATGGCATACTTGTAATTCCTGTTATTTCCTTAGGCATTTTTTGTATTCAGCTGGGTATTGGGTGTCATGAATGTAATATCTTAATGTACCAGGGGTAGTTAGGTAGGTCGTGTCTAATAAGGCCCAACGTAAGTGATATACCTCATTCCAAGTTGTGTTTTGGCTTTTTCTTAATGCAATGGGAAGAAGTTCCTTGAGAGCTCTCTAGTGAGGTTGCCCTTCCTCTAAAAGTGTTAGGCTCAAGTTGTTAGGCCTCTATGTATTTTCAATAACCCGAATAGCTAGTTGAGTCCGCTCCTAAGGGGACAGTTTTAGCTGAGAGAGGATTCCCCAAAGGCAGGTAAGCAGTGCCACGGATGCATCCAACTTCTGCAGAAGTATTGAGCTAACTTTTGTAGCCTCTTTTCCTTAACTCTAATGACTGGGGAGGCCGGATCTTTGCCCGTGGGTGGTTGTGAACAACCTGTCCATTGGAGTTTTGTACCGCTCCGTCCTCTCCCTTAACAGACAACAAGAAGCTAATGGGTGCGTTAGGGATTGCTTAACTAACGACCCATCTTATGCTGTGGTCTTTAAACCACTCGAGCATCTTACCTGTGAAGGCGAATAGTCACCATTTTATGTGATTACAGCATTGTGTATTTAGTACTGTTCGAGGTCGTACGATCGTTTCATCCGATCATAGCAGTACTAGCGTGTAGTGTACGACTACAAGTATTCTAGGATGAAAGGGGTATAGCTCTTCAATAGAAGCCTCAATAGAAGTGTTTCACAAAGATGTAATGTTTCTCAAACTTTGCATTTTTTATCTTTTGAAATCGCCAACAACTTGTGCCAACATCTGGCATGTGATTATCTCGAATCTCATCTGCTATCGGGGTATCTACATGCCTCGCATGACTCGATAGACGAGATACGAGTTTCTCAACAGAATCCCCCCCGCTAAGAAGTTTGCTCGAGCCCCAATTCGGGGTTACCCTAGATATGGCAAAATAGACGAACAGAACTGGCCAAAACACATTCTTCCAAATGCTTCGATTTGAGCAGTCTTTGCTGCTATTGCGCAGCTCCCTAAATCTCAAGTCTACTCTGCAGGACTGCGTAATCGAAGAACCAAGATCCTTGTGAGGTATCCCTTAGATGAGAATGTATCGCCAAGCTCTCGACTCAACTCTTGTCGTAAGAGAGAGAGAGAGCGGTAAATGCCTTTGCATCATCCAGGAGGATGCCTTTATAACGCATGTTATGAGCAAAAACATGAGCGTCATCTGCAATGGCAAGGCAATAACAAAACATATGCAAAAGCAAGAGCCTGAGCACAAAGCGTGACGACAAGGTAAAGACTGTAAGCAGGAGTGCGCAAGCAAAGCCTAAGTGCAATGCGCGGCGGCAAAAAGGAAGACGTGATAAAAAGTAAAGGACAAGAATCGCGAAACCGCATCATTGAGTTAAATGTATACTCGTATAAATATATATGATATATAAATGCATATATATTTATTTAATTATCCTTTTTAGTTAATTGAACTCAATTCAATTGTCCAAGTCTTCCGTGCAATCTTCCCCTACCTCGGAGAGTTGCAAGCTTGCTGGCGTCTGCGAGTGTAGGCGATTGACGACTCGGGTCGCAGAGCGCGAGCGTGATCCGTCGTACGAGCTGCAAAAGCGACAGTCAACATGCTATCTCAGTCAAAAAGGTAGAGAGGACAGAGACGTTGTCACTGTCCAGGAAATAGAGGCAGGGGCATCGTGCCCTTACACACCTGCTATCCGCGCAAGAAGCAGGGGCAGGGGTTGCGAGCCCCTGCTAACCTGTTGTCAGCAAACAACGAGGTGGCAGGGGGTTGCACCCCTGCCTGACAAAGCAGAAGAGAGGCAGGGGGCTTCGCCCCTGCCTGTCGAACATGCACGACCCCTGCTCGAACAGGCAGGGGGCGAAGCTCCCGCCTGATGCCAGAGAAGAGTGAGGGGAGGGGGCTTGCCCTTGCCTGTCGAAAAACAGTGGAGACAGGGGCGATGCCCCTGCCTAAAGAGAGAAGAGACATAGGGAGGGGGCTCGACCCCTCCCATGCTGCAACAAGGAGCAGGGAGGGGCTCGACCCCCCCCTGACAAAACAAAGAGCAGGGAGGCGGCTCAGCCCCTCCTCTGCCGTAATAGGGAGCAGGGAGGAGGCTCAACCCCTCCCCTGCCGTAACAGGAAGCAGGGAGGCGCTCGACCCCACCCCTGCAACCAGAGGGCACAGGGAGGGGAATCGGCCCCTCCCTTACCAAGCACGACACAGGGAGGGGCTCTGCTCCTCCCTCGCTAAAAGGAGTCTTTGGGAGGGGGCTTTGCCCCTCCCCTACGATCTAGGGCAGCAGGGAGGCGGCTTGGCTCCCTCCCTGTGTAACGGAGAAGCAGGGGAGAAAGAGAGACGAGGGAGCGAGAAGAGAAAGGAGAAAAAGAGGGGAGGTGGATGCGTACCTGGGGTCGCCGGAAGGAGGGTTGTCGGCATGCGAGCGTCGTCGGCGCCTTCGCTGCAGAGAGAAGGAAGAAGGTGGTAGCCGGCGGCGGATGGGGTCTCCAGTGAGCCGACGAGAGAGAGTCGGGGGGAGAGAGCAAAGAAATGGGAGTCGGGGGAGGCTGAGAGGGAAAGAGAGGGGGAGGCGAGAGTGCAAAGAGAATGAGAGAGCAGGAGAGAGACAGTTAGGGGGGGTTTCGTATTTGAAACCCCCTGCCTCGCTGTCTATAGAAGACTCGAGGGAGGCTGTGCCCGACCGCCTCTCCTTTTGGATCTGGGTCGGGTCCAAATCTGGATCCGACCCGGGTCCAACAATTTTTTTGAGGTTTTACAGTTAAACCTGTATGTATTATGTATGCACATTCAGATTTAGGGACCCCTGTATGCACTTAGGTGCATACATAACTTAAAACCTATGCACTATGCATGATTAACACTAATATGCATATATAAGCATACAAACGACTCCAATAAAGTACTCAGATTCACCAACCTATGATATCTATTTTTTTTTATGAATGCATGCATATACATTAATTAATCACTAGAGTACATGCACATGACATGTTAAAATATAGCTTGCGTATGGATCTGGATCCAGATCCATACGCATGGTATGTTAATGAAACACATGTTGTATTTCTCTCATTAATGGCATCCTTGTAATATCTCTGATATTACAAGGATAGTTGTATAGCTGCTTCATATATAAAATGGTTAGGGCTTGGAGGTCGAGCTATCGTAAGCCGCCCCAGCCATTGTGTTCTCTCTCTCTCTCTCTCGCCCTGTTTCCTGTAGATGCTGTACCAGATATAAAATCTGATATGGTATCAGAGCACAGGCCATCCTGTGCGTGAAGAAGCTCTGGAACAACAGATCGTGAACTGCGTGAACAATGTGTTCCTCCTTTCGCAGATCGTGAACTGCGTGTTCTTCCTTTCAGCGTGTTCATCGAGATGGGGACAACGTGTTCATCGAGAACAACATGAGCAGCAGATCGTGAACAGCAGCACTGCGTGAACATCCTGTGCGTGAAGAAATTCTAAAACAGTAAATCGAGAACAACAACCTTTAAAATCTCATCCTCTAAAATCTCCCCTTCTGAAAGTTGGTACCTTTCTTTTCCTTTCAGCGTGAGCAACGTGCTCATCGACTGTGTTCATCGAGAACGCAGATCGTGAACAACAGCTCATCGACTGTGTTCATCCCAAGTTCTCTCTTTTTTGTTACTCTATCGTCTGTGTTGGTTCCAATTTTTTTTTTAAAACATCACCGACTGCTGTTTCCCTTTTTATTTCAAACCAGTTTTGATTCCACAAGTTTCCTTTCCTTTCCTTCATTGCTGTTTTAGTGTTCTTTGTGCAACACTTTTGATCGTACAGGTATATGCCTTATTACAGTTTTACTGATTGATTAAGTGATCTCAAATCTGTTTATTTCTTTTCATTCATCTTGTTTGCTTATTCATTATTCCACTGATATGGATTACTCTTCGTCTTCATCATCCGGTCCCTCTGCCAATTTTTTGAGTAAGCTTGTTACAGAAAAACTTATTCTAATTTTTTGACCTGGAAAAGGCAAATCCTTCCTTTTATACGGAGTCAGGATCTCGATGAACATTTGGATGGTTTAGTTCCTATACCACCACGACTTATTTTGCAGGAAACCAAGGATGAGAAAGGTGACACAATTACCATTTCCATTAAGAATCCAGAGTATACAGTTTGGAGGAAGCGGGATCAGTCTTTGGTTGCTTATATTACGTCAATGCTCTCTCAAGAAGTGTTGGTTACTCTTTCAGATGATTGCACTGCGGCGGATCTGTGGAGTAAGCTGTCACAGACTTACTCTCAGATATCAGAATCCCGAGTTATGTTCTTGAAAAATAAATTTCAAAGTTTGAAGAAAGGCTCCATGACAGTCATGGAATACATAGGCCGCTTGAAGAGTATTACTGATCAATTGGCTGTTGTTGGAAGTGCTATTGCAGATAAAGATAAAGTTCAACAACTTCTCAATGGATTGGGTCCTGACTTTGACATGTTTACCACAACTTTATTATGCCTTCCTCACTTGCCCACTTTTGACGACCTCCAAGCGAAACTTCTCCAGCACGAGATGATTATGAAGCAAAGGGCAGAAGGAAATGAATCAGCTCGTCCTCATTCAATTTTGGCCATGGACACTTCTGTAGGTTTTGGACGATGGAATGAAGGGCATCAAGGAGGCAGAGGCCGCAGACGTTTTGGGTAGGGAGGACGTGGTATCTTGCCTACACCTAATATTTCAGGGGGTTTTAATATAGGGAATCAGAGGAGAGTGCCCACTTGTTTCTTATGCAACAAAAGAGGACATGTGAAAGCTGATTGTTGGTTCAATCTACAGAATAGAGGAAAAATAAACAAAATTGAAAATAAATCCGCTACTGCTGTGGACACAAAAGGGCTATCCACAGATGTGCAACAACTTTTGTTATCAGCATTGTCACAGATGACGATCAAGCAAAATGAACAAGGCGAATGGTATGTTGATTCAGGTGTCGCCACACATGTTACGGGTAATGCGGGTAAGTTATCTCACTTATTGCCTTACTTTGAAAAAGGTAGTATAGTTACGGGAGATGGAACTTATCACTCTATTAGTCATACTGGCAATGCCCATATCCCTATGTCGAAGTCCTCACTTCACTTGTCCAATGTCCTTCTTGCTCCTAATATTAAAAAAAACATTGTTTATGTAGCTAAACTTGTTGACGATATGAATTCTTCCGTCGAATTTACTCCCTCTTCTGTTTATGTTAAGGATCTACGAACGAAGGAGACGTTCGCTAAGGGGGAGCGACAAGGAAACATGTACGTCTTCAAGGGAGATTGCTTCAGTGTCTACGTCTTCAGTCCCAGTCCTCCAGTTGAAGTCGTCCAAGCATTCTTCAGTGTCTTCGCCTTCAGAGTCTTTGTTTTTTCCTTCATTGAAAGTTTTTAATTCATCTCATTGTAATAAGCCAGATATTTGGCATAGTCGTTTGGGACATCGTAGTCGAGGTTTCGTTGAAAATCTTGTATCTGATGGTCTCCTTTCAGAGTCTAGTTTATGTTCATTTTCTGATAATAATAATAAATGTTCTTCATGCGAACTCTGCAAAAGTCATGTTCTTTCTTTTCATATTATAAATAAAAGAGCTTCAAAGCCATTTGAGATTATTTGTTCTGATGTTTGGGGACCCGCACCTATTCCTTCTCTTTCTGGCAGTCGTTACTATGTTATCCTTATTGATTCCTATTCCCGTTATACTTGGATATATTTCTTAAAACACAAGCATGAAGTTTTTCAAATATTTCGGGAATTCCATTCGATAGTCAAAACAAAGTTTGCTTGTGATATTGTGCATTTACAATGTGATGGTGGAGGAGAGTATTCATCGAACGAGTTTATTGCCTTTCTTCGGGATAACGGAATAAGTCGACAAGTTTCTTGCCCTCATACTCCTCAACAAAATGGGGTTGCAGAGAGGAAACACAGGCATATTGTTGAGAGCGCGATGAGCATGTTACATGATAGCAATGTGCCCGTTAGTCTCTGGACAGAAGTTTTTCACACATCTGTTCATATCTTAAATCATCTTCCTATGACACTTTTGGATCAGAAATCTCCCTATTGTACTTTATTCGGGCATCATCCCTCTTACGATGAGCTGCGTGTTTTGGTTGTGTATGTTATGTACATGTTGATTCATCTCTGCGAAATAAGTTTCAGGACAAGGCTGTCAAGTGCAGATTTGTTGGGTATGCAGATGAATACAAAGGTTATCGATGCTGTGATCCTACTACAAAACGTATTAGGACCTCTAGAAATGTTGTTTTTGACGAACAAAATTTTCAGGTCAATGACTCTGCAGCGTTGCGATCTCGAGAATTAGAAGTATATGATCCATGGATGAGCGCAAATCTTTTTGCTAATACAGGAGAAACTTGTCAGACAAATTGTCCTTCCTTCGGCTTGAGTAGGGAGTTGAATGACTCACAAATACATGTTGAATCATCTCCAGTTGAGTCTCCAGTTGAGCCACCCCCAGTAGAACGCTTCTCTGGGCAGATATACACTAGACGAGACAAAAATACAGAGCCGAGAAATGTGGAAAGCATTGCCAATGATCCGGCTCAAAGGCCGTCATACATTAAGCATCCTATTCAACGATGGGTGAGTTATGAGACCTTCTCCCTTGATTTCCAGCTGTTTATGTCTCAGCTCACAAAACAGGTTGAACCCACTTGTTTTAATCAAGCTATTCAATCCCGTCATTGGACTGAAGCTATGAATGAAGAAATGGAAGCTCTTCATGAATGTTAGACTTGGGAAATAGTCCCTTGGCCAGAAGGAAGCATTGACAGATATAAGGCACGACTTGTTGCTCGAGGATTCACACAACAATATGGTGAAGACTACGATGAAACTTTTAGTCTGGTAGTCAAAATGGGTACTATTCGTGTCATCATATCCCTAGCAGTCGATCGAGGTTGGAGCCTTAGCCAGATGGATGTTAAAAATGCATTTTTGCATGAAACTTTAAAGGAAGAAGTGTATATGGAGCAACCTCCTGGTTATGCTGAGAAGGATCCTACTGCCTGGGTGTGCAAACTAAGGAAATCTCTGTATGGATTGAAACAGGCGTCCCGTTCTTGGTTTGAAAGTTTCTCTATGCAAATTCAAAGTTATGGTTTTAGAAGATGCTCTCTGGATCACTCACTCTTTATTTTCCAAAAGGCAGGCATTGTTATACTTCTTCTTATATATGTTGATGACATTGTGATCACTGGGAGTTCAGATAATCATGTGCAAGACGTGAAACAATTTTTAATGAAAACTTTCAAAATGAAAGATTTAGGGGAGTTGAGGTATTTTCTTGGTGTGGAAGTTGACAGACAACAAGACACATTGACACTCATGCAACAAAAATACACTCTTGACCTTCTGGAAAGAGCCGGGATGACGAATTGCAAACCAGTCAGTACTCTTAGTGTATTACATCAAAGGCTAAACTCTGAAGATGACCATCTTTGTGTCAACCCTACAATGTATAGAAGTCTCGTGGGAATGTTACAGTACTTGACCTTTACCAGACCTAATATAGTTTATGCTGTCAATCAGGTATCCCAGTTTATGCATGCTCCAACGGAGGGTCATATGGAAGCTGTGAAGCGCATGAAAAAGGTGCAGGATCTGCAGGATCCGACCCAAAAATCATGTATTTTGTTAATGTTTTTTTGTTATCGGGTCTGGATATACCAGACCCGGATCCATTGTATAATGTAACCTTAAATATACATTTAGGTCACGATTTCTTTAATAGAAATCGTGACAGCCGATACAACTCTCTCTCTTCTCTTTCTCAAACAGGAACAAGAAGGAAAACTTACATGGTATCAAAGCAGAGATCCATCTGAGGGCCGAAGAGGGTTTCCGACAGGTGCGACGATCGGAGATTTGAGGTTTTTCGTTCCTCCCCTTCTACTTTTCTTCCTTTCTCCCTCTTTTCATTTTTTATTTCTGTTCTCTGAAATTTTCTGTGCACTTGACCCACATCTCACGTGGGCTTGAGATTCACGTGGCTCCTTTCTTCTCCTTCTTCCTGAATTTTTTTGTAAACCTGACCCACATCTCACGTGGGCTTGATCTCTTTGTGGTAATCTGAGATTCACGTAAACCCTCTTTACGTGAATACAGACTGTGCAAAAAAAAAAAGAGTAGATTCCTTTTTTTTTCACGTGAATCACTGAAATCGATTCACGTGAAACGCCAAATCGATACCTATTTCAGATCTGCCTTTGTTTGGTATCACTTGATTTGTTCTCTTTGTCCGATCTTCTCTTTTGTATCTGTTTTGCATATCCAGATATACCAGTTTTTGCTGTACGTTCCTCTTCCCTGACTTTCATCTTCTATATTTATCTGAAAACATATTTAACGTGTGAAATTTTCTTTTCATCACGTCAATCTCAAAAATTTTCCAAGAGTGTAAAGAAAAGTTCAATGTTTGGCCTCAATATTTTTCTGAATCTGACAGCCTGCGGTCTCTTGCTTATTTAAAAAAAAAAAAAAGGGGACTGAGCACTCCGTGAACACTCTTGTTGAATTTTATTTCTCAATGGATCCTTATTCTTCTCAATCGAATCTTTCTTCAAGCTTTCTCAATCAACTTGTTTCTGAAAAGTTGAATACCTCAAATTTCTTGATTTGTAAGAGACAAATCATTCCTTTTATAAGGAGTCAAGGTCTCTTAGGTCACCTTGATGGAACCTCTCCCGCCCCAATCGAATTTGTTACGAGAGAAGAAAAAGACGACAAAGGAGTAAGTTCAATTGTGTATGTCAAGAATGTTGAGTACCTCAACTGGGAAAGGAAAGATCAGTCAGTGGTTGCATACATCACTTCCACCTTGTCCCAAGAGGTTCTTGTTGCAATTCTCGACAACTGTACTGCTTTGCAACTTTGGGAAAAATTGGTTCAAACATATTCACAAGTTTCGCAGGCGAGAATGGTTTTTCTCAAGAAGGAATTTCAGATGTTGAGAAAAGATTCCATGACCATCATGGAATATCTGAACAAGATGAAGACTATCACAGACCAACTTGCAGTTATAGGATGTGCGGTGAGCGACAACGATATGGTACAACAGACTCTGAGTGGATTGGGATCCGACTACAACATGATCGTCACTTCCCTATTGTGTCTCCCTGCCCTTCCTACCTTTGATGAGTTACGAGCAAAATTAATTCAGTATGAGATGACTCTGAAAGGGTTCCTTGAGGAATCTCACGTCCACACAAATTCTCAGGAAGTTTTTGCCACAGGGGTGTCTTATGATAGAGGACGAGGACGAGGAGGACAAGGGCGAAGTGGACACGGAGGGCGTGGTCTGCTTCCCACTCCAAATATGTTAACTCATGCGCAAGGGTCAAGATCCATTCCTACCTGCTTCTTTTGTAACAAAAAGGGGCATATCAAGGCGAATTGTTGGCATAATCCAGAGAATAAAGGAAAGGGTCCACAGACAGAAAACAAAAAAAGGTTCTCAAGTAGTGGAGAGATTAAAGATCTGCTGATATCTGCCTTGTCAGAGTTGAAATTGAAGCAGAGTGATGAAGGCACCTGGTTTGTCGACTCAGGGGCAGCGACTCATGTAACAGGTGATGCAGGTAATATTTCTAATCCCATTCCCTATTTTGGAAAAAGTAAGATTGTCACTGGAGATGGATCCCACCATCCTGTTTCTCATGTTGGAAAAACTGTCATTCCTATGTCACATTCCACTCTCACTCTTTCTGACGTTCTTCATGCTCCTGATATTAAGAAAAATATTGTCTCTGTTTCCAAACTTATTGATGATAATAATGCTTCAGTTGAATTCACTCCCTTCTCTGTGCAGGTCAAAGACTTACGCACGAGGGAAACATTCGCTGAAGGAAAGAGACGAGGCAATATGTATGTCTTTGAAGAAGCTCCTTGTCATGTTGTTCGTCCTGTCCACCTGAATTCAAAGCCTTCATTAAAGTCGTGTTCATCCTCTTCTGCTAATGTTTTTAGTATTGCTGAATGTAATAAGCCATTCTTATGGCATAGTCGATTAGGTCATTGTGGAGGTCATTTCATTGAGAAACTTGTATCTAATAATCTCATTCCAAAAGAAAGTCTAAATAGGGATGAGAATAGTCACAAATGTTCCAGTTGTCTTTCATGCAAGAGTCATGTATTGCCTTTTCATTCCATTAATAAGAGAGCTTCAAAACCTTTTGAGATAATCTGTTCTGATGTATGGGGACCCGCTCCAGTTGCCTCTGGATCTGGGAGCAAATACTATCTAATCTTTGTTGATAGCTATACTCGATACACTTGGATATATTTCATAAAAAATAAGTTGGAAGTCTTCTCTTTGTTTCAAAATTTTCTTTCCCTTGTCAAAAATCAATTTTCTGAGTCCATTCAATTTTTCCAATGTGATGGAGGTGGGGAATTCTCATCCCGTGATTTTATCTTTTTCTTCAAAATAACGGAATAGGAAGAAGGGTGTCCTGTCCTCATACCCCTCAACAAAATGGAATTGCTGAACGAAAACACAGGCATATCGTTGAAAGTGCCATGAGTATGCTTCATGACAGCAATCTTCCCATCAACCTATGGACAGAAGCTTTCCATTCTGCCGTGCATGTGATAAATAGACTGCCTATGGTTATTCTGGAAAATAAGTCTCCTTATCACTGTCTTTTTGGAACTTATCCTAATTATTATGATCTGCGTGTTTTTGGATGTGTTTGCTATGTGCACATTGATCAGTCCCTGAGAAATAAGTTTCAAGACAAGGCCCAAAAGTGCAGATTTGTGGGATATGCAGATGACTACAAAGGATATAGGTGTTATGTTCCCACCAACAAACGTATCAGAACCTCAAGAAATGTTGTATTTGATGAACAAAATTTTGATCACGGAGCTGACACAACGAATATGTCACCAGAAATTTACTATCCTTGGCTAAGCTCAGAACTTTTTGCTGGATCCAATGAAACATGTTCCTCAGATTGCGTGCAACAAGAAGAGGTATTTGAGAACACTGGAGCGTCAGGGTCACAGAATGCAGAGGAAGTACCGGACAGATACAAAGGCATTGTCTATTCCAGACAGAGACCGACAACATCAAGCCATTCAGATCATGCCTCAGTCGCTAATTCTACTCCTTCTCATACCCTTGCGGTCAGAAAATCAAACCGCATACGACATCCTATTGACAGGTGGGTTAGTTATAACAACTTCTCCTTGGATTTTCAACTGTTTTTAACTGCCATCAATAAGGACGAAGAGCCCATCTTGTATTACCAGACAGCGACTTCTATGAAATGGGTAGAGGCCATGAATGATGAAATGCAAGCCTTGCATGAATGTGGAACATGGGAAGTTGTTCCCAGACCACCTGACAAAAATGTTGTCGGATGCAAATGGGTCTACAAAATCAAGTACAAGCCAGATGGAACCATTGAACGATATAAAGCAAGGCTTGTAGCAAAAGGATTCACTCAAGAAGCAGGGCAAGACTATGATGAGACTTTTAGTCTGGTTGTAAGAATGGGAACGATTCGAATTATCATTTCCCTGGCTGTTGATCATGGATGGAAGTTGAGTCAGCTTGATGTAAAAAATACATTCTTACATGGGGAGTTGAAGGAGGAGGTATACATGGAACAACCCCCTGGATATCAAGAACAAAATTGTAAAACCCATGTATGCAGGCTAAAAAGAGCCATCTACGGCCTGAAGCAAGCATCTCGCTCTTGGTTTGATAGCTTCTCATCAGAGATTCAGAAACATGGATTTTCACATTCCATGCTGGACCACTCATTATTTATCTTTAAAAGCCAGTCTGTGACCACTCTATTATTAATTTATGTCGATGATATTATCATCACAGGAAACTCTGTCGAACACATTCAAGAAATAAAAGACTTATTAGGTCAAAGGTTCAAAATGAAAGACCTTGGAATTCTACGCTATTTCCTAGGTGTAGAAGTTGATAACCAGGCTCATGGATTGACACTCACTCAACACAAGTACACTGTAGATGTTCTCAGCAAGGCAGGCATGAAAGACCGCAAACCTCTAGGAACTCCGAGTGTACTTCATCAAAAACTTAGTGCTCATGATGGAGATCTGTGTGATGACCCCATCAGGTATCACAGCATAATAGGAATGTTACAATACCTCACATAATGTTACAATACCTCACATTCACTAGACCTGATATTGTTTATTCAGTCAATCAAGTCTCTCAATTTATGCATGCGCCACGCACTGGACATATGGAAGCGGTCAAGAGGATCGTTAGATATCTGAAAGGGACTATTGGGGATGGATTGATATACTTACCACAGTCCTATGGCCAAAACGAGCACGAAATTACTGTATATTGTGATGCAGACTGGGCAGGAGATCCCGACGAAAGGAGATCTACATCAGGATATTGTGCCTTCATTGGAAGAAATTTAGTCTCTTGGAGCAGTAGAAAACAAAAAGCTATCGCTAGATCAAGCACTGAGGCTGAATATAGATCCATGGCTGCTGCCACTGCCGAAGTCACATGGATCAGGCATCTTCTAACTGAAGTAGGAGAAAAGATCTCCCACACTACCTTGCTCTGTGACAATCAAAGTGCTATCAATATGTCATTCAATCCAGTACATCACAGTCGTGCCAAGCACATTGAGATCGACCAACACTTTGTGAGACAGAAGGTTGAAGAAAAAGAGATTGAGCCTGAGTTTGTCAGTACTGAAAGACAAGTTGCAGACATATTTACCAAAGGGTTAACCAAGGATCGCTTTTGGATGCTTAAAAGCAAGTTGTTCATGGTCCAAAACCATGATCAACTTGAGGGGGGGGTGAAAAAGGTGCAAGATCTGCAGGATCCGACCGAAAGATCATGTATTTTGTTAATGTTTTTTTGTTATCGGGTCTGGATATACCAGACCCGGATCCATTGTATAATGTAACCTTAAATATACATTTAGGTCACAATTTCTTTAATAGAAATCGTGACAGCCGATACAACTCTCTCTATTCTCTTTCTCAAACAGGAACAAGAAGGAAAACTTACAGCGCATTCTACGCTATTTAAAATGAACTATAGGAAACAGACTTGTTTATCGCAAGAACGATAATTTGCATAGAGGACATGAACTCATCACTTATACAGACGCAAATTGGGCAGGGGATCTAGATGAGAGATGATCTGTCTCTGGATATTGTGCATATATTGGACACAATTTAGTGTCCTGGAGCAACAGAAAAAAAAAAGGCAGTGGCACGATCGAGTACAGAGGCTGAATACAGATCGATGGTTGCAGGCACGGCAGAAACCACATGGATTAGACACTTATTGAGTGATCTTAGGGAGACAATTATTCGATCTTTTCTTCTATGTGACAATCAAAGCGCAATAAACATTGCATGTAATCCTATCCAGCATAGCAGAACGAAGCACATTGAGATTGATCAACATTTCATACGGCAGAAAGTCGAGATGAAGGAAATAGAACTACGTCATGTTCGAACAGAAGATCAAGTGACAGACTTGTTTACCAAGGGGTTAACAGGACGTCAATTTTGGCTATTGAAGAGCAAGTTGTACATGATCCAAAATCACGTACAACTTGAGGGAGGGTGTTAAAATATAGCTTGCATATGGATCTGGATCCAGATCCATACGCATGGTATGTTAATGAAACACATGCTGTATTTCTCTCATTAATGGCATCCTTGTAATATCTCTGATATTACAAGGATAGTTGTATAGCTGCTTCATATATAAAATGGTTAGGGCTTGGAGGTCGAGCTATCGTAAGCTGCCCCCGCCATTGTGTTCTCTCTCTCTCTCTCGCCCTGTTTCCTGTAGATGTTGTACCAGATATAAAATCTGATAAGCCCCTTATATGCACATTAGTAAAAATTCTGTTTCATTATGCACAAAAATTTACCCTTACGAAAATGTGAAAAGTATAAAAAACACACTACAATCTTATTTACAATCTAGAGTACGTTCTATCACAATTAAAATTCTATTTTGGCATAAGATGGGGCATACACAGAAATTTACCTTGACAAAGTGAATAGAAATCCGAGACCAATCCATGGAAGAGGATCTATTGATCCCCTTTCATATATATTAGCATATGCATATAGATCTACCATTTTTCCCCATGGATTTCCAGCAAAATCATGCATGGAAATTCATCTATATCTAGTTTCTCATTTATTTTCAAGAGAGGAGACCCGAACCTTTGCAAAAATCAAAAGAAAATTGAGACTGAGGTGCAAAAACGTGGGTATCTTTTTCCACTCTTCTTCATCTTCTTCTCTCCTTTTCCCTCTTCCTCTCTTTCTTCTCTTTCCCTTTTTTCTTCTCTCTCTCTCTCTTTCCTTCTTTCTTTCTTTCCCTTCTTTTTTGTTTCCTTTTATAAAGTGAGGGAGAGGGGGTGACGTTCCCTTCTTCTGCAGCCCTTTTAGAAAGGGCTGGAGAGTCTCCAATAGGGGAAACTCTCCCCTAGTTTCCTAATTTTTTTGAAACTCTAAAAAAAGTTAGACTTTTCTTTTTATTAAAACTCCCAACCCTTTTAAAACTCTCTCTTTCTTAAGTAAGAATAAGGACTCCTTTAAAGAGTCTCACTCAGCCCAAAAGAATAAAAATTCGGAATTGATATTATTTAATTAATAATTAATTAAATTTATCTAAAAAATTTCAAAATTAACCAAATTAACCCTAAAGGCTTCTTAACTATAATAAACTCAAATTAAGGTTTTATATTGAATTTAAAGCTGGAAAAATGTCGGGCTTGGTTTTGGATCCAGATCCAAGATCCAAACCCATACCCAAAACGAAAATGGATCAAGACCCACATCAAATCCAGATTTAAGTAGGACTTAAATAAGACCCAAATCCATATTAGTTTGGATCGTAGGCCTTGGATCCAATTCGATCCAACTCCGGATCCATTTTGACAAACTGCTCAATTTTCAAAAAACATGATTTTTGGGCCAATCGAAACTCGAATTCAGGAAAACAAAATATTGTTGCACTCAGAATTCTGAGACACATCCAACAATATATTACACGAATATCAAATTCTGAAATTTGCCCGAAAATAACCCAAATTTTGCTCGAATTTTGTTTGAATTTAAAAGTCGAAAATAAAACTCTTTATCTCATTTCGATTGGCTCGTTACGACCTTGTCGATGGGACCTGGGCCAAGCCCGGACTCAAAGACATCAGTCTAAAAATCGAGCCTCAAACGATTTTTCTTCCAGACTTAGCCAATTTTTTATCAAAATTAAGTACTAAAATATGCGATATTACATGCAAGGGTCGAACCTAGGTTGACCATAATCGAACCCAGGTCTACTGGTGAACTCAGGCCTGGGTTCACCATAATCGAACCCAGGCCTGGGTTCACCAGAAGTCTAGAGTCAAACCCAGGCATACTGGTAAACCCAAGCTTGGGTTCACCAAAAACGAACCCATTGTGTATGATATACTTTTGGTATGCAATTATGCATTGTTTGCTTTTTTTACTAGTATAATTTACTTCTTTTCTGCTTGACTTGTTTGATTGTTTCATGTTTTCTTAATTCCCTTAACGTAGCTATAATATATTTAGGTTGATTTAATTGTAGTGTTATTCTTTATTGATGAGGAATAACAATTGTAGATTGTTAAGTTTGATTTATTGCATTAATTTATGCATGATAAATTGATGATATGATAATTGTTTTTATTTCATTAGTGTTAACTTAAAACTGTTAAAACTTATATATATACCCTCCACGCACCCCGCACCCAAGTTTTTTTAAAGTGCCGCATCGCCGCACCATATCCACACCTGCACCTATGTGACATAGGTTACATTGAATTGCACACTTCATTCATAGTTACAATCATATTTTTGTTACTAAATTTAACTATTTATTGTAACATTTCTGTTCTTCTTGATCTTTTAATTTTTTTGTCTCGCCTAGGCCCCGAGTAGTCCTTTCAGAGGTGTTCTGCCTAGCTCTAACTAGTTATTTTGACAACTAAGCAACTAAGGTAGCAGACATATAACAACAATACGCTAACTTAAAACCTCAGACAAGAAATAAGTATCTTGATATTCACAAAATATCTACTTGCAGAGAAAATCAGTTATTAGTCAGTTGAAACTAATATCTTTAATACAATCTAATAAAGCAACAGCAGTGCATCCGCAAAAAAGCAAATCAGGCTCCCTCCCCCTCCTCTCACGGTTAACATTACAATGGAAAGGAAAGTTCCCCCGCTGAAAACAGCACTCTCTTTCCATGGGCTGTGTTTGCATGGCAATGCCTCATAATGGGCGTGTTTCTGTGAAAAGTCCCTGTTTTGCGCCGCATGCGAACATGCCCTTATAGTCTAGCACTTCAACAGAGTCAAGGACACTATATACAGCTATGTGATTATCACCCACAGAAAATCAAGAGGCTATCAGCAAGTAGTTATGTAATCTAATCAAGAAAGAAAGGATTATAAATCCTATGACCCAATTTATTATGTATCGAGATGCATATGTCAGATCAGATAATTTTTTAGTTATCTTGAGAGACTTCAGTAACAGCAAATAACATCAGATTTTTTCAGCAAGGAAACCTTCAAAACGAGTGCATCTGCACCACAGGTTGCTATCAAGACAAAAAAATTTAGCATAAGCAATTCCAGGAGAGTCAAAAGTCCTGCTGATAGCCTCAGATTGCATGAGAATCCCCAATCAACAGGAAAACCCTACCTACAGCAGCAATGAATTGTGGATAGACACGGTTTAACCGATTTGCTCTTAATTTTCAAGCCTAATGCTTCAAGAATCTTCCTAAAAGTTGACATTTACCAGTAGTAGGCAACCTATTCATGAAACTTGCAGCAAATCGACCAGACGATGACAAACTCTTAGTGTCAGATAGAGGGTACCAGAAATTGATGCTGAGAACCTCGTCGCAGCCAGGCTTGAGCCTGCTGAATCTCTAATTCCTTGCAGTTGAGTAATCTTTGCAGTCTAAGCAGTATAAACTGCAAACCAAATGATACTTCCTTCAGGGAAGACCGTCGAAGGGGATTTCTAACACCTCCAAGAGAAACAGATTGAACTAGATGCTGGGACTGTTGTCCCCAGCCGGTCATAGATTTAGGGAGTCAATTCAAGCTGATGTATACCAGATATTTCTCACCAGATGTGCTTGCGCTCTGAGACCTTGTCAGCACAGCATACAAGAAGACTAGGGATGGGAAGTATTGGTACTTTTTATTGTAATACTCAGAATTTGTGGTGGGTCCTTAAGTAGACCCCCGTACAATGGTTAGAATAACAATAGGATAGAAATGCCCCAACTTAAATACCCTTGTTAATAATTATATTTACAAAGAAACCACAAGTAACCTGCATACAACTTGTATACGAATGAACAATCGGATGTTGGCCCAAATTGGTGGATCCATGTGTTAACAGATGTTCTTTTTTTATAATCATGTCTGCTTCCTGAGGCTGTGACTTCACTAGAAATGTTAATGAATAGCCAGAAAGGACATGGAAAACCGGTCATTTCATGTTTTCTGTTGTTGGAGTACATGATGTTAGGAATAGCATTTTAGTTTTGATTCCTAAGTCAAGCTAAGAGACTTGTGTGCATATATAGTTGCCAGCTATGGTTCTGAATGGAAGGGAAGAACGATTTGATCACTATTGCAGGACTTTAACATAGATTTGCCAGTATCATTGCTTACATCTTTTTCTTCTCATAATACAGGATCACATTGCTGTATACATTTTCTGTAGCTTTTGTGCACCTTGATGTTGATTTTTTATCTTGAATTATTTCCTTATTTTCTTGTTATCTATATATGAGTTTATGTGCATTTATCACATACTTTCTAGCATTCCTACATCATCTTGGGTGCAGTTTGATCACTTTCTGTGTTTATTTACAATTTTTCAGCATTATGCTATACAATCATTTTCTTCAACTTATTGAAAAAAAATAATCATCTTGTGCATGAGGATGATAAACTTGAGTCATTTCTTGATTTGACTGTTTATGTAGTAGATGTTGATACTGATTCTCTTTCTCCTTAGGTGTAGAGCAACCCCATACACAGAGGCAGAGATTAAGGTACTCAATGCTTATTTCTCTTTCTCCCTACTTGGAAGCATTTTTTGTTGAGACGAGCTACATAGAAATTATGTGTCTTTTTGTAGCTAACATTCTTGACCTTTTGTCGTTCTATTCCTTCACTGCTTACTGATGTTTGCACTATTGGATCCAAGAGTTCTTTTTAATTGGCTTATATGTTCAAAATTTGTTTACATACGGTACTTTTAAATTATGAGACTCTTTTTTGGCATTTCTCCTATTACATTTTTCTGTGTGCACTATATTGCCAATGTTTGCACTATCAACAATGAAGAACATACTATCTTCCTAAACTGTTTTGACCTCTGTACAGCTGTCACATGGATATGGACAGACACAGATTCAATGCAGATATGAGACACATGCACATTTTTATTTTTAAATTAGGACGTGTGGACATGTCACTGATTTTTTATTATTTGCTTGATAAAAATATTTTTTGATATTTTAAGATGTAAATATATAGTAATTAGTGAAACATTATTCAATGCTATTAAAAACTACTATAGGTTGAGAGTTTCTTCTAAATTGTATGGTGAATATAGGCTCTAGATGTAAATGGAGAAAATGGATTCATGGATTTCTCTTCAGCCTCAATATTTTTGCCAGTGTCAAGGAGAAACTTGGTGGCCGTTTTTTTCCCATTGGAAGGATTCAGGCAAGGTGATCGATTTTCACCTGGCTTTTTAACCTAGCGATGATAGGGTTCAGCTTTGATGGAGAAGGCTGCTAGCTTTTTTTTATTAGCAAGCTGGGGTGTGGCAGAACCCTACCAGTTACATTTGAAGAATGATAACACTTTATAAGTCAAACAAAGTGGGAAACCAACCTGGTGGATTGTCTTTCTGCACCCTATCTTCATCAATGCACCCCATCCTAGCTAGACTACAATCCCAATATTTACATTTCTTATAAAAAAATGAACAATGCTTGTGCTATGTCTTGATTCATGAACCTTGGAGCTACACTTCCAACAGTTGATTGGTGCTAGCAACTATGTCTCTCCTGGACAACTTAATAATGACCTTGTTCTGTTCGGGAAGCACTCTGAAAAGGTCTGGCCAAGCCTTCATGTTAAAAATGTAACTAGTCAACATTCAAACCAAAGAGACTTTGGGAGAGGCCCAACGGAGCCGTTGGGCCTCTCCCAATATCTCTATGGAAACTTCCCAACATCTCTATGGAGACTGCTGGCTGTATATAAATAGGGGATGCGTCCCCTCACTCATCTATGCTTATTGCATGTATTATGGTGAATAAAATATTATTTTTTTATTCCTTGTGCTTGCCCCTTTAGTGGGTGTTTGTGTGTGCTCCCATTTTGGATGCAGTTCAACAACTGTTGGACTGCCTCCCAATAGTCTTCTATGACTAAAAGACAAAAAAGCAAGAAAAATAAATAAAATAAAAGGACAATACAATTCCTATTAGATTGTATTTATTATAGGACAAGAAAAGACTAAAATGCCCCTGATATATGTATATTGTATAAATATACGTATATCAAATATATACAATATATTTTAACACTCTCCCTCAAACTTACGGTGAGATCACCGAAAGTTTGTTAAGAAGAAACAAAAAATGTGACAGAGGAAGAACTTTGGTGAAGAGGCTGGCAATCTGAAACTCAGACTAAACATATGTTTGAGTAATCGTCCCCTTTAAGTATTCTTCTCGAACATAGTGACAATCCATCTCGATATCCTTTTTCTTTCAGCTGGCTATATATATGACACTCTTGTTATCGCAATACAACTTTGAATATTTTGAAACATCAACACCTATGTCACAGGAACTCGGCCAACTGGGTGTTGCACCCGCGTCGACGCGACGTGATGCAGGTGCGCGTGAGGGTGCGGCACTCGGTGCGGTCAACCTGACCCTGGGTGTGTTGATCGCACCCAGGGTCATTTATGTCCAACTTTTGGACTATATATATATATATATATATATATATATATATATATATATATATATATATATATATATATATATATATATATATATATATATATATTTGCCGCACCCCCGCACCCAAGTTTTTTGAAAGTACCGCACCCCCACCCCCGCACCCATGTGACATAGATCAACACCCATATTTGCAAGTAAGGATCTCATCCACACAATCTTGGTTGTTGCTGTAGCCATTGCTCTATGTTAATCTTTCATGGAAGGATCTCATCCACACCTCTGCTTTCTTTGGGCATGGTGGAGGAGAGCGACTGGTCAGTAGGTGTGGTAGTGGGCGCGCCAGTCGACTCCTGAGTAAGATGGAATGCCTTCCCACTTCGAAGGGTTATAACAGAGTTGACCTGCTCTTGGTGAGACTTTGTGAGGTGCAGATCGTGATACATGAGTTACTTCCCATTCGAGTTGACAACAGACTGACTGGGGAGGCTTCCCTCGCTTCGTCTGCTTATGACCTCAGCCAACTGTCCCATCTGAGTCTCTAGCTTCGCTATCGTCTGCGTGTGAGAATTGAGGTTGGCCTTAATGTCAGAAAAGACCTCAAGCAATTTCTCTTGAAAAGATGGGCTCGATGTGGGCTCTTGAGGAGAAGGCAAGCTAGGCTGGGGATGGGTCTGAGAGAATGTGGGATGCGAGTAACCTTGTGGGAGGTTACCCTATCTGTGCTGTGTCTGGGGAGGCAGATGGGGGTTTTTGTAGATTTCTCCACACAAAGTTGGGATGGTTTCACCATCCCGGGCTATAGGTGGGTGCATAAGGATCGTGCACCGGTCTGGCGAAACCTTGGGCATCATTCACTTGCTCCTGAACGAATTCAGGATAAAGTGGTGCTGTCGGACACTCAGGCACAAAGTGTGCAGGGCTATAGCATAGCTCACACACTTTTCCTATTGGATTTAGTGAAGCTGGGTTGGCCAGTAATTGATTTACTTTCTTGGTCAACTGGTCCACTTTAATTTGCAAATCATGTTCGGACCCAACTTCGAAAATTTCTCCCTTCTTAGGACCACTAGGAATAGGTGTGATCCTATTAAGCCGCGAGGACAAGGCATAGTACATGACATTTTCGCTAAATATATCAAATAATGCCCATGCCTTATCCTCGTTCTTGAGCATGAATGTGCCCCCACACGAAGAGTCAACCATTTGCCTGTCCTTCTCTGTCAGGCCATCGTAAAAGTACTGTACCAGTTGCCAACGGGGCACCTGGTGGTGGGGGCACTTCCGAAGAAGATCTTTTATCCTCTCTCAGGTCTTATGGAACTGTTTTCCCTTAATCTGAGAGAAACTAGTAATAGCTTTACGAAACTGGTTCGTCTTACCAATTGGGAAATACTTATTGAGGAACTCACGCTACATGCGTTCCCAAGTGGTAATCTGAACAATATCGAGGGTCTTCAGTCAATGCTTGGCTTTATCCTTGAGGGAGAATGGGAACAACGTCAACCTCAACGCGTTATCCCCAAAATTGTTGATCCGCACAATGGAGCAGATCTCGAGTAACTCATCGAGATGACGGTAGGGGTCTTCGTTGCTCAGGCCATAAAAATATGGAAGCATTTGGATTATGCTGTTGGATTATGCTGGTCTTTATCTCAAAATGATTGGCTACTACATCAGGTCTCGTGATGCAGACAGCGGGAGTGTAAGCATTGGGCATGAAGTACTCTCTGAGAGGACGGGTCAACTATTGATCCTGAGCCATGGGGCCGGATCGATGGGCTCTCCTAATAAGGGACTCGGGGTCCTCAACTATCTCAGCAAGCTCGGGGTCAAGCAAGCGTCGCCCTTGCATGCCTATGAGGGTAGACCGGTGCAACAACCGTAAGACACTGATTTTCTAACTACCCAACGTGCAGTGCGGCCAAACCACAACAAACCATAAAGCAGGTGAAAGAAAAATAAAATAAGACTAGAAAGCGGTAAATAAACAAGCACCACACACTTGCACCTAACAGATATTTTGCGAAAAGTAAGCTATGAGCACGGTACCAATCGTGCGCGGTCACCTCTAAGGGTATCCTAATAGTTGGGCCGTGCAAAAAAGGTAGCTTGGTATCTAGGGTGTGCAAACACATGGTTCTAAACCTAAATGCTGAAATAAACTAGCAATCCTAAACAAAGAACATAAAGGAAACTAGCAACCTAAGTAAACGCGAACAAACAATGGCAATAAAGTGAATACTCATATTAATTGCCGTTCCCCGGCAACGATGCCAAAAATTTGATGCAACTTTTTCAATAAAGCATTTTAAAAAGATATTTTCAATAAAAACGTTTGTACAAACCGTGCATCAAATAATAAAAATCGGCTCGCACGAGTGGTGGAGTCCGAGTTGAACTCAGGGAACGGGAAATACTTTGTATTCAAGCACACAATTTAAACTACGCTTTATTGCCTTGAAAAATAAAAGATTAATTAACTAAATAAACAAGCGAGTGCTGCCTCTTCAGAGGGCTTAAACAATTAAATAAAGGGTTTTATTACAGACCCAAATGAATTGAATTGAATAAAATAAAAGCCTATTCTAAAAATAAAAGAAGAATAAAATAAAAGCCTATTCTAAAATTAAAAGAAAAGAGTCTTCAGCGTTTGAGTCTTTTGTCCCCTTGATTTGGTTTGCTAGGTTGAATACTTTTTCTCTCTGAGGGCTCCCTAAGGGCACTTCTGAGGGCTTGAAGGGACCTCAGTAGGGCACTTCTGAGGGCTTGAAGGGACCTCAGTGGGTATTTCCATAGTACGAAAAGGGGCTCACCACACGTCCAATCGCTTCCCTGCAAAACAAAAATCACAAAACACAAAATAGAGAAAATGAACTACGAGAAAATCACATGTTAATATGAGAAAAAATCACAAAACATGAATATAACTAACATGAACTAAACTAATAACATGAACTCACCATGAACCAACTTGTAACAACATACACTAAAAGACAAAATAGAAAAACAACCTAACTAACAATCAAGAACTAACTTGCAACAACTAATTAAAGAAACTAACTAATAACAAATTAAACTAAATTAACATGAACTATATGCTGCACGGTTTTTCAGAATTAACAAATAAAACTGAAAAATAAACTTAACCTAATCTATGCTAAAAATCAAATGCAATAAGAAAAGTGAAAATCGGCTATCCTAATTTAACTAAATATGCATGATAACTAAGAATTAATAACTCTAAAACAATTAATGTGAACTCAATATGATTTAAACTAACTAAAGTAATCAAGAACTATGCTAAACTACAGCCAAAACAGGATGCATAAAAAACTAAAAATGTTAACTATTAAGCAAAACCAAGAATCGTGAAAAGATGAAAATCGGCTAAACTAATTAATTCTAAACTAATTTTTTAACACACTAATCTAAGTTAATCTAATGAAATTAAACTAGTTGCTGATCTAATTATCGTAAAACGAAAATAAAATGCGAATCCCAATGACTGATTAAACGGATAATTAAAACTATCTAAACCGGCTAAATTATTCTATTCAACTAAAACGATGATTGAGAATTTAAACAACTACCTCTAATCTAACTAATGAATAGAAAATTTCTGGAAAAACTAACTATTTAACTGATAAAGGAAGACAAACAAAATTCAATCTAGGCTATTCTAAAAAATAAACGATAATTTGATAAAGGAATGCATATCGGCTAATGATAAAAAAAAACTTTATTTAATGGATCTAAAGAAACCGAATACATAAAAATGTGATACATTCTATTCTAACTAGATCTAACCTAACACTAATCTAAAACTAATCAAGAATCAAGAAAGATACGAAAAAAAGCTATATTAAAGCTATCGATCTACCTAAATCAAGACTATTCTATGCATAAATCAAGAAAACAACTAAACTAGATCAAAATGAAATCTATATATTTTTTATTTTTATTTTTCAGATGCGAGAAAACTAAACTAACTGGATTAAATCATACAACTCTGCAAAATATGCAAGAATCAACTAAAACTATATGCAATCTATGTCACATGGGTGCGGGTGCGGGGATGCGGCACTTCCAAAAAACCCGGGTGCGGGTGTGCGGCAGGGGCAAAAATGTAAAAAAAAATTATATATATATATATATATATATATAATTTTGAAGTTTTAACAATTTAACATTTAACAGTAAACATTGTCATAAACTCATAATATGATTCATCATGCATGCAGTATATCAACCTAAATATCAAATTATCAATCAAATAAGTAAAGCAATTACATAAATCGACCTAAATATCAATCAAATAAGTATTGTATAAAAGAACTAAATTACATACCAAAGTATATCCTGATGATGAAGTAATGGATGTTAATAATTTTTTTAGCATCTTCTTGGTGGCTTGCAAATGGCACACTGACTGCAGAAGAATCGGCCATTGCCTTTCTCTTCTCATATTCTTTTTGTATTTTCTTGTATTGTCTTCGCATTGCCTCATCAACTTTTCTGCAAGCTGAAATGCCATGTCCTGGTATCTTCAACAAATGAGCCTTCACTCTTGTGTAAGACCCAACAAAATCTCTTTCGCAGAGCTTGCATCGAAATCTCTTTTTTCCACCATCTCCTTCTCCAGTTTTTGCAAGTTTAGCTACATGTACCCATAGTGGCCTCGCATCATCAATCCCACTGCAACTATCAGCAAAACTAGCAGCAGAACTCACATGTTGGGATGAGGATAACACAAATCCTTTCCCTTTATCCGTCATTTTTATCCTGAAAACACAAAAAAAAAAAATACATTTAAATTTTCAAATCAATTCGAAAACACAGGGAGAAGGGGGGGCTCAGCCCCTCCCCTGCCAACCCAACAAGAGAGCGAGAGCGAGGGGGGCTCGGCCCCTCCCCTGCTGAAAACAGAGAGAGCCAGATGGGGGAGGGGCTCGGCCCCTCCCCTGTCGACCCCCCAAAAAAAAAACAGATGGGGGAGGGGCTCAGCCCCTCCCCTGTCGACCCAAAAAAAAAAACAGATGGGGGAGGGGCTCGGCCCCTCCCCTGGCGACCCAAAAAATAAAACAGATGGGGGAGGGGCTCGGCCCCTCCCCTGTCGACCCCCCCCCAAAAAAGAGCCAGATGGGGGAGGGGCTCGGCCCCTCCTGTGCCGAAAAACGAGGGAGCAGGGGGGGCTCAGCCCCTCCCCTGCCGACCCAACAAGATATCGAGAGGGGGGGGGGTGCTCGGCCCCTCCCCAGTCAACCCAAGAAGAGAGTGAGAGACATACCTGCGAAAGGAGAGGAGGAGCCGAGAGGAGGAGCTGGGGCGGCGATGGGAGAGAGCTGGAGCTCAGTGGGAGAGAAAGGAGAGATTAGGGCAATTTTTTTTTTTGCCCTAATCCTCCTTTTCATCGGGTTTTTTTTTACGCTCAAATAGTGGACAAAAATGACCCTGAGTGTGTTGACCGCACCCAGGGTCGTGTTGACCGCACCCGCACGCGCACCCGCACCCGCGTCGCGTCGACGTGGGTGCGGCATCTGTTTTGCCGAGTCCCTGTGACATAGTATGCAATGCTATGCTTTATGCTATGCAAAACCTAAAACTACGGTGAAACGGGGGAGAGAAGAAACGAACCGGACGATCCGCTTCCGACGGATTGGATGAAAAGAGAAGATGGCTAATCCCAGCTGAATGCATGCCTCCCTGACGAATAAGAAGAGGTTGTCGACGACGAGAAGGGTTCAAAGCAAGAAGAAAAAGAAGGGGAAGAGAAAATCGACAAAAGAGAGAAAACAAGGGAGAGAGGAAAGAGAGAGAGGGAGCAAAGGGGGCGTATTTTTCAATGCTGGAGAAACGATTTTTGCTACTGGAAACACAACTATTTATAATAGAAATCTAGGGCAAAACACAAATTTTCAAAGGAGATCCGATAATTTTTTCAATTTCCAAGATGAGTCTCTTCTTAAAAACGTGTTTTTCTAAAGGACATTGTTCTAAAAATAATTCAAAATAATTAAGTCCTAATTTAACTAAATTATGAATTAGAAAAAATTCTAACTAATAAAAATACTGAAAAATGTAGGGCCGAATCGAAAAATGTGATTTTTCTTGAAAATTCAATTTTGAAGCGAATTCTCGAAAACAACGATAAAGATGGGTTTTTAATGCGATTTTTATCACGGATCATGCATAAATATAGATGAATAAAGTGTAGGATATTATGCATGATCACTCCCACCACTGTACATATGGGAGCAGTTCTGCGTATTATTAGATGTATCAAAACTTCTATTTTTTAAGGACTTTTCTTGTTTGCTTTTTCATCATTAAATTTAATTGCTTATACTGATGCTGATTGTGGAGGTGATCCAAATAACCGACACTTAACCACTGATTTTTGTGTATTTTTAGGTGACTCATAGATTTCATGGATATGTAAGAAGCAACAAATTTTTTTCCTCTCTTCAACTGAAACAGAATTCTGTGCCATGACTACAACTACTATGGAGGTGGTCTGGCTGAGGAGATTGCTGGCCGACATGGGTGTTCAAAGTAAAGGAGCATCACGACTGTACTGCGACAGCAAAAGTTTCATCTATATTGCTAGCAACTAGACTTTTCACAAAAGAACGAAACACATTGAGATGAACTATCACTATGTATGAGAGAAATATCTACATGATACTATCAATCTTTCCTATGTCACTTTAGAATATCGATTGACGAATTTCTTCACCAAACCTCTCGTTGTTCTTAGATTTCACTTTCTCTTGGACAAACTTTTGGTTATCCAACCGTAAGTTTGAGGGAGAGTGTTAAAAATGTAAGTATATATATATATATATTATACACATACATAAATGTAAATATATATATGTAACAAGGTTAGTTTTTAGGTAGGTTTAGTTAGGTTTGTCTTTTTGGTTAAAAGCTAACTAGTGGGCCCTCTCCCAATGTCCCCATGGAGACTGCTGGCTGTGTATAAATAGGGGATGACTCCCCTCACTCATGTATGCTTCTTGCATGTATTATGGTGAATAAAATATTATTTTTTTATTACTTGTACTTGCCCCTTTAGTGGGTGTTTGTGTGTGAGCCTATTTTGTGGCTTGTGTGTGTTCTTTTGGTGCTTCGGTGAAACTCTTTGAGTGTCCACTTTGTTGATTTGGTGAATAGCTTTGGAGGACCTTGTTTCTCACTTCAGGTCTCAATATTTGTCAGTGTCAAGGAGAAACTTGATTTGCCTCTTTTTTCCATTGGGAGGACTGGGGCAAGGTGATCCATTTTTACCTTGCCTTTTAACCTAGCAATGATAGAGTTCTACCGTTTGATGGGGAAGGCTGCTAACTGGGGTTTCATGGGTGACCGTTCATGCCTAACTTCTTCCCCTCTCCTTTATGTGGATGATGTATTACTGGTATGGCCAATCTTGATATTCACAATTTTGAATTTGGATGCTCCTTCAGATGTTTTGGGAAGTGTAAGACTTCAAGGTAAATGAGAATAAGTGTTGTCTGCTGGTTTTCAACACTCCTGACCCTTTATGTTATGTTGCAAAAGTTATCTTTGGCTGTGAATCAGGACTTTACCCATGAAGTATTTGGATATGCACCTTTAGATGATAGATGGAAAACAAAAAAAGATGGTTTATGGTTGGTTTGCTCCAGAGATTTTTCTTTTACTGTTTGGCTCCCCTATGAGAGACTATAGTGCAACATGGTGCTGCATTGTTTTTTGTTGCAGTTATCCTTTTCTTTCTATTTCGATTTGGATTTAACCAACATTTCCCAAGTAATAAAGATTAACATTTGGTATAAAAGAAATGCAAGAACTTCATTGTTCATTTCATAGAGACTATCTTAGAAAGATCTGTCAATTTATTGGGTTGTTAGCTCTTGAAACATCATGGGCAATCACCAATCCATTTTGAAAATAAGAGCACATATTCCATGAGCACTGAAAAGTATCAATATTCACTGCTGCTGTAGAATAAATTTCCCTAGGTGGAAAATTTAGATTTCCCGGTGCTACTTCATGTGCATGCAGGATACGGACATGAAGTTTTTTCTTGACTACTGTTGATTTTTTCCCAATCATTATGTGAATCGTGGATTGATGATGAACCCTTTTTTTTTGTGTTAATCACTGCAAAGGCATCCTTGCTTTGCTTGGTAACTCATCCTTCAGGACAGCTGGAATCTGTCTTACCCTAGCTTGTCTAGCCCAGAAAACTCTTGCTTAGGATACTCCTTACATGATTATAGTGCTAAGGTATCCTGGTCAGGGAGAGATTTATCTTGGTTATAGTTTTCTTCCTATCTATGCCCAGTAATATGCAACATAGCCTTCATTGCTTTCTGTATTAAAATGTGCAACTCTTTAGAACTTACTCTTTGGTTACCTGGTGATGATCATACTACTTTTACATCCTCATCTTGCTTATGTTATGATTGCAATACTTCTTTATTTGGTTTTGTTTTGTTACTGTGTGATATATCATGTTTTAACAATGTTCTGCTGCTGCTGTTGAAGTATCGAACTCCGAACCTCTATCACACTGTAAATGCTGTCTGCTTCCTTTTTTGTGAACTCTAAGCCCTCATATTTCATATTTATGCATTTCTTATCAAATTTGAGAAGTTTGAGTTTTTGAAAGATACTGTTCAAATTTTCGATGATCTATTTGCTTGTTGAGTGGCTTCCAATAAACCAATTTCAGATTTTAGATTTTGATTTTTTAATGGTTTTTGTTAAATCTTTCTATAATTAAATTGCAGACTGCATTCAGAGCAAAAGCAAAGGAGTACCACCCTGATCAAAACCAGAGTAACAAAGGTTAGTTGAAACACGAGAATTTTGATGTTTAACTAAAGAATCATCTTTGTTGGTGTTCCAGGTCTGCATTGAATTTGGTTAACCATACTGACTGGATAGACACTAAAAGTGCAGTGTTTGCTGGTTCATTTACCACTGAAATGTAACTTGTAGGCTATGTCACAGGGACTCGGCAAACTGGGTGCCGCACCCGCGTCGACGTGACGTGACGTGATGCGGGTGCACTTGCAGGTGCAGCACCCAGTGTGGTCAACCTGACCCTGGGTGTGTTGACCGCACCCAGGGTCATTTATGTCCAACTTTTGGACTATATATATATATATATATGCCGCACCCAAATTTTTTGAAAGTGCCGCACCCCCGCACCCGCACCCATGTGACATAGCTTGTAGGGTGTCTGAACAATGCCTATCTTATTGCATTGAAGACAGATTTCTGCAAAAAAGCACACAGCATTTCTACTTTAAGATCAGCGAGTTCTACAAAAAATGACAAACCCCTGTTTTTGACAGACTTAAATTTAATGCCCCAAGTATATTCTTATCAGCTTAGCCATGTGATGAATGCTCAATTGCATTTCTCTTTTCCGGGGCTAGTGATGTGGATCAATTGCTGTCTGCTTTTCTGCAGAGGCTGCTGAAGCCAAGTTTAAGGAGGTAATGATGTCTTACGAAGCTATCAAGGTGGAAAGAAAGAATGCGAACTGCTGATGCCAACAAGATCATTGAAAAGAACCCACGCTGCAGTCATGGCAATGGCCCTAACATTCTTCAGAGGTGATGCTATTCTTTGAGATGACTGCAACTTATTTTTTGCATCTTAACCACTACAAAATAAGGTTCTAGTTGGATTACCTACTAAAGCTATGGGCGGACTGCTTTTTCAAGTATATGTGCAGGTACATAACATATATTCATGAGTGCATGAAGCCAATGTATATTAGATTTCCACTCCACGATCGTATGTAACAGAGCTTTCAAATGTGCGACATGCTGCTGCTATCAACGGTGTGCTACATGGGAATGAGTACCTTTGAAATGTATCATGTAACATATGTGGCATTACAAAGAACACCAAAAGCACACACGGGTTTTTAACAAAAGACTACTGTTTACTGTATAGACTTTTGTTGAATAAAATAATTGGCTTGGATGAATCATATTTTTCTGGAGACCCTGATATGGACTTTGATGAAAAGCATGATATTAACCGGCTTTTCTAGCTGGTGCTGGCCCTGCTGCGGCAATTGGTTTAAGAGTTTGGATTGGAAAAGGTGCCTCTGCCATCTGCTTTAAGTCTTGTTGGATGAACTGAACCAATTTAAAAGCTGATCAAAGTGACTTAACTTCTTTTTACAGGTAATGGTTCTTTTAAAGTCTTTATTAAATGCTTGTGATAATAGTTTTTTTTTGAAAGGCAACCTGGTGTTAAGCGGACCCCTACCAGAACAATTGTAATGTCACGTATTTTCACACTTAGTTAAATTTGAGATTTTCGAAAATTTGGTCGGAAAAATCGTTTGAACCTCGATTTTAGATTGATGTTTTTGAGTCTGGGTTTGACCCATGTCTCATCAACTAAGCGAGATAAAGAGTTTTATTTTTTACCTTTAAATTCAAGCAAAATTCACGTTATTTTTGGGTGAAATTTAAAATTTGGTATTTGTGTAATATATCGTTGGATGCGTTTTAAAATTCTGAGGGAAACAATATTTTATTTTTCTCGATTCGGGTTACGGTTGGTTAAAAAATCATGTTTTTTAAAAAATTGAGCAGTTTGTCGAAACAAATCCGAAATTGGATCGGTTTGAATCCAATGCCTATGATCCGAATTATTATAGATTTGGATCTTATTTAAGACCCATTTTAATCTGGATCTTGATTCATTTTCGTTTTGGTTATGAGTTTGGATTTTTGGATCTAGATTCGAATCCAAATTCAAACCCCATATTTTTTTTCAGTTTTAAATTGAATATAAAGATTTAATTTGGAGTTCAATAAGGTTAGGGAGCCTTTCAGGTTAATTTGGTTATTTTTGGGTACCTTTAGATTTTTTTAATTAATTATTAATTAGTTAATTAAATAATATTAATTTTAGATTTTTATTTTAGGGCTGAGTAAGACTCTTTTAAAAGAGTCCTTAAACTTAATTAATGAGAGTTTTAAAAGGGATTGGAAAGTTAAAAAAATAACAAATGTAAAAAAGTCAACATTTGGAAGAGTTTAAAAAAACCTTAGGAAACAAAGGGAGAAAGAGAGTTCCATCTTTTGGAAACTCTCTTAGAGAGGGTTGGAGAAAAAGGGAAGGACGACCTCCCCTATGGGGCCTATAAAAAGACTCCAAAAAAGAGAGAGAAAAGAGAAAGAGAAGGAAAAAAAGGAGGAAAGATAAAATGAGGAAAAAAGAGGAAAAAAGTGGAAGAAGAGGAGGATATTTGATCTTTTTCAGGCATCCATCAACATTTTTCAACATCTACTATTGTTTTTCTTCATTTTATATACATGGTACAATTTTCTCTCTTGTTTCGGATGAGAAAAAGAACATGAATTGGATTTTCATATGATATTTTTGAGAAAATTCATGAAAAAAGAGTAAATCTAGATATTTACTCTAAAATACATGGATGAGGTTTTGTAAATCCTCTCTCATGAATGCATTTTTTATTTTATACACCTAGCAACAAATTTTTTTTCTGTGCATGTCATATTTATACCAAAACAAAATTTTATTTTATGGTAAATACAATTTATTATGTGTTGGTTCATGACAGATTTGGTTTTCATGAATATCCTAGTGAAGGACCATTGGATGTTGTTTTGATCATGCACGCATGTTATATTGAGAAATTTTGATTATACATGTGTCTTGATTTGAGCATATATATATATATATATATATATATATATATATATATATATATATATATATTATATATATATATATATATACCGACAAAAATTTGTATTGGTGGCTTTGTTATTTTTTTTCAGGTTCTGGTGGCTCGGCAGGGACCGACTCGGGTTCTGCTCAGCCCAGACGAGTGGCTGGGCTGGTGCAGGCCTGACAGACTTGCCAGGCCATCCTTTCGGCTGGCAGGCATGGCAGTCATTGCCAGGCCAACCACTCGGCCTGGGCATGTTTTAAAAAAATAGGAAGTTTAAAATAAATTTTTATTTCATGCTTGGGCCCAACCGACCCTAGTTGGCTGAGCCATTGGGCAGTCAGCCTCAGTCGACTGGATCGGCTGGGCTGAGTACTTGACCCAGCCAACTGGGTCGACTGGGTGGGTCTAGCCGTGTGCTAGAGCCAGGTTTGGCTGGGTCACTTGTTCTAAAAAAAATGATATATATGTGTCTCAGATTTCATGTTAGGCGGGGGTATTTAAAGACATGTTAATGAATGGAATGATATGATTAATCAAGGTAACATTGACGTGTGCAATCCAAAGTATGTGGCTTTCATATGTGACTGGACTTTCAGCATATGCACAAGTGATGATTGTGATAGCATATGAAAATTTCAGTTATCCTTGTGAATTTCTAGATTTTTTTATGACATTCAGTCCAATGCATGTAAAAGAATAATAGGCTTCATTTTCTTGCGCTTGACATATTATGTTTAATCCAAGCAATATTTCTAAGGTTGTATCTTATGCGTACACACACTAAATCGATGTATTTGGCGCGTGCATCATTACTTGAATGCTCGCATGATTGATTAAAGTGTGTGTTGCACGAAAACATTGCATGCGACATGAATACGTAAATTTGAGCATGCATTTGATAGAAACATGCGAACAGAATGAAAACATGCAATTAAAATGAATTGGTGAACTCGTGCATATGTAAATGTATATTATTCATGCATAACTTTAAGTTGTCACAAATGAGTGTGCATTGAGAGGTATGAAAAGGTATACATGATGGCATGCTATCAAGATTTTTGCATATGAATGCATTGATGATCAAATAGAACATCCTGGGCTGTGTGAGCCTTGAGCATGCTTTGATCTTTGTTTTGGTTGTCCTATGCATTGCAAAAATCAATGGAGATATTATTGTTTGTATTGCACTCTTTCATGATGTCACAGGCTGTAGTCTCGTGAAGAGCTTGTCATGTTGATTTGCAAGCTTATGTTATTAATTCTATATGCTGATTTGCAAATATAAAATAGATGAATTAATAACAAGATAAAAGAAAGTAAAAGACAATGTAATTTATGTTTCCTTGATGTCTCTTCTTTAGCGTAGAAATCTTGGATATTGCGGTTTGGGGAAACCGTGAGGATACTAAAACTCCATGTGCATTGTTGTTGTCCCTAAACCCGATATTGGGGTTCTTCTCCTAGCCATGGTTTTAGAGAGAGTCTGTCACTTTGCCTGGGGGTGGTGTGTAGATACAACTGTTGTTTTGGTATATCAAGAAAAGTGACACTTATGGATGCTGATGTCCCTGGTATCCCAGACATTAGATGCTAATTTCTAATGTTTTGATGAATGATGTTGTTTCCTGATATCGGCCGAGGGCTAAGTTTGGAACCCAGTAATAAAATACAAATTATGTGCTAAGTTACCTTGAGAACCTAACTTGACCTCGAAGATTTTGCCCGTTTTGAGTATTCACAGGTAATGATAATTAAAAGAAAGAATTTAAATGTGTGTGCATCCTAATAGGGATATGCATATAAAAGAGAACTTAATTAAATATAATAAATTATTTATGCATTGCATTAAAATCATGCATATTCCTGCTATGCATTAGATCATATATATTTACTTGTTCCCTTAATTGTGACATATTGATGAATGTATGATGTTGTTCATTAATGCATGTTAAATGTCTTTAATGCTTAAATTGTGATCCCTGTTGTTAGTAAACATTTTCTTATTCTTAATAAATGTTTCTTATTTCATAAATGATTATTTGAATTATAAATGTGTTATATTAATGTCCCTCTAAATTATTGCAGAAATCTTATTTATGTTCTTTTTTACTTGTTTGATTCATTAGAGAGACCTGTATGCAGGATTCTTTAGATTCTGACACCCTACTTTTTGTGTTTTTCGCAACCTCAGATGTCTAGTGGGGTGACCTGCTTTTGAAAAGTCACGAGGAGACCACATGACTACATGGCAAATTCTTTGGACGGCGTGGCTCTTTCCTTTTGTCTTTCTTTTGCTTTATTTACTTTCATTTACTTATGTCTCATACTCTTTACATTTGAATAAATAAAGTCTGGTTTGATTTTTGTTTGGTATGAAAGATGAGTATAAGATCCCTTGTGGTGGTGGTGGTTGTATTTAACTGTAAAGGCCCCGGGTCTCTTGGATTGTTTCTGTACTTGCTTTAAAAAAAATCTGCACTTTTTAAGGGTTATGAGCTGGAGTCATTACAACAACAGCTGCCCCATGTGGCATAGGGATTCGACCTTGGGCCTTCAGCTTGACACAGGACCCCGCTTACCACATGGGATACCACCTCGGTGGTAAATGCTTGTGATAATATATTTGTGAATTAAATCAAATAAGAGCTGGATGGTTAAGGTTGCACCATCATATCCAAGGCCTCATGGGGGTTATACCCCAGTTTGCCTATCAAAAAGTTCTAAGAAAACTGAGAACTATATTTCTTGAGGGTAATTTAAACTTTTAATGATGGGTTATAATTCTTGAACGTGTTTTGAGTCCTTTTTCTATTAAACTCGTCCTAGTTTTGAACACTGTTAGAGAGTTGGATTTGCCATTTTAGATGGAAATGTTTAACAAGGCTTTTCATCATGGTACAAGCATGTAGTGTCTATCATCATCTGATCTTTGGTCAAAAATTATAGTGGGATGTCCGGTACAGTTACATTTTGCCTTTCAGATTGAACAAAAGAAAAAAAATGTAACTGATTATAAGCCAAAGGTTCATGTTTGTAGCAAGCTCGAGCTCGAGTTGGCACCTCTACCAAAAAGTCAATTTCAAGGCTAGTTTTTTTATTTGAGAAACAGAAGAAATAGGATTTGAATTAGAAACCAATCGTGCCCAGTTTGAGCTGGTTTGTTTACAAAAGCAATACATTGTTTTAGGATATAAAAGCAATAAGAGTTGAACTCTAATCCTATTAACACCTGTTGTTTGTGTTCAGTTTGTGAGCTTATTTAATGAGTTTGAATGAGATCTTTATGAGTTGATCGCTTGAACCAAGGTAGTTTCTCACTTCCCAGTCCTTGGACTTGAATTAACTGATACCAACATGTGTTTTGATCAATAAAAGAGAAATTGAAGTGCATTTTTGTTGCAACTTGAATTTCAAAAGATGGTGTGGATCTGAGCTTTAGGATCCACATGCCTCTGCAGACAACAAGGGTCGTTCGGGCCTAGGTGGGACTCATAAGGGTGATATGGCAGTTGAGGTGTCCTCTTCACATAAGCAAAAGTCAATAGACACATTTCCATAATAGAAGGAAAAAGAACATGACACTTGTCTGCACCAAAACCAAGGAGAGCCAATTGGCGAGACCCACATGGGAGAACATTAATTAAGAAGTCTTGGGTGAGTTGTCTCTACCTCTATAGAGGATTCTTTCACCTTTCAGGAAGGTGATTAGAGATAATCTAATTAGGTTTTCTCAAGTTGGTTTTAATTAAGATTTTTAATTAGAGTAGGAGAATTCTTTTATCTAGTCTAGTTCTTTTTTCATAATAGGATTTTTTGAAAATATAGATTAGTTTAATTTTGTTGTTAGGTTAAAACTCTACTTCAGGCCCTCATGCTATAAATGGAGGTCTCAAGAACCATTTTAAATTATTGATTAAGATTGAATTGATTTTCTAAACTTCTATCTCTCTCTAGACGTCTATCTCTCTCTTCTTTTTCATGTTTCTCTATCTTCTTTATGTGATCCATGTGAAGTCAGGCCTCCTTGGGTTGGTCCTTTATCAATTCCAAGGGCCCAAGCCCTTCTTGTGTTGATATCTTGGTTGTGGAATGATCCTTATCTTAAAATTCGATGTAGGAGCCTTGTCAGTCATGATTCTATTGATCAATCTTTCTTACGAACATGTCGCAAATATTTATACCACTCCCTGAACTTCTATCGTACCTTAAGATCAGTCATTAACCTTCTGTAAAGTTGCCTAAGCCATTTGGACAAAGACCGCGTTCGTAGAAGTGATACAGTCTCGTTTAATATGTTGTTTTACTTTCTCTAGTTCTCTGCACCTTAGTTGACCCTACCTAAACGTGTAGACAAGACCTCCCTAGTCCTGCTACATAACCCTTGTAACTGATCTCAGCCTTAGCTAAAGACCCTACCAACGTTCAGGACGTGAAACACCAAAATTGCAACCTATGAACATATAGTTTTGTCGGTTTGACCCTATCAACACCTCCAATGACCCAGCCTGATTACTCTCACTCCTAGCACCTATATCAGATCTCAACATATGACCTTAGGTCTCTCTAGAAGCCCAGAACTACGTCCTTCCATATCGGGACTGAAAACCTTACTTGCACAACTTATCATGCTCAGTTTTGACCAGCCTGATTTAGTTGTTTGACCTTATTTTTTTTGTACCTCCAAAATTGTTGAGTTGTACCGTGACATAGATCCTGGGTTTGCAGTTAGCGACCATAAAAAGTGGTATCAGAGTAAGGTGTTGTCAAAGCATGTCGCAACCCTGGATACAGTAGTTGACGTGTTATTAAAATTGTGCACAAACCTAACCGCAATTGTGGACCAAATGCACACGGAAAGTTGTGGGCCAAATTTAAAGATGCATTTGGAGTTAGAATCACCTGTCACAAGATTCTTGTTATGTGTGAAAGACTGTGATGTAGTAGGATCCAACACTTCTAATAAACAATGTGTTCATGCCATTCAGTGAAAATTTTGAGCAAAAATCTCTTGTATTGGTTTTGAATGACAATTGCGTGTGTTTGAATGGTATAAATTTGAATGGAAGTGAGTCATCATAGATCTCTGCACTCCTTCCTATGGCAAAGTACACTTGCAAAAATTGATCGATGTAGTGATTCGGTATATACACATGCGCAACATGTACTCAGCATAATGCATGTTCATAGTTTCTGTAGACACAACTCCGTCGCAGTCCACCTACGACAGCGGCCTTTGAAGGCCCTTGTCCCTATATTACTATGTTTGGGAGTCGACTATCCCACCAGCAAAACATCTACCGAAGGTGATTCCTTACGTGGTGTTGCCAATGCCAATGCCAATGCCCCAACAACACACCATGAACTAGGTGTAGGGTCTAGGTAGGCATGCAACTCAAGTAGCCCACATCACATGGCTGCCACTCTTAGGACAACAACAAAGATTCTTGTAGTATCATGCATGTGGAGTATGATACCCCTATGCACAGTGAGGAAGCACCATTGTGTATAGCAGATGAGCCAAGCTCTCTACCGATTGAGTGCATCCCAGAACATGGCAGAGATATGAACCTATGCACAACAAAGAACCACAAGAGCCCTACAGAGTATCGTGTAGATTCTGAGGCATAGGTCAAGCCTTTTTTTTCTGTACTCATCAACAACTTTGTGAGATAAGTAGGGACAAAATACTGTTCGACAATATAGTGTAGTTCATGAACAACACAACTAAATAAGTGGAAGATCTCTCACTTGAGGTGACGGACTAGCAAAATCACCATGAAAGATATGACTGTTGCCAATTGGATGTGGTTGTTCTCATGCAGTCACAACATTATGATAATTTCCCAAAAAGTGCAACCTTATCACCGTTACGAGATCAACTGCATGATCCTCACCAACACATTCACTCACTTGCCATGTCCATAACTCCTTTACCGAGACTCAGTTTGGTTTAAGAGTAGAGCTGATCCTGGATGCACAACAAATTAGAGGGTCATAGTCTACTCCACTTTGGATACAAAGTGATGCAGACCATTGTGGTATATTATGGCCAAATTTCAGAAGATGGTACAAATTCGAGCTCCAGGATCCACACACCAGGCAGTGAGGGTCATCTAGGCCTAGGTGAGACCCATATGGGTGATATGGCAGCTATGATGTCCTCTTTACATGTGAAACAATCAATGAACACATGTCTATACCAAAAGAAAAAAAGAGCATGACACTTGTCTGCATCAGAAGCAAGGAGAGCCAGTCAACGAGGCCCACATGGGAGGGCATTAATTAAGAAGTCCACAATGGGTTGTCCTCATCTCTCTAAAGGATTCTTCCACCTTTTAGGAATGTAATTAGGAAGAGTCTAATTAGGTATTCTCAAGTTGGTTTTAATTAAGACTTTTAATTAGAGTAGGAGTCATGACAAATGTAGGAATCTCGAATCCTCTCTCTAGTCTAGTTCTTGTTTCATAATAGGATTCTTTGGTAGTATGAATTAATTTATTTCGATTGTTAGGTTAAGACTCTACTTCAGGTCATCATTTTATAAATAGGGGTTTATAGATCCTCTTTGAATTATTGAATAAGATTGAATTGATTTCATAGACCTCTTTCTCTTTAGAAGTCTCTCTCTCCCCTTCTTCTTCTTCTTTTCTCTCTCATGCCTCATGTTTTTCTCTTTTCTCTATGTGATCCACGTGAAGCCAGGCTTCCCTAGGTTGGTCTTTCATCCATTCTAAGGGCCCAAGTTCTTCTTGTATCTGTATCATCACCGTAGAGTGATTTTTACCTTAGAATTCGATGTAGAAGCCCTGTCAGTTGATCAACTTTTCTTACAAACGTGTCACAGATATGTATACTACTTCCTAGACCTCTATCATACCATAGGAACAATCCCTAACCTTTCCTAAAGTCGCGTAAGCCATCTTGACCAAGGTTGCATTCGTAGAAATGATGTAGTCTCGTTTTATATGGGTTGCTCACCTTCTCTGGTCTTCTACACTTTACCTGACCCTATCCGAACATGTAGATCCCTTTAAGACCTCCTTAGACATGCTACACAACCTCTAGAACTGATCTCAACCTTAGCTAAGGACCCTACCCACCACATTCGGGACCCGAAATAACAAAACTGTACTATGTTGATTCGGTAAAATGTGTAGTTTCACTCGTTTGACCTCATCAACCTCTCCAATGACCCAACCTGACCTCTTTGCCCCTTAGAACCTATATCAAACCTCCAGGATCAGGTCCTTTCAGATTTGGACTAAAATCCCTATTCGAACAATTTATCGGGCTTGGATTTGACCTACCCAATTTAGCTATTTGACCCTATTTTTTTATACCTCTCATGAGATGTAGTGCAACATAAATCCTGGGGTTGCGGATAGCGTCAGCAACAATTTCTAGCAATTTAAAAAATGTGAAAGATTTACTATTATTCCAAGTGGCTTAGATAATGGCAAGGGTTAAGATCATCTACAGGGGTTCAACCATACCCACCTTGTGATAATCGAAATGAATTGACAGCTCTCAAAATTAGTGGTTGTTGACAGCATATCAAAGCATGTGCTGCCTAATTATGGTTCAACCTAGTTCACCAACTATGTTTCTAGTTTGGAGCACACCTAAATCGTTGAAAAATAACAGATTGGTGAAAGTTTGAGAAGGCTGAGCTTAATGAAGAGCAGAGTCACTGACAAAGCTGTTGGTGGCAGGGTTGTGCCTTAGCTAACATCATTACCATTGACAGGTCTCTTCGATCAATATCGGTTAAAGCCAGCCTGCAAAAGGATTATGTTGCCCAATGGGCTAAATGATTCACAGAAGCTTAGCAGCGGTGGTGAATGAGTACTTATCAAGTTAGAGTGACCTCTGACTGGACCATCTCCTGCCAGGGGTCGCTTTGATGAACATCGAAAACACCATGGTTGGACTAGGTGTTTTCAGCTGTTCATTTTGCAAACAGCAGATGCCGTTCATCTAAGGCATTAACAACCCTAATATATATATATATATATATATATATATATATATATATATATATATATATATATATATATATATATATATATATATATATATATATGTGTGTGTGTGTGTGTGTGTGTGTGTGTGCGTGGGGTGGGGTGTAGGGGGCATCCATCTACAAGATGCTGAGTCCAACCATGGTGTTTTCCATGTCGTCCATCCCGTCAGATGTCGCTCTGACCTGATAAGCACTCGAATGGGATGCTTAGGCTTCGGTGGGTCAAACGTGTCTATAGTTGTTGCCAAAAGGCCCAAAGATTTTTGGCCCTTGGCACAAGCACAATGACTTTACTGGTATAATTTGATTCATCATGATCTGACATTTAAAGTCTCAAAATGTTTGTTTTTCTAATCTAGGAGAATTGTTGTTCCAAGGTAACCTTTTCTAATCCATCTTTGCGTGTGAAAAAATTTAAGTGAGTCTTTTCCTTGATGATCCAGTGTTAGGCGTGGTTATGATGCACAAGTTGCAAACATAAGAACATAATTGAAACATGATGTGTCTTTAGGTTCTGTTTGGGAGCATGGAATTAGAGGGAGTTTAAGGATTTGGAGATGTGCAAGTCATCAATTCCTGGAATTGGCAACTACTGCATCTAAAGGTGGTAACTACCGATTCCAGTTTTCAACGCAAATACAAAAGAGAGACCGACTCACCTCTTTTTTAATTTTCAGACTTCCTTGTCAAGGTCATTCTCCCAAACAACTACTAAAGAAGTTTGACCAAAGTTGGACCCATGTCCTCAATTCTCATTCCAACTACCAGCTTCCAAACACAGCCTTAGGGTGAATGCATCTCAAACCTTCGAGCGCTAGCAACCTTAGGTGTCTGGATAAGTTAGATATAGCATCATTTTCCACAGTACAATATCTCAAATTAATCAGTCTTCAGGGCATATAGGTGCATTCAAATTCTAGATATCCCGCTAATACTACTACTTTTTCTCTACTCTTTAACCACTGGGTGTTTAGTTGCAAAAAGAATCCTTTTTTTTTTATTAGGCCAAGGTAAAACCCCTCCCCCTACCAACCATCACAGTACTGCACATTTGCATGCCTCTGATTGGTTAGACTTTTGGGGTCTCCCTTGCTCACCGGGAGTGCATCTAACTTTGACCTTGAGGCAAAGGACGCTATTTGTGGGGTTAGGACTTGTAACGTCCCGTCAACTTGGTGATGATGCTGACAAGGGGCATTCCCCACAACTTGATATACAAATAGGCATCACTTTCTTTAAAATGGGTAAAAAGCCAAGTGTCATCATCATGATCATCCCATCCCATGCACATGGGGTTGGCTTCCATGCCAAATTCTTTACAAAAGGGAAATACGAAAAGCCAAACCAGTGGTCCATGACTAACACCCTGGCATAACCTGGCACTTGTTCTTTGATATCAAAAAAAAAAAAAAAAGGAAAAGGAAAAAGGAAAATGGAGACCAGAGGCAGTTGGTCTGTGAACCTAAATATCATAATATAGGGGGGGGGGGGGGGGGGGGCAAACATAACTACTAAGGTTGGCTTCATGTCTATTGCAAAGAAATAAAATGATTCTCTATTTTTCTAACTGCCAATCACGGCATCACCATACTTGTGTTTCCTGTATAAGCAGTACTGAGACTGGCAATCTAAAGCAATGTTGTCAGAGTCGGTTTCTAAACCTAATCGTTTTTCAAAACATTTTAGAGAATCAGACGATTCAGACTTAAATCAATCGCTTTGATTTAGCCCTTTTTAAAAATTTGTATTTTTTTAAAAAGTTTAAAAATCAGAAAAAAATATGAAAATATGGCAATAAAATAAATGATGGCTTACGTGATCAAATCAAATTCTAAAATATGTGTTGAATGCCTAAACAGTGAGATAGACATAATTACCAAAAAGGTTCATACAACAAATCTGACATGTTTCCCCAAATGCCTCACAATTTTCAAAATCCGCCTTATAACCAATTTTCTTGGTTCCCAACTTTTTTAGAACTTATTTACCCTTAGCACAAGTGGATCTCCCGATTTTCGTGTGTTACATTGAAACATTCTTTCGATCTCGCTAAATCTCACTAAAAATAAAATCCGCATGATATTACAACAAAAATCATGATTTTTGCATAATATACAATGCAAAAATAGCTACTTTATATCCCAACAAAGTATATTCGCATAATGTACGTGTGCATCTTCTTCGCCTTGCAACCCCATGTGAAATTCCTCCTCGCTTTTTTCACAACCCCCATGTAGAATTACTGCTTGTGAAAATCTCTTATTGGAGAATTTCGTCAAGAGTTACACATTGATGGTTGAGAAAGTCTACTTTCAATGTGAAATTCACGAACTTTCGCATGTTGTCGACTTTAAGCTATGCAATATTTCATTTTAACATATGAATTTATATGTATATATAGGCAATTAGAGTGCAAATTTCGTCAAGAGTTTCACATTGGTGCATGCAAAATTATTAAAATGTTTGCGAAATTCCTCAAAGGTTTGAGAAAATCGTGAAGTTTTCTATGAAGTGATGCAAAATTCATTTTTAGCGTGAGAATTCAGCAATCATTAAAAATGATATTTTGTTTCTTAAAACCTTTTATGCACAATAAAGGTCTATTTTTGCATTACCTAGGGTTCTTATGGTCCCCAACCAGTGGTCCCCAAACCTTTTCTTCCTTAACAAATTTTTTGGCAAAAACATTTTTAAGGAAATTCACATAATTTAATCTTCAATTCAAATATATTTCAAACTTCTTTTCAAACTATTTTTTTTATTATTATTACACAATTCAATCTTCAATTCAAACATACTTCAAACTGAGAATTTTTGTTATATACAAAATTAAATCTTTATTTCAACACAATCACCAATTATATATGCAATTCAATCTTAATTTCAAAATTTTACATAACACAGTGACCTGTTATATATACAATTCAATCTTCATTTTAAATACATTTCAAACTTCAATTTAACAAAGTATCACCTATTATATGTTATATATACAATTCAATCTTTATTTCAAACTTTAATTCAACAAAGTGTCACATGTTATATATACAATTCAAGCTTCATTTCAAATACATATCAAACTTACATGCATATACAATTCAAACTAGTTAAATTGTTAAACAATAATTAAATTATAACTTTATTTACAATAATATATATATATATATATAAGTTTAATGTTATTTCTATTTTACAAAACAGTAAAAAATATGCAATCACTACTTATATTGCTTAAGGCATATCAATAACTCTTTGTTGACCTTATCCATGCTTTCAATAAGGTCAACTTGACTTTGTAGCTTGACGTCCTTTGCTTTAAGCAACTCCTTTGGCCTACCAACTTTTTCCCTTAAAAGAGTCACCTCTATATCCACTTCAATAACACTTTTTATTGCATGCTTCAGACTCCTATCCCCAACTTTCTCTTCCATAGATGGGCTGCCAATGTCTTTCCTACTGTCGTGCCAGCTTTCAAGTTTGAATTCAAACAATGTTGGGTAATCCTTCTTCTGAACCTTGAATGTGTCATGGACAATTTTCATTCATTCTTTAACCAGTGTGAAAAATGACTTTACGGAAAGTGAAAAAAAAATTGATTCACTCGTGAAAAATGATCTTACCAAAAAAACTTGAAGGTTTGACTGAAATAGTCGCCGATGTCTGTTTTGCCAAAAACAGTCACCAAAAATTTTGCCGAAGAAGAAGAGGTTTGGGGACCACAAGAACCCTAAGTTATGTGAAAATAGCATTGGGTTGCACATAAAAGGTTTTAAGAAATGAAACATTGCTTTTAATTCTTGCAAAATTCTCATGCTGAAAAAGAATTTTGCATCACCTCATCCAAAATTTTATGATTTTCGTAAACCTTTCAAGAATTCTACAAACATTTCAAGAATTTCATAACTACCAATACAAAACTCTTGTCAAAATTTGCACTCTAATCGCCTATATATGCAGGTAAATTCACAAGCTAAAATGAAATCTCACATCGTTTAAAGTCGACAACATGATAAAGTCCATGAACTCTGCAAACTTTTTCACGAATTCTACATCGAAAGTAGACTTTTGCAACCATCAATGCAAAACTCATGATGAAATTCGTAAGGAATTTTCGAAAGCAGTGTCATGAAATTCATAATTATGCATGGAGTTGCGAAAAAACGAAGATGAATTTCGCATGGTGGTTGCAAGGTAGAGAAGATGCACATGTTCATTACGTGAAACAACTTTGTTGGAATGTAAAGTAGTCATTTTTGCATATATTATGCAAAATTCTTGATTTCTATAAAAATATCGTGTAAATTTTGTTTTTAGTGAAATTTAGTGAGATAAGGAGAGCATTGTGATGTAACACGCAAAAATCAAGAGATCTGCTAGTTCTAAGGGTAACAAGGTGCTAAAAAGTCAAAAACCTGCAAGATTGAACATCAGACAGATTTTGAAATTTGTGGGGCATTTGAAAAAACACGTTAAATTTGTCTTATATCATTTTTCATTATAATTATTGAAAAAATGAAAAAAAAATAAAAAATGAATTCGGTTTACTAGATTTGATTCTGGCAACATTGATTTAAAGCACACCAGGACCTATAATGGGCATGGTATCGACCCCCAAGAGAAACAACAAAAGAAAAGAGAACCTTCACTTTCTTTTTTCTTCTTTTTTACTTTTTGGTCCTTTTGCATGCAAGACAATCAGGCGGTAGCCCATGGTAGGGTTGGAACTAGGGAAGGTCGCATGAAGAATCGTCTCGACCCTACCTTTCACACCATGAAATTTTGACCCAGATGTGGACAATGTTGAGCCGGGGTTTAGGGTTCAATAGGATGATAATTTAATCTCTAACATTTTTTGGCCGACCATCCTCACTGCATGAATCAATTACGTAGGGCTAGGATACAAGTGGTACCATAACTCCTCTAGGACTTCACAGTGTCGTAAAGGGGATTTCACCCAATTTGTTTTTACATTAATGAATTTGTTGTGACCACATTTGAGCTCTCAATGAAATATAGTCAAGGTGATAATGTCACAAACCATTGTACTAGTTTGACTTATAGGTAGGCTCCAATGTAGAAATTTATTAGATAGTAAAACTCTCACTCACATTGGTCTTATAATATTCATGCATTGTTGTCTAGAATCTATTTACTGACAGGTAGGTTTGCCTATGGTCTGATCCATTCATTGGCCTTAGACATGGAATGGTACATATTCTTGCAGAAGTTATTTTCAATGCATTATCTATTCAAGGAGTTGCGATGACGAGTCCATAAACAGAAATGACAGCCAAGATCTTAACACAGAAGGTTTAATATTGCCGGCAAAGAACCAAGTCTTCATGATTGAGGCAGCTCAAGAGTCATGCCTAGGCCTTGGTCTTTGTCAAGCCAGAGTCCAGTCTTTCTTTGGTTGTATTAGAAAAATGTATCTTTTCACGGAAATGTAACTAGTGCTAAACAAAAGTGTGTCTGAGATTTGAATTGAACCACATTATGTAAATCATGAAACAGCCCAAGTAGATCCAATGAGCATATGGGGTTGGGACTGGATGGTACAATACTGCAATCTCTAGTCAATCTCAAAGTTGGTTTGGTTGTTTAACAGAAACCTGCATATGACCCACAATGTGCATAAGGTTATGCTCCTCCAAGTGCAATGTAAGAAAGGGCTGTCATATTAACTGTGGTTTCATTTATGCTTAGTCAGACCCTGACACATCCTTAGATCCAAATGAGCTAGGTCAGGCCTGATTGGACCTAAATTGGACCTGGCCCCGGTGCCTTAAATTCATTGTACAATCAGACCCACCCTGTTTTGGCAAGAGTCCGACCCTTCACCCTAGCCAAGCTAACTTAACACTTTGATTAAACTTATAATGCTAGTTACTACTCCCACTAGGGCTAGAAAGTAAGCCCCACAAACCAAAGCAGTGAAGAATGCATAATTTTTTCTAAAAAAGCTGCCCAATGAGAAAATTCTTGCCAATGAAAACATAGTAATAGAGAGGATAATAGCCAAAATATGATTAATTTTGGTTAGAGCACCAAAATCTAGCTCCTATATATTTGACATGGGTTTGCCGTAATGATGGAACTATTGTGAATGCATCTAATTGTTGATGAATAGTAAAGATCTCGATTAGTAGTGATTGAATTCTTTTGTGATTCCACATGATACACCGATACTAATATAAACCTACATGTCCAATCGAACTATGAGATAGAGGTCTTTTGATTTTCATTTTAGCCATGATGGCCACCACTCCTAAGATTATATAAGCAATGCTGAAGAATCCCAATAAAGAAAGAAAGAAATGAAAAATTCTAGCAATTAAAAGAGGTAACTTCAAGATCTTCTTGCTGCCAATGGTGCGTCTAGTTAAGGATGTCAATTGTTCGAATTTGAGTTAGGTACGGTTTGGTTAAAAAAAACTGTTAAGGAAAGTGGTCCAAATCCAGAATCACAATCAAGATCATGGTCCAAAGATTTCAGAGTTTAGATCAAGGTTTAGATTTGGGTCAAGATCCAAGACCAAGGTGAAGGTTGCTTCTTGACTCTCATCAGAATCCCACGCCCAACAAAGTCCTGATGTGTAAAGACTCCTCCATGATAATCGAGCCACAAAAAGACTTGCATATGGATAATTCAATTAAAGAATATCATATCAAGATAAACTCTTTCAGGTTGGACAACTTTCAGAGAGAATCTAAATTTAGTGGAAGTGCTTGTGCAATTGACTCTCCCAATGAGAGAGCCTCCCAGACGACTTGTAACTCTTCTATTATAAATAATAAAGCCTCTATCTCACGTTAAATGTAAGAGACAAAAAGAGGCATCATGGACATAGCTCTCAATAGAACGAACCATGTTCAAATGTGTTCCCTTGTGTGAACTTGTATTTTGTGATTTCTTTACACATGTGAGTTGACTTCTTGGTCATGTTTGTTTCCTACACACAATAGTCGATTTCTTTATGGTATCAGAGAAGACTACTACCTTTGTTTTGCTCTCTCCCAACTCTCTTTAATATTTGTTTTCTATCAAATTAACCGCAAAAAACAATATGTTATGGGAGTCTCAATTTACTTCCCTGCTTATTTCTCATGATTTGGAAGGATTCATAGATTGATTCAATCCTTGTCCAAATCAATACATGTAACAACCCAAATATTTAACTCAAAATTTATGTAATTGTTTTTTTTTTCACAACGGAAATATTAAGGAATCACTCGGTTAAATAAATGGACGGTTTATAGAAATCAAATTGTCATTAATAACCTCAGACTAAATAAAAACTTGTCTATCATTATTACAATTAATGAAATTAATCAGAGCTCCTCAGGACACTTATAGAAAACAGAGTCTCATAACTCCGCAGAAATCATTACCAAGCTATGCATCTCATGAATGAATCATATTTATACTAAAACAAATATAACATCAAGCATTGTATGTACTGGAAGACTTTCTGAAAGTGCATTGAGTTTAAGTTTCTCTTGTTAATTACCCTCTGAGTACGCACAAGCATTCGACATCATAGCAGACTGATATCACACGGGGGTATGTTATGCCTCTCCAATTAATACCTTGTGTAACTAGCCGTATGGGTATCCATTGGTGATGGTTCACGATCGAGAGAGTACTCCTTAATGGCAAGAACTAGAATTAGGATGCACCCTGATAACTTCTGCAGAAGACTTAGATCTACCACTTAGGATGCATTGGTAGTCCTGACCTCCTAACTCTAAGGACTGAAGACCGGGTGAGATGCCTCGCTCTCACAAACATAATTGTTTCATGGAGCTTGTACCATCTACCCCCTCCAAGGTAGAACACGGGTCCGATAACATATATCGTCTTTCAGGTGTACCCAGAACCCTGCAAGTCAGGTTATGTGGGCGAAACTTAATCCTTTATTTTTAGTGTAATACATGGCACCTCGAGGGTTAAAAAGAACCCAACCCGTATTCGGGTGATCCAGTAGTGGGTTTAACAATGAACTAATGTGCAAAAAGCACTAATAAGGTTATCACTGAAAACCAAAGACTCGTACATGAGCCTCATCATGAAAGTTTGTTTGCCCACGACCATATTACCTTGTATTATTCATACTTTAAACCCGAATTGGGTCATATGTAGTTGTCATTCAAGTTTATATTTTTTTTTCTTAATTCACAAGCATACCCTTGTATGCATTTGTATAGTCAATTTCTTGTGTGGGTAATTATGAATACCCCAAATTTTCCAAAAAAAAATTCTTTTTGCCCTTGGCCCTCATCTTCTGAATAATCGGGTCAATTTCTGATCGAAATTCTATTCATTTCTCGAATTCACTGGAATCTAGATTCAATTTCCATATCTGACCCAATCTCAGACCCAGATCTGATATCTGAATCCGATTATGAGACTGGATCTTATATTCTTTCAAAAAATCAAAACAATCAATTATTTATATTTTCTCAGATATTTTATCTGAACCCATCCCAATTCGAGGTTCAAACTCAAATATTCTCCCAAAATCTCAAGTCTAGACCCGTTTTTGAAACCCATTTAACAAAATTAACCTTGTATTTTCTCAAAAACCTCATTTTCGGAAAACATTTAATTTCAAAACAAATATTTTATAAAAATCTTTCAAAAACCTCGTTTGGATCCCATTTTTTTATTAAATTCCTCATATTCTTAGAATTTTTCTCAAAAAATATAAAAGATTTCAAAAATATATATATATTAGCTTAAACCTTTTTCTGAAAAGCCTTGTAAATGAAAACCCTTTTGTTTTGAATTTTTAAAACTTAAAAGGACCATTTTTGAAATAAGCCTAACGACTTTCCATTATAAAAGAGAGCCGCAGGGTCGACTCTTCCCGATCGCCTCTTCACCCCTCTACATCCGATCTTCTTCTTCTTTTCCCCCTCTTTCTCCAATTTCCCTTCTTCCTCCTTTTTCCCCTATATCCTTCTGGTCGACTAGAGGTATCTGGTTCATCTTCAACCTCCATAAAAAGCACCACCACCAGATTGATCAAACTAGGGGCTGGATGGGTCTCCAATCATAAGAGCGTTATTGATAGAAGAGAAATTCATAACCCAGTTCATTAAGTTGATTGTGCATTTTGCAGAAATTTCTAAGCAATGGAGAAAGGTAAGTCATCCAAATTTTGTTATCAATTTACTGTTCATTTGAATAACCATTTTTTTTATCATGTTGTTTTCTTGCATCACCTAAATAATAAAGAGGCATCCGATCTAATCTAGTATTAGATCGGATCTACCCCACAATAATTTTTCATTTCACTTCATATTAATCGTGGCTGGATTACTGCATTTCGTTGGATCCAACACTGCCATGAGAAGTATTCGTGATGCAATGCTAAGATCTGAAGAGGAGATGACCCCTTTGAAGAAAACCCTTGATGAATTTGGGACTTTTTTTTAGCAAAGGAATTTGCGTGCTTGTATGGCTTGTAAACATTGGACACTTTTATGATCCTGCTTACGGTGGCGTCCTACATGGTGCAATTTATTATTTCAAGATTGCAGTCGCTCTTGCTGTTGCAACAATCCTTGAAGGGCTTCCGGCTGTTATAACAATGTGCTTGGCTCTTGGCACAAAAAATATGGCTAAGTTAAATGCAATTGTGAGATCTTTGTCATCTGTTGAGAGATTAGGTTATACAACTGTAATTTGCAGTGACAAAATTGGTACTCTTACAACAAACATGATGGTTGTATCAAAGGTGTGTGTAGTTGAGTCTGTGCATCAGTGTCCTGTTTCCTTGGAGTACACGGTCATAGGAACCACATATGCCCCAGATGGTGTGATTATGGATTCAGGATTGTAGCTTGAATTTCCTGCTCAGTTTCCCTGCCTTCTTCACATTGCTATATGTTCAACACTTTGCAATGACTACATTACAATACAATCCTAAAAAGGGGACTTATGAAAAGATTGGAGAGTCAACAGAGGTTTCACTATGTGTCCTAGCAGAAAAGATATAAGATCCGAGTTGGAAGCAAGATTTCACAGCCTTGCCGGTAAAGAGTCATTAAGATGCTTGGCTCTTGCGTTGAAGAGAATGCCTCCAGGCCAACATATTTTATCTTTTGAGGATGAGGAAAGTTTAACATTCATTGGATTGGTTGGAATGCTGAACCCACCAAGGGAGGAAGTACGGAATGCTATTATGACATACGTGTGATAACAAATCTACTGCAGAATCTCTATGCCATCGAATTGGGGCTTTTAATCACCTGTTTGATTTTGCTGGATGTTCTTACACTACTTCTGAATTTGAGGAACTTCCTCCTATTCAGAAAGCATTGGCTTTGCAACGTATGGTGCTCTTTACCAGGGTTGAGCCTTCACACAAATGCATGCTAGTTGAATCACTGCAACATCAAAATGAAGTGTTTGCAATGACTGGCGATGGTGCCAATGATGCCTCTGCACTGAAGAAGGCAGATATAGGAATTGTAAGGGGATCAGGAACTTCTGTTGCAAAGAGTGCTGCAGATATGGTGTTGGCTGATGACAACTTTGCATCTATTGTTTCCACTGCTGCACTTTCATACCCAACACCTGCATATTATCTTCTGCTATATTGCAATCTCAACTCCACCTTCACCTTCATTTCCCACTTCACCTATAACACATGCACAATGCTTTTCCCTCTTCACTCACACGGTTATGCCCCGCTGCTACAACACTTTCACCCACTTATATTCTACATCTCCACTTAACCAATACTACATAGTAATCCTCAATACCCTCTACATCACCAGTTGCCACATAACACCACCTTCAGCCCCTTTGATTTGCACTTACACCCATCCATTCACCTTTTGTAGCATCATTTTCCACCTTCATCTCTTCACATATGTTACACAACACCCACTCCACCAACAACACTACCAATTTCCAACACTCACCTATATTCAGCATACATCCACCCTTGATGTAACCTCCCACACATACTTACAACAATGTCTAGCAATTGCTGCTATGTGAACACCCCAATTTTTTCAAAAAATTACAAAATTTCCCTTTTTGCCCCTGGCCTCATCTTCTGAATAATTTGGGTTGATTTCTGATCAAATTCCAGTCATTTCTCAAATTCACTGGTTGAAGATCCAAAATTCAAATCAAACTTCACATCTGACCCAATTTCGGATCTAGATCAGATATCCAAATCCAATCCTGAGCCTTATTATCCAATTTTTAATTCAAAATTATAAAAATACAAAAATAGTTTTCTGAATGGCTCAGATAGTTCATCAGGTGTCCATTTAGATCCAATGTTCTTTATTCCTCGATTTGAGATCCAAAACTCGATCATTTTATTAAAACTCTGGATCCAGACCCATTTTCTGAAGTCTAACCCTATATTCTCAGAAAACCCCTCTTTTGTAAAAATTTCAAGCTTTATAAAATTGTTTCAAAATCTCTTATTTTTCCATAGTTTTAGAAGGTTTTCTTTCAAAAACACAAAAAATATAGAAAACACAAAGAAAAGAACAAAAAAAATATAAAAAGAAAAGGAAATTCAAAAACAAAAAAAAACTTAAAACCCTTTTTTTGAAAATATTTCATAATCAAAACCTTTTTTTTAGAAAAAGCTTTACAAAAGACCACTGTTTTCAAAAATTTTGAAAAATAGGGAAACCCGATTTGCAAAATTTGCAACGGTTTTCTCTTATAAAACCATTGCAAAGGGGGTCAAATTCGTCATCGCCTTCACCCCAGCACCCTTCTCCTTCTCATCTGATCCATCGCCTTCCATCGCATTTCCCCCCTTCTTCACCTCGATCCTTCCTCTTTCTCCTCCTTTCCCCCTCTTCTTCTTCTTCTTCTTCTTATTTCCCTGGCTTTCCCCCAATTGGCTGAAGGAAGCCGACCATCCTTATAGCAGAACTACGGTAAGTACTCCTTTTCCTTCTTTGCTTTTTCTGATTTTCTTTTGGTTTTCTCATTTTTTTTTCTTTTGCCCCATTGACACACTCTCTGTAGCCTTGATTTGCATATAGCAATATCGAGTTACAGACCTGCAATATCAAGGGAATAATTGTATTCCAAAATCTCCCTCCTGTTTTGTAATTTATTTATTTTCTTTGTTTATACTATTTGGATTTGATACCCCTTTTGTATTTCATCTGGATCACAATCTGCATTATAACGTCTGATTCAATCTTCCGTTTCATATGATCCTTCAGTTGATTTTAGTTGTATCGTGTTTATGTTGCATTCACATTTTGTTTTTACCTCATAGATAGCCTCTGCATTTGTGTTTACAACATTACAGTTCATCTGTCTTTCATCATCCCCATCTATGATTGTATTTGTTCATGTTATATCCCATTTCCTTTTTCTTATTTTGATTTTGATTTCTTGTTTTACTCTGATCATCTGTTTATATTTGATGTCTTGTTTTGATAACATCCGATCGTATCTCGTTCACTTCTGTTCATAATATCTCATTCATCCTAATTGCAATGTGCTGCATCACCTATTACAATTTATGTTTAGTTTCAGCCGATTTATTGGATGTCCATCATACGTTTCCTGCATTTTCCCCTACGTTATATTTTCTTTATTTCATAGGTTTATCATACCTGCTAATGCATTGCATTCCCTGCTATTGCTATCTGATGTTTAGCATATGTTCTCTGATTGGTTTTGTTTATGTTTCATTTCTAGCATTACAATTCCGTAGGTTTCTCTGTAATTTTAAGCCAAATGCAGCATCTCATTTTGTTCTTTCTTATTTTGTGATTTTTCATTTGTTGCTATGTGATGTTCACTCTGCATCCACCATATCTCATAGAGAAAGGAGCATCATGCGCCACATTAGAGAGTTTCGATGTTAAAAGATGGCTAATAACTACTGATAAAAAGATGGGTATGTATTTCAGAATGGTTGGACGAGTTATGTGAATAGTGCATTTACTGTTAATACACTTAGTGAAAGCTATTATGAAGATAGCTATGTTCTCAGTAATGAACGAACTATGATCCCATTCCCTCTGGCTCTGATGATGGGAGGGGTGAGACATAACAAATTTGTATATATGATAGATTCCATACATACAAGACTTGCATACTTGACAGATTGCATGCATACCGGATTTGCATATCTAACATATTGCATACATACCGGATTTTCGCATCTAACAGATTGCATACATACCAGATTTTCATGCTCAACTATATGATATTCACATATTTATAGGCACACTCTTGTGTGCAATGAACTTTATATAGGCCCACCTTGGGACCACTTTGCTGCTTCAACACACCGTCATATGTATGCACTGGCTTCCCACTCACACACTCTTGCGTGTTACACATGGTCATTTCCACATGAGCAGAGTTTTAGGCATAACATTGTCTAATCCTTTATGGTTTACCCCTAATAAACAGAGTATATGATGGATGATTAACTCTGTAAGCCTGGTTCATTTGGAATCTATGGCATTTCATGGTACTATAAGTCATGTAACAGCCTTATGCGCCTAAGCACAAGCTGGATGTCTGTCATACCGATATATAAGAAGAAACTACTTGCTGGAAATATAAATTTTCCTACCACACGTGGGCGATGTATTGTGAGTGATCAGGACAATGAAATTTATAAATTATTGTTCGATTATCCATTATGTGCGCAGGTCTTGTGATCTAACCTATACATTTGAATGGAGTGTTAACTATAGATCATATTGATCATTGCTCTATATGCTGGAAAACTTTTTTGTAATAGAATCTGTCATGTGTATAGGTTGAGTGATTGGGTCTATGCTTGCAACACGTACATGCATCATTTCTATGTTGGGATAATATTTTGACCCTCTAATGTGTTGTGTGTGCAGATCCATTATGCTGATCTATATATTTATATGTTTGGTCATACAATGCAGCAACTATATAAATGTTAGAATAATCTTTTCAATAGTATAATGGGTGCAAATCGAGTGATCAGATATGTGCACTCACATACTCAATCCTGTCATGAAACACTCAAATAAACAAGTTATGTGTTCTTGCTCTCCCAAGAAAATACATAAAAATTTGAAAGTGAGGTTGTTTCAATCTCTAGCATGTCTGGTGGCAGCCATGATAGACTTACCTACATATATTTTTTTCTATTTATTTATTTATTTATTTTTTCATCGAAGATCTTGATCTACACTATACGTGCCTTCCATGGCACTATGTGCAAAAAAAAAAAACATATTGCCAAGACTATTCTAAACGGTTGTACGCCCTTACATACAATCAAAAGGTGTTGCAACATACTCGTGCTACAGGACACCGAACACATGTATATAGATATGATCCCCTTACCTCTATTGATGAACGAGTCTTTGAACATGTTCAGAATTTCGGTTGGGTCAATGGGCTGTCGTGCTTCTCCTAGGTGCACGGCTTCCACCGGAGTCTATCCCACGAATGAAGAAGGGAATGACAGAGAGGAAAGAAGAGATGGGAGAGAAGAGAAAGGTGTTGGAACGATTTTCACTTAAGGTGAAAAGCAAGAGAACATTTGGAAGTTTTCTAAATGGAACCTCCTCCATAAATTCGTTCCTAATGTGTCCACCATTTGAATCCACCCATGCAAATTCGTGGGAATGGAAGAGGAATTTAGTAACCTTTCTTTAATGGCATTTTTTGTCACCCTTCCATTCTTTCTTAAAATGTCATCTTAATCCCCTTCAGGGAATACATGTATTATATAAGAAAGTCTTTCATGCTTTTAAAACTTTGAGATTTCAAAATCTAAATCCCAATTAAGTCTCCTTCAAAGTTAAATATTCGGCTAGCCCATATCTGTCTTAATTAAAACGTGTGCTAACTAAGGAATGTTATACATGTTTTCAAAAAAAAATCTAGATTTGCATATCATGGCTTTAGCTGAGTTACTTATTTGGGATTTTCGGCCAGCCTTTACCTTAAAACATGTGATTTTCCGATTAAATCTAGATTTTGTGATAAAATAAAATGAGAAGGTTGTAGTGTATCACAACAAAACCTATGTGCATAGGAGATTTGAACTCAAGCTATTTCTTCAAAGAGGCAATGAACCTCCCCAATGCACTATCTTTCATTTTAATGCAAATTATGTCTTACTTAATTTACTTAAATACTTATAGACGTTAGGCATTTTTGTCAAAAAGGAAATCCATGTCTTCTTATTAGAATCCGTGTGAGTGTGGTTAATGGGATTTGAACTCAGGTTGCCTCCCAACTAGACAATACCCCTCACCACAACATCACCCCACAACTTGTTGTGTTTTGTGTCTACTTTAATTCTTTTATATGCAAATGGTTTCCTAATGGAACTCAATTTCGGGTTGGATCCACATAATAATTTTATCCTCTAAAACTCCTCAAGTTGGATTTGAGATCCTGTTTAAGGTTATATACTCCATTTGGATCTATAAACAAAAATCAAATTAATTCTCACCGGGTTTCAAATCCCTCCAAAATCCAAAACCATGTGCTATATCCAAAAGCTCATAGTGGGTTTGATATGCCTACATCATATCTAAGATATTTAATATTAAAACATTCCTTGTTTAGGAGATAATTTCTCTTTTATTTATTTCTAAAAATCACTTGAATTTTTTTAGGTTTTATAATACATCACTCATAATGGCGTTTCAAAATTAAATCTTGAGTATGTTTCATGGAAGAGAAGAGATCAACCCTAATTGAGTTGGATTACCTCATCACATACTAAACTTGTGCATACACAGGTTATTGGTTTGAGAACATCTTTAGATGTTTGGAAGGCCCTGAGAGAAAGATATGCTGCCCACTCTCGGCCAAGAGTTATGCAGTTGAGAGGGCAACTACATACCATGATTAAAGGTAAGAACTCTATCGATGAGTATATACAAAAGGCTAAAGGCATTCGTCATCAGTTGACAATGGCTAGCAAACCCATTTGTGATGATGACATGGTGATGTACATTCTTAGAGGCTTACCTCATAAGTATGCCTCTTTTTTCACATCAATAACTACTTGTAAGATTTATAAAGTTTCAGTAAATTTTTTGAATAAAACTAAGATGTACTTTATATAAAATTATCATATTGACCTGGAATGCAAAACAAAAAATTCAAATGATCCAATTATACTTAGAACATATATATCCTTTGGGATATATCCGCAAACAGTCAAGGAACCACAACTCTCTCCCTGAACAAAATTAAGAGATTTCAACGAGCCAATCTGCTTTGTCTTGTTGATACAAAGAAAATAGTGTACTCACATTTTTCACAAAAAATATCGATGAAACCTCAAAAATACATGGGCCCCACAAAAATATCTTGCGGGCCCCACAAAAATATCTCACCAAAATATCTTGTGGGCCCACATAAATATCCCCTGAAGTTATTAAGTGGGCCTCATAGGAACATAGATGTCATTAGTTACTTTGCCATTAAGTTTGGATCTTGGATTAGGTGGGCCATCTGGATCAGACCCAGACCCCATGTGGATCCAAGATCTACATTCTTGCCTATAAATAAGAGGATACCCCATTCTTTTAGAAAAAAATTCAGTTCTCTCTCACTCCTCTTTTTCTCTTCTCTCTTTTGGTTCTAACCTAGGTTAAGCCTAGTTGACTTAGACCAAGCCCACTTGCAATGAGCTTGGACATGCCTAGCCTGGGCTGATCCCAGTTGGGTCAAGTCAACTTGACCTACTAGGCTAGCTTTTCTCTTTCTTTTCTTGTCTTGGTCTTAACCTAGGTCAAACCCACTTGACCTAGACTGATCCTACTTGAGGTGAGCTTGAACTCACCTGACCTAGACCGAACCTAATTGGGATAAAATCCCTTAGCCTTGACTGCTTGACCTCATGTACCATTTCCTTGACTAGGTGCAAAACTAAATCACATTAATTATTTGTGAATAGACAAATGACTCCCACGACAAGGAGAACCGCGCTGAGTCCTACACTTAGGGGTTTATGTTAGAAACCCTTAACAACTTGGTTACTGTCATTCATGAGACGAGGCAGAAATCGGCTCTGCCTCGCAATGAGGACACTGAGGAAATTACTTACGAAAAGTTTCTCAAACTAGACCCATCGATCTTTGTCGATAGAGTCGATCCAAAACTCGTAAAAAACTGGATCAAAGAGACTGTACATGTGTTCCTAGTGCTGGAAGTGCTAGAGGAACAAAAAATGGATTTCAACACATACCAATTAAAGGACAACACAGGGAAGTGGTGAGACACCACTAAGATTATACAATTCTTAGAGTACAAGGTAATCCCGTATGGTGATTTCTGAAGAACCTTCCTAGATAACTACTTCCTGATACACTCTAAGAACAGGAAAAAGATGGAATTCTTGGAGTTAGAACAAGGTAGCATGAGTCTCATCGAATATACTATAAATTTCTAAAACCTCGAGTAGTACTGCTCCAAGTTGTTCGAGACTGACCAGGAAAGGGCCGACAAATATGTTAACGGGTTGCGAGAAGGGCTACGGTCTCGTGTGATAACCAGTATGCCCTCTACTTTCCAAGCTATTGTGGTGACAACTTTGAGGATTAACACAGACTCAAGATAATGTCGTATGACAGCCTCAAACCTTCAATAGAGAAATATGGGATATGCAAGACCCTCCCAATAAATGCAATAGCATCCCCTATTTCAACAACCGTCACCACAAAAAATAGAACAGAAACCCATGGTGAGTCGTGTTTACGTTGTATCAACTGAACAACTCACACATAATGACCTTATCAAGGAACTTGAATACCCTTGATAGGTAGAAGTTGTGTTGGGTAAAAAGCAACCAAAAAATAAAACAAGATTAAATGAATTCTCAAGCCTAGACACATAGCTCATGAGCTTATGTATGCTTATCTGAATCGATATGTATTTGTTCTTTAAAGTAATGATAAAAAATCTTTGACTTGTCAAATTAAATTTATACGTGCTTGTGCCCAAATTGGTGGCCACCAGGGCGAGCCTATGAGGATGTATAACTCCACGACCAAGCAGTTCTGAGAGACCTTGTACGAGTGTGCATGTTCAAAACCAATAGCTTGGCTAGGATGATTTTGTGAGGGTGTACTATCCCAATATTAGGTGAGTCTAATAAGGACAAGCCTATGAGAATGTGTGTTTCTAAGACCAGGTAATCTGATAGGGGACTTCTTCTAATATGATAAAAAAATTTATGAGAATAATTAGGTTATATTAAATAGTTACATGGAATGACTATGATTGATAGCTAGTTGAAAGACTATGGATTTGGATTTGCTGCCATTGTTGTAGCATAATTTAATACTAGTTTAGATATGAAAAGCATGCCCTTATCGATTGTAGATTGTGATATGAGGTTATGAACTAGGTGAATGATACAACACATCTACTTAGACATCTTGCAAGTGATTGCAAAATTATTTATTTAATATCTAACTGGGTTGAATACATTAACATACTAGTGAAGGAAACATCACGCCAACTTAGTCTTGTTGCTGATAACTTTGTTGATCCAATATGCGAGAGAAATATTCTGAGCTATTCATGTAGTACTCGTAACAAAATTTCATGGATGAAATTTTTTTAAGAGGGTAACGATGTAAGATCCACAATTTTTCAGTAAAAATTCTGAATAAGATGTATTTTATGTAAATTATCATATTGACCTGGAATACAAAATGGACAAAATTCAAAAAGTCAATTATACTTAGGACGTATATATCCTTAGAGATATATCCTCGGAGATATATGCTCCTCCCCAACCATAAAGATAGAGGATGGCCTCCACATTAGCTGCAAAGTGATAGGCCATGAAACTCATGAGTAGAAGTCTGATGCATCAGGATGGGGGTGTGGGAGTTCTCTCTCGACTATGTAGTCCCTCAATCGAGACAGGTGAAAGGTGCCCTAGTCAAGGCTAAGCCACAAATTGTTTGAATGTACCCCTTCTGGATCGTCGTCTTGATCCAGGTTAAGCCTGTATAGCACTCATAATGATAAGGTTGAGAAAGTGAAAACTGAAATTTATTTGTGTATTTAGTTAAGCATGACATGCATCACGTAAAAGGAAAAGTAAATAAAGGCAATTGCAAGTCACACATGCATGGAAAGGTTATCTGATCAACAATGGTAAGTGCATATATTATTTACTTTTTCATGCATAAGACTTTAATTGCTTTTGAATGATATTTTTGTTGTTCACTACAATGTTATCCATATTTAAAATGAATAGTTTCCTAAAAATTTATGTAAAAATATCAGCATATGTTTATGCATACTGGTTCTGATTTACTTTTGTTGCACAACACGTTCTACTAGAGACTTGATGAGTCTGACCCCAATTATATATATTACAAGTACTGAGTAGAGGATCATTTACTATGGTGGGATGTTGTAGTGGGACCTGAGCCAATTTTTTTCTATTTATGCAAAGTTTTGAACTGTGGACATTCATGTGTTAATTGGACATTTTAAACTCTTATATTCATTTTCAACTCTGAAATTGAATTCAATTAATTATGTGATTGTTAAATTCAATTTGATATGGCGAATGGTTTGATAGATCTGTAATCCACCAAATCGCTTTATCCAATTTTTGTTGTGATTTCTAAAACTATTTAAAAAATATATATTCATGATTTTTTGGATAAAATTTTGGGGTGTTACAAGGGGGCATTGTTGGATGCACCATTTTGGCTAGAGGAGAATCTTGATGCAGTCAAGGGTCTGTCACAACTCAAGTTTTCTGGCATAGATGGGTACTCTGTGGATTTTTCCTTTGATTTTGGGGAGTCATCAAATCATATTTATATTCCATGTTTGTTGAATTCTTTCATTACTCGAACATGTTCGAGGTGTTTGGTCATTCTGAAATCATTCTCTTACCTAAGATGACCAACGCGATGGACATTTTATTGTTCAGGCCCATTTCCATCTCGAGGGTTTCTTATCGCATCCTTTTAAAAGTGTTGGCAAATAGGATGTAGTCAGCCATCTTGAGCATTATCATCAAGTTGGAAAGGGCTTTCATTAAAGGGTGTTTCATGCAGTGTTGTGCTCACATTGAAGGCCATAACATTTCTACCTTGAGTAAGCCATATTTTGTGCTTAGTTTGGACATTACTAAATCATTTGACTTTGTTTTATGGCATTTTATTATGCAATCTCTAGTGAATATGTGTTTTGGGGATCGATCGTGTAAAGGAATTGGTCTAGTCTGCTTTGACCCATGTTAGATTGAATGGTGAAACTAGTCAAGTTTTTGACTTGCATTGGGGTCTCAGGTGGGGTTATCCCTTACCCCCCCTTCTTTTCGATGTAGTGGTTGAGGGTCTGTCATCCTTATTTGGGCAGGTGGCAAACTTCTGCTTCATCAACCCATCTTCATTCTTCAGTTTTGGCTTTGCTTCAATTTGTTGATGACTTTATTCTTTTTAGTGAAGCTTCCATTAAACAAATGACTAGGATTCTTTGCATCCTCGAGATATTTGGACTCTTATCGGAGTTGCACACTAATGAGGAAATAGTGAGGTTTTTTTGTTTAACGCAGACACTGTCACCACCGCCGCTACATCTCATCTCTTTGGTTGCAAAATTGATCAGTTGTCGACCTCTTACCTCAGATTGCCTCTTCATAACCGGCTGGTGCGTGCAGATTTGTGGACGCCAGTACTTGAGTGTGTGGAAGCTCATCTGCAATCCTGGTAAGGTCAATACCTCTCCCATGTTGGTAGGGTTACTCTTATTAAATTAGTTTTAGCAGCCATCCCCTCACACTTTATGTCAATGTTTAAGATGCTAACGAAATTAGAAAAGCACATTAAAAAAACAATGCAGATTTTTTTTTGTGGGGAGGCAACAATGATCACAACAAAATGGCTTTGGCTGCTTGGTCTCATGTTTTGAAGTCAACTGCAAGGGGCAACTTGGGTGTCACACCGCTTTTTTTGAGAAATGGGGCACTTATCTCCAAGTGGTGGTGGTCTATTAGCAAAAATGAGGGGGCCTTGCCCTATACTAGGTCTACATATTCTTTGCAGGGCTCACCTTAGGAGTGATTGCCAAATAGGGAACCAGGCACATCTTTAGGGGTGTGGATATTGTGGTGCCGAGTTTTGACGAAATTCAAGACCGGGTTGGGCCCTTTATTAGACGGTTTGGCCATGTGCGTATGGTCCCATTCCATGATGGGCCGGTTTTAGATCGCCTCTTTTTGCTCAACATTTGGTGATGTGGGTTTAGATCCTTTGTCGGAGGAGTTGGTAAGGGCATGTGGGCTTTCCCCTAGATCACACCTATTTGGATGTGTAAAAACCACAAAATTTCAGGAATTTTAAAAAGTAATTGTTGTGGTCAGTGTGAAATAATTTTTATTTCATCTGTTTAATTGATCTTAGTGAATGATTTGTGTTAAATTCCTAAGCTCTAGGTTTAACTTGGGTATTGTTGACAATTAATGGCTAATTGACAATTAAATTAAGAATTTTACTTAATTAGCAATTTAATATAGTTATTATTTTATCATTGAATAAATTAAGTTTGTGACTAATTACCCTGTTAAATTATAATTAACTATGCAAGTTAATTAAACCATTGTTAGTGAGAAATTAATGTGAAGTAATAAATAAAGTTAATTAGACTAATTAGATTTGGATCAAATCTAATTGGATTTAGAACATACCCAATTGGATTAGATCCAACTAGGGATCCAATGTGAAGTTGTGTGGGAGTTTCATAAAAAAATATGAATAAAATAAAATAAAGTATTAAATTATCTAACAAGTTTTTAGGTGGAATTGGAATAACTAACTCACAAGGGGTTCGGGCAATTTTCTATAAACTTGTAAACATTAAACTCTATTGTTCTAGATCATTACTCATTTAAAGACTTGTAAATATTTTGGAATGAGATAAATTGTGGATGTTGTCCTTTTTTTATGGAAAAGTTAAAAAATAATTGCAAATCTCAACTTTTACGTAACTCCTCAAATGTCTTAACGCTTAAATAATTTTATGTTCTGCATTTTTATATATGAATTCTCTTAAAGTGATAAACTCAATTGGTTTGTGTCTACGGACAATTTTGTATTGTATCTAATACTAAGAGGTAAATATATACTCATGCTTGCGCTTAGGCGAGTCGTCTAGTATTTAGAATGGTTGGAATGTGACTCTAGATAAACTCGTTGGCACGTTACTTTTGAGAGTCAAGTAAAACTTTATAACACGTAAAAAAATTTTAATTTTCTCAAAATTTCAGGTTTTGAAAAAAGGTGAAAAAGATTGGATTTTTTATGAACATTACAATGCATAAGATACATACTTGCACTATTATTGCCTATGTTGAGTGTATAGTTCAAGGAACCTTCACAGTGTCATTAGACACACTTGCGTGAATCTTACTGTTATTACATTTAACTCATTTATGCATGTAAACCATGTTATATATTTGATAGCTCGGGTCTAATAAGAACCCACAAGGTTTACAAGAAAGTGTCATACCTTGTATATTACATACATTAATCCATACCCAGACTTGTTATACTCACCTTCATTGGTGAATCGCTCATATGGGCTAAAGGCGCCAGAGCAACATAAAATAAGTTTAGATACATTAACAACATCATGACAAGAATGTTACCTTGAGAGGGTACTTAAGCTACTTAGCTATGTTTGCCTCATGGATCGACTCACATGAAATGATAAATAATTTAATTAATAATAAACCTTGTAACTTATTCACACTGATAGTCTACCTTGGAGTGGGTAGATGGTATAGCCTTGAGTGACATCAGTACATGTAGATTCACCTACACGTCTTATTGAATGTTTATGGGAGTGATGACATCCCTTTTGGTCTCCAATCACTCGAAGCATAAGGACCCCAACTCATACACCTTGACAATGCGGATTTTTCTTTTAAGAGTTGCGAAAAACTTCCTAGAGACCCGGAGTCCTTACAGTTTCAATTTCAGTTGGATAACCATATACCACAAACGAACTTACATTTATCATTCATAACCAACCAACTAAACTCTTTTATTGATGAAACCATAATAGTCTCATACTCAAGTCAAAAGTGAAGTAACAACTGCAGAAAATAAAATGAACTAAAACAAACAAAAGTAGAGCCACTCTATCTGTAAGTGAAGCAGTCTCAAGTAAACGTGACCCTCGTATCTCCTCAGAAGTGAGTCCATTTCACTGATCACATGTGTCTGCAAAAAACCAATTAAGTTGGGAGTCAAAATTTGAAAAATTCTGCGTACAGGTACCTCTAACGAAACAAGTGAGCTAAAGAATATAGATAAGACCTCACATAATAATTTAAAGAAATACAATGATGACAAATACATAATTTGATTTGAGCATTCAAACAACAGGGAACAATTTCTAAGCATGAAGGATCATTTAAGCAATAGCAGAGATCACAATTTAAATAAGCGGGACAGTAGAGATTAAACATCATGGATCCACAAACATGTAACAATTAAGAGAACAGGTAAAACATGCATCTTCTAATGCATAGCAGGATTATGCATGATTTATGTGCAATGCATGAATACTTTATTATTTTTCATTAGAGTTTTACCTTTCCATATGCATACCCTATTAAATGCATACAATTTAAGTTGCTATTTTTAAATAAATTATCATTGCCCGCGGATACACCAAACCGGTAAAATCCCTGATGTTAAGTTAGGTTACCAGGGTAACTTAACACACAAATTTGTATTTTATTACTGGGTTCTTAACTTAGACCTCGACCGATATCAGGAAACAACACCATCCATCGAAACATTGAAAAACAACATCCAATGTCGGGGACACCATGAAAAACAACATCCACTGACACCACTTTCTTGGTATACCAAAACAACAACAACTATGTCAAACACACCACCCCCAGGCAAAGTGGCGGACTCTCCCTAAACCGTGGCTAGCAGAAGACCCTTAATATCGATTTTAGGGGCAACAACAACGCACATGGAGTTTTTGTAAACTCACGATTTTTCTAAAACCGCAATATCCAAGATTCTCACATTAAAGAAGGGACATCAAGGAAACATAAATTACAATGTTCTTTACTTTCTTGTTATTAATTCATCTCTTTTATATTTGCAAATCAGCATGCAAAATTAATAACAATAGCTTGCAAATCAGCATGCCAAGTTCTTCACAGGACCACAACCCATGGCAACAAAGAACTGTGTATCTCTTTTATATTTGCAAATCAACATGCAAAGTTAATAACATAGGTTTGTAAATCAACATGCAACAATAAGCACGCAAATCAGCATGCGCAGCTCTACATGGTCTACCACCCGTGGCACCAATAGAACAGTGCAATTAAAACCATAATATAAATATGGTTTTTTTTTGTGATGCATTTAAACAATTAATAAAGGAGTAAACCACAGCTCAAGACCCACCGGGCCCACAATGATTCATTTCAATCATCGATGCACCATATGCAAAAACCATAACAGTGTGCAATATACGCAATGATATTAACATGATTCCAAATGCACAATCATTCATACAAATTTAATAATGTGTATGATCCATCACACTCATATGCATGTGTTCACCATCCTAGGAGCAAGTACTTCCATAAAGCAGAAGATTGGAAAAGTACAAAAATGTATAAGCATCAATTATAAGTCAGCCTATTCAATATAATGTTATATTCAGCTAGTGCTACTCTGAATATGCCACAACATATTGAACAACATATTGCAATCTCCACTATGCATGAGTTAACCAATGAATATGCACAGGACCAAATCAAGCATTTCCATCAGATAATAAAAAAAAACTATAGCTAAACAAAAGAGACTCAAGCATTGCAATATGTTCTATTTAGATTTATTCGAACTCGATGAAGAATTCCTGCTACTTGTTTTCGTTCGGAAGTGCTAAGACTTACAATTATAATTCATAGTACGTGTGTCTTACATTCCGTTGCAAGGAGTAAGGTGCAAAGGTAAAAATCAGCTATATTAACATGATGATGTCCCAAGGAAAACACCAACTCATTTTCAGTATAGCACACAGAGTTCATGCGACAGCCTAACAACTCACATTTGACATTGATAACGTGCATATGAGCACCCCTTCCCCACAATTTCAAGTTATATAAACCCACCGTAAGAACTACCACCAATCCTATGTAGAATCACGACATTAGTTGTTCATATTTATTTATACTAGTGAAACATGGCACATGCAGCTTACTTGCTTTTACAAAAGCTGAAACAGAGAGTTACGATTACAAATCATTCCTATGGTACTAAACTAATATATTGTTTGTTTGTTTTTTCTTCCTTTCACATTCATATGACTGATCTTTAATATCAAAATTGCCGATTTTCAAGCAGAGCACATAGTTGGGTTGATAATATAAATACGCAACACATACTATGGTATTTTTATATTGCATAAAATGCACAATTTCATATGTGTTAAGATGAAGAAAATGCACATATTAGAGTTTTGACATGGACCTTAACAAACAAAAAATGTAATTTCTATCATGGATCTTCATAGAAATTTAATTTCTATTAACAAACTTATTACCTATGATCATTCAGCCATTGCATTTAACAATTTAGAAAGTATGCAACTTAATTGAATTAATACCCTGTATATCCTGTACATGTTTATACGCTGTCATGTGAAAACCCAAAATCTCTTTTTTTTTTACACCTACTCAGTCGACTTTTGCTATAAGTCAGCCCCAAACTCGATGTGGACTGGGCTTGGACTAGTCAAGGGTTCAATCCAGACCTATAAAGACACCCAAACCCAAGCAATCAAAGGACTCAATCCTTGTCCCTCATAAACAACTTAAATGCAGAATTTAATAGGATTGCCTAGGCATAAATCAATACACGTAACTTCAATAGTAATCTACGCTATCAACAATCTTGTTAGCATGATCAATTTAGGCTATCAATTTCTGATCGGCAAAAAAAGAACAAAATCAGCTCAAGCTATTCCAAATTCCTAATTGCAACCATTCAAGGTATTAAATATCCCATACCCATACAGTCCATGCTAACAATTTTATTCTAAAGGCATACCCAGTTTAGATTATAAAAACCCACACACACAACTCACATGGTCAGATCATTACCCAATTTGGATAGAGTATTGGGTCTAAGGAAAAGAACCCCCAGATCTATTAAATGGGATTAATAAAAATTCTAGACAGGCTATTAAATTCTAAACAAGACAAAGATATATTCCTCTTTCGGCATACAAAGAAACATAGACAGAAATCTCTTTTTGAAAAGGTGGATAAAAAGAATGACCCCATAGAAAAGGATCCTTAAATCCTCTTTCATAAATTTTTTTAGGGCAGACAACTGGATCTACCCTTTTTCATAGATTTTTTTTCATCTAAATCATGCATGAAAACATCACCCATAGTCAATACCTCACTCAAATCAAGAGAGGAAACTCGTACCTCGGACTGGCATTTTTTTTCCTGTGATCGGAGACTGGTGTCGCGATTTGGATGCAGTCACGCTCCCTTCACCACTGGAAGAGGAGGCCGACGTTTTCAGCACCGCCTCACGCAGAGAAGAGGTCGAAGGGGAGGAGATGGTGGTGTACGAGAGAGAGAGAGAGAGAGAGAGAGAGAGAGAGAGAGAGAGAGAGAGAGAGAGAGAGAGAGAGAGAGAGAGAGAGAGAGAGAGAGAGAGTGTCGCCACTGCCGAGCTCAGGCTGAGAGGGACAGAGAGATAGAGAGGAGGAACAGGGAGGCCCTTTTTGTAGAAGGGGGGTCTCCTGAAAAGGAAGGAGCTCCCCTTCCATCATCTGGCGGTTGCGCTCCAGCCCCCCTCCTCCTTTGTGATTTTTGCCTTGTGGGGGGGGGGGGGGGGGGGATAGGGTTCACTCTGAACTCTACCCCCGTCGTTTTTATTGGACAACCCGTATCGGGTTGCCTTATATGTTTATTTGTTTGTTTGTTTTTCGTTACTTACCTGCTACGGGGGGCGTGGCCCGGGTCCGAGGGCGAGACTCGTTATCCAGTCACAGTCTGGATCCGCGACACCCCATTGCAGTGTGGATCCGTGTCTTACCAACAATGTGGATCCACAAGATGGATCCAACTGTAGATCCCTGCACTAAATTTTTATATTTATTATTTCTTTCTTTATATATATACATGATATTAATTATATATATGCCCCCTTATGGGTCCTGGATCCGAAATACGGATCCTAGGCCCATTTGCACATTTCACATTTTTTTATAAAGGAAAATACACGAAAAAAATTCGATTATTACATCCCCACCCCCTTAAAAGAATTTCGTCCTCGAAATTAAAATGTTAGGTATACATTTAAAACATGAAAAATTTGAAAAATTTAAACCTCGATCGATCCTACCCCCTTAGGCTTGATTTTGAACAAATTCTTTGAGAGAATTACAAGAAAAAATGTAATGTACATTATATGAGAATTTATCATGAATACAAACAAGCATAAAAGATTCATTACTTAACTAAGAGTATTAAAAAGTCATACCAGTGAAGGAGACTGCTCTAGAGTACGAGGCACGACTTGTTGACTCTTCAGGACATAGCTCACATACCAAAAATTTAACACTAAAAAGATGATAAAAGTGTAAGTCTTTGTGGTGACTCTGATACCAAACTCGTAACGACCCCAACTCATACACCTTGAAAATGCGGATTCTTTTTTTTTTTAAGAGTTGCGAAAAACTTCTCAGAGACCTGGGGTTCTTACAGTTCCAATTTCAGTTGAATAACCACACACCACAAATGAACTTACATTTATCATCCATAACCAACCAACTAAACTCTTTTATTGATGAATCCATAATAGTCTCATACTCAAGTCAAAAGTGAAGTAATAACTGCAGGAAATAAAATGAACTAAAAGAAACAAAACTAGAGTCACTTTATCCGTAAGTGAAGTAGTCTGAAGCAAACGTGACCCTCGTATCCCCTCAGAAGCGAGTCGACTTCACTGATCACCTGCGTCTGCGAAAAACCAATTAAGTAGGGTGTTAAAATCTGAAAAATTCTACGTACAGGTACCTCTAACGAAACAAGTGAGCTAAAGAATACAGATAAGACCTCACACAATAATTTAAAGAAATACAATGATGACAAGTACATAATTTGATTTGAGCATTCATACAACAGGGAACAATTTCTAAGCATGAAGGATCATTTAAGCAATAGCAGAGATCACAATTTAAATAAGCGGGACAGTAGAGATTAAACATCATGGATCCACAAACATGTAACAATTAAGAGAACAGGTAAAACATGCATCTTCTAATGCATAGCAGGATTATGCATGAATACTTTATTATTTTTTATTAGAGTTTTACCTTTTCATATGCATACCCTATTAAATGCATACAATTTAAGTTCCTATTTTTAAATAAATTATCATTGCCCGCGGATACACCAAACCGGTAAAATCCCCGATATTAAGTTAGGTTACCAGAGTAACTTAACACACAAATTTGTATTTTATTACTGGGTTCTGAACTTAAACCTCGACCGATATCAGGAAACAACATCATCCATCGAAACATTGAAAAACAACATCCAATGTCGGGGACACCATGAAAAACAACATCCACTGGTGCCACTTTCTTGGTATACCAAAACAACAACAGTTGTGTCAAACACACCACCCCCAGGCAAAGTGGCGGACTCTATCTAAAATCGTGGCTAAGAGAAGAACCTCAATATCGATTTCAGGGGCAACAACAACGCACTCGGAGTTTTTGTATCCTCATGGTTTTCCCAAAACCGCAATATCCAAGATTCTCACATTAAAGAAGGGACTTCAAGGAAACATAAATTACAATGTTCTTTACTTTCTTGTTATTAATTCATCTCTTTTACATTTGCAAATCAGCATGCAAAATTAATAACAATAGCTTGCAAATCAGCATGCCAAGCTCTTCACAGGACCACAACCCATGACAACAGAGAACTGTGCATCTCTTTTACATTTGCAAAGTTAATAACATAGGCTTGCAAATCAACATGCAACCATAAGCTCGCAAATCAGCATGCACAGCTCTACATGGTCTACCACCCGTGGCACCAATAGAAAAGTGCAATTAAAACCATAATATAAATATGGTTTTTTTTTGTGATGCATTTAAACAATTAATAAAGGAGTAAACCACAGCTCAAGGCCCACCTGGCCCACAATGATTCATTTCAATCATCGATGCACCATATGCAAAAACCATAACAGTGTGCAATATACGCAATGATATTAACATGATTCCAAATGCACAATCATTCATACAAATTTAATAATGTGTATGATCCATCACACTCATATGCATGTGTTCACCATCCTAGGAGCAAGTACTTCCATAAAGCAGAAGATTGGAAAAGTAAAAAAATGTATAAGCATCAATTATAAGTCAGCTTATTCAATATAATGTTATATTCAGCTAGTGCTACTCTGAATATGCCACGACATATTGAACAACATATTGCAATCTCCACTATGCATGAGTTAACCAATGAATATGCACATGACCAAATCAAGCATTTCCATCAGATAATAAAAAAAAACTATCGCTAAACAAAAGAGACTCAAACATTGCAATATGTTCTATTTAGATTTATTCGAACTCTATGAAGGATTTCTGCTACTTGTTTTCGTTCGAAAGTGCTAAGACTTACAATTGTAATTCATAGTACATGTGTCTTACATTCCGTTGCAAGGAGTAAGGTGCAAAGGTGAAAATCAGATATATTAACATGATGATGTCCCAAGGAAAACACCAACTCATTTTCAGTATAGCACACAGAGTTCATGCGACAACCTAACAACTCACATTTGACATTGATAACGTGCATATGAGCACCCCTTCCCCACAATTTCAAGTTATATAAACCCACCATAAGAACTACCACCAATCCTATGTAGAATCACAACATTAGTTGTTCATATTTATTTGTACTAGTGAAACATGGCACATGCAGCTTACTTGCTTTTACAAAAGCTGAAACAGAGAGTTACGATTACAAATCATTCCTATGGTACTAAACTAATATATTGTTTGTTTGTTTTTTCTTCCTTTCACATTCATATGACTGATCTTTAATATCAAAATTGCCGATTTTCAAGCAGAGCACATAGTTGAGTTGATAATATAAATACGCAACACATACTATGGTATTTTTATATTGCAGAAAATGCACAATTTCATATGTGTTAAGATGCAAAAAATGCACATATTAGAGTTTTGACATGGACCTTAACAAACAAAAAATGTAATTTCTATCATGGATCTTCACAGAAATTTAATTTCTATTAACAAACTTATTACCTATGATCATTCAGCCATTGCATTTAACAATTTAGAAAGTATGCAGCTTAATTGAATTAATACTCTGTATATCCTGTACATGTTTATACACTGTCATGTGAAAACCCAAAATCTCTTTTTTTTTACACCTACTCAGTCGACTTTTGCTATAAGTCAGCCCCAAACTCGATGTGGACTGGGCTTGGACTAGTCAAGGGTTCAATCAAGACCTATAAAGACACCCAAACCCAAGCAATCCAAGGACTCAATCCTTGTCCCTCATAAACAACTTAATTGCAGAGTTTAATAGGATTGCCTAGGCATAAATCAATACACGTAACTTCAATAGTAATCTACGCTATCCACAATCTTGTTAGCATGATCAATTTAGGCTATCAATTTCTGATCGGCAAAAAAAGAACAAAATCAGCTCAAGCTATTCCAAATTCCTAATTGCAACCATTCAAGGTATTAAATATCCCATACCCATACAGTCCATGCTAACAATTTTATTCTAAAGGCATACCCAGTTTAGATTATAAAAACCCACACACACAACTCACATGGTCAGATCATTACCCAATTTGGATAGAGTATTGGGTCTAAGGAAAAGAACCCCCAGATCTATTAAATGGGATTAATAAAAATTCTAGACAGGCTATTAAATTCTAAACAAGACAAAGATATATTCCTCTTTCGGCATACAAAGAAACATAGACAGAAATCTCTTTTTGAAAAGGTGGATAAAAAGAATGACCCCATAGAAAAGGATCCTTAAATCCTCTTTCATAAATTTTTTTAGGGCAGACAACTGGATCTACCCTTTTTCATAGATTTTTTTTCATCTAAATCATGCATGAAAACATCACCCATAGTCAATACCTCACTCAAATCAAGAGAGGAAACTCGTACCTCGGACTGGCATTTTTTTTCCTGTGATCGGAGACTGGTGTCGCGATTTGGATGCAGTCACGCTCCCTTCACCACTGGAAGAGGAGGCCGACGTTTTCAGCACCGCCTCACGCAGAGAAGAGGTCGAAGGGGAGGAGATGGTGGTGTACGAGAGAGAGAGAGAGAGAGAGAGAGAGAGAGAGAGAGAGAGAGTTGCCACTGACGTGCTCAAGCTGAGAGGCATAGGGAGATAGAGAGGAGGAACGTGGAGGCCCCTTTTGTAGAAGGGGGGTCTCCCGAAAAGGAAGGATTTCCCCTTCCATCATCCGACGGCTGCGCTCCAGCGCCCCTCCTTCTTTGCGTTTTTTGCCTTGCAGGGGTTAGGGTTCACTCTGAACCCTACCTTTGTCGTTTTTATAGAGCAACTTGTATTCGGTTGCTTTATATGTTTGCTTGTTTGTTTTTTTCGTTACTTACCTGCTACGGGGGGCGTGGCTCGGGTCCGAGACCGAGACCCGGGATCCAAACACAGTCTGGATCCGTGACCCTCCATTGCGGTGTGGATCCGTGTCTTACCAACAATGTGGATCCATAAGTTGGATCCAAATGGATCCAACTGTGGATCCCTACACTAAATTTTTATATTTATTATTTCTTTCTTTATTTATATATATATATATACTATATTAATTATATATATATGCCCCTTATGGGTCCTGGATCCGAAATACGGATCCTAGGCCCATTTGCACATTTCGCATTATTTTATAAAGGAAAATACACAAAAAAAAATCGGTTATTACACGAAGTTAGGGAGGTTGAGGTTGTCTTTGTGTCCTAGGTGACATACCCCAACTATTGCAGATAGTCCTCGTTTGCAATCCTTACTGAATGTTTAATCTTTGTGGGAATTCTCTCAGTCATAGGTCACTCACTTTGGATATCTAGTATGTTAGGCACTTCGGGTTAATGAGTCATGTGACATAATAAACACTTGTCCTGACCTGATTAAATACAAAGATTATACTCAAGTACCTGGGGACGTTAATTAAGAAAGACAAGATTTGCATTTACACAAGAAATGTTAATTATTCTTTAATATTGAGATACATGTTTGCTATTTGCATTGATATTGAGATACATGTTTGCTATTTATGTTAATGTTGAGATATATGTGTATTTTTTATTTTGCTTCAATTTTATCATGATATGTTAAATTATTGAATTGTGATATCATATTTATGATGAATATTCTAGCAGGTGCAATCTTAATGTTTGTGGTATGAACTTACCGACTTTCACAAGTTTGACCCTATTTCATAGAGATTACATGTGATGAATGATGTTGCATTGCGGTGGTGTGATGCAGGGGTAAAGCTATTGAATCATGTTTTTATCTTTCTGACAATCCTAAGATATTTTTCTTTTTGTAACTCAGTTAGACTGAGATGATTTTTTGACTCATATGTATGGACATGTTTTATTCAATTGATTAATGTTATATTATAATTTATGTTGGAATGATCCTGCTTTTATTTTAATTTATGTGGAGATGAATTTTTGATGAAATCCTTAGTGTGCGGACTTGGATCCAAGTCTGAATAGTAATTGGTTCTAGTCCAGTTTAGAGTTATTAGTTTCTGTAACCCGGCCAGGGTTATCTAATTCAAAAACCAAAACTATTTTCGTTGCGTATCGATTCTCTCATTCGAGTTGAATTGTATTTAAAAAAAAATGGTTATAAATTTTTACTTATTTCGAGTTAAAAAATTTAGGGCGTTACAGAATGACTAATTATTATGGATGAGGTCGTAACTCATGAAAACTTGTCAAGAAATGAATTTTTATGGTGAGTATGTGTTGCCTGTGCAGTTTGTAAGCTGGTTATGCTCATACTTCTAGCCCATTTTTCATCTTCTTTGCAAAGCCTAGACCGCCTGGTTCATGAGGACTCTTTTGAGAGGGACCTCCATCTCAATCTAGGATTGACGCCTAGATGCATTAAGTGGTTCTATGTTTGAAGGTGTTGGTTGTTCACAACATGGTGGGCAGCTTGGAAGGATTGTAACTACAAGACTGTTGAGGGCCGGGCCAAGCTAACTTTTGTGTTGACTATGCACATTCTTTTTTATGTACTCCACATGGTCATGCTTAAATGGCCTAAGGGCAAATGTCTCTTAGACCCGCCCTATCTTCCATGAGTGTCATACTGCTCTAGCTAGGTTGGCCTTGCGTCTTATTCATAAATAAAATTAAGTTTACTTTATTTCCAAAAAACAAAATTGAAAACCCTGGTTTGGTGGTGGGGGGCAGGGGATATTGACACCCTCCCTCGCTTTTAGTGTTAAGGTAAGATTTGCACACCGGAAATATCAAACTCTTAACCTCCTTCAACTCAAATGCCTTAAATCGATCCACCTAGACAGGTTTCAAGAGCCCATGCGGGCTCAACGCTTCTAACTTGCATGGATGCGAATAACTAATTAAATGGTAAGTTCCATCAAACTCCCCAACTTACTCATATAGTATAAATTGAGGATCATCGCGCCTAGGCCTCAGATTCTCTAGGTAGGATGAATATATCTTTGATCTTCATCTAATTTAACTAAAATTTATGTGGGTGTACGGTTAGGTTAATTGGCAAGAAACTGACTAATCTAAGTTAGTCTTGAGTGTGTCTAATTAAATATATGGTTAACCTAACCATCCGCTTGTCTGGTAAGATTAGGTAGTGGACTTTGCAAGTTCAAATCCCAATGGTATGACTGTATAACTGGTGGGGTCTGGCTAACCCCAACTTGCCTATCCAAATATATATATAGTGATTGGTAGCTTTAAAATCCACAGCTATTAAATCCATGGTCAAATGCCCTGATCATCCATCACGTGCATTGATGGACGGCCAGTGCAAAATAAAACAAAAAATCATGTTTTTGACAAGTTTTTTCACTAAAGGGGCATTAGCGATGATTTTTATCACAGCTAATACTCGTTTGATCATTACCGATGACAATTTTGTCGCTAATGCTCCTTTGACGAAAAAACTCATCATTTTGATGCTATTTTTTTTTGTGCATGACCCTCGCGTGATTGAATGCCAATGGGATTGACCACAGATTTAGTACCTAAGCATTTCGAGCTACCAATTTTCATATATATATATATATACACACACACACGGTTAACCTAAGGCTTAATGTCGAACAATATTTGGCATTGCCTAGTCCATGATGATGATGATGATGATGATGATGATAATGATAATGACAATGATCACAAAGAAATAGTGCGTTTTGGGCAAGTAAAAATGTGATTTTTATTAGGGCCGACCAACATCCAGCACATGATGATGACATTGATCAGGACACATGATGCACGATGTTGGTGTGGTCCAAAATCTTTGTCAGTTATCTGAATAGGAATCCCTTTACTTTCTACCACCTTGTCCTTTCACTCTTATTTAGCCAAAACAAGGTATAAAACAATGACACTCCATCTTTCCTAACTCATTGATTGGAAAATTTACCATGGATATGATGTTGTGTCCTATGTCCCCATTTTGTCCACATGTCCTTTGACATGGCATGTCAAGTAAGAATTTTAATATGTTGGATAAAATTTTAAACTTATTAATATTATTTCAATAAAAATATACTTTTAAATATTAACATACTAAAAATTCCAGTGTCCTCGTGTTCTATTTTTTTCAAAACATTTTCAAACTTGTGCATTGAGCCCGTGTCTCATATCGAGTCATACATATATGTAATAGGCAAGCTGGGGTTATTCTGACCCCACCAGTTATACAACGTACCATTGGGTTTTGAACTTGAAGACGTTCCAACACATGACATCTCTGCTGGTCATACCTATATCTTTGTCACATAAGTTGTATCACTTGATGCTATATACGATCTTAAGTATTGGAGCCTGTTTTCATATGATCTATTTGGTAAAATATCCGAGTCGTATTGCCATAGGTGCGGGATCAGGTGAAATCACATTTTACAAGAGAAATGTGATCCCCAGCCTGACAGAAAGACACATGTTAATGGGCACCCCCAGAATGGTTAAAATTGTTGGGGTCCACAGAGTGTATCGGACACGCGTTGTGCTGTCAGAGGGGGGGGGGGGCAAAAACATAATTTGGATGCATGCTAATGTTTCTGCTGTCATGTTTGAGCCATAGATTTGTGTAATTATGGGGAGTGGAAATTCTCGGTTTCAAAACCCTACAAATCACAGCTTTTAGTACGGATGAGGGATTTTAGTGGTAGGCTTCTGTTTTCTCTCACATGGGATGATTTTTTTTTTTTTTCATTTTCTTCCTTTCTTGGTTTTCAAGTCCTTAAGAAATCCATGTGAAGCCCTTAATTTGTTCCTATCTTATATTTCTTTAAAGAAGGCAAACCTTCTTTCATAATGCATGTAACATAAAGAGAGGACAAGAAGACTTGAGGTCATTTTCTAAAGGATCTTTATGCCTTTGAATCAAAAGGACAGACCCACCTTGGACCAACTTTAGTGTTTTACTAATATTTTATCATTTACCATATCTATAATATAGTTCCTGAAAAAGTTTGGGGGTGACGGTGAACAGTAGGGCTCTTGTTGACTGGGTGTGCCTCATGTGCCACACATGGCCAGGAGTGAGGGACCACCTGTCGGGGTTTAAAGAGTGGGCCTGGGGTTAAAAAAGAAGTGACTTCCCTTATTGAAACATCTAAAGGTAGGTCATGGCATATTGCATATAGTTAATGGTTTGTTATATTCAATCCCCACCTCACATCTCCGACCATCAAGTTAGATGTGTGGTGGGGATTGAACATAACTGACAAATCGATAATATACAATATGACGTAATCTGCCCTCAAAGTTTCTGGTAATAAACCCTCAGATTCAACTTTATAGGTTAACTTGGGAGCAATGCGCCTCACCAGGGATTTGCTTCTTTGGGACAGGTTCATCAAGTGGCCCGGTTTTTGGAGAGGTTTCCTTGTCATAATATATATATATATATATATATATATATATATATATATATATATATATATATATATATATATATATATATATATATATATATATATATATATATATATATATATTACACTAGTCATAAAGACCAATTATTTGGAGTCAGGATCAGGTGCCATGACATGGCACACTTTGAGTGTGCCTCTGCACCTGGCAGCCCTCCATCTGCTTTTGGGCACCACAACTGACAGGCAAAGATAGAGGGCTGCCAGGTGCAGAGGCACACCTAAAAGTATGCCATGTGATGGCACCTGTTCCTGGCTCAATTAATTGCAAGTTAAAAGCTCCAACTGTGCTCACTGCATCATATTCATGCACTTGATAATAAGCACACGACGGAGGTGCGTTATGGCTTAGCTTGCTAAGCCTACTTTAAGAACCTGAATGACGTTCGGAGTTGAGCGATGAGCAGCTCCTCATTTCCCAGCCCTTGTAAGAAAAAGTGACATAATTAGGGTTGCTTTCCTTCAGCAAACGCTTAGCGTTATCTATGCTCACAAGGGGCTGATTTCTGTGTCTCCATCAGCTTGAAGTGCTTGAATATATTCATCTTGACCTAGGTCTGTTAAGGCGTCAGACCCATCAAGGTTAGGGGTGTCAATGGGTTGGGTTTAGCCGGACCAAACCCTATAGGGTCCAGCTATGGTGACAAATAAGATGACCTGATTAAGAACCGGGTCTGGACCCAAAGATCTGATTAATACATGGACCCAAGTATAGTTTGTGAAATTTTATACGAGACCCGGACCCGACCTGAGTTCTGATTAAGACCTACAAATTTTCAATATAAAAATGATAAAAATATTACTTTACCAGGTCTGGTTCATGTAGTTATTATTGGGTCCGTGTATGATTTCTCTTATAGTAGACGTGATTAGACCCAGGCCAGGACCCGATACCATACCCATAGAGGCGTAGCTAGGATTCATGTGAGGGGGGGGGGCAAACAGGGGTGTAGGAAAAAAAAAATTGTGCGATAGTCGGGGATTCGGGGGCAGCGCCCCCGTTTTTTTTTTTTAGATAAAATAAAAAATTGCTACAATTATTAATAAAAATCTATTTCATATGGACAAATCAAACTATTTCTGCAGTCAGGGCTGGGCTAGGACTGAACTGGGCTACAAAAATGGATAAAAATCTATTTCATATGGAATCAGGGCTGGGCTAGGACTGGGCTTTTTAAAAAAAAAACAAAAAAAATTAACTGTTTCGGGAGGCAGGACTGGGCTACAGCCCAGTCCTGCCCCCCCCCCTAGCTACGCCCTTGATACCCAAAAATCTAGTTCAAGTCTGGTTCAGGCTGGGTCCAAACAAAACCCGGCCCTTTGACACACCTAATCAGGGTACCTAAACTGGCCCAACTAACAATTAGTTAAGATTTGGGATTGGATTTCATTAATGTTCGGTCAAGAAAATAGAAGCCCAAACCAAAAACACACAATCGGAAAATTATTCAAAATATATGTTTTTAGTAAAAGGAAAAAATATATCATACGGTGGTACACATTTGCATAGATCTAGCCACCCAATTGTATATCTAACCATACATGATTTATTTATTATATTGGAAGGTTTTATCATATCTAATAAACCATAGGATTTCATTTTTCATAAGGTGAAAATTGACGACTCACAATCCATAAAAATAAGGGTGCTATAAAAATGGTAGAAACCATCATATCCCAGTCAACTTTTAGCACATGACAATAGTAAATAGAACATGCTAAACATTTGCTTTTGGAGCTTAGATCAATGTAAATCAAGTATCAAACATCATAAAACTATGATGTTACAATACCACTATAGAAGTGCCCTCAAAACAGATGCAAATTTTTTTTAGGTCAGATATTCTAACAAAAGTCACAGCTCAAACAGGACCCTCATTTAATGTTATTTAAGTCTGGTTTTGGTTGACTAAAGCTATATATATATATATATATATATATATATATATATATATATATATATATATATATATATATATATATATATATATGATAAGAAACCTTTACCGAAAACCAAGTCACTTAATGGGTCCCGCTTCTCTGCGAGGTAAACCCTAGGTGAGGTCAACACCTAAGCCCTTAACGAGCCCATCAAGTAAAGGCACCTGCACATCCGATGAGAGTCAAACCTGGGACAAAGGGGTTAGCAGCTTCTCCCCAATTACACTGCCACTCGGGCGACCAATGTGGGTGTGACTCAAAAAATATTGGAGCTGACACTTTTAAGTAGGGGTGGCAATCGGGTCGTGTTGGCGGGTTGGCATACCCCCAACCCGAACCCGACCTGTTTAATAAACGGGTTACGCGGGTCGACCCGTTTATTAAACGGGTTGGCTTAAGCCCAACCCGAACCCGCCTAAGAGGCGGGTTGGCGGGTCGGGTTGGTGGTCGTGTCAGAAATTGCCACCCCTACTTTTACGTCCATGCCTAAATATTGAAGTTTAAGTTGGGTTGGTTTCTTAACACAAACCCGACCCATTGACTGCCATATATTGACCTCTTTACAAAGGACAACATAAATAGGCAGCCTAAGAAGGATGCTGATCATGCAACAGAAGCAAACAAGGTCAACCTGCAGCTTAACCTCGAGCTGTTATCATTATTGAGGGTCCTTCCTATAAGAAGGATTTTATTCTATGACTTGAAGTTGTGCTGCGTGGGTATGATCATGTGTGAATCCTAGCCATCCATCCTGAATGCATCCTCGCCCTTGACATCTTCCCACATTCCTCACCTGTTCGTACACACAATCCTAGCCTTCTGGATGTATTCAGTTGGACGGCTAAGCCAAATATGCTATGACACGTCGGCATGATTGACATGTATTGAGGTTATTTTCACGTTTTTGAATATTTTTATAAAAATATAATTTATACATTAAAAAATAAATTTTTAATTAAAATTCAGTATTTTTTGTCTAAGAAAAACACTCTTATGGCTGACTGTTCATTGACTGGCCTCCATTAGCTAAAACCATCAAGGTCTCTTCTGTCCACCGGACAGTACACCCAACTTTGATCTTACAATAAGTGATGCCACGCAAACATGATGTTTCGCAAGTTGTCCAAAGTAGATGCAATGTTTGTCAGTATCGTTTGGCCAGAAATTCAGGTGAATAGGCCGATCGATACCAATACAATCGTTATAAATTGGCCAAAAAATAATTAATAAATATTATGCATCAATCAGAACCTGACACATGTTAAAGCCATTAAAATAATATTATAATATTTTAAAATAATAAATTTAAGTATTTTTTTTTATATTTATTAAAAAACAGCCGATTCATGTGGTGAAGGCCCATAATGACAACATTGTACCAGAGCCCTTGTGAGCAAAAACTTTTGTGATCTTGGTCCTATTTTTTTTTTTAATCTCAACAACGGCAAAGAGGGTAACTATTTCCAACCAAATTGTCACGTAGTAAAAGGTAAACCCTGTGGTTTCGGTGCCCATCCGGACTATGTGATTTTTTTTTTTACTGACAGATTACCTCAAGATGTGAGTGCCCATAAACATTGCTTTTTTTTACATGGCCTGGCAGTTATTTTAATCTTTTATAAAAACAAGGTTTTTAAATATTAGTTTTCCTTGAAAATTAGAGGATACCCATATGAGTACATCTCGTGGATGTTAATTAACAGCATTCTCGGGGTCTTTTCATGGAGAAATAGATTCTGCATTAGATTAACCCACCACAGATTTTAGTCTTCCAAGGCGTTTCTTTGAACATAGTTGGAACTACCACAATAAACAAATCAACAGGATTAATGACACATAAGTGTTCAGAGTAATTGAAAAATAGACCCAACATTTGATTTTTTTTTAAAAAGGCACCAAAGTTCTTGGTTGGTAGAAGATATGGACTTTTTACCGTTCAATTCAATAGTCGAGACCTTACACTTGGTCTTATTTGCCAACTTAGGTTTCAAAGGTTCATAAATTGAGTGGGCAATGAATTGACATCTTCCTGTGTCATTTTTATTTATAAAATTTAAATATATTTATTTTTAATTATTGTCATTTCTACGCAACAAAAAAAAAATGGCTTAACTTTTAAGAGAGAAGAACTATACCTCTCATCTTCATTTTTGTCTAATGATGGTTATGTTTGAGTCCTGATACAAATGGAATATCAAAACCCTAATTGAAATGGTAGTGGGTACACCCTAAAATATTATTGCATATAAGGTATATTCGTACTAGATATACCGGTACAAAAATAAAATATCAAATGTTTATAATTAGGAAACTTGTCCCGCAATACTTACAAAAAAATCGTATTCTCTAGTAGAAACTCATATTTATTATATTATAAATGAGCACCCAACTCATTTTCATCTTAGATTTCTTCATACAGACATCAATTTCATTACACAAAAACATTATTTTCATTAGGAATTTTAAATATTATGAGTGGTAAAAAAAATATAATACAATAATGCATGATTAAATATATCTTTAACTATTTTGATTTGTAGCTAGGTATTTCATGAAAATATATACTTAGTGTCAATGTTTTAAAAACTCATATTAATTCTATTAGAAATTATAACAATGTTTATTAGAAGCCGGTTCAGAACACTATTAATAATATCCATTTCATCATGTAAATACTTACGGAAAACTTGACAAACTTTCACATACCAATACTCGTACCACCCGTTTCTAACAACTATAGACAAAATTATATCTATGAGCTTTTCAGATTAGCCAAACAAAATTTAGATGAATTTTCAAAAAATTTGACACATAAATAAGCTTCGAATTGTGCTATAAACTAGATGCTATTTTAAAAAATGTTTTATTTCTTCTTCTTTGATATTGGTTCGGACACCCCATTAAGGGCTAAGAGGTGCTACGTTGATCTATGTCCGTGGCATGAAACCCCACGGGTATCATCCTCCCTTGTCGTCGAGAATAGGGTTATTTTCTTTGCCTTTCGTAGTTTGGCCGTGTCAATCGTGACATGCACGGACACGTTGATTTGGACGCAGGCTCCTATCACCGTGCATTATATTAATATTTTTACAACTGTCATTTACTCTTTAGTAATACTTCAATAAAAAAGTACTTTTAATATTAAAATATCAAAGACTAGTTCTTTTGTTTATTAAAAGTTTTTGTCTCCTCGTCATGGTATCTCATTTTTTAAAATAAATTTCCAACTTGCGAGTCGAACTCGCATCCCGTGTCATGAAGTCCACGAATGTTTGTGACATCATCTTTAACTTTTTACCATGGTGGTGGTGGTGGTGGTGGTGGTGGTGTAATTTTAGGGGTGCACCGGATCCAAAAAAAAATTCTGGCTCTCTCCAAGGATTAGGATCCTAGTAGTGCACGTGGATGCCCATTCTGTGTTGCCATGGCCAACAAAACCTGCCAAGCGAGAACCGAAACCCGCAACCCTCTGTGTTGTTTCCCGCAACCTAGCCGGATCCCGAGGGGCAAACCGTTAAAGAGTACTCTGCTTTTTTTCCCCCTAGGGGTAAAATCTCTGTGTCTTCGTTTTCCTCTCTCTCCCTCTCTCATTAATGAACCGTTGTGGTTTTCTTTCAGAAAGAGTGAAGCTGTTTTGAAGGCATCCCTGGTAGTAGGCCAGAGAGGGGTCAGTGAACAGCCGTGTCCAGCAGTGGGTGAGTGGTGACCATGATAGTCTCGTGACCTGAATACCCAAACCCAAAATAAAAAAAAGTGGAAAAAATTAAAAAGAAATTCTCTCTCTCTCTCTCTCTCTTGCCATTTAGACAGTTATCTCTACACTCCAAAGTGGATTTTGCTTTTTGGGTTGCTTTTGTGCTCCTGTTATGACGTTGTAAATACCCCTTTCGTTGCATTGGTGAGATTTCGGTTGGATCTTGAATGTGAGTCGACATACGTTGTAGAATCTGTTTCTTTGGGGGGTTTTAATTTGTGGTTGTGCTGAATTTTTTCTGTTTTCAGGTTTTCTTGAGATGGGGATTTTGTTCTTGGGCACTATGGTTATACTGTGAATCAAATATGAGGGTTTATCATGAGTATGTATTGTTAGGAAAACTTTGTTTCAGATTGTCTTCTTTTTCCTTTTTGGCAATGTGGGTGCTTGGCGACTATTATTGGGTTTTGATGATTTTGGTGTGTTGATGTTGTTCCGCTGCAGCTACAGCGCAGCACCAGCAGTTTTCGGTCGCAGATTCTGAGCATAGGCCTCCATTGGCACCATCAGACAAGAACATCAATGGCGTCGCTTCTCGGAAGCCTCGAACCAGAGAGGTCAGTTCGCGGTACAAATCCTCGTCGCCGTTCTCTTCTTCTTCAGCATCTTCTTCTTCTCTTGCAACTCCCACTGTTCCATCGCTCTCAAGAAGATGCCCATCCCCGAGTATCAGCCGAGTTTCGGCCTTACCTGATCCGAAACGAGCCCAATCCGCGGAGAGGAGGCGGCCTTCGAACCCTTCTTCGCCATCTAGGCCAACCACGCCTGTTCATGATTCAAAATTGAACAATGGTATCTCCGATTCCAAGCGTTCGCTCGGCCGGTCGCCGGAGAGCTTGTGGCCTTCCACTCGCAGTTTATGTGTTTCTTTCCAGGCGGACAGTTTCACTCTTCCTGTTACTAAGAGAGAGCGGCCTGTTAGTCATTCTTTGGATCGCACATTGGCACCGTCCGCCAATAGGCAATGCGACTCTCCTCTTCAGCGCAAGGCGACACCAGAGAGGAAGAGGACACCATTGAGAGGTAAAAATGCTGATCAGTCTGAAAATTCAAAGCCTTTGGATAATTCTCTTGCTAGAATGGTTGATCACCATCGATGGCCGGGGAGAAGTTCGGTGAAGGGGAATGCCCTAAACAGAAGTGTGGATCTCTCTGATAAACCCAGCAAAGCTGCTGCTTTGTTAGTTCAAGGATGGGGAGCTCGATCAGATGTTATCAATAGAGGCTTTCAGCAATCTGTAAACGAGGGGAACTTTGCAGTTGAACGCAAGAGCGTTGCGAGGAGAATGTCGTTTGATGGAAGAACAGAATATGAGGTAGGTAGAGCTCTCAGCCTGGAGAATTTGCATCTGGCTGAGGGTAGACATTTGCAGGCAGATTATTTGTCTAATGATGCAGATCCCTTGAGCCCCGAGTGTTGCTTGCGTTCCTCTGATTCTTCGTCTGGTGTGGACTCTGTTTCAACTGGAAGCGATCTGAATGTAGAGGAACGCGGTGGTGATTCGAGAAGTTATGGTGGCGGAGCCTCAACAGTTAGGGGAATTGTTGTGCCTGCAAGGTTTTGGCAGGAGACAAACAATAGGATTCAGCGGCAGCAAGCTCGGAGATACTCAACACCTGAACGAGAACCATCATCTGCCGTTCTTGCTTCTTCTCAAACAGTTGGGCGTCCTAAGCATGTTTCATCAAAACCAGCAGAAAGAGCTGTATCAAATCCTCGTTCAAGTAGATCCCAATCTTTACCTTCATCACCCATTAAGCCTGTGGTATCATCTTCACCGTCAAGAGGTTTGATCAGCCCATCCAGGTTAAGAGGTGGAACGATACCTTCAACAAACTCTATTCCTAGTCGTACCAACAGTTCTTCATCCATTCTCAATTTTATTGCCGATGTTAGGAAAGGAAAGAAAGGTTTGAACCAGATAGAAGATGCTCATCAGCTGCGACTTCTTCATAACAGATACTTGCAATGGCGCCTTGTCAATGCCAGAGCTGATGCTGCATCAGCTATCCAAAATGTAGCAGCAGAGGTAGGGGTCATTGCTTTTCTCTTCTTCGTTGCTATTGTTAAATTGCCATATTGGTACTTCTGTTGCATCATCGTGGAATTACTTGAAAAAGGGATAATTTATTTTATGTTCTTTGCTGTTGTTAAGTTGTCTCATTGGTACTTCTGTTGCATCATCACAGAATTATGTGAATTATCTTTGCATGGGTTTCCTGAGTTACTTTAATTGTTTAACGTATGCTTACTCTAAGACCTGAGGAAACTGGGAATTTTCGGTGGTACTTGTGGTACATATTGTTATTCGGATGGATGCTCAAATGGTTGAGATTTGCAATGGCATTGTATCATTTCATAGCTGGTATAAGATTACTCTACCTTGAATCACAATCCTGAGAATGTGGTCATCTACTCTTTTAGTCGTTTGCCCAAATTGGTTTTCCTTCACCCTTTTTCATAGTATAACTGTTTACTATATCATGCAGCATTTTATTTCCATTAGCAAGAATTATTGGATGCTGAAACTATGTCTACCTGCTGTTTCATTTCGATTATTTTTCTGTCAGATAATTTATTATGCCCAAAGTAGGCCATGAGAATAGCACTTGTAATATTTTGTGAATGGATCTTTACCAAGCAGCATCTCTCAGGGAGTCAGTGGAACACTGTAGAATGATTTAAATGCACCAGTCAAGCATTGATGATGGCATGATCCATGCCATTTTTTTATTAACATTATTAGTAAATGATATTGTGCTTAATAAAGGGGAGAGTGCAAAACAAGTTTTATCTTGTTTTATGGACATTTCTTGGCTCTTTGATGTTACCAAGTCTGCCCAATTCCATGTTTCTTGTCATATTGCTGATTTGAAGCAGAAAAGAAAATGGTTTGAGTAGCATGACCATTTTAAAGATTGAAGATAAACTTGCCATGAGTGAATATGTCATCTGTTCCACCTTATGTTGTTTTGGTTAAAGCATGATTGAAACTGCATTTTAGTAAAAACCATTTTGCAATAATATTAAGATTGCATGCGTTATCGTAGGGCGTTTCAGCCCTATGAATCTATGTTCGTTCTGTTTGAATACAATTATGGATGAGTGCATATTTTAGAATGTGCATCAATTTTTATGAGCTTCCTCGAATCTTAGGATTAACTCTTGTCTTGTAATGCCCCAATATTTTAACCCGAAAATTTAATTATTTTTTAAAAATGATTTAAGGCCTTATCGATGACATTGCTCCAACCGGACTAAGCACTAGGAGCCGCTTGAGTGCAAGCACGAGCGTATATTAGCCAACTAGAACTAAGTTTGAGAAAGAGACAACCAAGGACAATAACCCTATCTATGACATTACTCTAACTGGACTAAGCATTAGGGGTCAACTTGTGCGCAAATGCTAGCATTTAATAGCCCATTAGAACCAAGTTTGAGAAAGCGACAATCAAGAATATGATCTCTTTCATAAAAGAAACCGGTATATAACGAAAAGATTTATTTTGGTTTTTGGTTAGAAATCTTGGGTGGGTTACGAGCAATGTTGTGAAAAGTGTTGAGGTGTAGCGAGGCGCTCCACCAAAATCTGAGGCGAGGCGTAAAGCGTAAGCTTCAATTTTTTTTTTTTTGAAAACTTAAAAAAAACTATAAAAATATCCCAGGATATCCGGTAACATACACCCTTCTAAGGTGTACTCAAAATCCGCCAAATGGGGTTATCTTTATTAAGAGCAATAGGTCAAAGCATTTTTTTATATGCCTTTTACCTATATAACACAAACTCTTCTAACAATGCACCGCACCCGCATCGTACCTGCACCCATGTGGGTGCGACACTTGGACACGACTTCCTTTGTATTAGGTGAAGTCAACCACACTAATGTCTATTTTTGTCCAAAAGTAGATTTAGTTAACCCTAATCAGGTCGAATTTTATCTATTATATATATATACATAAATGCATACATACACTTAGTGTTAACTTACAACTGTTCGCAGTGAATGGAGAGAAGGATAAAGAGAGAAAGGGAGGGAGATGCTTAGAGAGAAAGACGACAATCAACATAAAGGAGGCATGCCCTAATGCTATATTATGTAACACAATTTACAAAAGGTTTAAAATATAAACAAATAACAAGAATGCCATTACATCTATGTCACAGGGACTCGGCAAATCGGGTGCCGCACCCGCATCGATGTGGGTGCGCGTGCGGGTGTGGCACCCGGTTCGGTCAACCCGTCCCTGGGTGCATTGACCAGACCCGTGCCGGGGGGAGGAGCCCTCGGACCCCCCTTTCTGCAAGGGCAAAAATTCTGAATCAGGCTCCACAACTCATCAGCTCGACCCCTCCCATGCACAAAGAGGGCGCAGGGAGGGGGCTCGACCCCTCCCCTGCACAAATTATATATATATATATATATATATATATATATATATATATATATATATATATATATATATATATATATATATATATGCCGCAACCCCGCACCTGCACCCATGTGACATAGCATTACATAAAAGAAACAGACATAACATGATTAGACGCATGGGTCTGGATCCAATCCGGACCCTCATATATGGAATAACACATTCAGATGATGATAGAGGGACCTTATGAGAGCATAGAAAACATATATGTTATAACCAATGACAATACCATAAAAAATACTTATAAGATTTATAATCTTAATCATGGAGTTCACACAATGTATCTTAAAATTCATGCTCGATCACATAATTAAAACATCAAAGAAACATCTATATTAAAAACCCCAAAGATAATCCATGTATACACATACGTTAAGAGACATACAACATAAAATTTAATATTTTGCAAAACATGAAACACGTATAAGATTTTATAAGACCACATATTTTTTCAAAATATAATTTTGCAATATACATATCCATAATCTAAAAACATATATTTCATATATAAAAAGACAATAATTTTTACATATTTTAATTTAAAAAAAGAAACATTTATTTTTAATATAACCCTTTTAAAAAACACCTACTATATATATAAAATAGAAAACACCTACCATACGTACCAGAATACAAACTCCTTGAATCCATACCATTCATTAATACAAATATTTTCCAAGACTACGATGTCTAACTTTTATACAATGCCATGAAAATGACACGAATCTCGATGCACTCCAAAATGAACTCCAAGAGCCGAAATATAATGTATTTGAATACAATTTCACCATAAGAAATAAAAATGGAACACAAGTATTGTGAATGAATAATTTTGTTAAGAATAAAATTCAAAATACATAGAAGAAATTCAAAATACAAAACAACCTCACTACAAAACACTCATAACACTCACAAATAACCTAGATCTATCCATCACTCTTTCAACCCTCACCCACCCACCCACCCACCATTATATAGAGAAAGAGGAGAGAAGAGAGAGTAAAGAGGGAGCCTATCTAGCCATTGTAGAGGGTCCAAGGGTTAGTTTGACTAGCCGTTGGACCTATTCCAACAGCTAGTTAAAGTCGACCTAAGTTCACTTAATATTGTTAAAAATATATATATGTATATATATACACATATGTATATATATACATATTTATATATATTAAATCTGTAATTCCTTTGTATTGCCCGATAGGGACATTTTGGTCTTTTTACTTATATAATAAGTTGTTTGTTGGAGACAACTTATCTTTTTTTTCTTTTTCTTTTGAGCATTGGGCCCCCACATTTGGAGTCCTTGGGGCCCCAACATTCATAAATATGACCGTTGGGAGCTCCTCAACGACTCTAAGAGTGGGGAGCTCACAATGGCTCCTCCTCTTCTTTCTTGTATATATATAGGGGTGTTCTCCCTTCATTTGTAAGGTGTTCTTACACCCATATTCTCAATAATATTTGATTTTCTGCCTTTTGGCATGATCCCATTGTGGATTTATGTGTGTGCACTTAAAGTGCTTGTATTCTCTCTTTGTTTATTGTTCATTGTTGGACTTGCAAGTGTTCTACACTTGATATTTGTATTTTCGCTTACTTTATTACATGGTATCAAAGCCAAGAAACTCTTCTTAGCATTTTGTCTCTTTTGGGTCTTGGGATTCTTTGGTTCGAGTTTATGCTTCGTGAAGGATTCATGATCGTTGTATGGCTTGGATTCAAGAAAAATATTTACCTGGTATATATTTTATATTTTTAAGTATTTCTTTTGTTATTTATTTAATGCATTATGCAGGAAAAAACACTTGTTTTTTTATTGTTATATATAATTATTTATTATTATTATTAAAAAATCTCTTTAAATGGTTTTTTAATCATCATTGGACTTGTTTTTTTATTAAATATCTTATAAAACTTATTTATTTTTGAGCAAATTAGATATATGTATATTTTGAAATCATGTTTGAATCTTAAATTTTTTCAAAACTTGTTTTGATATATATATATATATATATATATATATATAATCATGTATGTTTGAGCATGTATTGTTGGCACTTAGATGTTTTATTTGAACAAGTCATGATTATAAATGTCAAATCATGTTTGTATTGTTGAACATGGTTTTGTTATTTTTGATAAATTGTTACATTTTTTAAAATAATTTGATATTTCAAAATAATGATTATGTGTATTTCACAAGTATAATTTTATGAAATTTTGCTTGAACTTGTGTTTAATATTTATCTTTACTCTTAGTATATTAAAAGTAACATATGAAGTGTTGAAAATTATGATCTAGCTTATAAAATATTTTTTCTTAATATTTGATCCCTATGCACTTATAATTGTCTTACATTATGAATAAGATTGTTTGTTCATGCATAAGGTATTGAGCATAATTTCTTATGGGAAGTCATTCACTTTAATACATCTCCTTTATGGATCTTTTTTGGGACAATAATTATGATATTAAGTGTTTATATTGTTGATCCTTTTTGTGAAACTTATGATTATGTTATTAGTCTCATGGCATTATTTTACATGCTTTTCATATGATTTAAATATTGTGTTGCATACTTGGTTTTTAATAGAATACTAAGTTAAGAATCATGAGAAAATCTTTTTTGTGGGAGCTATATGTGTTTCTCTCATGGTTAGCTTTAGTACTTGTCTATTATTGATGGACATGTTTGTCCACTTAGATCCTTGGTGGACATGTGTGTTCATGATTAAAGAATCTTGACTAATTGTATACTTGTTATTTATAAAATATAAATTTTATATTATACCCTTAATGCTTCTTAAGCATTTCTCATGAGAAATAAAAGTTTATTGTTTTTATCTTATGTTCTTCCTTTTATACCCTTTTGTGGGTTGTGCTTGTAGCGTCTCCAATAGACATCCATTGTGAGCTTTTGTGCTTTAAATCTACCACTTGCATATATGCTTAAATTTGCTTATATGCATGTCTTTTATATGAGATATGTGACTTTAAGTTACTTGGATTATTGCATATACATGAGTTCTTTTTATCTCTTTGTGAGAATGTATGCACTTGGTTTTTTGTATAGTTCTTTAAGAATCTTTATATATGTTTTGGTCCTCTTTAATGATATTGATTGTCTCATAGTAGACTTGTAATCTAGATTGAACTATCTCTCTATATAACTTGCTTATATTAACGATGTTTACAATTGCATATGCATATGATTTCATTATATTAAGTCCAAGTTTTTCATCTACCATTATTGGATTTGATTTGAAACCTTGTTTTTTTTAGATCGGTACTTATATTTGAACTCACTTGTTTGGAAAATGATTTCCGTGACTATTTATTACCTTTTTATGGCATTTGTTGTGTCCATCACAAAATTTTATATGATGCATCATTTCTCTTGGCCTTGTTACTTTTTATTTAGAGATGTTGGGGTGAGTCGTATTCACCGTGTTTTATGTCAGTTTAGATTGTCAGCTTATGGTTTGGCTCTAACTGACGATTGTTTAATCTTTGGATCTGAGTGTGTTGTATCACTCATTTGCTATGTCACATGGGTGCGGGTGCGGGTGCGGGTGCGGGGGTGCAACACTTTCAAAAAACTTGGGTGCGGGGGTGCGGCAAAATATATATATATATATATATATATATATATATATATATATATATATATATATATATATATAAAAAGTCCAAAAGTTGGACATAAATGACCCTGGGTGCAGTCAACACACCCATGGTCAGGTTGACGGCACTGGGTGCCGCACTCACGTCACGTCACATTGATGTGGGTGTGGCACCCAGTTGGCCGAGTCTCTGTGACATAGCTAATTTGTTGTATGACTATTATTATGTTGGATGCTCATAATTATGTTGATTTGTGATGGCTATCTATTTTTGAAACCATGGCATTTCGAAAAAATGTATAAATTAATGACATTAGTTTGTTTTCATTACAAGTTGTCTTACCTTTTGTGTCTTCTCCTATTATGCCTCTTATCTAAGTGTCTTTACAAGAGATGTTTGTTCACACCTTCGTGTGTGATATTAGCCCATTATTGGCATTATGTTGTTGATCTAGTTGCTGATAAACTTAATTTTGTGTCATTATATGTAGACAAGAGAAGTTTATTCACACATTTGTGTGTGTTTTTAGCTCATTGTTGGCATTATACTCTTGATTTAGTCGTTGATACATTAGTTTTTAAGTGTCATTATATGTAGACAAGAGATGTTTATACACACCTTAGTGTGTGTCTTTGGCCCTTTAGTGACATTATGTCTATGCTATTGTTCTAGTCGCTGATACACTTGATTTTTGAGGTTTAGAGGCCTAGTGAGGTTATTGCTTGTGGTGGTCAAACTATTGTTGAAGTTTGCAAAATATCACTTCTTGATATTTGTGAGAATTTGAAATTTTCATATTTTTTGCAAATTGGTGTTGATTTGCAAATATTATTCTCTTTGTTACGTGAGATTTTTAAAAAAATCTCTCTTTGAACATTTTAAACTTTTAATACTTGTTTTTATGGAATATGTTTATAAATAAAAACTTGAAGCATTTTTGCATATTCATGATAATCTTATTCTTTATATTATGAGCCTTCTTGTGTGTGCCCCTTTATGGGTTTTGTGAGTATGTCCCTTAAATAAACACTTGTGTACTGTTATGATGGGGACATTGGTTCATAATTGAAGGTACTTGATTCTTTAGATTAAATTCATGCAATGTTATGTGCATTTTATTGATAAAAATAGTTATCTTTTTATTGTTGTTTCATATGCTTTAATTGCATGATGCATATATGTGTGTATTAGCTTGGTTCACATAATTGTATGCATGAATTTAATTAGCTCTTCCTTTTTATTATATACATGATTGAAATGCTTATAGTATTATTTATTTATAATTGTTTATCTCTTCTTGATGAATCATATGTCCTTTAATGATCCATTTTTTTTATGATCAATGTTAGGTTTTCTTGAAAAATAAGTTGATTTTATGGTTATGATTCGATTTCATAAAAATTCATCTTTGAGGAATATGCCTCTTGTCTTTCTTAATGATTATTTAATGTTTTTAAAATTATTACTATTTTGTTTGAAAATTTCTATTCTTGTTTTAAAATATATTGGTTTTAAAACTTTATAACTTTTGGGCTAGGATATTTTTCGTGTACTTGGAACCTTTTGGTTTGTTCTTTCTTTACAGGTTCGATGTGATGGATTGAGAAAATAATACCTTCGATGCATCATGAAGATAGCCAATGAAGGTGCTTGGGAATGATCACCAATAAAGACATTTGAAGACTTGTATTTGCAAAATTCTCTGATATGCCATAAAGATGGAGATTTCCCTTGAAGACTCTTGAAGATTTGGATTCCTTTGATTCTTTTTTTGTATTTCCAAACTTTCGGTATAACTTTTTCCGTCAAGTTTGAGGGAGAGTGTTAAATATATATATATATATATTTTTCTTTTTTCATTAAAGGTATATGCCTGAAACATAATATACTAATTGATCCATTTCAAAGACCCTACCATACCATTGTCTCATCTACTAGCATTCATTATTTATAATACTTCGGGAGCTAATGAGATTATTTTAGTGAAATTTAACTGTCTCAATTCACGAGCAATCGAACCAAAAACTCGAGTGCCTTTGGGATATATATATATATATATATATATATATATATATATATATATATATATATATATATATATATATATATATATATATATATATATTAAATCTGTAATTCCTTTGTATTACCTGATAGGGGTATTTTGGTCTTTTTACTTGTATAATAAGTTGTTTATGAGAAACAACTTATTTCTTTTTTTCTTATTTTTCTTTTTATTCTTTTTGTTCTTTTTCTTTTGACCATTGGGGCCCCACATTTGGAGTCATTGGGGCCTCAACGGTCATATGACCATTTATGACCGTTGGGAGCTCCCCAACGACTCTATGAGTGGGGATCTCCCAATAGCTCCTCCTTCTCTTTCTTGTATATATATATAGGGGTGTTCCCCCTTCATTTGTAAGGTGTTCTTACACCCATATTCTCAATAATATTTGCTTTTTTGCCTTTTAGCATTATCCTTTTGTGGATTTATGTGTGTGCACTTAAAGTGCTTGTATTCTCTCTTTGTTTATTGTCCATTGTTAGACTTGCAAGTGTTCTACACTTGATATTTGTATTTTAGCTTACTTCATTACAAATATACATATATATATATATATATAATATAAAAATATATATACATACTATATATAATATATAAATATATATATATATTTATATATATATATACACACATATATGTACAAGTATATATAAAATAGTACATTCATCTTAATGGCTTGTTCTGAAGCACATTTGAATATATAAAAAATTATATTTTTATGTTGTGTTCTAAGTCTATAAGAGGCTATTGTGCTTGTGATTTGTATTGACCCATAAGTGGTCTTTGCTTGTGCTTTCTTAGTATGATTGTAAGCCCATAAGAAGCACCTTATTGTGTGTTTTCCATTCCATTACATTGCCCTCCACTCTAGTGTGTGTGCTTGTGCTTCCTTCATATTGCAGCCAAACAAAGAGTTGGAACTAAAATAGAGAGCTTTTCATTTAAATAAAGGAACTGGTTGAAAGCAACCATTACATAGTTTCTTTTCATATAATATGTGCAACAACATCTGTCATGGAAATAAAGTCAGTTCTTGCACAGACAAATTGATGATCCTTTAATGACTCCACTAAGCTAAAAATTTTATATGGCTTATCAATTTGACGACCCATGACAATTATTTAGTGACCATCTGATTTTGTTTAGCAAAATGTCAGAGACTAGGTCAGCTTGTGCATATATATAATTTCCAGTATGATTTGTTGGAATTATGGGGTACCTCTTCAGAATCATCTTTTTCTCTACGTGGCAGGATCGCCTTTACAATGTATATATGACTACTTCAGGCCTGCGTCATTGCATCACTCTGAAACGGATCAAGCTTCAACAGCTAAGGCGAGATATTAATTTCTATTTATTACTTAAAGATCAGGTAATTAGTTTCAGTGTTTATTGTCCTATATTACTTCTCAGTACTTATAGGTTGGCTGAATTTGGCTTTAGCATGAGTGTGGATCAAATTGACCTGATTGCTGAAAATTTCTAAATGTAAATTTTGTAAGGGATGCTTCATACCTTTTCTTTTTAGTTGCATCTTTATTAGGTGGCAGTCTTTTTAGCACCTTAATGTAATTTAATTTACAAAGCCTCTTATTTAAATTTTATTATTCTACAATTTAGGTGTTTAATGCTTTGTCAACAAGTTTTTATTGAGTTATCTTGTTCTTCGAGTTGGAAAAAATCTTGGGCCTCACATGATCTAGTGAAGACATTATCCCTGAAAGCCTGCTGGTACCATGCTAATTGTCAAATAAACTTTCAGCAGAATGAAGGTTTTGAGTTATCTAACTAAAATTCTATAAGATTCTTTGCCTTTGATTAATTATCTATCATCAGTCATCTTTACCACTGTTATATTCCTTTTATCGTCATCTTATAATCTTTGTTACCGCCATTACTATTATTACCATCACATTATTGTTTTCTTCATCTTTTATTATTTTTCTATTTTATTATTATGATTATTAATTATTATTACATTTGTTGGTAGAAGGCCATTTTCATCCAGTTTGTGTTGACTGAGTAGGGTCGACTGGTGTATTGGTTTGACCAAGTATACTTTCATAGTCTAAGGGAGTTACAGTGATTATAATCTCTCTAGTCTTACTCTTTTGAGTAAGAGGAGTCATGGGATGATGCTCTACTCCAATGTCCCACTCTCTTTTCCTTCTCATTCCTTCTCCCTCTTCTCTCCTCTCTTCTTCGCAACAAAAACCTTAACAAATCCGTGCTACAGATTCTATGAAACTTGAGGTCAAAGTTATCTGATATTGGGTGTTCGAGGCTCTTATGATCAAGTTTGCTATAGTGGGGTTGCCACTATGCTGAAGTCATTCTGGCATCACACATAGCGTGGTAGGACCTCTATTCTAGCCTTCTATGTCAAAGTTGGTGTGTCTGAAAGGTACAATTATGAATGATCTATGGTGGTTTATGGTAATCTTTTGTGATGTATTGATTGGGGTAAAGCTTTTAATTAGCTAAAAAAGAGTGCAAGGGTTTCTTAATTTTGAGTAGTGTGTGGAAAACCCATTTTGGTCATGTGTGAGTAGGGCTGTCAATGGGTCGGGTCAGGGTTGACCCGGGCCCACCCAATATAACTAATAGCTAGTTTTGGGTAATTATTGGGTCAAGCATAAGAAGACCATATCCGACTAACTACATTTTTTCAAAATCCCAAACCTGGGTTGACTTGTTAATGGGTCGGATTGGTGTCGGGACGGGTTGATTATGAAACACAGGTTTAGAAAGTGTAGAAATATATATATATATATATATATATATATATATATATATATATATATACTTTTGTTCACAAAGGAAGATGCCTTGGTGTATTCATTGTATTCTTCCACTCAGGATAGTCCCTTGCTTGATTATATGTGGATGGTTCAAAGTATGAATAAATTTTTGCTAAATGAGCTCTATAATGAGGTTTGAAAGATTTATACGGCATAAATCTATTTGGAACTCTACGTGGTCGCTCTAAGTGTCTAATTCTTGTGTTTTTTTATTCTTCTATGGGTGAATATTTTTTCAAAAACACTTAGTTGTTCATTATCTTGTCTTCTTTGATATTGCATGACATTCGGATGATCGTGGGGCTCGATAGCTTGAGATTTGTTGCAAGTTATCTCATTAGTGTCTTCATTTAGTGGAGATATTTCTAAAAATTTGTATTCATTTTTATCTTTGGGTAAGACGGTGTCAAAACCATTTTCTTGTTCTAGAAATGTGACGTTCCTAGAAATATAAAGTTTGTTGTTTTTAGCATCATAACACCTAAATCCTTTTTTACTTTCTTCATATCCTAAGAATATACATGGAATTGCTTTAGGAGATCATTTATCATTCTTATAGGTGAGAATAAAGCATCTGCACCCAAAGACCCTTTGTCTAGGATAATCAGGAGAGGCATTATAAATTTTTTCATATGGTGAAAGATTTTGAATTTTTGCAGAAGGTAAGAGCTGCTTCAGCCCAAAAATGTTTTGGAACATTTTTAGATAAGAGAAGAGTTCTAGTGGTCTCTATTATGTGCCGATGTTTTCTTTCGGCCAAACCATTTTATTGTGGTCACATGACCTTTGATGAAGTATTCCATTTTCTCTTAAATATTGTTGAAAGTCATTAGAGATGTATTCACCCCCTGAGTCTGAACAAAAAGTAGATATATTGGATTTTAAAAGATTTGTCACTAATGAATTTTCAAAATTCTCAAATACTTCATATTTATGTTTGAGAAAATATATCAAAGTATAGCGGGAGTAATCATCTACAAAAATAACATAATAAGTGTATCCTCCCTTAGAGGCAGCAGGGGCATGACCCCAAATATCAGAATGAATTAATTTAAGCAGTTTAGTAGCAAAGAAAGACCTCTCTTGCTATAAAATTGATTTCATTTTTGCAAGTATACAATCAGTACAATAGATTTGTTCATTACAAAAGATCTTCATATGAGGAATATTGGATAATTTATACATACTAGGGTGCCCTAATCTTTGATGCGACAAAACTTATCCAATTTTTGAACATTAAGGCAAAAAATCTTGATGAGAATTTTGAACTGATTCATATAGTACAAGTCTCCTTCTTTATGCCCTTCTCCAATCTGCCTCCTGGACTGAAGATCCTATATTAAACATTGGTTAGAAGTGAAGAAAAATCTACATCCTTGATCAGTGATTTAAGAAACAAAAAGTAAATTTAAATTTAGTTTTGAAACAAATCTTATTTGAGGAATACTAAAACTAGGAAATTTTTCAAAATTTTCAATTCCATTAATATCAAGAGAGGTTTCATCGGTAGTGTAAACTTTTCTTTTACTAGTAGAACTGTAACGCCTCAAAATTTTAACCCAAATTTTTAGAAGATTTTTTTATAACAGCAGAAACAACCATTTCATTGGGTTAAGCATTCAGGCGCATTATAGGAGTGATCAAGCAACAACATTAATTTTATTCCAAATAAATACTGACATCAGAGTTTCCAAATAACAGGAATAATAATAAATTGCAATTTAATGAGATTGTCTCGGGAACACAATAAATCAACATCTCGGTCGAAGCCTCGTCCCGCAGTCACTCATAAACTCTATTCTTCACCTGAAAATTGATAAATTTATAGGAATTAAACTACAACTGTCTAAGTAGGAATTAGTGTAATTTTTCTTGCAAGTATATAATGTGTCAAGTATGTGATGTGAGTGCCGAGTGTGATTTTCAGCATGTACAAAAACAAGTAAAGAATCTATACTATGACAACAACAATTTAAGAACACTAACTAACAGGTAACAGTATTAGCAGAATTTAAAACATCTCATAACCACATATTTCATTGCATGTTAAAAGTAAATGCCCACGTGTCAGAAGTAACTGTTTACGTGTACAATCGTAAACCTAACACTACCTACTCACATATGATACCTAAGATTATCTAATTCAAATGTTTATCTTTAATTATCCCGCGGGTACACGCGGGCCAAGACAACCATTTCAGAAGAGAACATTCAGGGGTTTATTATTCATTGGTGTTTTATTAACCCGAATATTTTAACTGAAACTGTAAATCATAAGGGAGTGGCCAGTGACCGAGAGAACCTCTCAAAGGCCCAAAACCAAAACAGGATGCATCCCTAACTTCTGCAGAAGAATATGGAGCTACCTAGGACACATTTGGTAGTCCAGGTCCCCCAACTCCGAGGACTGGGGACCAACGGGCCATTTTTTTGCTTGAAATACAAAACACATATCCCGAAGTTTTGTACCACCTACTCTCTCCAAGGTAAGTCCGAATCTGAGTGGGTTGATCTTTTCATTTAATTAAATTTCCCGAAGTACAGGGGCATTTCCCTAAAATTTACTACCATAGTAGTAGATCCCCACCCTTTGTGATCTTACAAGGGTATACAAGCCAATTTTTGTCTATTTGATTGCACAAACCCACTCAGAGTGCTTCGGTACCTTTAAACCAATCAAGCACGAATGTTCTGGTACCTTTAAACCAATCAGACTCACAAAATTTAAATTTAAGTTTTTCATTAGTGTTATGGCTATTACCCAGAGTATTTCGGTACCTTTAAATCGTCAAGCACCGATGCCCTGGTGCCTTTAAACCAGTCGAGCACACCACATTTAAGATTAAGTTTTTCATCAGTTTTATTGTCATAGCACACAAGCTAATAGCCCAAGTACCCGCATCGGGTAATCAACTCATATTGCCCATTAGGCAGTGTTTCCCAAACAACTCAAAACATATACTTATACCAACCCTGAAATGGAAATGTATTCATAGATATTTATTTACATGCTGGTCACTAACCAAGGTTAAACATAATGAGCAGGAACTATGGCAAAATCAGAACCCCGGTATGTGCAGGACATAATGTAACCCATAACTAAAAACATTTGCATGCATGTGGGTCTTTTTAATAAAACATAACCAGCACATCAGCATATGCTGAACATAATGTACAGGGTATTGTCAACTACAAATGCTCTTAAAATAACGAACACATAGAGGCTACAAACATGCAGCCTCGATATAGCCAATCTATTGTGCGTGTGTGTTACAGCAAGCTGCAAGTGTACAGTGATGGATGCAATGATGGTTACAACAACTATATAGCAGATTGCAAATCTCAGAGTTACTCAATCATGTAACTACGTTGAACAGGTGAGTATTATCCACACTACTGTAGCATAACTTTCAGACCCTATGATTCTTTAGCTGGCACACAGTCTATCTGTATCACACTTACCTTCAGCCAACAATAGAGATGAACTTAAACAACTATTACTATATAAAAGGAAAACTACTTAGATTAAGCCATAGACTGTGAAATAAAAGTTTTTGGTATGGAAAATTTTATATTCAGAACAGAAGATTTGCATACTCGTTACAGGTTATTTAGGCAAGAACGTAACATGCACAACTCTTATTTTAATAAGATTACAACAGTTCTCGGATGGTACACACGGTAACAAAATTTATTCTCTCTTTTTTTTGCTTAGAATATCAACTCAAAACTGGCATGCTACAATCATCGATTGCCTAAGAAGAGGCACAATACTTAATCTTGTTTCAGTCTCAACAGTTCATCTGAACTCCAAGAACGATATACAGGACATTGTCCTGGTTCAAACCTCGATTTCTCATAGGAATTGCAAAAGAATATGTGCAAAATCAATCCTGAAATTCAAGAGAATATACCCCAGGCCAAATCATGCAGTTTCAAAGGTTATACACAAGACTAAATCATAAAATTTACAGGAATGTGTATATATATATATATATATATATATATATATACAGAATTTCAGAGGAATGTGTATGTAGACTTAAATCATAAAATTCCAAATAAAGCAGAACAAAACTGAATCGTGAAATCCAAAGAGACATACACAGGTATAATCCGTGAATTTCAAGAAAATTGAGGACAGGATCAGATCATGAATTCTCTAAAGTGCATAAAAGTCTCTTTTCCACATACCGACCCTGCTTATACCCATAAAACAGGTTCGACCATATGTGAAATCCATCGAGACCATGCCAACTTAAAGAACTACCCCCCCCCCCCCCCCCCCCCTTCGATCATACCTTTACAATAGACATCCGAAACCCCCAAATCATAGATTTGGGGTTTTCGGAGTAGGGTTGACAGAAACCCCCAAGCTCGGATTTCATAGCGGTCGACCCCCCCAACTCACAAGTTTGGGTTTTCCGGCAGTCGAGAACCCAAAAAGAAACTCTGTGTCGTTCGAGTTAGGGCTTCCCCCGTAACCCAACACATTCAATACCCAACAAAAAAATTTACAGAGATCCTACCTTAACCGGCGAGAGGAGGAGGTGGCTGCCGCGGTTGGGAGGTCGCCGGCGTCGATTGCTTCACAGTCGAGCACGATCGAGAGGGAGAGGAACAGGGAGACAGAGAGAGTGGAGAGAACGAGGGAGCGAGAAGACAGAGACAGGGAGGAGAGGAGAGTGGGAGGAAGAGAGAGGAGTGTGCGTGCTTTTGTAGGAGGGTGGCCTCCCGAAAAGGGAGGAGGCCGTTACCCCCCCCCCTCGCCATCGGCGGTTGCGCATCCCCCACCCCCATCTTTTGGCATGCGACAATTTTTTATCGGGTCGGCCCTGTAGCAGCCCTTCCCTCTTAACTTAAATTTTTTTTTCTTTAACGAACTCTTAACAAGGGGCGCGACCCCGGACCCGAGACCCGGGATCCAGCCGCGGGTTTGGACCTGCGCCACCTTTGCGATGTGGGTCCGCAGGTTGGATCCAATTGTGGATCCCTCGATATATATATATATATATATTTCGTTTATCTTTAAATTTTTATAATATTATTACCATTCATCATTTTTTTTTCTATTTCTCTCTCATAGTTATATATATCTATATGAGAATATATATGTAGACTCTTTATTGGATCCTATTACTTTATCCTGGAGTTTACGTAACTATACTGGATCCAGGATCCTTTTTGTTCATAAACCATTTAAGAGATTCGGATCTGAGGGACCGAAGTTTTCATCATATTCTGATTTGGAACTATAGATCCAAATTACCATACATGGATCTAGACCAGAGTTATCGGAAGCGCCCCTATAGTAGGGGAAGCGCACTTTCCCGATACGTGCTTCGGAAGTGCGAAACGTCGCGCTTCCGAAATGCGCGGGGAAGTGTCCCCTTTTTTTTGGGAAGCGCGCTTCCCTTTTATGGGAAGGGCATTTCCCTTTTATGGGAAACACGCTTCCCATTTATGGGAAGCGCGCTTTCCCCTCGCTTCCCTCTTTTTTCCATTTTATTTTTTATTTTTTTTCTTTTTTCGCTTCCCCCTCGCTTCCTAGGTCGCTTCCGGTTTGCTTTCGAGACGGTTCGTGACTCGCTTCTAAGTAGTCCCACGCTTCCCGCTTCCTAAAATTTTTAAAGTGCCTTGCTTCCCACTCCCGCTTCCTGTATCGCTTCTCGCTCCCACTTCCTCGACTGGCAACCATGATCTAGACTACTATTATGGATCCAAATATAAAAATTCTAATTGGATCATCGCCATATTTAAATCTTCGATGTCCCAGGATCCAAATACAATATTGTGGATCCGAACGTTGCATAGACTATTATGATTCCCATAAGGTGTTTTGAGTCCGATATAGAAATCTTCTTATTAAGAATCTGACTAAAAACTTTGTGGATCCGCTCAATTCGACCCAGATCCAATATCACACTTGATCATGATACTGAGGATCCAATAACAGATATCCGATCCATTTAACCGAAATCTTTTACCAAATATCCAATTAAAATATTCGTGATCCGTTAGTTAAGATTCAAATGGGATATTGAAAATCCGAACATGATACTAAAAATCCAGCATTGAAGATCCAGGATATCCGAGATTCAAGTACAACTAAACAATTAAAACAATAAAAAATAACCTCGTACCAGCTTAACGACCTAAATTTCAAGTTTATTTATCTGATAAAAATCATGGGTATTACAAGAACTTCTTTAATTGAAAAATATAGATTTATCATGTCATACGAAATGATGTACCCGTGTCTAAAAGTCAAGAAATCATACCTGGAGGAGGAGATGGCGACACCGGTCACAAATTTTCCTTTGAGTAGAGGTTGTAATGCTTCCACGAGTTGAGAAAGAGATGTTCGAAATTGATTTACTTGAAGAATCTTGGTCAACTTATGAAGTTCCAACCAAAGCAACCTTCTTTTAATCTTTATTCTTGAATTTTAGACAAAATGGTTTAATATGTCTCGGTTCTCCACAATTATGACAAAAAATTACCTCTTCTTTTCCTTCCATCTCCTTTTCCTTCATATACACGATTCTTCCCTTAATTATTGTTCTTATAAAAGTGTTGGGGTTTGTATGTATGAGTGTTGGCACCTGATTTTGAAACGGCCAACACATTGTTCTTTGCTTTATTTTGAGACCTTAATCTAGTCTCTTCCATGCAAACCTAAGCTAAAACCTCTTGAATAAGAGGAAGCTTATCTTCTTGTCTATATATGATGTTGCTTCTCATTTATTCAAACTCGAGTCACAACCCTCTTATGAGTTGAAAGAATTGCTCATTGTTTATTTGCTTCTAGTTTGAGCATCATTGGGAGTTTCCTAAACGGGCTCTAACTTAGCCATTTGATCCTACAACTTTTTTAGAGAGCCAAAGTACTCTCTAATACTCTTGTCACCTTGTTTACCGTTATCTTATCTTGAAGCTCCCATCTAAATGCAATGTTGCATTGAGTGTATGTTTGTTTAATGAAGAGCCATGCTTCATTGGCTATTTCAAACTCCAAAATAGTTTCACATGTATCTTCGTTCATACTTCCCATAAATAATGAAAGTACCTTTGCATGGGGAATTTTCCATTCCTTCAAAGCTTTCTTATAACCTATAAGAGCTTTTTCTTTTTCTTCTCCTTTAAGGACCTCTTCTTTAATGGTTTCATCCTTTTAATGGATTTTGTTAGAGTGAGTTATGGTTCTATTGTGGAACCGTCAACATACTCCCACAATCCTTTACCAATAAGGATTTTTTTGATGGCGGTAGCCCATAAATTGTAATTCTTTCCATCAAATTTTGTTAGAACTACCGTCACCACTTCTTTTTCAGCCATAGAACCAAATAATATAAAATAAAAAGAGAGGAAGAGAAATAAATACTTGAGCAAATTTCAACTCTTTTTGAAGCACCAATGTCTCTATGCATTAATAAGAAAACCAATATTCAAGAAAGTTGGTAGGCACGCTTCCCACGGTAAGGCCCATTCTTCACGCTACCTCAAAATACGCTTGAGAAAAAGTTGAATACCACAAAGGAGTTGATAGGCTCTGATATCATGTCACGAATTGAAGAATATGCTTTTGGAGTGCCACTTATGGGCGAGAGAACACTTTGCAAATATGACCTCTTATGGGTCAATACATGGAAACACGGGAATGAGCCACGATGGGCTAAGAGAACACGCATAAAATAAATAATGTTATTGGAAAATAATCCCTTAGAGAGAGTTACAAATGACAGAGGGGGTAGACCCCTTTTTATATACACAAGAGGCTCCTAGAGAGCCATTGGGACCTACCCAACTGCTAGAATTCTTGCCGAGTCCCAACGACTCTATCAACATTTTCAAAAATCCCATGAGGCTAGGAATAAATACAATAAGAAAAAAAAAGAAAAACAAAATAGAAAATACTTTTTTTGTACATGTGAAAAGACTGAAATACCCCTGAACTTTGCATATAAAGAAATGTACAGAACTGTATATGTAAACATATATATATGTGTGTGTGTGTGTGTTTACATTTAACAATTATGTCACATAGGTGCGGGTGCAGATGCGGGTGCAGGTGCGGCGATGTGACACTTTAAAAAAACTTGGGTGTCGGGAGAGTATATATATAAATATAAATTTTAACAGTTTTAAGTTAACACTATTGAAATAAAAACAAATATCATATCACATTCTTCTACAGGAGGCAGAAAGAACTGCTTCAATTCATCATGCAATAAATCAAATTAACAATCTACCATTCATAAATTCACCATTTTCATCCTTAAAACCAAAAAAATAATTTTTTATTAAAATAAAATTCATAAAAGAAATTGGTTGAACTTAGAACCCAACCCAAGCTTGGGTTCAGTTCTGCTGAACCCGGACTTGGGAGCAAAATCGACTTAGGCCTGTTGGGTTCAACAGAACCGAACCTAGGCATGTTGGGTTCGGGCCATACACCAACGAGGGGAGGAGGAGGAAGGAAGAGAAGGAAGAAGAAAGAGAGGAGGAGGGAGGAGAAGGAAGAAGAAAGAGAGGAGGAGGAGGAGGAGGCAGAGAGGGAAGAAAAAAAAAATGGGAAGGAAGAAGAAGAAAGGAGGAGAAGGTGGAGGAGGAAGAGAGAGAGGGAGAGACTTACCATCTCGACCGTCAGAAGAGGAGGAGTCGGGGAGGGTGAGGAGGAGGATAGGTTGGCAAGGAGGGGAGGAGTCGTGCCCTAAACACCCCCCCCCACCCCGCACCAATAACAATTTTTTTAAAAAAGTGGACCAAAATGGACTAGGTCAAAGTTGACCGCATCCGCACCCGCGTCACATCGCGTCAACACGGGTGCGGCAGGCTCTTTGACGAACCCCTGTGACATAGGACCTCATTGATTGATGTCTAATAGATTGACTTCTAGTTTGACATACATTTTGTTGTTATACTTAACATTGACACACCTTCCCTTGTTAAAAAATATGTCTTCTATCCAGATGCTGTCAATGCTATGTGACACTCATTATAGGGCAAACTGGTATAGAATCACATATAGCTAGGAGTTTTGCACCTGTCCCATTTTTCCATTTTGATTTATGAATCCAACCTCTATCATATCTAATTTTGGCTTAGCATGTTTTATTTCATTTATGGGTGACTTTTTATGATAGATAACTAATCACTTTTTGAACCAAAGATGTTCAGCATTATTTTTCCTATTTATGAGGACATGCTTAGGAATCAATATCATGAATCTTTTAAAGCCAATGAAATAATGGAAGTCAATAAATTTTCCATGACTTGAGTGATTACCCTCGTGAAAATGGTGTGAACCTTAAGCTTCTAACAAAGCAGGGAAAATGATATATGTCTATCGCTATGTCACACATATACTCCCTTTTGGGCTCCATATCATGTCCCTTTATATGCTAGTCATATTGATAACTTCATAAAAGTGGCCATATCCATGTGACATAGGTCTATCATGCTTGGTGATAGAGATATTATGTTTATATATACAAAGATATTACATGGCAGTTTACACAATTGTAATATGCATTATATGTTATTTTTATAATATGTTTAATGTATACTTTTATTAATATATGTATAACCATCTTTTTATGTATAATATACATAATATTTATATTATATTTCATATTATATATTTAATTATATACAATATATATGACTCGGTCTAGTCATGAGCGTGAGCCAAGTCATGCTAAAACTCGGTTGACTCCGCCGAGTTATGTTGATTTCTGGGTCATTCACTGGTTTAACCCAGTAAGTGACCGAGTTGAACCCAGTCAACCAAGTCACTGGGTCGACTCGGCGAGTTTTTAAACCTTGTGTAGAGGTACTGCAAGCTTGATCCTTGTTTTGGTGGTCATTTCTCTTCATGATTTGCTATATATATGGAGGAATTTCTTGATTTGAAACATATAAAGCAATAAAATAGCAAATCCTTTTGGCAATCTCTAAGAATACTGGCCTCATGATGTGGTTGAATGCGTCTCAGCGACCATATTGTAATTGAATGCTATACACTAAACAATTAAGGTTGAGCTAATCTATTAATCATGCAAATGCTATCTCTTCCTTTCTTTTTTCCAAGTAAACCAGCAATAACCTAAATGAATATGAACCTGTGGCAGAAGTCTTGTTTCAGGAAATTATTTGAAATTGGAAGGTTTCATAAGCAATTCCATTATGTACTGTTCTAGAGCTTTTTCCCTCCTTTTGGATATAAATGATTCCTGCTAATTTTAGCATAATGGGTTTTTGTAACATCAACATGCAATTTCATTGAACTCATACAATTCCCTTTTGTTATGGTAAGTTGGGGTCCCAGAAATGATTGTCATCCTCTTTAGGCTCATTGATTCTTCTTAGAGTACATCTCATTCTCCTTTATCTTGTGCTAGTCTTACTCTAGTTTCTGTTATGTTATTTTTATTTTTCTGTATTTCATTTGAAATTATATTCCATTGATTCTATGTTCTTTGATTAATATAGAGCAATTGTTAGCTAAATTGCTAATATTTGCAGCTAGTCAGTTAAGTTCTGCTTTTTAACCATATACATGATCTCGAGTAAAACAGGTGCCTTATCTTGATGAGTGGGCATTGATAGAGAAAGAGCATTCTTCTGCTTTATCTGGTGCTATTGAAGCTTTAGAGGGTAGTACTCTTCGTCTTCCAATTACAAATGGGGCAAGGGTATGTTTTATTTTTATTTACTAGAAAGTATGGTTGTAATCTAATGTGCAATGAGGAAGTACATATGTGCATGTGTTTGCATTTGTTCTTTGTTGTATTTCATGTGGAGTAGTGTAGCAGAAAAGGTACCAAATACCAAAATTAGCTTCTTAACTATTTAAATGCCCTCTTTTGAAAAGATGAGTGATTAAAGGGTGCATTTGAATGATTGTATGATATAATTATCAATATATATTATGCTTGGTTCTGAAATGAACATATTGACCATTGTCATCATATGATATTGAGGGTTCATTTAGAAAGATATAAGAGATGGAAAAAGGAATTAAAGGTTGTGAGAGCATTATACACACACACAGAGGTTCCTATAAGAGAGAGGATGGGTAATTTCCTTGATTTAAGGGATGAGATATCATCTGTATTGTGAAAATATTTAGGTACCACCTAAATATTTCCTCCTTTAAAAAGGTCTTCATTTGCTATGTGCTTTTAATGCATGAATTTCAGCATCCAATGATGTCAAAAAAGGGGTGATTGGAAAATGATTACAATATGACCCAATATTACAAGTTTCTGTACTTCAGGTGTATCTAGACACACCCTAAAAGTATATTGCCATTGTAAGATGATATTTTTTTAGTGTTTATGACATTTTATGTATTTTCTAACTTCAATAGGAGTGCCCCCAGTTTTATGAATGGTGCCGTGGGACATACTAATACAGTACATTGTTTTCAGTGAATACGTATGTATTTTTCTACCTATAAAATATAACAAATGTTCATTGCTGTCAAGTTTCAAAGATTACCAGAGTAGCGCAAGGTTTTCACTTTTTTTATTGTTTGAATGAAGAAGTCAGGACAAGGTTGAAACAAAGTTGTATGGATAAATTAGTTATTTCATTTTCAACATATGAGTTTAAAAGGAGTTGCCTCATGGAGTTTTTTGCTTAGCTTAGGTTAAAGTTTGGGGGGTGTTTGTAAAATGGACAAAAGTTTGGTCATCATTTGGAAATTACCCTATGTTCTGTTCTTTCTTTTCCCATTTATTCTATCTACTTTTGCATTGCAAACTAATAAAAAAAGAGTTTGCGCCACACTTCTAATTGTCTAGGTACTACAGTATCATTAAAATAGAAACCATAAAATTTCTATTTCTTAGAATTGGAACTCAGAATATCTATTGTGGTGGCAGTTGTATGCTTTTATTTCCTGATATTAGAACTCAGAGAGGTTGAACTATTGAATGACCTTGCTGTAATTCAAACAGAAATAAATGAAGAGATGCAGAAAATTTTGAAATATCTTAGCAATACAAAAAAATGTTGCAGATCAGCAGTTCAATAATATTTTAACCATTTTAGCCCTTTTATCCCTCAACATTTGGATTTATATCTACTACTTTTTATATATTTATTTTTTTATTTCCCTCAAAAAAGAAGGCACAGAACTATAGGTGATATGATTATTGGTGGCCTTCCCTTTGTTCGTGTGATATTTGAAGTATCATAGGTGATTTTGTACTAAGTTGTTGCTTATGGTTATATCAGACCTTGGTGGCAGGTATTGACTGGTATTGAAAGCCTCAAGAAGCACTTAGATTCTTTCTTTTGCTAAATTTCTTGAAGTAGGGAACAATTAAGGCATTGTTAGTTCTATAAATTTTCAGGCAGATATCCAATCTGTGAAGGACGCCATTATTACAGCAGCAGAAGTGATACAAGCAATGGGTTTGTCCATATCTTCACTATTATCAAAGGTGAAAACAACTTCTCATATAATATGATATACTTATGAAATTGTATGTAGTTCAAGTTCTGTAGTCATGTTCAGTTGATATGCTATATCCAGTAACTGAGTTTCTTGCTGCTTAATACCAATTCAGAAATTATTTGTTGAATGAATCCTTGTTGTTTAGGTTCTGAGAAGCAGTGATACACAGCACATCTTTGAATTTCCAAAACTTTTTGCTTGTTGATTTTGAGATATTATGCTTTCAATCTAAATCCTGTAGTGATGTTACTCTGTGGAAGCAGTTAAACAATCACTCATTTTAATATCTAGGGTAAAATCAGTCATGGTTCATCAAGTGCTACTTCTTTTCTAACCTATTTTAACATAAGTCATTCTTAAGATTTGATTTTACCTCCTATTTCCTTGTTCTAGCATGCGTGAGAGTATGAATGTCAGATGATGTTCCCTGGGTCTTATCTATTCAAATAATAATGTCATTTTAAGCTTCACTTAATATAAGGTAGTGAGTTCCATAAACATGTATATGATGCTCTATATATCACAATAGGACTATTATCCTAGACACAAAGTTCTGCAGTGACTATATACATTAGTAGCATCCTTTGGGGTTTGATTGGGAGCCAGTAATTGGGTAGGTATTGGGTATTTGGGATGTAGTTAGGCCAACTCTTATGGTAGTGGTTTGGAAAAAATGTGTTCAGGAGCCATTCGAGGAGTTGAGGAAGCAGTTTAGGTTTTGAATATGCACCCAAAAATGGAGTTGGCATATGCAGCTAATTCCAGTAATTGGAGGCCTTGCATTTTTCTAGCTCAACTCCCTCAAAGGCCTAGAGGCCATATCGCTAGCCTTCTAGTTACTTCTCATTTAAGAACATTGTGCTCAAGACTTCTTTATTGGATGAGGTTATCAACCACTGTGCCATCATGCAATGGATAATTGAAAGTTGAAACTGTCTATTGCTCCTTAATGTATAACTTGCAGAAATTAGCTATAAATTATCATTCTTCAGCAGCATATCTTAACGAATTATGATTTCTTTTATAAAGAAGTTATCTATGGTTGCATAAAATTCTATATTTGTTTGGCTTAAAGTAAATTGACCTATGAGTTATCCAGCTATCTTTGATCTCAGACACTGAAGTTTTCGATGATGTTGATTGTTAGTAACTTGTTTTCCATTTCTCTAACCTGGATTAGCATCTTGGTGCTTCACAGTTAGAGAGAATGAACGACTTGGTCTCTGAACTTGCTGACATCACTGCACAAGCGAGAGCACTGATTAATGAATGTGGAGATCTACTATATAGGATTGCAGCAATTCAGGTATCTCTCTGTCTATAGAATTGCTTAAGGTTTGGGCCTTTATATTGGAGAGCCAAAAACAGTGATGACTTGCAAACAGGTAGAAGAGTCCAGCCAGAGAACACATTTGATGCAACTGAAGCGAGCGATTATTGATGGAAAGCAAACAAACCTGGCAGTTGAAGCAATGGTTTGAGACTTTATTTACCAAAGCTAACTCAAGCCATGTTCTGGGTACTCCAAAGAGTGTAAAATATCCCGTTCTTATGGCATTTAAGCATGTTTTTTCTTGCAGAAGATGCATGCCCCATGTCTTTTCTTTTAAACTGGGGTATGAGCCCCCCCCCTTCCTTCCCTATGTAATATTTTTGTAATTCTCACGTTAAAGGAATTCAAAGAAATTCAGAAAGGGTGAGAAAAAAAGAATCCAGAGCATTCTGAATGGGGCAAGAGGAATGAAATTTCTCTCTCTCTCTCTCTCTCTCTCTCTCTCTCTCTCTCTCTCTCTCTCTCTCTCTCTCTCTCTCTCTCATATGAATGACTTTAGCTTCATTTTCCTTATGTCAATAATCAATTAATTTCTAATAGATAGTCTTACTTATCTATAAGATTCACCGCTGAAAACATGATACATACAGTTTTTTATTGATCAAGGTAAAGGGGGACAGGATTTGAAAATAGTTATTTTTTCAAAAACGCTTTCAAAATATTTTGTGTGTTTTTTTGGAAAAAGTTTATATGATTTATAAAATGAATAGTACAAGTATCTAAAAACATGTTAATTCAGAAAGATACCCGAGTTCGAATAACCAATTCGGAAAATGATTGCACTGTACAACAAAAATGATGCATTTTTCAAACAATTCTACAATTTGCCAAAATTTGTTGATGTTTAAAATCACAAATATTGGATGTTAAAATGATCATTTTAACCTTATGTGCGGGCCTTTTAAGGATATACTGACTTTCTTTGTATTGATTTTCGACCTAAAAATTGAATGATGAGTGTAAAACCCATAAAATTTTATAAATCAATAAAGGAGATTTTTGTTCAATTTTCATAATCTAAACTTTGATAAATAGTTGTTGAAGAAAATGAAAATTTTGAAATAGTTTTATACTCTGAATGAAATTAAAAGTTCCAGGAATTCAACCTGAAACTCCACAATTTAAATTGTTGGATCTAGCATTTGGATCTGAATCTTTGATAGATCCAGAATTCATTATATAAGTGAATTGGATCTAATCCAATTACATTAGATTTGAGGGTTGGATACTGGATCCAGGAGGGATCTAAAATCTATCTAGATTTGAATTTAAATTATGTAATCGATCCAAATAGGATAGAATCCAAAATCAAATAGGAAACCCAAATGAGAAATTATAAGCAGGATATTAAAAAATTAAATATTTTTAATTAGTAGAGGATAAGGTGGCTCGACCCTAGTAGGACCCACCTACCAAAGAGGGGAGGGTCGATCCCCCTTCTCTCTCACCCTCTCTTTATGGCATGAGAGACTTAATTCAAAAAGTAAGTAAAATATATATAATAATGGAAAGAAATATAAGAAGAGCAAGTGAAATAAGGAAATTAGAAGTAAGATACAAGGGCGGATTACCTTGTGCTTGGAAAAAAAATCCCAGAAAGTGAAGAGGGTGGGCACCCTCGCCCTTTCCAAAACTTTGTGAAGGCTTTCAAGAAAAGAGCCATTCACACCAAAACTTTCTAACGTGATGACCCTTTTCTTTTTGGTAAGCATACTAAGCTAATTTAAGTGCAAGAAAAGGTAAATAAACAAAATTATCTAAAGGATTTAAGACTTACCTGGATGATGAGAGCACGGAATGGGCAAGAGGTGGTGCACGCCCCCTCACCTTGCCATTCCCGGTGTGAGGCCCACTAAGGAAGGGCAGCCTCACACGCCCAACCTCTAACCTTTTTTCTATATCTCTCTCAAGTCTCTCTTCCTCTCTATCGAGTTCTCTCTCTCAACTCCTCTCTTCCATCTCTTCTCTCTCACACGGTTTCACGTGAGAGACTCCATTAAAGGAGTGGCACAATGTGGTGTTGGTGAAGAGTGCACACATGTAGGCTGCACTATTGCCATTTCTGTGATTTGTATCAATCTTCAACAAGGTAGGGGTCTTTGACCATTTCACGTAGAGGATGAACCATCATATGAGACTATGTTGGACGCACCCTATGTATGTGCATGAACCACCTTGATTCGGTGAGATTGATGGCACTATGGGTGTGAATCCAAAACCATAACGTTTTTACATATGTTTTGATCAAAGAATAATAGGAAATCGATTTCTATTCTAGAATTCGAATGGTTAATATTATGCATGATTGTTTATTTTATGGTTTTGTGGTTGATTTAATTTTTCTTTAAGTATATGTGTGTGTGTGTGTGAATCGTACATATGTAAAAAATTAATGCTTGGGTGCATCCGAGCACCATTCGATGCATTAAGTTTTACACTATTTGACCAAGTTTTTGGAAACATGGTAAGCATAAGATTCTTTGTGTTTTTACCGTCATTTTATGTGATTTAGTGTACATGAATGAGAAATCACATGATCAGCAATATTTAGTAATCATATACGAATTGATGTACCTTTACTGAAATGTGAGAATGCATGATGTAACATCTGCGATTCTGTTTTAGTTTAACTTTTAAATTTAGTTTGAAATAAGGTTAAATTCATGCAAAATTCAAGAGTTTAAGTTGAACTAGGACTCCAGTTAGAACTGTTATTAGTTGTAGATCTAGTAGGAGATCTGATTCAACGATTTTGAATTTTGGTTGGTTCAAAAAAATACAATTTCTTGGTTTTCTTGATTTCTAATTATTATAAAATTAAGACTCAAGTTATGAAAAAAATTGCAAGAATAATTATAAAATTTAAAATATGTGGACTAAATAAGAAAATAAATTTTATATGTATATATATATTATAGATCTTGGATTGGGTTAGGCTCGGATTCAAACTTGAGTTTGGATCCAGTGTTGTTTTAGATTTGGTGCTTGGATATGAATCTTTAATTTGGTTTCAAATTTGGATCCTTTTGTTTGGTTCTTAGATCCAACCCAACTAGGTTTTTGGATCTGAATTGGGTTTTGAATTTGGATCGAGTTTTTTGATCTGGATTATTTTTGGATTTGGACCTAAGTAGGATCCACTCCAGACTTTAGAGAGTCTTTAAACCTTAGAAGGCTCTAGAGAGGGTGGGACCCCCTCCCTAGTGGATCCATAACTAAGTAGATTAATTAGTAATTAATTAAGATTAAATGTAATATCTGCGGTTTTCTTAAAATTCTTGATTTTCTTGATTTCAATTTATGAAATTAAGACTCATGTTATGAAGTAAAATTTAAAATATGTGGCTTAAACAAGAGAATAAACGATTTTTTTATACATTTGTATTATGGATCTTGGATTGAGTTAGTTTCGGATCCAAACTAAGGTTTGGATCCAGTGTTGTTTTGGACTTGGTGTTTGAATATGAATCTTTAATTGAGTTTTGGGTTTGGACCTTTTTGTTTGGTTCTTAAATCTAATCCAACTAGGTTTTTGAATTTGAATCGAGTTTTGGATTTGGATCGAGTTTTGGATCTCAGTCGGTTTTTTGGATCTAGATCACCTTTGAATTTGGACCCATGTGGGATTCACTCCTGACTTTAAAAAGTGTTCTAGAACCATAGAAGGCTCTAGAGAGGGTGGGACGCCCTCCCTTGTAGAGCCATAATTAATTTAAAATTAATTAGGAATTAATTGAGGTTAAAATAATAATAAATTAAATTAATTACTTAATTAATTAAGGAAAATAGTTAGAATATGCATGAATTAGAACTTTTAGGGATCAACCCTAGTGTGTACCAGATGAATTGGTGCTCCAAGGAGGACAAGCCCTCCCCCCTTGGTGGATTTTTATTATATATAAAATAAAAGAGATCATTCTCTCTTATTCTTATTTTCAACTCTTTTCTTCTTCCTCTTTCTTCTTTTTCTTTCTTGAACCTTTTCCAGCAGTCATCAGAGCTCTACCAAGGTTCTAAGATGGAAGACGAAGGGCGATCTCCGATTAGAAACTCCATTAAGGTAGGTACATCAATCACGTAGACATTGATTTTTTTAAACGCATGAAATATGCATTGAACGATTTTCAGATCTGAACCAATGATGGATTAGACCTTGAAAACCTCTCTAAGATTGATTTTCAATCTAGGAAACATGTTTTTATAGATCTATGTTACCAAAGAATAAAAAAGAAAAACGGTTTTTGAAACAGGACGATTTAGGGGCTTTAAAAAAAATGATTTGGGGAAAAGCTTCTTTATTGTTCTTTGTTAGATCCTTTTGTTCTAGCATGATTAATATATTAATCTTAATTTATATTGATAAGATATAGGTTTATAAGTTTAAGAAATTTATTATGTGTTTGAATCCATGTTCTTGTATGCAAAAGATCGATTTAAACAAGGTTTTGGTAAAAACATTTTTAGGGTTTTGATGTATGTTATTTATTTTAGCAATATTAGCATAGATCTGAACAAATAATTATTGTATGATGATATAAACATGATTAGAGCATAAAAAATTATGATTGTATGGATCTTTACCTTTAATCTTATTCTTTCTTAATGGATTTTGCATGATGTTGAATCTTGATTTTTTTGTCATCATTTTTTATCTTGACCTGTTTCAGAAAAAAAGTGGCAACTCCTTAAAAATGAAGTCAATAAATTAAAATAAAAATACTGAAGTATTCTACACATTTAGAGCTTAAATTTAGACTCTTGAATCATTTTGTTTAGAGCAGTATTAACCCAAAACATCCTTTGCAACAGAGCACTGATTTTTTTCCCTGTCTGCAGGACTGTTCTGACCCACGATTTTGTTAGTTTTAAATACCGAAAAAATATTAATCAAAATAAATTGAGAAAAAAATGGGTGAAGATAAATAGGCATAAAAAGATCCTGTAAAAAAGGTTTTGTAAAAAGATTTTTGTGTAGGCTTGGAGAAATTCTGGAAAGCGGGATAAATTTCTACAGATAACAGGATTTGGGTTATATTTTTCCTGAACAGGGTTTAGTCCAGAATTTTTTGTGATTTTTGTACAACTAATTTTTTGGTTATGTTTCTTGGAATATTTTTGACATAGGGTCATTATTAGTAAAAGTGGAAAAGTGTAATTTGGTTTTTAAAATTTTTGGTGGGTTTTCTAAAAATGGGTTAATAGAGACCCGAATTTACACATGAGGACATGTATTATCTTAAAATTTGATCTGATATGCATGCAAACTCAATGTATTTCATGTTATTCTTGATTTATAACCATTCATATGACATACATGTTAATGAACATTGAAACTTATAAGGCATGATCAGTGTAAAGTGAATTGTTATACATGTTGTTGCTTGTTTAAGCATGATCATTAATTGCATGTGGTTGTAGCCTTTATGTATGCATGTGAGTATATGACATAATGATAATTATATATGATATGAGCATTGTGTGGCTTGGTGTGAACCAAGGTTCGATGGAACCTATGGGTGCCTGTGGTGCACCAAAGACTGAAATGATATTTGCGCACATAATCATATAATTGTCTCATGGAGGTCGGGCTCACAATATTAACTGTGAGATTTGGATGGGTCAAAAACAGACTTGCTTATAAAATGTCCAGTGGGAGATTGGGTTGGTGAGCCTGGGTGTGTGTGTGGTATGCACGTGTGATTTAATTTATGAGCTTAATAATTAAATAACACCCATGACCCATTCAAAACAAGTCCTTTAGACTAGGGCACACTTTGGAGAAAGTGAGGGTATACACGATCGAGTATTCACTGTTTTTGTTTTGGAGAGTGGTGGTGCCTCCTGGTCCTCTGCTTTCGGTCATAGGGGGCGAGACTACCATGTGCCATAGGTGGTAGGTCCAAAATCTCTGCAGAGTATGAATTGATTTTACGTGGGACCACTAGGAGTTCTCTCAGTTACGGACCGCTCTAGTAGGACCTCGAGGTGAGGTTGCAGGTTCTTTCAACTCAATGAGGTTAATAAAATACATGGCATGATATACCCATTATTGGATTGGATGAATCGAAGTTAGGAACCTAAGAGTGTACCTTCGGGTATGAGGAAAAGTGACATATAAGAAATTAGAATGAAATCATTGTATTATTTCAGATTGTTTATAAAATTGTTATTTCATTGGCATGATGCAATGTAACATGTTTATCCTATAATATGAATGCAAGCATGATTAGTTATGTAATTGTGATTTATGCTTAATTCTGATATTGTGATGTGATATGACTTTGATGATATTTGAAAATATGTCAATGTCTATTTATGTGATTGGAATAATTGTGTCCACGTGTTGGTGATTACCTACTAACGCTGCAGACTTACGTCTCTACTTATAATATTTTAGGTAATGAGTAGGCCGATGGGTGATGATCGTAGGCTCAGGGTGGTGCCAAGAGAGTCATAGTTCTTTACAGTTTTGAGATGACTTAATATTTTGACATTTGTTTATTTGATTAAGTCATGTTAACTCTGATAAAGTTTGAGACTAGCATTTGATTTATTAAATGCATGGTTTGATTTAATTATTCTAGTTTCATATCTGTGTGTTGTGTCTGTAACCCGCCCAAGGCTTGAACCGTGTTTAAAAAGAGTTTCTGTTGTGTTTCTTGAAAAAATAATAATTTAAGGATTTTGTCATTCAGATGCTTTAATTTTGAACTTGGTTCTACGACGCTATTAAACGTTGGTGCATGCGCAGACTGACTCTCTAGAGCTTAATTCGATTAAGGTAAGGCCAATGATGAAATATTGGGTTTAATAATTTTTTATATATAATGGTTCAATCAGATTCTTTAACAATCAAATTCTTTGACGGTGGTTCTGTATTGAATTTGATACTAGGAGGCTAAGACACACTCGTACTTGCGCTCAGGCGAGTCGTCTAGTACTTGATATGGTTGAAACGAGTCCGTTGATGAGACTGTTGCATTATTACATTATTTTTTTTTCTAAATTTTCAATTTCAAAAATTAGGGTGTTACAGTTTTTATATCAGAGCGAAGTTAAAGAATTTATGACTCTTGGCTTGTCGAGCATTCAGTCATCACTGTAAGTACGATCCAATTTTAATTTTTGATTATTTGATTATTGTTGTTTAAAAATTATAGTGGAATGCGAGAACCTAGACACATTCTAGGGACCTCACATGACAGGCCAGACTGCAAGCTCTTGAAACTTAAACATTTATTTTTTTGGATAAGTATTAATCTTTGAGGGTAAATATTTTATCAGAGTGTATAGTAAAAGCTTGATGAACTATATTTTGGAGGTTCTTTTGTTTAATATTTATATCAATTTTCGCAGACAAAATTTCTTTAAGGAGGCTAGAATATAACATCTCAGATTTTCTTAAAATTCTTGATTTTTTTTATTTCTTGATTTTGAGTTATTATAAAATTAAAACTCAAGTTATGAAGAAAATTTTAAGAATAACTATAAAATTTAAAATATGTGGCTTAAACAAGAGAATAAATGATTTTTGTATACATTTGTATTATGGATCTTTGATTGAGTTAGTTTCGAATCCAAACTTGAGTTTGGATCTAATGTTGTTTTGGATATGAATCTTTAATTGGGTTTTGGGTTTGGACCTTTTTGTTTGGTTCTTAGATCCAATCCAACTAGGTTTTTTGGATTTGGATTGGGTTTTGAATCTGGATCAAGTTTTGGATCTCGATCGAGTTTTTGGATCCAGATCACCTTTGGAGTTGGACCCATGTGGGATTCACTCCAGACTTTAGAGAGTATTCTAGAACCATAGAAGGCTCTAGTGAGGGTGTGACACCCTCCTTTGTAGAGCCATAATTGATTTAAAATTAATTAGAAATTAATTAAGGTTAAAATAATAATAAATTAAATCAATTACTTAATTAATTAAGGAAAATAGTTAGAATATGCATGAATTAGGACTCTTAGGGATCAGCTCTAGTGTGTACCACGTGAATTAGTGCTCCAAGGAGGGGAAGCCCCCCCCCCCCCCCTTGGTGGATTTTTATTATATAAACAAAAAAATAAAAGAAAGAGTTATCTCTTCTTATTTTCAGCTCTTTTCTTTTTCTTCTTCTTCTTTTTTGGACCTTTTCACCAGCTATTGGAGCTCTACCAAGGTTCTAAGATGGGAGACGAATGCCGATCTATGTTTGAAAACTTGATTAATTACAACTAATTTTTCAGTTCTATTTCTTGGAATATTTTCCTGAGACATAGGGGCATTGCCAGTAAAATTGAAAAAGTGTAATTAAGTTTCTGTGATTTTTGGTGGGTTTTCTAAGAACGGGTTAACAGGGATTCAAATTTACACATTATAACATGTATTAATGCTCAAGTATATTTTACATTATGCATCATGATTATGGATGTTTATCTTGAAATTTGAGTTGATATGCATGTAAACTAAATGTATTTCATGTTATTCTTGATTTATAACTATTCATATGACATGCATGTTAATGAATATTGAATATCATAAGGCATGATCAGTATAAAATGAATTGTTACACATGTTGTTGCTTGTTTAAGCATGATCATGAATTGCATGTGGTTGCGACCTTTGTTTATGCATGTGGACATATGACATAGTGATAATGATGTGTGATATGAGCATGTGTGTAGCTCAGGTGTGAGCCAGGGTTCAGTGAAACCTATGGATGCCTGTGGTACACCAGAGACAAAAAAAATATCCATACACATAATTTTCTTATGGAGGCTGGGCTCACAATGTTAACTTTGGGATCTGGATGGGTCAAAACAGACTTGCTTATGGAATCTCCAGTAGGAAGATTGGGTTGGTGAGCCTGGGTGCATGTGCGGTGAGCATATATAATTTAATTTATGAGCCTAATAATTAAATAACACTCATAACTCATTCAAAATAGGTCATTTGGATTGGGGTCCACTTTAGAGAGAGTGGGGGTACACATGACCGGTTGATTGTTGTTTTGTTTTGGAGGAAAACAATATCTCCTGGTCTCTTGTCTTCTATCGTAGGAGGCCTGGACTACTATGTGTCTTATGTGGTATGTCCAAAATCTCTGCATAGTAGGAATCAATTCCGCACAGGACCACTGGAAGTTTTCCTCTGTTACAGACCACTCAAGTAGAACCTCGGTGTGAGGTTACAGATTCTTCAGTTCAATGAGGTTAATAAAATACATGGCATAATATACCTCTCATTGGATTAGTTGGATTGAAGTTAGGAACCTGAGAGTGTACCTTTGGGCAGGCTGAAAAATAGAACATAAGAAATCAGAATGAAATCATTGCAATATTTCAGTTTGTGCATAAATTGTTATTTCATTAGTATGATGCATTGTAGCATGTTTATCCTGTAATATGAATGCAAGCTTGATTAGTTGTGTAATTGTGAATTATGCTTACTTTTGATATTGTAATGTTGCATGACTTAGATGATATTTGAGAATATGCCAATGTTTATTTCTATGGTTAAAATATTTATGTTCACGTGTTTTGGTGATTACCTATAGAGGTTGTGAACTTATGCTTCTACTTATAATATTTCAGGTAATGAGTAGGTTGGAGGGTGATGACAGTAGGCTTGGGGTGGCGCCAAGAGGGTTACAGTTCTTTACGTCTTTGAGAGGACTTGATATTTTATTATTTGTTTATTTGATTAAGTCCTGTAAACTCTGATAATGTTTGAGACTAGTATTTGTTTTATTTTAAATGAAAACTATGTTTGATTTAGTTATTCTAGTCTTACATGTGGTGTGTATTGTATATATAACCCGCCCAAGGCTTGAACCGTATTTAAAAAGAGTTTTTGTTGTGTTTCTTGAAAATCGTGTAAAAGGGGTTTTAAAAAAAATTCTAAATTTTTTATTTCAAAAATTGGGGTATTACACATGATATGTTGTATGCATTTATTATTTCGCATTAAATTGTAATTGTTTCTCATGTGAATATCATGACCATTGTCCCGAACATGAAAGCATGTCATTTTAAGCATGTGTTTGAGAATTTCTGTAGTTGTGGACATTTGCATAGTTAATGAATGTGCGAAAACTCAAAGCGGATTCAGTAGAATCTCGATAGTGCCACACAAGCACTTGAAATTTGTTTGTGTGTCATGCCAATACTATGTTGTGATGGTGTTCTTAGTGCACCTGTGTGATTGCCCAACCTAGGCGCTGAGTCAATGGTCGAATTAGACCAATGGGGTACTCTATGTATGCCCATATAGTATTAATGAATAAACTACATGAACATAAATATAAATAAAGGCCCGACCTATTTCGTCTTGAGACTTGTTTCTAGACCTCATTGATGTTTCGACACCATGAGTACACTGGATGCGTGATTATAATATACCATAAAATAATGAATTTACTACCACACTGGTGTAGTTGGTGTTCTTGCCATGATGGCAGACACAATTTGTACCTTAGTGTGGTACACGAGCTCTCAATAAAGTCATAAACAATAAATTTATAAGACTGATGCCCATATGGTTCTGGTGCTACCTTGGAGAGGGTAGATGGTAGAGACTCTGGTGTGTTGATGGTGTATGCCTAACTTGCTACGAGCGGCAATAGCTCCATGGTTTCTCACCCTAGAGAGATAGGGAACCCGGTCTACCACATTAATCCTAGGGAGTAGATCCTATGACTTCTGCAAAAGTCAATTGCATCTTGGAATTTTAGCCTTTAGGAGAATTTCTCTCGACCATTATATTTCACCTTTAGGAATTTGATTCTGATAGTCTTTCAAGGTATTAAAATAGTTAAGCATAATAAACCCCCGAATGATCTCATGTGTCTCAACGTAATCGAACTATGCATATCCGTAGAGGGTTAATTATGGAACATAAAAGATAAGTGTATAACTCAACTTTTCTAAATACAATTAACTTTATATATTGAATCATGTGGATGCACTACGGTTAGTTTTGTGTATACTTTGAGATATATTAATGAATGTTCCAACATTAAATCTCGTATGATGTATGCTCTTTGATTTGCATTAAGATTAACATTAGTATATGCCTTGAAGATGTCATTTTTTAATATTCAATAGTTAGATCATCATAATGCGTGCTTTTATATGTCTAGTTCATTGTTTACGTGTCTTGGGACAAGTTTTCCGACTGAGACTAATATGGTCTTATTGGCGTTTGCCAGAAATATACAAATCAGAAATGATGATTCATAAGTCATTATGGGATGCTACGGATGTGATCGTGATTCACACAATCTCTAGGGATCCTAGCCATTGTTTATTTGATTGAATATTTTACCATTTTATTTGAATAAACATATAGTTATACACTGCTGATCCCAAGCCCGGATAAAGGAGGAGGGTTGCAGTAGGCCTGTGACAGCCAGCATAAAAACTTAGTCATACCCTATGAATATGAACCAATATGAGAATTTCGTTGGGGCGTTCCCTACTGAGCGACGTGTTGTACTCTATAGGCCCGGAGGCAGTGATAAATGGGCAAGGGTTGCTAGGTCGTCGCCCGGAAGCGACGCGTCACACCGGTGCCCGGGTGTGGTGTCAAATAGGCAAGGGTTCCCTCACTTTGTTGGATGGGTGGGGGGTAAAGAAGTTAGTCCAAGACCATAAAATTAGGTTAGCCACTTGGAACATAGGGTCTTTAACTGGTAAGTTGGTAGAGTTAGTAGATGTTATGTGTAGGAGAAAGATTGATATTTTATGTCTACAAGAGACCAAATGGGTAGGTGAGAAAGCAAAAGTGATAGAACCTTGGGGATATAAGATTTGATATACAGGAATAAATAGGAATAGGAATGGAGTAGGGATTGTTATGAGTCGTGAGTTTATAGATAATGTAGTTGAGGTCCGTAGGAAGGGTGATAGGATTTTACTTATTAAATTAGTATTAGGTACGGATATTATTAATATTATTAGTGTTTATGCACCTCAAGTAGGTTTAGATGATTCCACTAAGCGTCAATTTTGGGAAGATTTAGATGGAGTAGTACAAGGGATATCTTATGGAGAAAGGCTTTTCATCGGCGGTGACCTTAATGGGCATGTAGGCATTAGTAGTGATGGATTTGAGAGTATCCATGGAGGCTATGGTATAGGAGAAAGAAACGATAGTGGAGAAAGGATTTTAGATTTTGGTTTGTCCTATGATATGATCTTAGCAAACACTTGGTTTAGGAAGAGGGAGTCTCACCTAGTAATATTTAAAAGTGGGGTTAATACGAGTCAGATAGATTTTTTCCTACTTAGAAAAAGAGATAGGGGTTGTTGCATCGATTGTAAGGTTATATCGGAAGAAAGTGTAGCTACACAACATAGAGTCTTAATTTTAGATCTTAGAATTAGACAATGCCGCAAAAGGGATAGACATAAAATAGATCCTAGAATTAAGTGGTGGGCACTAAAAGGAGCTAAACAAGGAATGTTTGTAGAGCGGGTAGTTAAGGAAGTTGATTGGTGTCTCGAAGAGAATTCAGAATCTATGTGGAATAAGATAGCGGGTGGCATGAGAAAGGTGGCTAAGGAGGTATTGGGTGAGTCTAAAGGCGGTGCACCGCTAGGTAAGGATACATCGTGGTGGAACGAGGATGTCAAATTAGCTATTAAGGTTAAAAGAGAGTGTTATAGAAATCTAAGTAAAAGTCGTGATAATGAGAATTTGAAGAAGTATATGATAGCAAAGAAGGAAGCTAAAAAAGTAGTTCGGAACGCGAGGGATAAGGTATATAAGGAGGTTTATGACAAGTTGGATACCAAAGAGGGTGAGAAGGATATTTATAGGATTGCAAAAATGAGAGATAGGAAATCGAGGGATCTGGGTATGGTTAGATGTATCAAAGATGAAACGCAAAGGGTTTTAGTCAAAGATGAGGAGATTAAGGAGAGATGGAAAGATTATTTTGATAAGCTATTTAATGAAAGTCATGCTCAGGATCTTGGAGACTTTTCAACTCCTTTTCATGAGATGAATCGTGACTTCATGCGCAAGATTCAAAAGAAAGAAATTGCAGAGGCTTTGAAGAAAATGAAATCAAGAAGGGCAGTTGGCCCAGATGGTATACCTATCGAGGCTTGGAAATGCTTGGGAGAGAAAGGTTTAGAATGGTTGACAAATCTTTTTAACAAGATTTGGCGGACAAATAAGATGCCTAATGAGTGGAGGAAGAGTACTTTCGTGCTTCTATATAAGAATAAGGGTGATATACAAGATTGCACAAACTATCGTGGTATAAAACTCATGAGTCATACTATGAAACTTTCGGAGAGGGTGATTGAGTCTAGGTTGAGGAAGATTGTCATGATATCGGAGAATCAATTTGGTTTTATGCCTGAAAGATCAACTATGGAAGCTATACATCGTCTTAGACAACTTATTGAGAGAAATAGAGAGAGGAACAAAGATTTGCATATGGTTTTTATTGATTTGGAGAAGGCTTACGATAGAGTACCTAGGGACGTTCTCTGATGGACAATGATGAAGAAAGATGTTTCTCTCAAGTACATTAGTATAATTAAAGATATGTATGAAGGAGTAGTAACCAATGTCCGCACTTGTGGAGGGGTGACAACCAATTTTCCTATAACGGTTGGGTTACATCAAGGATCTGCTTTAAGCCCTTTCCTATTTGCTATAGTGATGGATGAGCTTACGAGATCAATTCAAGAAAATGTGTCGTGGTGTATGTTGTTTGCTGATGATATTGTTTTGATTGATGAGTCTAGAGCTGGGGTTAATGCTAAGTTAGAATTATGGAGACAGACATTGGAAGCAAGAGGTTTTAAGTTGAGTAAGAGTAAGACAGAATACATGGAATGTCGATTTAGTAAGCAACGAAGTAGTGATGGGAGTGTAGTGAAGCTTGGTGAGCACGAAATACTGGTGGATGATTCTTTCAAATATTTGGGATCTATCATTCAAAAGTATGAAAAAATTGATGGAGATGTAAATCATAGGATAAAGGTTGGGTGGATGAAATGGAAGAGTGCAACTGGAGTGTTGTGCGATTGTAGAATGCCATTGCGGTTGAAGGGAAAGTTTTATAGGACGACTATTAGGCTCGCTTTACTATATGGTACGGAATGTTGGGCTGCCAAGAGACATCATATTCAAAAAATGAGTGTAGCTGAGATGCGTATGCTGAGATGGATGTGTGGAAATACAATAAAAGATAAGATTCAGAACGAGGAGATACGTAAGAAGGTAGGCATTGCACCCATTGAAAATAAGATGAGAGAGAATCGTTTACGGTGGTTTGGACATATTCGACGAAGGCCTAATGATGCTCCAGTTAGAAGGATGGAGAAATGGGAAAATATATTAGTTAAAAGAGGTCGGGGTAGGCCTAGGAAGACATGGATGGAGGTGATAGGAAAGGATATGAATGCTTTGAACCTCACCGAGGACATGACATTGGATAGAAATGAATGGAGGAGAAGGATTCATGTGGAAGACCCAGAATGATTTTTTTTGTTGGTTCATATCGTCGACCCCAATTGTTTTGGGATGAAGGCGTAGTTGTTGTTGTTGTTGTTGTTGTATTTGAATAAACATATTGTATTAATTCTTTTAAATTTTGATGTGATAAACCTATGAATTTTATCCATTTTAATTGATATCATGTTTGAATACGAATACCTATAACTTGCCTAAGATGTTCACCATTTTTTTTAAAATGATTTCTGTTGTGCTTACTATTAAAAAAAATTAAATTTTATAGAAAAATTGGGTGAAATTTTGGAGTGTTACAGCTTTGGTATCAAAGCCCAATTTAAAAAAAAATAGTTCTAGAAGTGTGAATCATGGTCCATTCAAACAACTTGGCAACACTCTGTAAGTAGAAATTGTATTTAACACAAATTTATTTAATCTTTCTTTTTGTGAAACTTGTTTTGTGATTGATAGATGGCTATGAAAATTCAGATTAGCATGTTGATTGAAGCCATTCAGGATCTTATAAAGACAATACAACAATAGGCCGTGGCTATTCGGGACCTACAACTGACTGGGGAAGTTCCAATCCTGAAGTTGTAGCTGAGTTAGGTGCCCAAATAGGATTCAACTGTTGGTGGTGCCATCACCGCATAGAAAGGCAGGTCTACCCTCACTACGGGGAGGGTTGTATCCATTGTGGTGAGATAGACTACACTATCCAGGATTTCCAAATCAAGAAGGTTGTGAATAGGAAGCACATTGCAATAGCAACTCTTGCTGATGACGGCTCAAGTCACTCAGTGGGACTCTCCCTATTTGCTATAGTGGCAAAGGAGGCGAAAGAACATCTGCCAAAGCAAAGACATATGGGTAATGCAAGAGAGTACCCTAGGGCATACTCACGATGCTCGTGAAGGACAACAATATCTTTTGTTTTCATTAGTAGTTGAATCGAGTCAGGAATAAACTCAAACTAAATAAGTTCTTTTATTATAGCATCTTTGGACGAACCTGATTTCATATTTTACCAATAACTTGGTAAATAAAGAAATAAAATTTAAAAGTTTAGCATTCAGATAAATCGATATATGATGATTATCACTCATTATAAAGAATGTTTAATATGGCAGATGAGACGTTGCACAAATCCCAACATGAATGTAAACACGAGTGCAAACGCCAACTCTACCAATGACTGGCAAGAGCAGAGGGGTTTTGTTATTACACTGACACAAACCCTAAACAGACATCTGCTGAATTAGCCCAGACAGGCAGCACCAATTTAGGCCGCACCAGTGCAAGCAAACCCAAATAACTATCAAGTGGCTTATAAGAAGTTCTTGAAGTTAGACCCATCGACATACTCAAGAAAAGTTGATCCTGAGGTGGCTTGAAGAGATCGGGCAAGCTTTTCATGTGCTATCAATGCCAGACAACAGAAAGACTGATTTTGGCATGTATTGGCTGAAGGGAGACACTCAAAAGTGGTGGGACACTGTCTGAGGGGTTCAATTCGTAGGAGTCAAACAGATTGCGTGGAGAGATTTCAGGATAGCTTTTCTAGAGAGGTACTTTTCACCACATGCACGACAAAGAAAACACCGAGAATTTTTTAAGCTTAGTGAGGGTTACATGAGTATGGTGGAATATACCACCAAGTTTCAGAGCTTGGATCATCATTATTTGAATAAGGTTGCGAAGATGGCTTCAATTTCGGTCTGGTCCATTCAATCATTTAGTCATTCTAAAAAAGTAAATAGTTAAAATGTCATTTCAATTAGTCAAATGACAAAAGAATAGCCTCAAGCGGTCAGACGAGCAATATGCTTCAGGCGCCCATTGAAAAGTTTTGAAAGACAAGAGGTTAAACATAAAATTCCCTTTATATTTCTCTCAATCATCATATTATAAGAGTGATGGAGTATTCAAAGCTCACCTATACAAATCCTAGTGACAATTATTAAAAATAGATAAATATAAAAAATAGTTGATGTTTTTTTTTATCGAGAGGCAAGCTACTCTACCAGTTATTATTCAACATACCACGGGGTTTTGGACCTGCAACGTCCCACCACAAGGAGGAGTTGAGATCAAACCGGCAGTTAAGATAGACGGTTGAGTGCTATACCCAATCACATGACAACATCGCATGGGAAAATGCTTATCATGTGATTGTTGGCTATGGCACTTAGCCACGGCATATAGCTGCTCTCCGAATCCACTCTCCCACAAGGAGATATTCACTTACGCTAACTGTGGGTTTTGAACTTGTGATGTTATGAACTTGGTGACAATCACAAGTAGCCCCTACCAGATGAGCGGAGCCCTTGTGCGCATGTCATTACAAGTTATTTTAGTGTATATTTTTGTCTTTGAAGTATTGTTATTATATTGAGCTTTTACCCCTATGTATAGGTGATATGCTTCGATCTTTGGCACCCAACAATCGGCAGCCAAAGCTGGTTTCTCAATTTTGGGGGTGGACATCGGGCCGGGCTTAGGCTGCATTTTTGCAAATTGGAGTCCAAACCAAGCTTGCTTCATAAACAACATAATGCCCAACCGGTCCACCTGTTAAACATCCCTAAAGGGCCTGACCTGAACCGAGTTTGAGCCCAGCCTGAGCTCGATTGTAACCAAGTTGGTCCCATGTCTGGCTTGGGCATGGTTCAGGTCTGTTGGACCCTACTCGGGCTTGGCAAGACTGGTCAAATCTGCTGCTATCTTCTATTTAAAGAATGTTTGTAGGATTTTTTTTTTTAGGAAGGTTGTTTACGAAGGGCTGCAAACAGATCTGATATGGGCCAGATCCTGCCTGTTCTGGATGCACTTCTGTGGGCTTGATCCAAATTTGAGTCAGAATTCAAAAGAAATCCAATGATCAAAGTTTGTATAGATCCAATGTGGTAATACTGCATCAGCAGATTGTATTTTGATCTGATTCCATATTAGATACCCTAAAATACCGATCCCAAACATAACTAAATCCAAAAGTCATCCGATTGAGCAAATCTAAGACTGATCTGAATGCATATGAATTACTCGAAGGATCCAAAAACAAAAATAATGTCAAAATCAGATCAGATATCTGACCATATCCGATCTGTTTGCATCACAATTTAAGATAAGGTGAAGACAATATAAGATTATACTCTGATATGATTGATGTTCGGATATAAGGTACTAGGTAAATTAGGTCCAAGTGGGTTAGGGAAAAATAAGGTCAAGTATTATTGGTTCAGTTCTCTATCGGGTTGGATACCAAAGGTGTTCGGCACAAATTGGTTTGGGTTTGAGTCAATTCAGGTGTATACTTTGGAAAGCCAACTGGGTCAAGTCCAAAAGTGGTTTGGGTCTTTGGCAGCTATGGTAGAAATTGGGTACAAGTCTAGGTGATTTGGGTATGTACTGCAAGGATCCAATTGGGTTGGGAGAAAAACAGTTCGGGTTTAAAGTTTTATTACTCATCAATCGATTAGTTTTCAATATGAGCCTCAAATTTTAGACTAGACTGACCCCACAATTCTATCAAAACCGGTTGGGTTGGGTCTATTATGTTTGGGAATTTGATTTGGATCAGGTATATGAATCAAGGAACAAAACTTTAAACAGTGTTCTGGTTCTTGATCTAGATGTAGCTCAGATATCATAGCATGATTCCAGATATCGACGTGGTATGACACCTTTAGGCATTGAACCCTGCTGAAAATAGGTCAGCCATATTGATTTTCATGGCATAATTGAATGGGTCAGTAACGCCCCAATTTTTTAAACAGAAATTTTTAATTTTTTTTTAAAATTCTTTTACATGTTTTTTAAGAACACAGCAGAAACTCTTTTTTTTTATTCGGTTCAAACCTTGAGTGGGTTAATGACCTCAAAGCATATCAGTCGGTGAGTGTACCTTCTACCCTCTGGAAGGCAGGACATTAAAATAAATAAGCTATTAGGTATTATTTATATTGGGTCCAACTACAACACTGGGTGCACTAAGCACCAGGCTCAACAACCCCAAGCTCCACTGAGGGAAACTCAACAAACTATGACCTCATAAGGTACGAACCCACACCTCCTACAATCACTGAGGTGTCCTAATATAGTTTATTTGAACCTAACTCAAAGTACGTATTTAACTTAAGGAACACCCAAGAGTATCTTAAGGCATGTACTCACATTAAGAAGTACCCAAGAGTATCTCAAGGTACGTACTCAACTTAAAGAATACCCAAGAGTCCAGTTCGAATGTGTATGTATATGGGCATGTATAATAAAGCCAAACCAGGTACTCACAAGCACCCCATTGGTTCTATTGATTCGCATTCGAGTCCCATATATGCATGCTTCACATGACTTACAACATATCGCACGCCACATAGCACACTCCATGATGCATGAGACTCATTTCAATTTAGCATGAACTATAAATTTCATAGAATAACACATGTATAATTATACATACCCTTTAGTCTAATTATCATGCTTAATTCTCATGTTCAATATACAGTCTCATATACCATCATACCCCAAATAATTTACAAGCATACATATAGCATATTCATGACAAATTTCATATTAACATATGCATGATTAATATCTCATATCAAAATCAAACACACGACTTTAGAAAATAATTTCACAAGTCAAGATATTATCTAAAATCAAGAACTGTATAATATCAGAATTTGCATATTGTTCACGAGTCTAACAGACTATCAAAATGAATATATATAACTCTATAAAAATTTACCGTCATGTCAAAGGATATTAGCTTTCAATTTCAAGTGGTATATCTAAAAGAAATGATTTTGTTTGCCTATAAAAATCCATGGACCCAAAATTGTTTTTCTATTCTTGACAAAACATGTCAGAATCTTGCTTCCCAAAGCAGTCACCAGGCTCAATTCGAGAGAGATTTCATCTCTCAATTTTTTTAGTAAAAGGTATACTTGTTAGCTTTCAAAATCAATTGAGTTTGTCGAAAAACTATATCATATGAATTTTTTAGGTTTTTTGGACCAGACCCTACCTGAAACAATTCCAGATCTAGGTTTTTTGCAAAATCTTGAATCTTTCATGATTTATGTGAGTCTTCAAGATTTACAGAAAATGAAATATATTTTTATTTTATTTTTTCAGATCTATTCATATGATGTGAATGTCATATTCAAAAATCAGTCATTAACTCAAAATCATTGATTTATTAGATTTTCTATAAGACCAACTGTCAACAACTCTGCACGGAAGACAAAAAAAAATTTTGGGTTGAAGTAGCATAACCCTCACTTTCATACTATAAATAAGGCCCAATATTTTTTTTGAGACACCTCCCAGATGTCTGAAAAGCTTTCAAGAATGAGTTTGGCTATTGGTAATCTCATTTGAGAGGTAGAATTATTTTACTACATCGGTCAAGAAAATCAAGAAAGCATGATAAATATAATATAAATCATAAAAATAAAAAATAAAACTCCAGCATCATCATGAAATAACGATTTTTAATCATGTATCAACTCTATCTAAACATCATCTACAGTCATAAGGAGACGTCATATGAGCATTATACATGCCTTAGAATCAAAACTATTAAAATAAATCATGATTTTTACATAAAATAACTAGTTTAAGATGTTGGCATGTGAAAACACCATGAAGCACATAAAATAAATTTGCATAGACATGAATCATAATGTAGACACATGAAAGCAAGCAAATATACATTCATTCATACTGAAAATAAAGATTTATCCATCTAAAATCATGTAGGAACACGAAACTATGCATTTTGGGTTACCTGATTTTCCGGTTCAGCCGTTCAGGCAAAGATTTACCAAAAACAATTTTGTAAATCTGTTTTAAAGTATAATAATAAATTAAAAACACTTTTAAAACCCTTTTTAAGCATATTCCATATCTAATCCACCATAAATCAGCCCATAGAATTGGCAAGACGCACGGTTTATGTGTTTGCATTCGATCTATGCTATGCATAGAATGAATCCTACCTTAATCGAGTTCTCAAATGTAGATCGGCCTTCGTCTTCCATCTTAAAACCTTAGAGAAAGTTTAATAGCTGCTGAAAAAGCTTCAAGAATGAAAAAAAAGAAGAAAAAGAAAGAAAAAATGAAGAATTTTAATAAAAATGAGAGAGGGAGAGAGAACTAACCTTGTTAATCCTTCTCATGAGGACCTCTATTTATAGATGAGCTTAAGCAAGAGTCTCATGTCTAATATAAGATGCTAATATTTATTAATCTTTTTTATTAATCAAATAAAAAATAAATTATGGGTTCTAATTTATTAAATTTCAAAATTAATTAAGCTAGAGTAGAAAGGTGAGAACTTCTTACTTTTGTTTGGGTTTCAGTGACATGGTAACCTTCCAGGAGGCCTACGAACCCAAAGACTTATTAGAATTCAACATTTAGATAGTCGATTTGATAGCCCTCAAAACGTAGATCGTCATGATGGTATTAGATTTAGTCATACGCATATGGATCAGCAAAAAAATTTATTCAATGTTGGAAATCATTAATTTTTGACCTACACTTAGGCATGAACTTTGGTCGACGATAAAATACTCAAATCAACACCAATTTAGGCGTGTAGATAGTCAATTTTGATGCCCTCGAAATGTTAAAGACAACTCCGATCTAATAGGTGAGTCATCGATCGGCCAAAATTTCTATCAAAATAATAATGACGTTATTAAGAACATCTGACCCTATAAGTCCAATCTAATGAGATTGAATCCAAATCTTCGTTGAATCCAAAATTAAGTTTGGATGCAAACGTAACTCATCCAAGATCCAAAACCCTGATTCATCCCTAATCCCTAAACTCCTGTGGGCCACACTGGTCGTACCTAGCACCCTACTGGACTGGGCGTGAGTTCAAAACACAACTCGGTCAACTTAAACTCTCAAATTTTGCCTGAATATAAAATTGGTTTTAACTCAAATTTAAAAGTTAAAACTAAAATAAAATTGCAAGTGTTACATTGTATGATCCAGATAAGACTGGATCACTTCAAAACTGCAATGGAGCTTTGTCCCAATGTTGTCGGTATTGGCCTGATATGTACCGTATATGCAGAAAATCGATATGGAACATGACTGAATTGACTAATTTTCAAATAAATAAAAAAATAGTTTAAATAGTTTTTAATATTTTAAATCTTTATAATATTATTTTATTATTTTATTGTTTTTCTGACATGGGTAATTCTCTGATTAAAGCCAATTCAGATCGATTCAGCTATGAATCGGTATCGCACTTGAATCGTTTGGAAAATGATCCATGTCCCGAGACAATTCTTACAACATTGCTCTGACCCACTTGCATCACTACCCCTAACAGTGTATGTGCATCGGATTCACGGTCCAACTCAAATTTCCAAAATATGGGTCAGTCTGGTGTGGGTCATTTTTTATCCAGTCTTAATCTGCCTTTTATAGCAGTAGATTTGAATCCAGGTTTAAATCTGATCAATTTGGGTAGAAGCTGGTCGAGAAAATATTGCGTCAAGCCAAGGGTAATTAAATTAACATTGCTAATGATATTGAAAAAGATTTCATGTATATATTTATGCAGGGTTAAACTCTGTTCAAGTATCAGTCGGTTCAGGTACTTTTCCGTTTGGGTCGTCATGGGTGCAGTACAAATCAGTTTAAAACAGGTTCCCATATTAGAAAAAGGCAATAAGGTTGGCAGATTGGACACAAACATGTTTGGGTCCTAAAACTTAGTACCCAAAGTCTGACTCGCATTCTAAATGAGCCCAAGTTTTAGACCCAATCTCCCCTGTCAGTCTATTAGAATTTGGTCACGTTGGGTCTAATTGGTTTGGTTCCTATGGTTTGATTCAGGTCTAGACAACCCACTATTTCAGTGTAGAAGTCGGGAACCAAGCTATTTTATTAATCTGATCCAAATCAAGAGGTTGGCATAACTCATACACACGAGAGAGAGAGAGAGAGAGAGGTGTTCACGTAAGTCTTTCTGTTTCGTCTACACATATGCTCGATATTACAACTATCAACCTTTGTAGTTCGCTTCTGTACAAGTTTCAGTGACTCTCCGAGGAAGTCAACTCATCCACCTGCCTGAATAATATATCAATACTGAAAAAGAAACCGATAATCCTCCAACACCATTTCACACACACACAACAAAAGCAAAAGAATTATAGCCGTTATCAGCCCAAGTGGGAGTCAGGACTCATCACGATAATCCGTTTCATCAAAGATTTCCTCCTGCACAGACCCAATACAGGTTGAGTAAAAGACGGTTTTCACAGAAGAAAGAGTTAAAAAGCACTCTCCTTGCTTTAGCGACAGTCACAAAAATGCCATTATTGGGAAAATCTTGGCGAGGGAAAATCCCATGATAGTTTCAAAATTTTGTTTTTGTCGAGAAAATATTAGCACATATAAAATTGTAATATATATATATACAACATAAATATTAAAAAAGTTGAAAAAGTGTTTTGAATATGTTAATATCAAGTTAAAATTGTTAGTTTTAAGAAAGACATCGTGTTTCAACAGCAAAATAACGGTTATTAAAATAAATATAAAAAACCGGTTATTAAAATATATCGCATACTTGTAATTGTATGTTCCTTCTAAGACTAGTGTGGGTTAATTTTCTGTTGCCTGCGTCTATGCTATGTTCAAGACTGCCCATCTTTAAAATGGACAGTAGATGAAGGTCCAGTTATTACTGGCTCCTGTGCAGTTACAATGAATATAGATACATTATAAATACCTGCAGGAGCTCTTCAATAACATCTTCCATTGTAATTATGCCCACAGCTTCTTCTTCACTAAGCTTCGGTAGAGGGCTATTTTCAATCTGAAGAACATCTGCAAAGACATCTCTTGGCCATTTTTTGCCTCTTGAAGTGCTTCTGTGGGAAAAGGAAGGGAAACTCTTCAAATTCTGCAATTGCCTCGGGGTTTTCACGTTCTTTTCTTGGTTAAGAGCAGAAGCATCACCATCAATATTCACACGCACATCTTTTCCTGGATCTATGATGAAATGAAGAGAACTTCAGGAATGTTGGAACACTTCCATCAACAAGAAAAATGTGGGATTATCAACAAAATAAACTTCATTATAATCAACATATGAAATTAGATCTGCAATGAAGAGAACTCCTGGATGGGGGAAAATTTTCCTACCATCAGCTTCATTTTTGTCAGCTTGCTCACATGGTTCACGCGGTCTTACAACAACGGCCATGTGACTGTGACCTTTCTGAAACTCGTTCAAAATGTCATATAAGGGCATGTTCTCAGGAACTCTGCCATGGTAAAAGCATAAAACCATTATTAGTTCATGGTGATGTGCCAACTCCTCAAAAACCAGCAACACACAGACAGCAGAGTCTGAAATTGTTGCAATTCTCACAGCATGAACAAATCAGAGAATACTACCAGGAAAGGGAACACAAAGAACATGGATTTCATGTGCATTATCTATCTCGAAGTGCAGCTCTTGGTGCTTGGTTACTGATTGGAAGATTAACTTGAGCATCCCATTGGACTAATCAGATTGTGACCTGAGCAGCACTTGACAAGTTGACTAGAACCACAGACAACTTGAGACAAGTTGCTCAATCCATTAGGTTGCCAAGTCATTTATTACTTGCTGGAAATGAGCCAAGTCAATCAAGCATGTTGAATATTTAGTCTTGTCCTATGCTTTTATACTGTATCCTATACGTGTAAGTAGGGCTGATAAATGAATCAAAGCTGCCTAACTTGGCCTGGTCCAGCTCGAAAACAAGCATGTTTAGACTTATAAAATAGGCTTATATTAAGTTCCATATAGGCTCATCATGTTTAACAAGCTGACCATGGATAAAGTTTCTTCAGATCAGCTCCCCATGAGTACACATGTTGGCTTGTAAAATTAAATTCTACATCACTGGAAGCATACATATCACATAAAAATGCATAGAGAAATTGGTTGAATAGGAATATCTTTCATACAAGAGGTTGAGAGCTCAATTTTCTCTTTTATCCTTTGAAAAACATTTTTATTCAAAAAACTAGCTCAGGCTTGGCTAGAGCTAATGATATGTCAGCCCGATCTTAGCTTGAGCTCCTGGCAAGGCAAGTCGAGCTTGGGATTGAGCTCATATAGAACCAAAATAAACCAAGCTTGAACAAGGGAAGCCCTGCTAGCCTGGCATGTTTGTAAGCTTGTTTACCAGCCCTACATGTAAGATGAGAGGTTGATTGATTGCTAAAAGATACAGTCCACACTTATGCCATAGAATAAAGTATAAGTGGTGTTTCTCCTAGACTGAATTATAACAATGATTTGACAGAATATGATAGAATGTGAAAAGCAAATTAAATGCCAAAACCTAATGTTTAGTACGGGAACAATTGAAGGCATATTCAATAAATAATTAAAATAATTCAACATCATATGTTGCATTCTTCACCTCTAGTCTATGTCACATGGGTGCAGGTGCGGGTGCGGGTGCGGGTGCGGGTGCGGGTACGGGTGCGGGTACGGGTGCGGGTGCGGGTGCGGGTGCGGGTGCGGGTGCGGGTGCGGGTGCGGGTGCGGCACTTTCAAAAAACCTGAGTGCGGGGGTGCGGAAAAAATATAAAAAATTATATAAATATAAAAAATTATATATATATATATATAAAGTCCAAAAGTTGGACATAAATGACCCTGGGTGCGTTGACTGCACCCAGGGTCAGGTTGACCGCATCGAGTGCGGGTGCGGCACCTAGTTGGAGAATCCCTGTGACATATAGGGCAAAAAAAAATTTATTGGCAAATTTTTTTTTAAGTCCGAAAATTGGACCAAAATGACCCTGGGTGCGTTGACCGCACCCGCACCCACGTCGCATCGCGTCGACGCTGGTGCAGCACCCTGCTAGCCGAATCCCTGTGACATAGCCTCTAGTTTAATGACAATTTTAATATTATTATAAGTATTTCCCGTAGAAAATATAAGTGAATGGAGTTTCATCATTTCTATAGACTGCATATATCATGTAAGGAAATTCCAAATAAACTGACCTACTATCATTGTAACGTTCAAGCATGCAAACCAGGCAAAAGTATCATTCCAAATGGACCGGAAAAATATAAACAAAAATACCTAATGATGCTTTGAATGTATAACAGACCTTGGAATTTTTCGGATAGTAACATTTTTAACAGGCACCTCATCAGCCGGGTGTATGGACAACAAATTCTTCACCTGCAATTTTTGAGGCATAGTGACATTCAATTTGATATAGTACAAAAACAGAGAAGAGTTAATGAATTGCAACAGGGAGAAATGAAAATCAGATTATAGACAATCTACAAAAAACTGTCATGAGATCAATGTCCATATGAAACTGTGCATGGTCAGTAAAAGAATATAGAATTGTATACAGGAAGAGCATGAGAAACTCATATAAATATATCAACTTGTATAGCTTCAAGAACAATAGTAGAAAAAAGCTTAACACAAGGGTAAACAAGTTCAATGTACACATTCATCTTTCATCAAATACACACTCAAAGGAGTAAAACATGCTTGAATTTGAACTACATAAAGTACAACATATTTCAACACTGAACTACAAAGAGAGCATCAAACTAATTATATAATGCATGGGACTAAAAGTCAATATGAAGCCTTCTAGAAGCCCCTGTTTTTTGTTGAAATTAACAATGTTAACCAAAAACTCATGCTTAAATCCAAAAGATGAAAGCATAAAGATACATTACAATGAATACTTTTACACTCAAATACTCAATGAATTAAAGATTTTGGAGCCAAGGAGCATTAGCGTTGGTGTCAGTTTTGGTATCTGACACAGACATGGCTGACTGGCAGAAGGGTCCAGGTAACACAATAAATCTTTCCTAATGGTTAACTACTAAGAAAGGAGGTCTAGAAATTGATAAAACATACTAATACTCCATCTAAAAGGCCAAACTCCTTTCATGAGACGTTGATTTATCTGTCAATCCTAGTTAACTTCAGATCCCTCAACCTAATCCTACAAACAGATAATCCATGTCCAATTTCATGGACCCACTTAACAAAAATTTACTTCATACCAGACTTATGAACCCAGTTAATCATTCTAGGCAAGACAACCAAATCCAAACATATTTAAGCACATTATCATCCTGTTTTCATATTGCCTACAAATTCCAAGAATGGTGCATGAGTGACTATCTTTTCAAACAATGAGATGAATCCAATTTCATGCAGCCACTTGACAAAAATTTACTTAATACCAGACTTATGAACCGGGTTAATCATTCTAGGCCAGACAACCAAATCCAAACATATTTAAGCACATTCATGAGAGAGAGAGACTATACAAATTCCTAAAACCTATTATATGTGTTGTAAGCTAAATGCTTAAGGTCAAGTATTCCAATAACTAAAAGTTCAATACTGAAATTCGAATTAGTGAAGATGGCATACATCATATTGACAAATATAAACTCATCAATGCACACCATATCATTGTTATTTTCATGCAAAATCTATCATTCATTGAAGCAAACAAATAATGTCAGGATCATTACACTTCACCTATGTCACATGGGTGCGGGTGCGGGTGCAACACGGGTGCGGCGCTATTTTAAAAATTTTGGACACGGGGACTCGGCTATATATATATATATATATATATATATATATATATATATATATATTTAAAATGCACAGACACAACACAGTCTGTGTCTGTGTCTGCAGCACTGTGCACAGCACAGCACTGTGCACTACACAGCACAAACTGTGCACTGCACAGCACAGACTGTGCACTGTGACTCTTTTTATTTATTTTTTTTAAATAAAAAATATAAAAAAAACATTTTTTAGGGACAAATGGACATTTTTGGACTCGGTCAAAGTTGACCGAGTCCAAAATGTGGACGGACTCGGCCTCAACTCGTTGACCGAGTCTGACTCGGCGTTGACAGAGTCCGAAGCCGCACCCGTGTTGGGGCGTGTCGACTCGGATGCGGTACCTCCCTAGCCGAGTCCGTGTGACATAGCACTTCACTGATCACCTCTAACCAAAATACATGCAGGACAAAGATAACCTAACTGCACAAAATTATGAATCAAATATCATAATTGATATTTATAAAATGAAGAACCCTTTACACATGAAAAGAGGAAACAATCTGAATAGTTAAATGGCTGTAAACAAATGAAAAATAAAAATAAATGTTGATAGAAGACCAAAAGACTGAAACAACCTTATGCATACCAGAATTAGTCCAATAATATTTGTTGGTTGTTCGTAGTATACAGGCACTCTGCTATGTCCTTTGTCTAATATTAACTTCATGAGAAAACTTAGAAACACATGAAAAATTGTGTCAGATGGATTGTTAGTCAAGAAAATCCAAATGATTTCATAAAAAGGCAACCAGAGAGGAAATTAAAAGGCAGCTACCTATCGAGTTTGGCATTGATATCAATAGCAAAAGTTTCAGAAATAGGTGTCATGGAATCCTTAGCAGTTTTCTCTGTTAGCTCAAGTGCTCCAGCTATGATAGTTGTCTCATCATGGGTAAGTTCCCCACCTTTCCCTGCCTGCCCATAGATTAGCACTCAAACCATTACAACCTCAGTCACAAATTGAAGCAAGGATGTCCAATCAGACATATCTTCATGTGACAAATATTCATATGAGAATTAAAGACACAAAGAAAGGTTCACCAATGAGGAAATCAAATGGATGAACATGATCAAACATCCAAATGAAGCTCTGGATGCAGTGACCACAAATATAGATTATAACATAAACAAAACAAAAATTACTAATAAAATGTGAATAAGAGTGAACGAACTACCTCATTCCCATGTAAGTTAACAAGCGTCTTCAGCTCAGCTCTGCGAAAAAGAGCCACATGTCCCTTACCCAATAGAAAGTCCAACAGCTGGTGTATGCAAAAGTAACAAAGCATAAGACAACTTGGTATTTGAATTCTATTGAGAAAAGAAAATCATGCAACCCAAAGAAAAAAAGAAAATTTTGCACAATCACATTAGACGAAAAAAGTATAAAGAAAATGAAGCCATAATATCACCTTGCTTATTGGATATGCTACAGGAAAACAGATCCAAATAAGAACTCGAACCATTGGAGCCACTGCTGACCCAACTGCTAAACCATACCTTGAACAGACAGATTGTGGTATTATCTGTTGAAAAGAAAGAAAAAGGAATAAAGTCATATATCAATAAACAGAATGAATCAGCAATAAGATGGTTAGTACGCTGAACTATACTTCATAATGGAAGGTCTCAACTAAACCATTCTAATATCGAATGCGTACAGACAGCACACATGATCTAGGTAGGAAAACAGCTAAAAGTCTACTTTCTCAAGTATGTTTATCTGTTACTATAAAATCCAAGACATGCTTAGACATCTGCTGATCTTACCTCTCCAAACATAAGTATCAATGTCACTGAAATCAAAATAGCACCCCAAGCTGAAATCAGTCCATCTAGAAATATAGGAAGTGTCTGCAATGCAGATATATGAGCAACTTAACAACAGATATAAGATCATTGATCTAGAACAGCCTTCAAGATTTACCTCCATAGCAGCAGCATTGCAGATAAGAAGGGTACAAAGCAACAAATGCTGATTTCTGACAACAGGTAGTATTTTGGCTGCCAACACAAACAAATTATTACCTGACAGTCAGCAATCATGCTAGATTAAGCATTCAGTGAAACAAGGCAATAAAAAGATGTAAAAGAGGACCAAGTAATAGCACCGAGCTTGATAGAATTCTACATCTGGACATCCCCGCGCCAACCCAAGAAGAAAAAAAACAGAAGAAAAGAAGAGGAATAAAAGCAGTTGGAAAAAATTCTCTCTATAACTTCAGAATCAACAACTAATTGATATGTATAGTCATAGTCCAGTCATTGTGTTTGACCAAATATTAGGACCATGCAGTTGTAAAACTTCATGAAAGCAAGTATAATCAGTAAAAACCAGAGTTACTGGAAGCTTCTTGAATAGGTGGGAAGCTCGCTTCTCGGAAACTCGCTTCGGAAGCACGATACTCCTCACTTCCAAAACTTGATGAGAACCTCGATTCCCTCACGCTTCTCCTATGCTTTCCACACGCTTCATCTATTCTTCTTATATGTTCTCTTACTCAACTTTTCATGCTTGTTATGTGTTTTCTCACTCTTCTCACTCACTTCCATGTGCTTTCTCTAAATTGGTAGTTATCATTTTTAGATTTTGTTAAAAAATCAATTCTTACACTAAAAAAATCATGAAAATTAATGTCACTTTTATTTTAGTTTTTATTTGTGTTTCATTTTTATTCCCATTCAATTCCTATATTTCTTTTTTTTATTCCTCGCTTTCTGCTTCCTATACATTTTAAAATGCATCGCTTCTTGCTTCCACTTCCCGTATCATTTCCCCCTTCCGCTTCCTAGTCTGGCAACCTTGGTAAAAACAATATGAATCACCAAAATTATCATCACTTCTTCCTTCGTTCTTGAAGTACAAATTCTCAGTTCATCGTCCTCTAAGCTTCTAAATGAGATTTACCTAAAACCAAACTAACATTATATGCCATGCATATGTTGCATCTCGCATACGGCTAGGGGTGGCAAAATCTGACCCGACCCGCCAACCCACTTCTTAGCCGGGTTATGGTTTGGCTTAAACGGGTTCGTGTCGTAAACGGGTCGACCCGCCTAACCCGTTTATTAAACGGGTCGTGTTCGTGTTAGGGGTATGCCAACCCGTTTGACCCATTTAATAAACGGGTTAGGCGGGCAGGTCAACCCGTTTACGAGAACCCGTCAACCCGCAACCCGTTTATTTATATATATATATATATATATATATATATATATATATATATATTAACTTATCTAACCCTAACTCCTAACTTTACACTTTAGTCACCCACCTAACTCCTTCCTACCCAGCCGCAGCCGAGAGCCCGAGACCTCTCCTCTTCAGTGGTGGTGTGTGCCTGTGCGGTTATCGTGTCTATGTTATCGGGTCGACCCGTTTAATAAACGGGTCGCCGTGTCGTGTCCACCCAACCCGTTTATTAAATGGGTTAACCGTGTCGTGTCGGGTTACCCGTTTAATAAATGGGTTGTGTTCGTGTTTGCCACATCCGACCCGTTTAATAAACGGGTCGTGTTTGTGTTGAGGTATTCTGACCCGCCAACCAGCCGACCCGACCCGATTGCCACCCCTACATACGGCCAGAAGCCAAACCCTACAGCAGTTGGAATGATGGACCGCAGCATGAATACTAACCACAGGTATCTGTTCTGCACAACTCTTTGCAGCAATCATTGATAACTCTTTTTTTTTTTCGGTCTTCCTGCAGTCTGCCATGATCAGGTAAGCATATTGTCATTGAGAAAATAACATCAGAGAAAAAGTTTATAGGCTATCTCGCATCACCACTAGAACCTCCCATGTGGCCCTCCTATTCAACCATTACCACCAGCAGAGGCAGTTCGAGGGAAAGAGGGGATAGGTTGTCTCCTATTCAGTAGGTCTTTCTTTATGAGCTGGTACCATTTCCCCTACTAAACAACTGGTAGAAGTATAACATGTGTCCAGTAAGTTCATCCAATGATAATTTGCCTTATCCCTATATGGGGTTGTAGTTAGAAAAAATCTGGAAATTCAGCCAAGCATGATATGCAGCATATGCATCTCTAATCGTCATCTACTTTCCTCTTTAGAAGCAATTCCATTGCTCTCCCCCCTTTCTCTCTCTTATATTAGCACCATTAATGGCCGATAGATCTTTGTTTCTTGCTGAAATAGAAACCAGAGTCCCATTTCCAGGAAAGCAAGAGAACACAACGCCATTTAATCAGGCAATCTGCAAGTTGAAAACCAGAATCTCGACAACAAATTCACAAAAATTCGTACGTGAAACGCCACAAATAACCACACCCCAAGCAACAAAATCCTATGTTTTTCCCCGCTAGAGCGAGAGATCCACACGCTGATTTTACATTGACCAGCGAAGCACAGCAAGATGGATAAACACTTCCATTGAATGTGAGGCCACAACTTTCCATCTATCTCCACTTAAGCATCAGCTATGTTTCTCCTCTCGGGAAGTACAAGAATCTATAACCGCAAATCCTCTACAATGAAGGGGGTGGGGGTGGGGGTGGGGGTGGGGGGGTGGGGGGAGGCTACTTAGAACAGCTAATTCATTAATCTCAACAAATTCAAGAAGCAAGTCGCAGTCTAAACGATCTACACAGATCGTTAGCACGTCAAATTCAAAGTTTGCTAAAAGAAAAAAGAAAAAAAACAACTAGTTAGAACTTAGAACAACTAAATCCTTCAAATTGAACAAATTCAGGAAACAAGAGCGGTCTATACGATCTACCAAAAAAACATTCTTAAGTAACAATTATCATATATCATTATCCTACAAAGAAACGAAGATGGCGGAGAGAAATTTTACAGGCGTGCTTGCGGTCCTGGAGGGTTCCGGACTTTGCGAGGACCTCCAAATCGACGAGGCTGAGGGACATGAGGCCAAGGGTGAGGCCGGACATGACTCCGGCGAACATCACCAGCAGGACGATTATCACGATGTACAGGAAGAACTCCGTCGCGCAACACTTGTGTTCCACCGCCATCCCTCCTCCCTAGTCTCTCTACACGATACACAGTAGGTAGAGAGAGAGGGAGAGAGAGTTCCCCTTAAGAGAGAAATTTATAAGTAACGGATTCTTGCTTTTTCACCTTGGCGAGGAAGAAGACTAAACTGAGACAACAGGCGAAAAGGAAAGGATGAGGCGCAGGGACCACCCTTTTTTATTTTTACCACCGTTTTATTTATTTCAATTACAGAAGGCCCCAACTTATTTGATATTTATAAAAAAGTTCCTGATTTTTCAGCTAGTTAGGGTAGTAGATCCATGGATCTTGCCGACCAAAACATAAACCCATATAGAAAACGAATCAGAATTTAGTTATATCACATGGACACGTTATTTAGGCTCTTATATTTAGGTGATATGACACCACACGTGACTCATTTTAACATTGAAAACCACCTCATTTACTCACCTCGAACCTGATAGCCCAATTGGGTCCAAAACACACAGTACACTCAGAACTGAAGCCGAACCCAGATTACATTAATTCAAAACTGAGTTCGACAAAATATGATCCAAACCCATTCTGAACTGACTCCGTACACGCCTCATTTTAACTGCCACAGTTTCTCATTTTTTGGCCTTAAAATCACTCATTTGACCATCGTCTAGTAGAGAATAAAAAAACAAGCATAATTGTTCTTAATCTTTAAAAGAAATTTTTATAATAATGGAAAAAACCACCTTGTAAACTCATTGGCATAATTTTTTTCATTCGAGAATACACACAGCTTTTGGCCTCACAGCAAATGACTAGAAATTTCATACCTTCAGCCTGTAGCTGAAATGCATAAGGAAACAGGCAGTTAACTGTAATTTAAATAAAAAATTGTGAGTCAGTAAAATAATCGACAAAAAGGCGTCGTATTGAAATTTACTTTTTTCTTTTACTGGCAGAGAATCAAGGGAAAATTTGTGGCATTAGCTAAAAGCGGGCAAGTGGGAAGTTAGTTAATGCGGTGAATGAATAACGAGCTGTCCGCAGCAAGACAAGATCCACGGCAGGACGACTACCTCTTGTGGGATTTTATTTTTTAAAAGTCTTTTTTTGAAAATATTTTAGATGGATTGTGTGCCTGGAATTTCTCGTTAATAATACAAGTGAGTTCCTTTGCCAAGTATTTCACTCCTTGCAAACAAAATATGTAACCAAACCATCTCATTTGTGGTGGGGCGAACATGCATGTTTGTTTGGAGCCAGAAAATTTTAGTTGAAAAATCAGCCTGAAACAACAGTGTTCCCAAAAAAATTTGGTTGAACACCAATGAAAGCATGCAGCAACAGATTGTTCACCTCGAAGATTTTCCTAAAGGGGATACACTCAAAGGTTCCCTCTCTCTCTGCCTGATACAAACTGAGCCCCCAAAGACTCCAACATTCTAAAATATTAATCCAAAAATATAATTTTTTTTTAAATACAATGAAAACATTCATTGTAAAACCCATGAATTTTTGATATTTTTATGAAAAATAAAGACAAATTTAATGTTAAAATATTATTTAAACTGAAGATGAGATTTAATTATATTTTGAGCTTTAATTTGGATTTAGAATGAATCTCAAACTAAAATTTTATTTTGAATTAGGTTATGATTTTTAATCAGATTTAAGTTTGACTTAATTAAAATTTTATTTGAGTTTCAATTTAGTCGGGATTCAAATTAAGTGTGCATTTAAATTTGGAGTCTCATTGAATTTTGATTATAATTTTTGAAATTTAAATTCAAATTTAGATTTAATTCAAATTTAATAAATAGATCTCGGATATCATAATTGGATTGAATTTTATTCAATTTTTTATCTAAATTATAATTAAGTTGAATGTCAATTCGGAATTTGAATTATATAATAATTTGAGTCTTTGTTGAAATTGAAGTTAGATCCAAAGTTAATTTGGGCTTAATTTATATTTAGAATTTAAATACAATGTAATGTGAATTTCGGTTTTTAATTTAGATTTGGATTTTCGTAATTGAGTTTGGATATGGATATGAGCTTTTTAAATGAGTTTGGATCCTAATTGGATTTGAAATTCAAAAAAAAAAATCCATAAGAGATTTAATTGTAGTAAATAAATGAAATGAAAAAATTAAATTTAATTGTAATGTAATAAAATTAGGAGTCCATGGCCTGGAGGTCCCCTCTATGTGGGCCCAACCTAATGGGTATCCTATATTGCTAAAATTAATAATAAAATCTGGAAATTTGATTAAGGAACCTCTTCAAATCCTAAAGTCAATGAAGTTAAAAGTTTCATATTTGAAACTTAGGAAAAAACTATCCTTATGTATAAGACTTAGATATTTTTTCTAAGTTTAATATTTTTAGGAAAAAGGCATCCCACATGAAGTTATTAAAAGAAAAGCACATGAAAAGAAAAGTTATAAATTACAAATAGGGGGTCACACGCCTCTCTCTCTCTCTCTCTCTCTCTCTCTCTCTCTCTCTCTCTCTCTCTCTCTCTCTATTCTTCTTCCTCCATAGAGTTTTGGAGGTTTTGAACTCCACTAAAGGAGTGGTGATCAGGGTGGTACAACTACAGTTCAGAGGTGGTACCAGGTTTAAACTAATGACTCTCTCGCTTAGGTATTTCGATCCAATAGTTTTGATGATTCAAGGTAAGGGTTTTAATGCAATACTCATAGATTGGGATAAGTATGAGAGCATACTTCAGACATCATTATTATAACCGTATATCAGTCCTAACACCGATGGGACTAATATAGGTTCCGCTTTCACAAAATACCAAAATCGGTTTTTGAGAAAAACCTTGATTTCAATATAGAAAGCAAGGTTTTCCCCAAAAATGGTTAGGGAAACATTAGTAGACATATATGGATGTGTTTTAAACCCATGGTGTGAACCAAAACATTCTAGGGCTAATCATTTTCTGAAAAGAAAAAAAATGCTACTTGTATGAACATCGTGTATAGACAACTGGTTTTTCTAAATATGTTGTGGATCTTATTTGAGGGACTGATCCACTCGTGGATCAGTTCTAAGCAAATCTTTGGTACAGCCTAGACCAGCACCTGACTGGGTTGGGATAGATTGAATTAAAAAAAAAACACTAGCGGTGAGACTCTCGGTTACAGGCGTTGTTTTTTAGAAAAGATTTGCGAAGCTATTTGAGAGGCTGACCCACCGTGGATCAGTCATGGATAATGAGGAATGGTCCTGCTCAACCCCTGTCTGAGCAAGGACTGATCAGTTCCTTGACCATTTATATATATATATATATATATATATATATATATATATATATATATATATAATGTAATACCTGAAAATTTTTTAGGCTTTTTCTTGATTTTTTTTGGTATTTTTTTTTACTTATTATATGATAGAATGAAATTACATATTGTAGATAAGTAGTGTACTAGAGGGTTTGTAGGGTTTAGAAAAAATTTTAATATGAGAAAAGAACCCTTACACACCCAGGGTCTTATAGAGTTTGAATTTTTCTCAGAAATAGTTTTCTTAAAAAACTCGAGTTAGCCTTGAAAAATAGATTTAAATGAATGACTTAGTTATATAAAAATTTGTAATTTATTAATGGAATTTAATTAGGAGTAGACTTAACTAAATTTTATTTAGTAGCATTTCATGTGAATTTACAACTTTATTTAGTAAGTATTTTATTTAAATTAAATTTAATTAAAATTTCATGAAATGAAATTCAAATAATTAACTAGATTTTATAAAATGGTAGGAGTCCATAGGTGGGATATCCCATCCTATGTAGCATCCTAATTTAAACTTAAAAATGTCATAAACAAAAAGACAACCTTTAAAAACAAGAGAATTGCCAAAAAAATAGTGATTCAATCATGCATATATGTGTTCTTAGGTTGTCAAAAAAAAAATTATAGTGATTCAATCATGCATATATGTGTTCTAAGGCTGTCAAATAAATTTTATAGTAATTCAATCATGCATATATGTGTTTGAAGGCTATCAATAAAAGTTCATAGTGATTCAATCATGCATATATGTGTTCTAAGGTTGTCAAAAAAAAATTTATAGTGATTCAATCATGCATATGTGTTCTAAGGTTGTAAAAAAAAATCATAATGATTCAATTATGCATATATGTGTTCTAAGGCTGTCATAAAAATTTTATAGTGATTCAATCATACATATATGTGTTCTAAAGGTGTCAAAAAAAATTATAGTAATTCAATTATGCATATATGTATTCTAAGGTTGTCAAATAAAATTTATAATGATTCAATCATACATATATCTGGTCTAAGGTTGTCAAAAAAATTTCATAGTGATTCAATCAGGCGTATATGTGTTCTAAGGTTATCAAAAAAAATTTATAGTGATCCAATCATGCATATATGTGTTTTAAGGTTGTCAAAAAAATCTCATAGTGATGAAATCATGCTTATATGTGTTCTAAGGTTGTCAAAAAACTTCCATAGTGATTCAATCATGCATATATGTGTTATAAGGCAGTCAAAAAATTTTATAGTGATTCAATCATGCATATATGTGTTCTAAGGTTGTCAAAAAAAATGTATATTGATTCAATCATTTATATATATGTTCTAAGGCTGTCAAAAAAATTCATAGTGATTCAATCATGTATATATGTGTTCTAATGCTATCAATAAAATTTCATAGTGATTCAATCATGCATATATATTCCAACATTGTCAAAAAAAAATTATAGTGACTCAATCATGCATACATGTGTTCTAATGCTATCAATAAATTTTTATAATGATTCAATCATGCATATATGTATTCCAACATTGTCAAAAACAAATTATAGTGATTCAATCATACATAGATGTGTTCTAAGGCTGTCAAATAATTTTAATAGTGATTCAATAATGCATATATGTGTTGAGGTTTTGAGTTGATAGGCATATAAGTATTGAAATCTAACGACATGAAACTTTAGATATGTATTGAAATAAATGTTATACATACTTGATGGGCACCAGAGCTCATGTTGAAGGCAAACAAAGTTCTCTTGTCCCCAAAAAAGTTGCACAACTTATTATAGACAAGGTTGGGAATGACTTTATGTAAAAAGTCACGCATTGTGTCTTGAAGAAGCTGACGGACACCATCCCAAGAAATAGCAGGGTCAATCAGACGCTGAGAGTTGATGCTGATGGGAGAACTCTGAGAGCCTTGACTGGAGGAGGCAACGATTATTATGGTGTTCATATTACCCCCAAACCCGAACACACGACCTTTTTTGGGTTCACTGGTTGCAGTCACCCATGCTGCATGATCAAAAGGCGAATGCTGAGTGGAGTCATCGCCATATCGCTCTACCATCTGCTGCTTGTATGACTCCTATAAAGTAATGATTACAATATGAATTAATAATTAAGAATTATAATATTTATGATAATGTAATTTATGGTAACTTGTATATTACAATGTTTATTAATACAATAAATGCATATCGTTGTCGCTATCGCCTTCTCTGATACTAACTCTTTCTGCAAGGTTAAATGATAAAAAAAAACAATTAGAAAGTATGCAAAAATACTTATAAATTTGATTATATATATTGATGAGTTACCATTTTCTTCTAGTGGCTCCCAAAAGTCCTAAAATCACCTGTGTGTAGATGGGCATCAGGCATTTTCGCTCGGTTTTGTGCAGCCTTTGCTGAGCAGTTTTAAAATTCATGGCTCACTCACTTATCGCACATTGCATTCCAATAATCTGTTCTGATAGTAGAAGGGTCATGGCTCTTCCACTGCAGTGGATCATCTATCCCACCAACTGTTTTTATTACTACAGTCTTTATATTATGAAGCATGTCGACAAATCGACTGACAACCACTTTCTGCCACACTAGCCTCGTGTCTTGTTCCTCCTTCGCAGTCGCGAAGCGATTCAAAGCCTACAAATAATTTCAGAAAGTTAGTATACATAACTATAACAAAAAATTAAATATGAAACACATTAGCTATGATAAACGATTATATACCATGAATGAGGACCATAATTTGTCTAACACCTTCTTCAAGTACTCTTTCTATTGAGCGATCGGTCCTGAAAGATGCTGAACTAGTGACTTCCTAATTTCTCGAATCACTTCTTGTAGCTCGAACCTCGTGTTGCATATGAATTGGTACACATTAACAATAGACTATTAATATATATTATTTATAAGATAAGTATTGGACAAGTGACAATGAAATACGTATGGTCGACTATCGATATATACTATTTCAATGAGTTGTCATGTGTCAGACTGAGAAGACCCAACATCCATACGACTATCTTGGACTATTGTACAAAAATAAAAAAATCGGTGTACACATTCTATCTACATGTTGAGTAAGTAACTTTAACCATTATGGAACTATACATACCAACTGGCGTTGACTCGTGATGTGTATGAGTAGCTGGTGTAGGTGGGTCATGTACAGGCGAAACATCATCTATAAAACAATGATTTAAAAATTCACACAAATTTAAATGATATACCTATCGAAGTATTTTGTGAAGACGAAGGTTGAGACTGGCTATGACTGAGCTAGAATCCTATAAAGACGATTAACAAGTAACAATTTTTATAGCAATATATAAGCAAAAACATAATGAATGCCTATATTTAAATATAACACAAAGACATCTACCTAATGTTGTCCTACGACCTCCACTTGGTCCTCGACCACTGGGTGCTCGACCACTGCGACCTCCACGAACTATATTCTAATAAATAAAAATGTTATTTGGATCAGTTACATAACTCTTGATCTTAACATGAACATGACATATGCATAAAATATAAAGATTTAAAGGTCCTACATGAATCAGTTTTATAACTATGCATGAATTGTGCATGTACATGCTAAGTATGTATAGAATGTAACATGATATGCAAGATATAATGTTAAAATAGATGGTGCATATGAGAAAGTGATGTGGTGTATATTACAAGTTGTATTTCAATAGCTTAAGTATGCTTCCTCATCACTTATTTGACTTTCATATTCTTCTTCTTCCTCCTCATCTTCGTCTTCTTCTTTATTGAATGGTCATCCACTTGGTATATCATTTGGATCACATTCTTTCATTCATGTGCCATCGGACAATGGAGATGTGACATGTAGACCATGTGTGACATCATGACCATAAGAGAAGTCATGCATATAATCTGATTGATAGTAATCACCATCTTCAACAATCTTGTCTTCCTATAACTGATCATACTCGGGGTATAGTTTAGACTTCACTTTGCAAACCACCCACCATTCATTTTTATCTGACTTTCTTGTATTCGGATATGAAGTATAGTAAACTTGTTGACCTTGCGATGTTAATATGAATGGTCCATATTTTTTAAACATTGATTTATGATTCACCTCCACAATGCATGAGGCTTTGTCGACTCTTATTGTTGTGGGATCAAACCAATGACACTTGAATAAAGTTACCATGTTATTTATGCCTAAGTAAGTCAACTCCAGTATTTCTTCAATAACACCGTAGTAGTCAAGTTCATTTTCACCGTAACTGCTACCCTTGACACACATGCCACTATTTATCATTGACTTGTTTACATTGTAGCCTTTTGTATGAAATCGATAACCATTTATGATGTACCTGTTGTAACATTGCACAACTTTGGTCAGACCATTTTGTAAATCATATATTCCTTGGTCATTAACATCACCATGGAGGACCTATAAGCATAAACAATAATGGTAAACACGGTCGATTAAGTAACATATTATTGTTTACACAGAAAGAATGCATGTCATCGTTCTTACCAACTCTTTCAACCACACCCCAAACTTATTTTCACATTCTTTTTGTACTTCTGAATTAGTGAGATATAAAAGTTCTCTTTATAACTCCAGATCAAATTGTTTGCACTTAACAAATAATTATATTACTAAACCATGTACGTACATAGAGAACTTAGTATAACATATTATGTATACTTACTCGATGTAGGGGTCGATCTCTAAGCAATTAAAAAGGATATAGATTTGTGTTGCGTCTTGCTCTCGATCTTCCAAGAGTCTTGACCGACAACTGCCAAAGGCATCCCATGTGGTTTAAATATCGATAGTTTGTCAACCACAGTAATTTGTTCTCCATCATCATTACGAGGTGGGCAAGTGTAACATGTTAGAATGTGAGGTTCAAAGTACATAGATGAGAAATTTGACGCCTCACAAATTGAATCATTTGCTCTTGCTTTATTTCGAACCTTATTTTTGAGGTCAAACATGCATCTGTTAACAATCTACATCTCTTAATATAATAAATTCCCAATATCATTAGAGAGAAAAATATAAATAAAAATATATCTTTCAAATGTGTACATCCACCGCTATTGCACAGGACCACCAACCCTAAGTTCATATGGCAAGTGTATGATCACATGTTCCATAACATCAAAAAATGCTTGCATAAATATCTTCTCTAGCGGACAAATAGTAGTGACGATAGAATCCTCGAGATTCTTTACTTTAGTTACTACAACTTCCGATGCACACAATGTTCTAAAAAATCAACTCAACTCGAATAATACCCTTCATATAGGTTTGTCTAACATATCATGGAATGCTAGAAGAATCAATTATTGCATGATGATATGTCAATCATGGCTCTTCAACCCATATAATTATCTCTCATCTATCTTCACAACCTGAGCAATGTTAGAGACATATCCATCTGAAAATGTCAACTGTCTCAATCACTGACATACATGATTTACTTGATCTGGTCCAAGCACATACTTTGCCTTTGGTTTCAGTACTTTGCCATTGTACTCTTAGAGTTCCAATTCTGATCTTTTACATATTACTTTTAAATTTATACAGGCCTTCGGATTATCCTTCATTTTCCCTTTGACATTCATTACCGTATTGAACACATTATCAAACACATTTTTCTCTACATACATCATATTCAAATTATGTCATATCAATAAGGTCGACCAATATGGTAGTTCCCAAAATATAGATTTCTTTGTCCAATTGTGATCCTTCCCAAATCCAAGGAAGGCATCGCACTACGGGCATCTGTCAATCCATATGAAAAGTATTGCAATTGTATTAAAATCTCTATGCCAAACAATCGTGTAGGTGAACCTTCTATTTTAGTTGTGCTTGCTCAGAATGTATTTCGTTGTCGTCAGAACGGATGGTCGCTCGGTAGAAATCGACGGTGATAATCAAACCAACATGGCTTTCTTCTATACATCAATCTAAAAGATTTTGTATCCTCCATGCAGTACAGACATGCCAACCTCCCATGTGTGCTCCAACCAGATAACATACCATATGCAGAAAAGTCACTAATTGTCCATAGAACAACAACCTTCATATTGAAGTTTTGTTTTTTATGGGCATCGTACGTGAAAACACCTTCATTCTACAATATTTTTAGTTCATCAATCAATGACCTCAAATATATATCAAGATTTTGGCCCGAAGACGTCAGACCAGGGATCAATAGAGACAAAACAAGATTTTGACGCTTCATATACATGCTTGGAGGAATGTTGTATGGGGTGACAAATACCGGCCAACACGAGTATGGGGTTAATCTACCCCAAAATAGATTAAATTCATTTATACATAAATCGAGCCTAACATTTCTCACTTCCATTGCAAAGGTCTGATGAGTACGATCAAAGTGCTTTCAAGCTTCCGCGTCAATAGGATGCGTGATCTTGTCTTTATCATGTTGAACTTTATTTGCATGTCATCTCATATGTTTAGTTGTCCTCGAAGACATATATAGTCGTTATAATCTAGGGGTGAGAGGGAAGTAGTGGAGTGACTTGTATGACACTTTTTTTGACTCCGTGCTACCATTGCCCCTTGTCTTTGGCTTGAACCGATGATGCCCACATGATGGACATGATCTGTTATTTTTTTGATCTTTGAAATACAACATGCAGTAATTTGAACAAACATCTATCTTTTGATACCTCATACCTAGAGCATTGACCATAACCTTTGCACAGTAGAAATTTTGTGGCAATTTCTCATCTTTGGGCAACATACTCTTCATAATAGAGCACGGATGGTCAAAACACGATTGATTCAAATTATACTCTGACTTCAAATTTAGTAGTTGAAGAACTGTAGAAAAGATAGTGTAACTCTCGCAACCACAGTGGCTCATTAGCATCTCTAAGTAAGTCATAAAATCTACTAGCTGCATCATTTGGTGATTCTTCCTCTACCCCAATTGGTACATCACTAGAACCCATAGCAAAACCCAGTTCTGGTCCTGCGGCATCAAATATCAAATCGACATATAGATTATCATGCACCACATTCACTCGTGCATCAAAATTATTCTAAAATTCTTTACCATGAAACGTCCAATTCTGATAACCACTGACAAAATCCTTCATGTATAGGTGATGTCTAATGCCATGAGGTTCTACAAATCGATTGTTCTTACACATCGTGCAAGGCACTTGATCTGACTGATGGGATACACTCTACTGACACTTGTCATTGCAAATTAATAAAACTGTCAACACCATCCATATATTCAAGTGACACCTCATTATCAACTATTCTACGGTACATTCATTCATGGTTTGCAGTCATTTTGTCCTATGATGTTGCGAATATTATCTTAACTAGTTAAAAGAAAATCATAATAATGCTATGATGATAAAAATATCTAATTTATCATGCATTGATGGTGGATGTAATGATTTGATATATATATATATATATCACACAGATATATATGTATATATATATATATGATGTCATTCACCTCCAAGAAAACTACTGTCAAGCAGAAGTAGTTTTCCACACATTCAGATAAAATTACAAAGTAGGTTCCATTTTTCCAAGTTAATGGGAATGAAATGACTGATTTCTCCTTGTTGGTTTGCTATAATTTGCATATTGTAGGTCATAAAGTCTTCATTTTGCTTGTTGCTTGTGTTGAGTTGGTTAACACTTTGTTGTGGTTTACAAATCTGTTAGAAATTCTTGTTTGGTGATCGTTGGTGAGTAATTTTTTTGTTTCAGTTAATACATAAATTTTTTTCTCCTTTCTACCACAAGCATGCTTAATATAAAATGCAATTCCATAAACTATTATGCATGCATTGATAATTCAATATTTTCGTGTGTAATATAATCACATCATATTTACACACATCACAAGGATATTTAGAAAGATGAAATCACATTCACAAACATGATACATTCATTTTAAGCATGTTTTTATGATACAATTTCACATGGAATGCATAATCAAATCGAAAATAACTTCATGCAAGTATAGATAGTCATGTCAAACAATGCAATGCATTCAATCATTTATATCACAACAATGTTAAACATGTACCTGTAGTAAACACACTCTAATATCCCGCTAACTACAACCATGATTAGCATGATCTTCAAACTACAAAAATAAGAGTGCTTTATTCTCATACATTCAAATCATGCTCAGCATGATCTTCAAACTCCAGCAAAACAATCCTAGATATCTACAACTAAGTGAGTGTGTGAGAAGGAAAGTGTTGCATCTAAGAAAGTAAATAACATGTGATGCACTTGCATCACTTACTCACCACGAGTATTTACCTGATTTGTATGCTTTAGCATTTGCATTATTCTTATATCTTTTCGTATGGCATTTTAAGCCGCATGCGATGCTTAGCATTAAGCATCACACATTTTGCTCTACTACGCACCTGCAATGCACATTTATATAGGCAATACAATAAAATTCTAACATTTAGATTCTCATCTATAAACATCCTAAATTTTCACCCTCATTCACAAACACCTACCTCCTGCCACTAGGACCCACACTCTGTAGTCTTCAGGGAACTAGTTGGTCGACCTCTGAGCCAGGGTTGTTCATAGCCCAAATTTTACAATAAATTTTAATACTTCATTCTATAATCAAGATTCAATTCTCATTTTGGCTCAATCTCAATTATCAGTTCTCATCTTCAGATGAAAATTTCCAATCCTTTGTGTCTGCCAGGTGTTCGGGATTCCAAGTCCTTTATCCAGGGTTTATATTTTATGTGTCATTGCATATCACTGCACGCATTTGGCATGTCATCTCATACCATCCCATATCATTTCAGGGCATTGCATCTCATTTTTGAGATTCAGCACTCTTGTTTTTCAAAATCTTTCAATCCAGAATTGATTTTAAAATATTTACTTCAAAATCATTTTCAAAAACTTGGGTTTTAAGTCAACATTTGCTATTTGGCCAGCAACCAGAGCTTTGCATTTCTTATTTCAAAACATTTTCTTCAGAAAAAAACAATCTGGATTTGTTCTAAAACCAATTTTTAACTGATTTCAATCCTCAGATGAGACCTAGCTAGGTGGTGTCGCTTCTGGATTTCTTCATTTATCAAATTTCTTAAAATTTCAAAGTCCTAGTTGGATCAGGACTCTGTCTTTTCATTTTTTAAGCCTTTCCAAAACTCTATTTTAATTTTAAACCCGATATAGTCGTATCCTTTGCCCATTCTTTTCATTTTGGTCAAAATCTCAGAATCCTAGTTGGATTAGGAATCTTTTTCAGAGTTTCAATCGAATAAGGACTCTACATTTCACTTTTATTTTTACCTGTTTTCGAGAAAACTTTTCACAATCTTTCATTTTGGCCAAAATTTTAGAGTTCCAGCTGGATCAGGACTCTTTTTCAGAGTTTCAGTCGGACTAGAACTCTATCTCGATTTCATCATTTACTCTTGTTTTTTACTTATTTTTAAAAAACTTCTCATCTATCTTTCAAAAGAGCCAAAATCTTAGAGTTTCAGTGAAACTAGGACTCTATCATAGAGTTTTAGTCAGACTAGGACTCTGCTTTTCATCTCTATTTTTACTTATTTTCAACAAAAATTATCAAAATCTTTCATTTTGGCTCAAAATTCCAGAGTTTTAGTCAGATTAGGACTCTTCCTCAGAGTTTCAGTCGGATTAGGACTCTATCTTTCGTTGTTGTTTTCACCTATTTTTGAGAAAATCTTTTAAAAATATTTCGAAAGAAGTTAAAAACTCCGAGTTTTATTTGAACCAGGACTCTATTCAAAGAGTCACAGTTGGATCAGGACTGACCCTGATTTCAATGTTGAGAGAATCTTTCTAAAATCTCTTCATTTATCTTTTCAGAAACCAAATTTCCAAATTATTATAATTTTATCACAGAGTTTCAAAATTTCAGGACTCTATCCCAGAGTCCTAATCGAATCAGGATTCTATCCTGATCTCATTTTCTTATTTCACTTCTACTTATTTTTAAAAGTTCTTTTTAAAATCTCATCATTTGCTTTCCAGAAAACCAAAAAAATTCAGAGTTCTCGTCGAATTAGAACTCTGAACCCGACTCTAATTTCTATCTTATTTTCACATATTTTCTAAAACCCTCTCATTTGTTTTTTAGAAAACCATAAATTTCTAGAATTTTAATCAAATTAGGACTTTGTCTCAGAGTCTCAGTTGGATCAGGACTCTAATTCTGATTTCAGTTTTCACTTTGTTTTTATCTGCCTTTGCAAAAAGCTTTTAGAACCTTCTTGTTTGTTCAAAATTTTGAGAGTCCTAGTCAAATTGGGACTTTGTCCCTGGAGTCGTAATCCAATTAGGACCCTATTCTGAATCTTGTTTCTACTTTCATTTTCATTTTCTTAATTTGTTTTTCAAAAATTAGTCTATTTTGCAGAATTCCAGTTGATTCAGGACTCTCTTTCAGAGTTTCGGTTGAGTTAGGACTCTAATCCTAACTATTTTTTCTGACTTGTTTTCACTAGTTTTGAGAAAATCCTTCAAAAAAAAATTGTTTGGCTTTCAAAAACCTAAATTTTAGAGTTTTAGTTGGTTCAGGACTCTGGTCCAGAGTCTCAGTTCGCCTCGGACTCTATTTTCAAAACCTTTGAATTTCATCTGTTGATTTTAACTATATTTTAAAACCATTTTCTTCTTTATTTCAACTTTTTCAAAACTGTGATGTGGGGCCCACCCAGTTGGTGCCATATCTGGAAGAGTTCTGATCCAGTCAGAACTCTATTTGGTTTTAAAAACTTTCAATTCTCATTTTAATTTTAAACCACTTTTGAAAACCTCTCATTTTCAAGTTTTAAAATCATTTTTGAAATTTCAAGTGGGGTACACTGTGGGGTGGCACCACATTTGAAAGAGTCAGGGTTAGATTAGGGTTAGTCAGTGTCCTAGTTAGGTTAGGAGTCTAGAAAAGCCCAAATTGATTTTAAAGCTTTATTTTGTTTTAGTGTTTTCAAAATATATTTTTAACTTTTAAATTTAAACTTTTAAGAACCAACTGTGGGCCCACTCTGGGTGGCGCCACACTTGAAGAAGTTAGGGTTAGTCAGTGTCCTAATTAGGTTAGGAGTTTGAAAAGGTCCAAATTGATTTTAAAACTTCATTTTTCTTCACTATTTTCAAAATACATTTTAACTTTTAAATTCAAACCTTTAAAAAAATAAATGTGGGCCCACGGAGGGTGGCGCCACATTTGGATTGATTTAGGGTTTAATTAGAACTCTTAGGTTAGTTAGTGCTTAATTTAGAAAGTAGAAAAGTCAAACCATTTAAGAAAAATTGCCCCTTTTGGATAGAGTTTTAAAATTTTCAGAAGTCTTCTTAATTAACCCTAATTAGTGGTTTTGAAAAGGCTATAAAAAGGGCTCTTTAGGTGGGTCGAATTTCCAAGCTCTCTCATCCTCTCTCTCTCTCTCTCTCTCCAATTCATGGCTAGCCCCTCTCCTCCATTGCTGCAACCCAAGATATGATTTCTTCCCCTTTTTCTTTCATTATTTTGCTTTATTTTGCATTTTCCATGTATTTTCTCCATTATCGCCCCATCTAAGTATGTCTTTCTTCATTTTTTTGCTTAAATCATATGTTCCATGATCCAATAGTCTGATCTAATGCTGAATCATGCTCTTTTCTATGTTTTTGATCCATTAGAATAGTTTAGAATAGTATTTTTTATGTTTTTGCCAAATAAAAGACAAGATTCACCCATTAAATGGGTTGAATCTCTCTTTTCAAAGACTAGATCAAATCTAACCGTGTATTCCCTAATTTTTTTTTATATTTTATTATCATGTTAATGGTTATTTTTCTTATTCCAGCATTAAGTCCAACTTTATTACGTTATTTTCTTCTTCTTTTTTCCATGTTTAAATTAGAGTTTTTGATGTTTTATCGAATATCCATGTACTTTAACCCTGAACACTCAAAAATTGTATTGTTTTATGGTTAAATATTCATTGAAAAATCTGTTTTTTTAGGGTTGGTTCAAGTATTTGTCAGTGACTCCCTATAAAAAAATCAGATTATTTTGAATTCGGAAACTTTCTCAAAAAAATAGAAAACCAAACCTGATTTTTCAAACTGTGAAATCGCTATTGAGATTCGGGAACAACTTACAAAAGCAATATCTCCTTTGTCAGAGATTCGATTGGCAATCTGTAAGTTGCAATAGTTTCGTCTTGATGTCTAGTATTTACTATAAAGTTTTCACATTTTTCTGCATCTGTCTGCTAATTTTCCTCTATCAGAAAGTAGAATCGGTCTTTCAGAGTCTGATATACCTCGTTTAAACCTTAGATCGACTTGTGTTGATTGTATCTCCCTAACCAAATATTTGATTGATAATCTGTAAAAAAGAAAATCTTTCCTTGTATGTCTGCTAATTATTGCTAAAATTTTATAATTTTTGAATATGATTTGTTATATTTTCCTGTACTTGAAACTGAAAGTACCTATTTTAATATATTTTATATTCGATAAAATTAAGCATATATTGTCGGAATGATATCTCCCTAACTGGAGATGATTTTTCCGATATGTAAAAAGGAAAATCTTTTTTTTTATCTAGTACCTCTCTGTAAATTTTTATGAATTTCTATAGTGATTTGGCAAGTATATGCTCGCGGGCAAAATCACATATTTTAGGGTTTTATGCAATTTTCGTATTGAGATAATGTCAAAAATAGATTTTTTTTATTTCAGTTTAATTTTAGGATTATCAGAAGTGGATGTGTAGATTTTTATTAATTTTGGAATTCGTTTGAGGCTTGGTTTGATTAAATTGCAAAAACAGGGTGCTCGGAGAGTCCCGGTTCGAGCAAAACACTGACAAAATCATGATTTTTGTGATATTTTTATTTTTTTCATAAAAGTTTATGTTTTTAGGGCTTGTTTATGTTTATAATCATGTTAGGATGCCACATATCCGATTTGACTTCGATTTGAATCCTTTTTAGCCCTAAATCCAAAATTTTACCAAAATATTTTTTGAAAACCCTGATTTCAAGGCCATAGTCTTGTTTTTAGGAGTATTTTTGTTATTTTTCTCCAAATTCTGAATTTCAAAGTTATTTATTTTTATTATTTATTCAATTTTATATTATATTTTACTATGTTTATCTCAGGAAAACATGGAAAAGGCTTATATTTGGATAAATCCACTAATTTCAAGATATTATTGGATAAATCCAGAAAAGCCAACATATTTTCACTAATAGGTTTTCTAGTTTTGCAGGAACATTCAAGGCTATATTTTCTTCTATTTTTCTTTATTTAAATTCAATTAGTGATGTAAATTGTAAATAAATTTGGAATAAGAGTTTAAATTTTTGCTTAGATTTGGGTTTGCATATGTATATGGTTTATTTCTTTATAATAATGTCAATGTGTGATGAATGATGATTCATGCATATTCAAACTCATCATGGTCTACACAAATGGCACATGCACTAGCTTCTAGGGAGTTGGTAAACTCGATTGAGTTCGTATTTATGGTCATAGTCAGAATATGAACAAAATCCAGATTTATCTTCTTTTAAGCCACAATCAACCTACACTCTTAGGCTATTTTCAAAAGTCATTGCATATTTCAAACTTTTTTTAAATATTTTCTTCTTTTAGAAGCAAATGAGATATTATTCAATCCATATATGTGGCCATAGTCAAGGATATGAGGCAAATTTATTTCATTGAAATTCTATAAGGCACATAAACTTCCTTTTTCAAATGATTTTCTCAAAAATTTGCAGAAAAGTATTTTCTCAAAATCATATTCATGCATCATTTAGGATAGAGTGCATTATGAAAATAAAAGTTTCACAGGGCTACACGCCCTTTTTTGGCTTATTTACTAATTCTATCTCAGAAAAATTGGTTTTCCTCAAAGTTACTAGATTTTTCTCAGAAATTGACTTTCTCAAAACCCTTAGTTTTCTCAAGGATTTTTCAAGTACTTTCTCAAATTCAATCCACAATTTTCTAAGTTATATTCTCTATTTCAAAATTCGAATTCAAAGAAGTAAAGTTTTCTAAAGTTATTTGAAATTCCTTAGAAATTGATTTTCCTAAAACACTTGGATTTCTCAGAAATTGGCATTTCTTTTCTTCAAAAATATTCTCTCACAAGGCTCACGATTTTTAGAGTGTCATCTTTTCAAAGAATTTTCCAAGTATTTCAAATCTCTGAAGTATACATTATGTTTTTCAATCAAAAATTTCTCTAAGTCATAGCACATGTCTGATTCTTTGTGCATTTAGGAAATAGAACATCAATTTAGACAAGTTAAGCAAAGCAAAGCATATGATTGATCATTGGTTCAATTACCCCTGGTAAATGTGCTAGAAACGGTTGAACTTCGTACCGTAAGGCGAGTCCCATTTTTTAGAATTATCTTGCATTTTAAAACAAAGGCGAGTTATTTTCAAATTCTTTTTCAAAGGTCAGTTTGACTTGCAAACGTAAAATTTTGCAATGATAACACTATCGTACAACATGATGGTCATCATGATAATCTCCCTTGCTATGGTCATGATGACAGAAAAAAACATCGCTCTTATCTCTCTCTCTCCTACAAATGGGTTTCCAAATTTCTGCTCTTTAAAATCCAACCTGTTATGACAAAAAAGAACCCTCCCCCCTCTTCATTTCACCCTTCATGAAATCTTGTCCAACCACTACCATCCATCTTCGTTTCACCAACCAACCCACCTTGCTTCGACATCACTGACCTCATCAAGCCCACCTCTGTTCTAGCCCTCCACCGAACCCCCAGCCCCTCCACCACCACCACTGTTTTGTCTTAGACCTCCACCCAATTCTTCCGACCAAAGTCGGGCTCGGACGACCTGCAGCTCGGTGCCATCGAGCAGCTCATCGAGGTCATTGGTTTTGTCGAGGCCAGAAACTTCACTCTCAGATCCTTTCCCCAATGGGGAATCCCTTCCACCGTGTTGCCTTCTACTTTAAGGAAGCCCTCCTCCTCTCCCTCTTCGGTGGCAACCACCACCATTTCTCCTTCCTCTCTCCCATCAACCTTGTCCACAAGATCGGCGCCTACAAATCCTTCTCGAAGGTCTCTCCACTCTCCCAGTTAGCCAACTTCATGCCAAACCAGGCCCTTCTGGAGGCCCTCAATGGCTCCGACTCGATCCACATCACCGATTAGCGACGTTGGGCTCGGCTTTGCTTAACAGAGGAGAGAAAAAAAATCAAAAGATTGGCGACTCACCAAAAATCCCAGTGTCGGCAATGGAGGGTTTCAGAAGAAAGGGGGGTCATTGGAATGACGAGGTAATTGTGTCGGATATTGGGTCACTGGAGAACGGGGGCGATCGACGGAAGAGGGGAGAGAGAGAGTGAGGGAGAATTTTGCACCCTAGATGGGTCATTTTATATCGAAAAGTAGCAACGGATTAGCGACGAAAACATTCTGTCTCAAATGCCACCACAAATTAACGATGAAGTAGCGACAAAAAAATCATGTCGCTCATCCATCATGAAGTTGCGACGATGTTTGAGACGGAATATTTTTGTCGCTAATTCGTCGCTAATTAGCAACAAAAAAATTTTGTCGCTAATTTTGCAACTAATTCCAATTTTAGGGATGGCTAGTTTTCTCTAGCTAATCAGTCACAAATTTGTGATGGATTATTTTCATCACAAATTTTTGTCGCTAATTAACATTTTTCTTGTAATGTTAGAAGTTGCCAAAAACCAAAACAAAGGAGGAAAAGTCAAAACTTTCCTTTTTCAAAAACTAAGCCCCATAAGGGGGGACACCAACTCTAGAGAGTTCTAGAAGGGGTTGGACCAAGTTAAAGAAAAAAGAAACAAGAAAAAAAGGAAAGAAAGAAAAGAAAGAAGGAAAAAAATTTAAAATAGAAAAGTCAACTTGTTTGCCAAACAAGCAAGTTGCCTATTTCAAGATTTGGAAAGGGAGGCCAACCCATGGGGGTCTACCTACCCCCTTCCTTACATATGTACATACATTATACTAATATGATATGATATGAATATAGTGCATATATGTATATCATATACTAAGCTAGATAAAAAAAAGAAAAAAAATAGTAGCTTGGCAAGCCAAACTTGCAAAATAGAAAGGTTGAGACCCTATGGGGGTGTCGACCAACCCTTTTCTCTTAGCATAAGATATAATATGAATACTATGTCTTATAATATATAAAATATATATTACATTATATTGTAAGCTATGCTAGAAAAAAAATTCAAAAGAATAGGAAAGAGAGGTTTTGGAAAAAAAAGAAAGTAGCCTTTATTGGATCAAGGGCTAGGATTGATCTGATCCCTTGACCTAAGCTCTAATTATATTTAAAGAGAAGAGGGGCTCATGCCCCCCCCCCTTCCCATTTTGCCTCTTTTGAGTTTTTCTCCAATTGTTTTCTCTGTCTCAAAGCTTTTTCTTCTCTCTTTCTTTTCCCAACACCAAACCATTGGTGTTTTACCCTTGGCTCAGCAAGGGAAGGGCGCTGCTTAGGAGCTCAGTTGCAAAGTCGAGGAATGGTCGGATCGTGTGAAAAGACCAACTGAATTGCATATGAATGAAATTTGTCAAAAAGGTAGGAAGATCTATACTTTATGATGCAGAGTCGGCGACAAAGTCGATCCACAATTCGAGATCTCAATGGATCTCCATGCGTGGAAGCTTAATGTTTTAATAAGAGAGTCCAAAAAGGACTTAAACGACCTCTGATTAGAGGTAGGGGCACTTTATTTTGACAATTAGTGCAAACATAGAAAAGATGCACAACAAGCACACCTTTTCAATGGATCTCATAACACAGATTTTGGATATGTGATGACCGAATTATGATAAAATTACCAGACTAAACAGTCAGGTCACTATGGCCAAGCCTAAAGATAGACTATTGATTTTGGGAGAGTTTTTGGACCCTCAAATGATTGAGTTTGAAAAACCTCAAAACAACAAAGTTGTTTAGTATTATGTTATCTTTCAAACAAACTAAAATTTGGAATTTTTGGATTAAAACACAAAGAGTTATGATCAAAATATATTTCTATATTTTCAGAGCCAAACTACACAAGAAAACGATTTGGGAATTAAGCATGTAGGAAATAAGCAAACTTTTGAGGCAGCAAACATTCGATTCAGCAAATTATTTTAACATAAAAGTTCGTAATCAAGATGTTATCTTTTTAGAACATCAATTAGATTGAAAAACACAGCAGTGTTGAGCAAGATATGATTCAAACACCGAACACTATCAGGAAATAAAAATACAGTTCAGAAACTTAGATATCACTTCAAGTAATATAGATTTCTAGACATTTTAGACCAGCAAAAAAATGGATTCAGAACCAATGATAAACATGAAAATTGGAAAGTCGGATGTTAGCTTTCCAACAAGCTAAGATTCAGAACTTTTTGTACATTCGTTTGGGAGAACAAAGCAAAATACCAAACTCTGTCAGGAAATGGATATAACAGGCAATCATGCAGGTCTCATTCAAGCAACAGAAATTTACCAGACTTTTTAGACACTTCACGATTTAGACTTAGGCAAAATGCTAAACATAAAATTTAACGGGTTGGATGTCAGATTTCCAACAAGCCAAAGTTTGTAATTTTTTGTTTAGCCATTTGAGAGAAACAAACAAATTATTGAACCCTATCAGAGGAGTTTAGTCACTTGTTTCCGACTAAAACCACAAACCCGAATCTAAAAACATATTTTTAGATTTGGAGACAATGCACTTCTAACAAGATGATATAACAAGTTAAGAAATTCTATTCTAACTCAAACTCAATCACCAATGGTTCCACAAGTTCAACACAGTCCAGAATAACGGTATATCACAAATCATCAACTTGTTGTCATAAAAGTTTAGGAACATGCTAAACAGAAAAAGAAAAAAATGTATCTGTTTTGAAGTTAGCAAGACTCAAACTTTAGCAGCAACTCAGCACAATGGAACTTCTTGAACAATTTTTAAACATCAACTCAATATTCAAACCAGCAAATCCAGAAATGAAGCAACCACTAGCTAAAAAATCATCCTCCTTAAAAAACTTTCTCCACCAAAGAACTTAATTTTTTTTCTTTAAAATAGAGAGAGCCAGCCCCTCTGGTCGACCCCCTAGGGTTCTTAAACCCTAGGAAAGATACCTCATAATTGTGAGGAGCTCTTCCAAGGCTGCCCCCCCCCCAAGGCCAATCAAAAAGGTTCTTTTGAATTGAGCATTAAAAATCTCTCAACAACCATTTTGACTTCAGAGTCAAACTAGAATTCAAAAAGGAGGGTTATGGTTGTCCACTTGAAGTGGTGCCACCTAGGGTTCAAGTGGTTTGGATCTTGGATAAGATCCAAACAACTATATGTATTGGAACCCTGCACAAAACTAGTTGGAACTAAAATTTTCATAAAAAAAAGAAGAAAACTACTCTAAAACACTGTACACCCTCTAGTGCCACAAAAATATCCTACAGGGCACTAGAACTATCCGCATCCATAGAATTCAACACCTATAAAAAAATTAAAAAAAATAAAATAAAACAAGAAGAAATATCTAATATGATTCAAAGCTTGCCAAAATGGAATCAAATAGCAAAGACAAACTATCAATGAGTTACTCCGAGCATCCAATTGGACCGAAAAAGTCCTGAATGGGATTGGATAGTCTCGGGTAATGTTGCCTTGATCTCGTCTGGAGAGTTGGATTAGGATCCAACTCCTTTTAAATGCTCTAATCTTTTGGATGCTCTGCATCACTTTACCTGCAAAAAAGGATTTGTGGCATGAATTCTATCTATTTTTCTTAAACATAGACCCTAAACCAAGCCTCACACACATGGGTTTGGCTTAGGACTATTGAAATATGGAAATAGGATGGGTTTTCAAGAGAAAACCTCTTTTAAAAACATGTTCTCAAAAATCAGGTTCTCGGAAAATAAATCTGTAAATTTTTAAATTACTTAAGTCACATTATGAGTTTTTTGTAAATCTTGATTTGGATTAGTAGAACATGTTGTTATAGACGTTCTGTAAAAATTTTATGGATTTTCATGGTCAGAATCCTTAGATATTACGTATTTAGTCTTATCAGGTTTTTCGGAAAATAATTCAGTAAATTTAGTAAAACTATGTCGTACAGACAGGCGGATCCCATTTTCCATTTTTTTCTGCATTTTTTAAAATGGAGGTGAGATTTAAAAAAAAATCCTTTTTAAAATATCAGTTGACTTGCAAAAGTAAAATTTTGCAATGATCACAGTAATACAACCTAATAGACCGTTTGCAAAAATAATGAATGTCAAAATAATTAAAAATCTTTTACAAAACCCTATTGTGATAGAGTTTCAATCCAGAATCTATAATCTATAAGATTTTAATTTGATTAAAGTATTTCTTAGAATTTTCGCAGAATATTTTTGACAAAACCTTTTTTACACAATTTAATATTAGGTATTAAGATACACTCAAAATTTTTATAAAATATTTGGAGTCGTTTTCATAGGCATTTATAATGTTTATCAAAGATGGGTTGAAATCATCCTGTAAAGAGGGTTAGAAATTGGAACTTTGTTAAAAAAGGCATATCTGCATCAATACAAATCCAAAACAAGTGAAACAAGATTCTAAATTTAAGATCAAGATGTGTAGATAATTGTAGTGATTATATTTTGACTTTTTTGATAGGTATTTATAGGGTTATTGATTTTGTTTTCAAAACTAGTCGAGAAACATTTATCGGACATCACAGCTTTAAGTTTCTCAGAAAATGATTTTATAAAAACTCTTTTTAAGATTATAAAACCTTTAGAATCTTATTATTTCTGATTTGTTCTGAATTAATATGGATTAATACATAAATAACACCATAAAGAATCATATTCAAATACCAAATCCAAAACAACACTGGATCCGACTCAGGTTTTGATCCGAACCTAATTCAATCCAAGATTCATAATACAAATGTATACGCAAAATTGTTTATTCACTTGTTTAAGCCACATATTTTTAAATTTTATAATTATTCTCGTAATATTCCTCATAACTTAAGTCTTAATTTCATAATAAATCAAAATCAAGAAAACCAAGAAATTGTATTTTTTAAACCAACCAAAATCCAAAATCGCTTAATCAGATCTCCTACGAGATCTACGACTCATAACAGATCTAACTAGAGTGCTAGTTCAACTTAAATTCTTGAATTTTGCCTAAATTTAACCTGATTTTGACATGAATTTAAAAGTTAAACTACATCAAAATTGCAAGTGTTACAAACCTCATTCCAATATATCAGTGATCTGCATGGTCGTCTATATAAGGCTTCGAAAGAAGCCATTCTGATGCTTGCATGGTAGCTATTATTGTATGCAAACTCAGTTACTACCACCTGAGTATCCCACTCACCCATCTAGTCTAGCATGCAAGCACACAATATATCCTCAAAGGTTTGTATTGTCCTTTCCGATTGACCATCGATTTGAGGATGAAAAGTCATGCTAGACTTTAGTTTGGAGCCCAAAGTCATTTGCAACTGACCCCAAAATGAAGATGCAAATCGTGGGTCTCAGTCAGATATAATGAAGATGGAAACTCTATGCAATTGCACTATCTCTTTTATGTATAAATCTGTCAAACTTTCAAAGGACTGTCCCTTTCGAATAGGCAAAAAAGTGGGTTGATTTAGTAAGTCGCTCTACCACAACCCAAATGGCATCATGGTGTTTACGGGTTCGTGGTAAACCCATCACAAAACCCACCATAATATCTTTCCATTTTCACTGAGGAATCTCCATCAAATGCATTGTTCCCTCAGGCCTCTGGTGCTCGATCTTGATTTGTTGGCTGGTCAAGCATTTTGAGACATATCTAGCGACATCTTGCTTCATGCCATTCTACCAGTGTTCTCATTGTAGGTCCTTAAACATTTTTGTACTACCGAGGTGGATGGTGTACTTACTCTTATGTGCCTCTCCCAACAACTCATCTTTCAATCTTGGGTTATTTGGCACCCAAAGTTGTCCTTCCTCGGTTGTTCTGTAGAGGTAGCATAAACTCTATCAGCCACCTTATTTTGTGTTGCCTATGGTTGTTGCTATTGTGGTTGTTGTTGTTGTGGTCCTTTCGTCATGCACTTTGCTTCATTAGCTTGTTTCTTTCGGCACTCCTTGATGTAGTATCTCATCTTTCCACAGTAGAGACATGCACCAGTATCTCAAGGATACTGTTATCCTAGGTGAAAGTGATTGCACTTCCAACACTATTGATTCTACACTTGTTGCGGTCTGTTTTTCCCATATTGTCTTTGCTTCTTAGCTAGTGGGGTAAATTTCTTTCCTCTGAACCCCTTCTTAAAAGTGGGTTTCTAGACACTAGTCTTATTTTTGTAAGACTTTTGTCTGCCATTCTAATTATCCTTCAACAAGGTTAAAACCTGCTCAAAAAATTGACAAGGATTCTGATTGTTAAGTTGATAATTCCTATGATTATTCTAGGGTTTAACCAACTTAATTTTTATTCATTACCTGAATGGCCTCATAAAGGGATTTCGACCCTAGGTATATAGATGGTTCCTCAAACCCGCATTCAAACTACAAGCAAATTCCATTGCCCTATCCTCCTCAGTCGTGTATATGTTTGGACAGTACTGTTCTAGATTGTGGAACATGGTGATATACTCGGCTAAAGTTAAGTCACCTTGTTGCAGGTCTAAGAAGTCCTGCATCTTTTTGGTATGTTTGTGTTTCAGAAAATAAGCAGCATTAAATACTTTCATGAACTCCACCCAGGTTACAGGTTCATTTTGAAACTAAACTTCATGAGTGTTCTCCCACCACTTCTCAACATGCTCCTCGAGCCTGTAAGTCCCAAAGTTAACCTATCGGTCCTTCAAAACCTTGTGAACCTAAAAAATTTGTTCAATTTCTTGTAGCTACTTCTCAATCGCTCCCGGATCTGTCTTTCTCTTAAAAATCGATGAATCCATGTCCATGAATTTTTTATAGGACAAGCCACCCCTTGTGTTCAGCTTATCTTGTGCTACTTGTTATAAAATTTCTCCCATTTGCTGCATGGCAGTGGCCTGTTGTCCCACAACCTCGGTCAGGTTATTTAGGAGATCGCTGCAATGATTTGCCCAGGCCATCTATACAAGATAACCCAAAGTAAGTTAGAATTGTATCCACAATATGTATTTGCTTCATGTAAAACTCTATTTTTTTTCTAAGTTCTCATGTACACATCTAGTTGATTTGATTTCTATTTTTAGAAAAATAACAATTCAGTCATTACATACTTATAGAGCTCTTGCAGGGTCACTGAAAGAGCCATGAACCATTATTTATTGTCTTGCTCTGATGCCATAATTGTAATGCCTCAAAATATTTACTCAAAAATTCACAGATTTTTTTTGTTAAATCATAATGGAAACGTAATACTAATTGAAGTGAATATCCTGAGTGAGTTATGAGTGTTCAAAACAAAAAATAAAACATCATTCTAAATAATTATTACAACCGAAAGGTTAATCATCAATTCTTAAAGTTTTTAAAAGAACAAATAAAAAATAGAGTCTAACACGAGACAACTTCAAGAAATTATGCTGTAATACCCCAAAATTTATATCCCAAAAATTATGTACTTTTTTTTTTCAAAATTGTTTTAGAAGTTGTAGTAAAAATTTGAAATGAGATAAAAGCTTTTGGTGTATTATAGATCTATCATATTATTTTCAAATAAACTTCAAATTTAAAATTAAACATTCAAAATTAATACATGTCTATTACAAACTTTTAATTAAATAATATCAGTCCTTTAAATTAAAAAAATACCAGAGTCTCCGAACACTTATGAATGCTCGCAATCCAAAACACTAGAAAAAATAAGAAAGATTTGGTTTGGTTCCCGCCTCCACCTTCCGCTATCACATGGTCCTCTATTCGCTATCTGAAAACATTTAAATAATAAGGTCAGACTAACAAGTCTTCAGTAGGAAAGCATTATTCAATACACATAAATTAAAACATGCATGCAAGAGATTATTCTAACACTTACACATCCTTAATTTAAACAACATTATAAAGCTTAATATGATTGCACTACATACAACATTCTCAATCATTCACATTAGCAGATTCCTTTCAAACAGAAGCAAATAAACATTTAAACATGCACAAATAGTTAATAATGCATGCACTTACCATTGCGGAATTCAAATTGTATACATGAGTGGCTTTCCATCTTTAGTTAGGTTTTCTTTTTAAATGAAGAATGCTATGCCTAACTAAATGCACAATCAATTTAGGTTTATGTACTTAGCCCTGTGGGTTTTAACATAGACTTAAACATGGATCATGGCCATAGCGCAAGGGTGTTTTCATATAATTGTGGCTTTGGCCTAGCCGAAAAACTTTCACCAGTCCTATAGGTGAGGGACGAGCGTATCAAGAGACAACTCCCAACACTGTCATCCCGAAGCATCAATTTTTTCACTCATAAGTTTCTATCCTCCACGTTGCAGACTGATGTGAAGGGTTCCTCTATCTTCGTGGTTGGGTGTAAACACCCTAAAATTTTCAAAAATTCTTTTTTTGCCCTTGGCCTCCATCTTCTAAATAATTGGGTCAACTTCTGATCAGATTCTAATCATTTCTCGGATTCACTGGTTCAAATTTCGAAATCCAAATTCAATTTCTCATATTTGACCTAATCTCGGATCCAGATCAAATATCCAATTCTGAGTCCGATTATCCAATTTTCAATTCAAATTCTAAAAATACAAAAATAATTTTCTGAATGGCTCAGACATTTCATCTGATATCCATTTGGATCCACTCATCTCTATTCCTCAATTCGAGATCCAAACTCGAATATTTAAAAAAAAAAAACTCAGATGCAGGTCCATTTGAAGCTCATTCTTTAAAATTAAATTTTGTTATTTCAAAAACCCTCTTTTTGTAAAAACCTCAAAGATTTCAAAGTTATTATTTTCGTGAGTTTTATCTGGGTCCCACCTCTAAAACCCCTCTTCAATTCCTTGTATTTTAGGTTTTCTTTCAAAAATAAAAAAAGATTTCAAAAAATATAGCTTTTACATTATTTTGAAAAACCTTGTAAACCATAACCTTGTTTTGAAAATTTTAAAAAAATTGAGGGACCCTTGTTGAAATAGGCCTAACGACCTTCCGTTATAAAAAGAGCGAAAGGGGTTGACCCTCAGCATCTTCACCTCCCCAAGCTCACACATCTGATCTTCCTCTTGCCCTTCTCTCTTTTCCCTTCTCCTCTTCCCCTCTTCTCCTCCTCTTTTCCCTTTCTCTAGTTCTGCTCTTCTCCCGTTGGTGAGGAAAATCCATCCAGCAGCACGCATAGAGGAGTCACTCCTTTAATTTCAACATTTGTCAATCCAAGTTTTTGCAGGAAAAAGGTGGGAAATGACGATTTCTTTTTCTTAGATTAGGAATTTTATATTTCAATTTCAATTCAAAATTGTATTGAGTTGATATTAATGAGATTTTTCATTTTTCAGCTTAGAATAGAATGTATGAGCATATAGATCTCATAATTCTTTGTGCATTCTCATTTTATTTTTTATTTTTTCGAAAATCCACAATGGTGAAACACGAATGGCACGTGCACCATTCTAATAAAAGGTAATTAATCCTAAGTAAATAATTCACATTTATGGCCATAGTCAAAATGTGAACAATACTTAGGATTTTTATCTTTTATGGAATAACATTTGACCTCCACTTAGGTCTCTTTTGAAAATCATCATATTTTTCTGAAATTTTTTTTCTCCTCTATCAGAATTTAAGATATAAATTAACTTGAGATATATTTGTGGCCATAGTCATGGATATATTGAAGGTTAATTTTATTTTAAATCCTATAGAGGTACAAAATTTTATCTTATTCTTCATTAGAATTTAAACATAGATTAGATTATAATATGTTTGTGACCATAGTCATGAATGTATTATGATTTAATTTTATTTCAATTCTATTAAAGAATAAAACACGCTTTTAAATTTCAATCTTTAAATGAATTTCAAAGCATTTATCATTTAGGATGGAATTGCATTCTTCTTCAAATTATTTTAGATCATTTTCCAAATTTCAAGTGATTTTTGAGATAAATTTTCAAATACAGTTTTCATTTTTAAATTCATTTTCAATTTCCATTTGTAAATTCAGATTTATCCTTTTATTCTCAAATTCCATCCTATTTCAAATTCCAACTTTCAATTCTTATTTCTGAATTTCACCTTTCTGAATTTCATATTTTAAATTTCATTCAAAATTCATTATTTTCATTTTCGAATTATATTTCAAATTCTGAGTTTTAATTCAATTTTAAATCCAAGTTTTGAAATTCATTTTGAGATTTAAAATCAAATTTTGAGATTTATCTTGAAATTCAATTCAGTTTTCAAATTCAATTCTGATTTCAAATTCCAAGTCTGAATTCAAATTCTACTTCCAAAGTTTATTTTCTCTGAAATTTCAACTTCTAAATTCATTCTTTGAATTACAAATTCAATTTCAATTTCAGATTCTAAATTCGATCTCAATTTCTAAATTCATTTCCAAGTCCAAAGTTAAAATTCAATTTCAAAATCAATTCAAAGTTCCAGTTTGAATTTCTATTCAATTTCCATTTCAACTTTTATTTTTAATCCAAATCTCTAATTCTATTTCAAAGTTCAAATCTCAATTTCAGTATCAATTCCAAATTCAACTCTTATTTTCAAGATTCCACTACAAGTTCCAAATTTCATTTTTTTTCAAATCTTCCTTCTTCAATTCAAATTTCAATCTTTGATTATTTCAATTTCAGAATTTTAAATCTCCTCTTTCAAATCTCAAATTCACTTCAAATTCCAAGTTTAGATTCAAATTTTAGTTTTCAAAATCAAGTTCAACTTTTTGAACCACTTCTTTAAAAATGTTTTCAAACTTATTTCAAAATCACTTGGAAAAATCCCCAATTTCTAGAGCATTTCTCAAAATCATACATCTTTACGTTCGCATAAAGCACAAGCATGATTCAGTGTGCATTTAGGATTTCAGAATAATCATTTAGACAAATTTAGGCAAAGCCAAAGGTATTTATTCGACCCTTTGTTCAATTGCCCTTTATAAAGGCGCCAAGAACGGTTGAACCTCGTACCGACGAGCGAATCCCGTCTCTCCATTTTTCCCACAAAATTTTCAAAACGGAGTCAAGTTAATTTTTTTTAAAAATCTTTTTCAAATAAAGGTCAAGTGAGACCTTGCAAAGAGTTTCTCTCTTCTTCTCATTTTCCCTTAAAAAATGAGGAAGAAAGAAAGAAAAAGTTTTTGCAACGATCACAGATCAACATCAATTTTTTCACTCATGAGTTTCTATCCTCCACGCTGCAGTCTAATGTGAAGGGTTCCTCTATCTTCGTGGTTGGGTAGGAGCAACCTTTCATACTAAAAAATAATGCCCATGAAGCCGAAAGTACCCCTTGTCCTATCCTTGTAAGTATTGTATTTTAGTGTCACATGGTTAAACTTTTTAAATTTCTTAATTTCATGAAACACACACTTAAAAATCTGATTTAAGGACTTGACCACCTTTGGGCCCATGGATGCTCATTCTTGAAAAAAAAATCATGTTTTATGTATTATTGCATAATTCTTTTATAAAAATTTTGGCTTAAGCATACATTCATCATTAGGCAATGATTAGAACAATTAAATGCATCCAAACATTCACATTATCATGCATATTTCATTCATGTTAATATTAGTGTTCATAAACAATTAAGAATCCACATGAGATCATAATTTGGACTCTTTCGTCTAGTTCATTAGCAAATGATAACAAAGGTCAATTAGTGTATAAGCACTTCATTCAGTTTGTGCCTCATATTGAGCACTCAATCCCTGCATAAAAATTATTTTAACAGTACATATACAACATGATATAATTCACAAAAGCATACTCGAATGCCTTAGAAACATCGCATGTATTGCTAACCATGCCTTTAGCTGATTCAGGATTCGTTGGACCTCAAATTTGTCTGACTGTTACAACTGTCACAGAGAAGTGTATAGTCTCAGATAGTGCAAAAATTTTAGGTTATATAAAATTTCGTCAACTTTTCGATACCACAAACCGTTTATAAAAATTCCATCGTATGAAAGAGATATGACTGATTTAGTATATATATGTACTTTTTTGTTCCAACTATCACAATTCAGTGCTCATTCTGATAATAGAGTTCAAAAATTTATAAATTGTGTAAAATTTTGTTAGCAACTAAACAAATTATTCATAAAACTCCTCAAAACAAGGAAGATATGAACGATTTACCGGTCGGGTGCTAGGCCAAAAAATATGAAATACCATGAAATATGCATTCAGGTGAGCAGAAATAGGCTACTTGAATTCATATTTCTGAAAATTTTCAATAACAAAGCATTCAATATAATGTCAAAAATTCCAATACATGAATTTACATATTCCATTATAAACAAAACCCATTTTCACAACCAATAGGCAGGAAAATTGATTCATCTTTCTGAATACTATTTCCTCAAAAATATTTTCCATGTTTTCTCAATTTCAAGCATAGAATTATATTTTTTCTATGAGAAAAATGACAAAATCTCAATTAACAACATACAACATGAATGAGAACATTAAATCAAGCAATCTAACTAATTTTTTCATAAGAAAACAATATATATTACTCTATTGTATTTCAAAAATAGTTTTTATTTCTGAAAAACCTATAACACACGACATACATTAAATTTTATATTTTTATATCAAGTAAACCGTTTTCTATAGGGATTAGACCCATTTTTATTTGAGAAAATCATATCAAACCCCAATTCAAAAATTTATGAAGACTATTTATTCGAACAATCTTAATACTTTGAATACGGGCAAATCGGCTAAGCCCAATTTGCCCATATTCGAACCCAATACCCGTTTTGTATATTTTTTTGTTAGGGTTTTTAATCATACCCTTCCTCACACGTATATACATGTGTACATCTCTGATTCAGAGGGTATGCATGCATATTAGTGTTGCAACCAATATTTAATTAAGCTTTAAGAGAATCAATTTAGCAAAACTGATTTTTTAGAGGGGTTTTCTTCAGAAAACCCTCTTTATTCTAATTTTAACGAATCTGACACTGAATTCTTGCATGAGAGGTTCAGTACAAAGTCCCTTTAATTAGAAATTAGAATAAACTCATGCCTACGAGTTCTGATCTACGTATAGAAAATAGAACCCCTACCTTTTTCGCGAAAACACTCCTAGCTTAAAAAATATAATCTTTCCAAGTGAATCAGCATGTCTGCTTTGTGTGGTGGCTATGGCTAGATTTTCAGCCCTCTCCTCCAACGTGTGTAGGTTCACCCCTTAGTTGTGCAAGAAGGAAACCACAAAAAAAGTAGAAGACAAAGAAGTAGAAAGAGGAGGAAAGAAGTAGAATTGAGAGAGATTAGAGAAAAAAATCAAAGAAAGTCAAATAAGGGGGCGTGAGCCCCTCCTCCCTTTTTAGAGAATGTAGGGACTAGATCAAGGGGCTGGGCAATCTCATCCCTTGATCTAATCCCCTCTAACTTTCCTTCTAATTTTTCTAAGTTTCCTATTCTCTCTTTTTTTTTCTTTTTCTTTTTTGCCTTGTATTTTTTTTCTATCCATTGAACTTAGGTTAGTATTATACTATATAATATACATGATGTATGTAGTGTAAGATGTACCCCTATAAGCTGGTCGACACCCCCATGTGGGGTCTTTCCTTTCCATAATGTCTTGTTGTCAAGCAAGTTTGACTTAGGCATGTATTTATTTATTTATTTCCTTCTTTCAATCTTTCCTTATCTCATTTTTTTTATTTTCTTTTTAACACCCAAGCCATCTTAGAAGAATTTAAGATGGGACATCCCCCCGGGAGGTATTCCCTTAGACATTTAGCAAGTTTTGACTTGCTCTTAAAATGTACTTTTTAGTAACTTTTAAAAGCTTTCAATTTAATGCTTAAAATTAATTTTTTTTTATTAACTAAGCTAAGAGGTGCCACATAGGATAAGACGGCCCACCTATGGACCTCTACCATTTTATGGATTGTGGTTAAATCCAAATTTTCATTCCACTTTCTCTTTATTTTATTAATTGGTTTTATTTAGTATTTTGGATTTCAAAATTTTCGAAACTATATTTCAAGTTTAAATGAAATGACTCTGCATACAAGACAAATTATTTTGAAATGCATATGAAATTATTTTAAACACCAATTTATCTAGATTATTTAAATTCTTTTCTAAAAATGTCATTTTCTAAAAAATGAACTTCGAAAGCGATTTTCACTAGGGTTGGCTCGTTTTGAGTTTTTTGTAAATTGAATTTTAAACTGATGAAGCTAAATTCAAATTTATTAAAATTACATTATATACATATCAAATTATCCTAAATTTATCAAAAATTATATTTAACTTTATTTTTATGAAATTTACCAATTATTTTATTAAATTCCATCTTTTTCATAAATTCAATTCTGAATGTGAATTTCACTAAAGTCAACTTTAATAAACTTTAATTTTTTATAAGATATTTCTTATAATTCATCTTAGGCTATTTTGCATTTGTACACTCTTTTCTTGTAAAATTTATCATTAATATTATTTTATTCATTGAAATACCCTAAAAAAATTGCAGGTAGTATATCTTAATTCAATTTAAATTTCAAACTCAATTTTGACAAAGATTTATATTATTGTATAATTCAAACTTGAATTGACATTCAACTAAATCATAAATTTAGATTCGAATCAAATCCAAATCTAATTATAATATCCAAAACATAGTTATTAAATACAAATTAAATTTGATTAGATATCAAAAGTCACGATTCAAAATAACTTCTGATTAAAAATTGAGAGCCCGATCTAGAATAATTTTTTAATTAAAAATCATCTTGAATCCAATTTAAAGCTCAAATTACAATTTAAATCTCATCTTAAGTTCAAATAATATTTTAAGATTGGACTTTATTTCTCATAAAATACAAAAAATTCATAGGTTTTACATCCTTCCCTTCTTAAAAAAATTTCATCCTCGAAATTTAGCTAGGGTTATATATCGACAAGATCCTGGATGTTTTATTTTTATCATTTATTTTTTTAATAACTATAAAAAATTATGGGTATTACATTATTTTTCAAAAAAAAAAAAATTTGCCCTCAAAATTCAATATCAAATAATTTAACCTAATAAATTCAAAATATAAATCATCATGCTCCTACTACGCAATAGCTCATATTAAAACTTCTATGATTCATTAAATTAATTATGTCTCAAAATTAAAAACATGTGCATTTCATAACATGAAACATCTAAACATCAAGTATATGTATTTCCTACATACTTCATTCAAGTCATACATATGTAATTCATATAAGTATTATTAAAAGCTCATAGACATACATAAAAGCTCAAAAACATATATAAATTTTCTATGTTTGCATAACCATTTTTTTTTATGGATGTCCCTATTTATCATATAAGTTTACAATTCGCATAAATTATAAAAAAAATTAAACATTTCAGGAATAATTTTATTGCATTACATAAAAATAAAAAGAACACACTCACCAAGTAATGTCGGTCAATTGAACAAGTTTTAAGCCAAATTTTGCCATATGCTCTGATATCAAGTTGTAACACCCCAAAATTTTTATCCCAAAAATCGTGTAAATTTTTTTTTTCAAAATGGTTTTAGAAATTACAATGAAAATTTAAAATTAGATAAAAGCTTTTGGCGTATTACAGATCTATCACATCATTTTCAAACAAACTTTAAATTTAAAATTGAACATCTAAAATTAATAAATGTCTATTACAATTTTTTAATTAAATAATATCAAAGTCCTTTAAATTAAATAATATTAGAGTCTTCGAACACTTGTGAATGCTCATAATCCAAAACACTAGCAAAAATGAGAAAGATTTGGCTCGGTTCCCACCATAACCTCATGCCATTTCATGGTCCTCTATTCTCAAATAGAAAATATTTAAATAATATGGTTAGACTAACAAGTATTTATTAGAAAAGTGTTATTTAATACACATAAATTAAAACATGCATGCAAGAGATTATTCTAACACTTACACATGCTTAATTTAAACAACATTCTAAAGCTAAATATGATTACTAGGATTACAACATTTCCAATCATTCACATTAGCAAATTTTTTTCAAAGAGAAGTAGATAAACATTTAAATATGCATGAACAGTTAATAATGCATGTACTTACCATTACGAAATTCAAACTGTTTGCATGACTAGATTTTCATCTTTAATTGGGTTTATTTTTTTAATAATGCATGCCATGCCTAACTAAATGTACAATTATTTTTTGTTTCAGTTCTTTGCCCTATGGGTACTAACATAGGCTTAAACCTTGATCAGGACTATAACGTAGGTGTGTTTTCATATAATTATGGCTTTGGTCTGGCCGATCACCTTTCACCAGTCCTACAGGTGAGGGATGAGCGTACTAAGAGAGAGCTCTCAACATCATCATCCTGAAGTATCAGTTTTTCACTCATAAGTTTCTATCCTCCATGTTGCAGTCTAATGTGGAGGATTCTCCTATCTTCGTGGTTGGGAATGAGCAACCTTTCGTGCTAAAAAATAGTGCCCACAAAGCTGAGAATATTGTTTGCCCTCTCCTTATAAGCATCGTATTTTAGTGTCACATGGTTAAACTTTTTAAATTTATTAATTCCATACAACACACACTTATGAATTCGGTTTAAAGACTCGACCTCTTTCGGGCCCATAGATGCACATTCTTAAAAAAAAAAACATGCTTCATGTATCATTGCACAATTCTTTTATGAAAAATTTGACTTAAGCATACATTTATCATTAGGCAATGATCATAACAATTTAATGCATCCAAACATTCACATTATCATGCATATTTTATTCATGTTAATATCAGTATTTATAAATAATTAAGCATCCACATGCAATCACAATTAAGACTTTTTTCGTCCAGTTCATTAGCAAATGACAATAAAGGCCAATTAGTGCATAAGCACTTCATTCTGTTTGTGCCTCATATTGGGCAATCAATCCCTACATAAACATTATTTTAACAGTACATATGCAGCATGATACAATTCACAAAATCATACTTGAATGCCTTAGAAACATCACACGTATTGTTAACTGGGCTTATAGCTGGTTCAAGATCCATCGAACCTCAAATCTGTTTGATTGTTATAATTGTTATAGAGAAGTGCATAATGCTAAAATTTTGACAGGTTCTAGAAAATTTTGTCAGCTTTCAGATGACATAAACCGTTCATAAAAATTCCTCTATATGAGGGAGATATGAACAGTTTAGTGCACACCTGTACTTTTCTATTCCAACTATCACAGTTCAGTGCTCATTTTGAGAACAAAGTTTAAAATTTCATAGATTATGTAAAATTTTGTTATCTTTCCAATTCAATAAACTATTCATAAAAACTTCTTCAGATGAGGGCGATATAAATGATTTATTGATTGGGTGTCAAACAAAAAAATATGAAATACCAGGAAATATGCATTCGGGTGAGCAGAAATAGCCCACCCAAATTCATATTTTTGAAAAATTTCAACAAAAAAGCATTCAATATAATGTCAAAAGTTCCAATACATGATATTTACATATTTCATCATAGACAAATCCTATTTTCGCAACTATTTGGTTGAAAAATCGATTTGTCTTTCTGAATACTATTTCCTCATAAATATTTTTGATGTTTTCTCAATTTAAAGAATAAAGTTATATTTTTTCCATGACAAAAATAAAAAAGCTCAATTAACAACATACAACGTGAATGAAAACATTAAATCAAGCAATCTAACTAAATTTTTTACAAGAAAACAATATATATTACCCTATTGTATTTCTAAAATGATTTTTATTTTTGAAAAACCCATAACACATGACATACATTAAATTTTACGTTTTTATATCAAGTAAACCGTTTTCTTTGGGGATTGAACTCATTTTCCTTTATGAAAATTATATCAAACCCCAATTCAAAAATGTATGAAGACTATTTATTTGAACAATCTTAATACTTCAAATCTGAGTTAATCGGCTAAGCTCGATTTGCGCGTATTCGAACCCAATACCCAGTTTGTATAATTTTTTTGTTAGGGTTTCAAATCATAGCCTTCCTCACACATATATGCATGTGTACACCTCTGATTCAGAGGGTATGCACACATATTAGTGTTGCAATCAATATTTAATTAGCCTTCAAGAGAATTGATTTTAGCAAAACCAATTTTTGAGAAGGGTTTTCTTCAAAAAACCCTCTCTGTTTTAATTTTAATGAATCTGACACTGAATTCTCGCATGAGAGGTTCAATACAGGATTCATCTAATTAGAAATTAGAATAAACTCATGCTTACAAGTTCTTATCTACGTGTACAAAATATAACCCCCTACTTTTTTTGCGAAAACACTCCTAGCCAAAAAAATCGAATCTTTCCAAGTGAATCAGCTTGTCTGCTTCATGTGGTGGTTGTGGCTAGATGCTTAGTTCTTTCTTGCAATGTGTGTAGCTTCACTCCTTGGTTGTGCAAGAGAGAAACCACAAAAAAAGTAGAAGAGAAAGAAATAAGGAGAATTTAGATAGACTAGAGAAAAAAATCAAACAGTGTCAAATGGGGTGTGTGAGTCCCTCCTCCTTTTTTATAGATTGTAGGGACTAGATCAAGGGCCTGGGCAATCTAAGCCCTTGATCTAGTTCCCTCTAACTTTCCTTTCTTATAATTTTTCTAAGTTTTCTATTCTCTTTTTTATTTTTTTGCTTTATATTTTTTTCTATCTAGTGAACTTAGGTTAGTATTATACTATGTAATATACATGATGTATGTAGTGTAAGATGTACCCCTATAGGCTGGTTGACAGCCCCATTTGGGGTCTTTCCTTTCCATAATGTCTTGTTGTCAAACTTGCTTGCTTGGCAAGCAAGTTTGACTTAGGCATGTATTTATTTATTTATTTTTTCTTTCCTTCTTTCAATCTTTACTTATCTCATTTTTGTTTTCTTTCTTTTCTTTTTAACACCTAGCCAATCTTAGAGGAATCTAGGATGGCACGTTCCCTTGGGAGGTCTTCCCTTAGACATTTAGCAAGTTTTGACTTGCTCTTAAAATGTGCTTTTAGTAACTTTTAAAAGCTTTCAATTAAATTTTTTTTTCTTAACTAAGCTAAGAGATGCCACATAGGATGGGATGGCCCACCTATAGACCTCTATCATTTTATGGATTGTGGTTAAATCCAAATTTCCATTCCACTTTTTCTTTGTTTTATTAATTGATTTTATTTAGTATTTTGGATTTAAAAACAACATTTCAAGTTCAAATGAAATGACTCCACATACAAACCAAATTATTTTCAAATGCATATGAAATTATTTTAAACACCAATTTATCTAGATTATTTAATTTCTTTTCTAAAAAATATTATTTTCTCAAAAATGAACTTCGAAAGAGATTTCCACTAGGGACGGCAAGACACATAGTCGTTTTGAGTTTTTTGTAAATTAGATTTCAAATGCATGAAACTAAATTCAAATTTATTGAAATTTCATTACATACATAAGAAATTATCCTAAATTCTTCAAAAATCATATTTGACTTTATTTCTATGAAATTTATCAATTATTTTATTTAATTTCATATTTTTCATAAATTTGATTTTGAATGCAAATTTTTCTAAAATCAACTTTAATCACCTTTAATTTTTCATAAGATATTTTTTATAATTCATCTTAGGCTATTTTGCATTTTTACACTCCTTTCTCATAAAATTCATTATTAATATTATTTTATTCATTAAAATACCCTAAAAATTTTCAGGTATTACATCCGAATTCAATTTAAATTCCAAACTCAATTTCGATGAAGATTTAAATTATTGTATAATTCAAACTTGAATTGACATTCAATTGAATCTTAAATTTAGATTTGAATCAAACCCAAATCTAATTATAATATTTGAGACATAGTCATTAAATCTGAATTCAAATTAAATCAAACCTGAATTCAAATTATATTTGATTAGATATCAAAAGCCACGATTCATAATAACTTCCAATTAAAAACTCAGAGCCCGATCTAGAATAAATTTATAATTGAAATTCATTTTAAATCTAATTTAAAGCTTTAATTACAATTTAAATCTCATCTTAAGTTTGAATAATATTTTAAGATTAGATTTTATTTCTCGTAAAATATCAAAAAATTTGCTAGTTTTACATATGGTTTCATGGCGCTACCTACAGCAATGTCTGCAATCGCTCTAGAACTATCATTAGCTTTCATGAAAAATGACAATATGAAGGGGTTTAGACTACTCCCAGATTGAGTAAAAAATACAACATCAATATAAATGTGCATAGTGTAATGTGAGCCAATATATGTGTATCATATTTGAATATCACTGCTGAGAGCCAATGTTCATTCAAATTACATATTACAAAATATTATATCGCATGGCATAAAAGAGCAATTCTGAATAATAGTCAACTTCAAATGAAATCACAACATAATTCAAAGTAACTACAATACTAACCAAAACAAATATCTCGAACCACAAAGATAAATTCAAGTTTCTCTTTTTAACTTGATTTGTGGATACACACAGGCTTAAACTTCATAGCAGTCTGAGACCACACAAGGGTTTGTTATTAATATCCCGTGTGACTAGCCGTACGGGTACCTAGAGAGGACGGTCCACAATTGAGAGAGTACTCAACAGTGTCATAAACTAAAAATAGGATGTATCCTAGAAACTTCTGCAGAAGACATGGACCTACCACTTATGACACATTGGTAGTCCTAGTCCTCTAACTCTGAAAACTTGGGACCTAGTAAGACGCCTCACTCTCACAAGAACATAAATGTCCTACGAAGTTTGTACCATCTACCCTCTCCAAGGTAGACCATAGGTCCGGTAACATACACCATCTTTCAAGTGTATCTAGAACCCTAAGAAACCGTTAACATATATCGGCTTTCAGGTATACCCAGAATCCCATAACTTAGGGTAGTTCGATAACATATATCATCTTTCAAGTATACCCAACACCTTGTATCTTAGGTTATGTACGCAATTATTAATTCATTTCTTTGTGCAAATCATAGCACCTCGAGGGTTAAATCATAAAACCCAACCCGCACTCGGGTGATCCAGTAATATGCACAACCTCAACTGATGTGCATAAAACACCAACACGGTTTTCTCAGAAAACCAAAGGCTCGTACATGAGCCGAGCATCTATGCAAAAGAATTAACTTTATAATTTTGGGTATACGTATCGTAACCCCTTGCTACTCTTTGGCAGCCGCATACCCAATTCAGGGTACTACACAAGTATATGTCTCATGATGTAATAGTGACATCACAAAATAATTTGTTGGCCAATGATCATATAGCAACACACTGGATTCTGCGAAACTGTATGTTTAGTTCTTTGCACTGCACTATCCATGCAAATTTTTTTATCAACAATATATAGCGGTTTATGTTTTGAACCATAATTGGGTCATGCACATTTGTCAACCAAACCATAATCGAGATAGATACCATACTAAATTTTTTCCTTGGTTCACTTGGGATATATACAACACATGCACGAGCACTATTCTTTTACCATATTTATTTATAATTTATTCTTTTTCAAACACAATATGAAATGGTTGAAAATATTCAAGGACTGTACCTATGCATATGCACAACACATGTGGTCCAGTGTGCTAGTGCAACTGCATAGTAGAAATTCAGTCCAACCGTGTATAATTTTTCTTTTTTTTGTAAGGTAAGTTGGGTTTTGGGTAGACCCTTACCAGCTAAACAGTTATGCCTTTTGGCTTTGAAACTGCAATGTCCTAATACAAGGTGACGTGCATTGGCTACTCCCACCAGCAGGTGGAGCCTGCTGTTCACTCACAGCTACAAGTGTGGCATGGACATCGCCCAGCAGGGAGCTGGCCAACAGATGGCCTATTGTTCTGTACTGTGACAACGCCCAACAGGAGTTGCGCTACCTGTCGTGACCAACATTCTGGGCACTTTATCCATGGTTGCTAATGCAAGAGTATACGCTCATTTGCGAATTCATAAGCACACACTTATTCGCAGATTCATAAGCACACACATTCATTTGCATATTCATAAGCACACACTCATTCGCAGATTCATAAGCAAATACTCATTCGTAGATTCATAAGCACCCACTTGTGTGCATTTGTAGATTCACATACTCATCTGTATGACATTCACAGGTTCATAAGCACACACTTGTGTGCATTTGAAGATTCATAAGCACACTGTGGTGTGCCTTTGCATATCAATAAGCACATTCTCACCTATATGAAATTCACATAATCATAAGCACACAATTGTGTGCATTTGCAGATTCATAGGCACACTAGGGTATGTCCTTGTCGATCCACAAGCATACACTTGTATGTGTGTGCAGATTATTCAAGTACACATTCATGTGTTGTGTGTTCAGTGCTACATGAGTATGCGATTTTTCTCACGGTTAAAGTTATATGTAGGTGTTGCATAAATCAATCTATATATTGAATTACATTTTACATGCTTAATAACACCTATGTATGCTGGATGAGCAACCCTATATGCCATATGATTAGATTTACATGCTTCATTGAAACTTTGCATTATATATATGTCAGACTCATAAGTTGTGTAATCAAATTTAAGTGCTTCACCAATTTTTTTTTTCACGCTTGATGACAATTATACATGCATATGACCAGATCTTCATGCTTTGTGATCAACTCTATCTACTTAACTGAAGTTTTACATACAGATGACAGGCTACCCGTCGCATGAGTAGATCTATACAAGTAATTACTTTTTTCATGCTAGACAATACATATGCATGCAATATGAACCAATCTACATACTATAAATATAATTTTGCATATTATATGACATCTATGCATGTCGTGTGAGCAGATCTATACAATTAACTATTTCTTTTCATGCTATACAATACATAAACATGCACTATGAACTGATCTACATGCTGGAATATAATTTTACATGTTATATGTCATCTATGCATGTCATGTGATCAAATCTATGCAATTAAATATTTTTTCATACATCTACATGCTGGAATAAAATTTTACATGCTATATGTCATCTATGCATGTCGTGTGATTAGATCTATGCAATTATATATTTTTTTCATGCTATTCAATACATAAGCATGCAATATGAACTGATCTAAATGCTGGAATAAAATTTTACATGTTATATGTCATCTATGCATGTTGTGTGATTAGATCTATGCAATTAAATATTTTTTTCATGTTATACAATACATAAGCATGCAATATGAACTGATAAACATGTTGAAATATAATTTTGCATGTTATATGTCATCTATGCATGTCGTGTGAGCAGATATATGCACTTAAATACTGATCAACATGATGAAATATAATTTCACATGTTATATTTTATCTATGTATGTTGTGTGATAAGATCTATGCAATTAAATATTTTTTTCATGCTATACAATACATAAGCATTCAATATTGACTGATCTATATGCTTGAATATAATTTTACATGCTTAATCTCACACGGGGATGCATAACAACCAATTACTACAACCACAGGTTGATTCAATCTTAATTAAGGCCGATAGCAACCACAACCAAATTTTTGTATGCATCTAACTAAATGATCTACACCTACACGTGCCTCTATGGCACTATGCACAACCATAGAGAGATTGTACACCCTACCTCTTTGGTGATTCAAACTCAAATGTCCTTCCTCACTTCTTTTGCTCTTCTCCGAATGGGTAATCAACTTCTCCTCTTCTCTTGCACAACCCACAATATGGCTTTTCTAAGGTGTAAGGGAGAGAATGAGAGAGAGAAAGTGGTTCACGTGAGGTAGAGAGAGAGAGTAGTGGGTCTAAAGTATGGGATAGATAGAATAGTAAAGGAAAATGGTAAGCTCCTTACCATTTAAATTTAATCCCAATGGTGAAGGTATCACCTTAGGGAGTGCGCTGAGTTGTTTTCAAAAACTGCCCATGCAATTCCACCAAAAAAGTTCTTTCCTAACTCCTCTAAAAAATGTGTGACAAATTATTTTATGATTTCATATGTTGTTTTTTTTAACCTTATCTTATGCTATATAATATGTAATATAATAATGTAATTAGCTTGCATAAGAAAAAGGAAATAGGGAGGTCAACACTCCCTTTCCATTCTTGTGTGAGAAAAATTTCAAAACTCAATCCCTTAATAAATTTCTTTGCTTTTTTTTCATTTTTCATTATGTTAACCCCTCTTATGCATTTTTTTTCTTTAGTCCTCATCTCTAAAACTCGTGTGGAATAAATCCACTTACTAAAACTAATATTTTCCTTTTTAATTCTCCACATGTCATCAAGAAGAATTCAATTTTTTTTGATAAGTGGGTCCCACCAAGGGGACGACCCACTAACCTCAAGTTAGACTTAACTCTTGATATGAGTTGGATTCTGTCCTAATTTGGATCAACCCAAGATCCAATAGAAATCTTGAGTTTTGGATTTTTCCCAGATCCAAAGTCTAATTCCAGATCCAATGGAATTGGACTAGATTTAATTTAATTGTGTTGAAATCAAATACAACTGGATAGGATCCGAAGTACAATTTATTTTATTTATAGAATTTACTAGAATGCCATAAGTAAAACAACTTTAATTAAGTTCTCTTTTTAAAATTTCAATTCAAACCCTAATTCAAAATGAATTGCAATTTCCTTAAAATTTAAGTTATTTTCACACTATATGTTTATTTTGTTACTTAACATAATTTAACTGTGGATCAGACCACTTAAATTTTATGTGTAAGGGTTGGATTATGAACTGAAATCTAGTCCAGTATGGATCTTGGATATAAAGAATCGATTTTACCATTCAAACTATTGACTCAGACAACAAATTCATCTAAATATTCATATTAATTTAGTAAAAAAATTACTAAAATTACTTAGATATTACATTAATTTATTTTGATTATATATGTATCTCATAAAGGATTGTGAGATGCAAGCAATTCTTTATGATAGTTCAATTAATTACTATTAGTTTGATGAAATTCAGTTAAAGAGATTGCCAAGAATATGTATTGTGATTGTGGATAAATACTTGTAACAAATGTATTTTGAAAATGCCACATATGAGAGTTATGACATAATTTTGTGTACATATTTTTGTATACACTCGAGACCTGAAAGAGGTCCACTAGTACATACGACGACATTAAGTTGTCTCACCTATTTTTATTAAAAATTTTCAGGTTCACAACGATGAACAAGATGCTAGTACACGAGGATACAACTATGATTTTGATATAAATTAGGTTAATTTGTATTGTATATAAGTTCTCTTGTTTTTGGCTTGTATGTACTGTGATATTCATTCAATATAATGAAATATTTTGAAATAATTATTGTGGTTTTTCTTTTACGTGTGATGAGTTCGAAGATTTAGAGCTGGTTTGTGTTCTAAAAATAACTTCCATTGTGTTTAAAAAAACAAAATTTTTTAAGGAGCCTTTCTTATGATTTGCAAACTAGTCCTTGCCTTGTGCAATTTTGCAAATTGGTTCTCACCTTTTTATTAGCTCTTGCAAATTAATCCCTTAGGTTACCTGATGGGAACCGTTAAAGGTTGGTAAATTGATAGTTTTGCCCCTATAAAGGACTATTTTGCAAAATATGAATAAGGTAGGGATTAATTTGCAAAAACTATAATAAAATGACTCTTATACCCTTATTTAAAAACGATTTTGCAAAAAAAAGGGTAGGAAATGATTTGCAAAAAAGTGACTAAAATGATCACTTTTACCTTTATTCTAGCTAAAAATCCCCATACGGCATTACTTTGTTTACAATAGGCAGTACTTTCCAAAATTTTATGTTTTAAACACGTTTTGAAAGAAAGACTTGTCATTTATAACAACCAAACTCTGTCCACTTGGTAAAAAAGGCACTTAAATTTTGACCATGAATCAAAAAACATATTTTCTTAAAAATATCATGGTTAATTAAAAAACCTCAAGAGTTTACTTGCGTCAAGTTTGTTGTTAAATGTGATGCAAAATTACTATTTTACCCTCAACATCAAAAAAGAGGGAATGAATCTTTGAAGGGTTAACTAGTAAATTAACTTTCTTAAGTCATCTTAAGTAGGGATGCTGGTTTGGGCTTGGCTCAGTTAAAGCTTGGCTCGGGCTTGTCCCACTTCGTAAATGAGCCGAGCTTGAATCATTGTATGGTGCTTGGATGAGCTATCGAGCCGAGCTTGAATGACCTGTTGAGCTTTATAAAGCTCGACAGACTCATTTCATTGCAAACCGCATATATATCTTTGCAAAAAATTTCAGAACTGCATTGTTAGTGTAATGGGCAGGGCGTTGGTGGGTTTTGTTCGAATCCTGCCTTTTGTTGAGAATTTTTAGTATGTATAAATTTTTTTCAATAATAATCAAAAGACATGTTTTGGCTTAATGGTAGGTCTCTTAGTTAACGTTAAGCACATCGGGGGATTAAATCCCACCTTCACAATTTTTTTTTTAATAAATCTTGTTTAAGCTTGGCTCGGGTCAAGCTAATAACTGAGCCGAGTTTGAACAATACCTTACAAGCTCAGCTCCGAGCTCGAGCCGAGGTTGGACAAAGTGAGCCGAGTTCGGATAATGCCTTACAAGCTCAGCTCCGAGCTCGAGCCAAGCTTGGACAAAGTGAGCTGAGTTCAGACAATGCCTTACAAGCTCAGCTCCGAGCTCGAGCCAAGCTTGGACAAAGTGAGCTGAGTTCAGACAATGCCTTACAAGCTCAGCTCCGAGCTCGAGCCAAGCTTGGACAAAGTGAGCTGAGTTCGGACAATGCCTTACAAGCTCAGCTCTGAGCTCGAGCCAAACTTGGACAAAGTGAGCTGAGTTCAGACAATGCCTTACAAGATCAGCTCCGAGCTCGAGCCAAGCTTGGACAAAGTGAGCTGAGTTCAGACAATGCCTTACAAGCTCAGCTCCCAGCTCGAGCCGAGCTTGGACAAAATGATTTTGAACAGAGCAGAGTTCGAACAGCCCATCCTCTGCTCGAACTCTGCTCGAGCTCAGCTCCCAGCTCGAGCCGAGGTTGGACAAAGTGAGCCGAGTTCGGATAATGCCTTACAAGCTCAGCTCCGAGCTCGAGCCAAGCTTGGACAAAGTGAGCTGAGTTCAGACAATGCCTTACAAGCTCAGCTCCGAGCTCGAGCCAAGCTTGGACAAAGTGAGCTGAGTTCAGACAATGCCTTACAAGCTCAGCTCCGAGCTCGAGCCAAGCTTGGACAAAGTGAGCTGAGTTCGGACAATGCCTTACAAGCTCAGCTCTGAGCTCGAGCCAAACTTGGACAAAGTGAGCTGAGTTCAGACAATGCCTTACAAGATCAGCTCCGAGCTCGAGCCAAGCTTGGACAAAGTGAGCTGAGTTCAGACAATGCCTTACAAGCTCAGCTCCCAGCTCGAGCCGAGCTTGGACAAAATGATTTTGAACAGAGCAGAGTTCGAACAGCCCATCCTCTGCTCGAACTCTGCTTGTGTGCATCCCTAATCTTAGATGGTTAAACGAATGGAAGTTTGTTTTTTATTAACAGTGCAAAAATTTAAGTGCCTTTTAAAAAAAATTTAAAACTTAAGTGCGTTTCTGATTAATACCCAAAATTTAGGTGCGTTTTTTAAAATTTCCCCATCGTAAAATACCAAAGTATACAAAATGGTATGCGCTCTTGGCCGTTTTAGGTTTGAGCAATCGGCAATGGCGGACGACTCTTCATCTTCACCCCTCGAACCGATGGTGGGTATCGAGTTTTCCATCCATTACTGGTTTGTTCTTCAAAACTAAAGGCTACCCACCAATTCTTTTGGATCAATCTCCCCTAAATTGTTACCATTTTTTCAGGAAGAGGATGAAGAATATGGAGGCGACTCCGGATGGGTGGAGGCCCGCAGATTCTGCGACCACCTCAACACTCTGTCGGCCGATCTTCTTCACATCCCTCCCCCTCATTCTTCTTGCTCCAGGTACTCTCGGTTCTCCCTCTCTTTTGCTCTTCTTAGCCTATTCCTTTTGATACAGTCCCCTGTTTTGGAATAGCATGTTTCGTTCTCGGTGCCGGAAAATGTAGAATCCAGTTAAGCGATGACCATCGAGCCTCGCTACTTATATTCGATTTGAGTTGCCTGGAACGGTCGAAATGCGGTCTTCAAGACGTAGTAGATGTCGTTTCTCAGATCATTTTGTCGCCACCCATTTGAGGGTTTCAATCTGCTTACCGAATAATATCAATTAGTTGCGATTGTTAAGTAAGATCAATGAAGCGATTGTTTCAGGCGTGAGAAAGAGAAACTCTTTCACGTGAAACTGACTTCTAATAGAAAATCCACTAATATGAAAGGCTCTTCATATGAAACAGCACTAAAAATGTGTTTGTCGTTCCTAAAAATATCTGAAGAATAATTAATTGAAGGCTGCTTGCCAAAAGAATACGCTTTCCTCTTCTATTTCCCCATTGGACCAAATTACTATGGCTTGCCCACAAGGAAGAAGAGAATTTGAA